>NC_092725.1:36811517-37431850 GCF_047496885.1 Scyliorhinus torazame
AAAAAATAGTTAATTTTGATGCAAGACATTCTGAAAACAATGGGCAAATTACTCAAAATGCTTAACTCGCCGAGAAAATCACTTTTGTTCCACAATGAATGTCTGGCAAAAAATAGTTAATTTCAATGCAACCGTTCTGAAACCAATCGGCAAATTACGCAAAATGCTTAACTCGCGGAGAAAATCAGTTTTTTTTCACAATGGATGTCTGGCAAAAATATAGTTAATTTTGATGCAAGACGTTCTGAAACCAATCGGCAAATTACTCAAAATGCTTAACTCGCAGAGAAAATCACTTTGTTCCACAATGAATGTCTGGCAAAAAATAGTAAATTTCAATGCAAGCATTTCTGAAACCGATCGGCAAATTACTCAAAATGCTTAACGCGCAGAGAAAATCGCTTTTGTTCCACAATGAATGTCTGGCATAAAATAGTAAATTTTGATGCAAGCCGTTCGAAAACCAATCGGCAAATTACTCAAAATGCTTAACTCGCGGAGAAAATCACTTTTGTTCCACAATGAATGCCTGGCAAAAAATAGTTAATTGTGTTGCAAGCCGTTCTGAAACCAATCGGCAAATTACTCAAAATGCTGAACTCGCCGAGAAAATCACTTTTGTTCCACAATGAACGCCTGGCAAAAAATAGTTAATTGTGATGCAAGCCGTTCTGAAACCAATCGGCAAATTACTCAAAATGCTTAACTCGCCGAGAAAATCACCTTTTTCCCACAATGAAAGTCTGGCAAAAAATAGTAAATTTCAATGCAAGCCGTTCTGAAAGCAATCGGCAAATTACTCAAAATGCTTAACTCGCCGAGAAATACACTTTTTTTCCAAAATGAATGGCTGGCAAAAAATAGTTAATTTTGATGCAAGACGTTCTGAAAGCCATCGGCAAATTACTGAAAATGCTTAACTCGCCTAGAAAAGTTCCTCAATGAATGTCTGGCAAAAAATAGTAAATTTCAATGCAAGCCGTTCTGAAACCAATCTGCAAATTACTGAAAATGCTTAACTCGCCGAGAAAATCACTTTCTTGCCACAATGAATGTCTGGCAAAAAATAGTAAATATCAATGCAAGCCGTTCTGAAACCAACCGGCAAATTGCTCAAAATGCTGTACGGGCCGAGAAAATCACTTTTGTTCCACAATGAATGTCTGGCAAAAAATAGTAAATTTCAATGCAAGCAGTTCTGAAATCAATCGGCAAATTACTCAAAATGCTTAACGCGCCGAGAAAATTACTTTTTTCCCAAATGAATGTTTGGCAAAAAATAATTAATTTTGATGCAAGCCGTTCTGAAAGCGATCGGCAAATTACTCAAAATGCTTAACGCGCCGAAAAAATCACATTTTTCCAAAAATAAATGTCTGGCAAAAAATAGCTAATTTTGATGCAAGCCGTTCTGAAACCAATCGGCAAATTACTCAAAATGCTTAACTCGCCGAGAAAATCACCTTTTTCCCACAATGAAAGTCTGGCAAAAAATAGTAAATTTCAATGCAAGCCGTTCTGAAAGCAATCGGCAAATTACTCAAAATGCTTAACTCGCCGAGAAATACACTTTTTTTCCAAAATGAATGGCTGGCAAAAAATAGTTAATTTTGATGCAAGACGTTCTGAAAGCCATCGGCAAATTACTCAAAATGCTTAACTCGCCTAGAAAAGCACTTTTGTTCCTCAATGAATGTCTGGCAAAAAATAGTAAATTTCAATGCAAGCCGTTCTGAAACCAATCGGCAAATTACGCAAAATGCTTAACTCGCGGAGAAAATCAGTTTTTTTCACAATGAATGTCTGGCAAAAATATAGTTAATTTTGATGCAAGACGTTCTGAAACCAATCGGCAAATTACTCAAAATGCTTAACTCGCAGAGAAAATCACTTTTGTTCCACAATGAATGTCTGGCAAAAAATAGTAAATTTCAATGCAAGCATTTCTGAAACCGATCGGCAAATTACTCAAAATGCTTAACGCGCCGAGAAAATCGCTTTTGTTCCACAATGAATGTCTGGCATAAAATAGTAAATTTTGATGCAAGCCAATCGAAAACCAATCGGCAAATTACTCAAAATGCTTAACTCCCGGAGAAAATCACTTTTGTTCCACAATGAATGCCTGGCAAAAAATAGTTAATTGTGTTGCAAGCCGTTCTGAAACCAATCGGCAAATTACTCAAAATGCTTAACTCGCCGAGAAAATCACTTTTGTTCCACAATGAATGCCTGGCAAAAAATAGTTAATTTCAATGCAACTGTTCTGAAACCAATCGGCAAATTACGCAAAATGCTTAACTCGCCGAGAAATTCACTTTTTTTCAACAATGAATGTCAGGCAAAAAATAGGAAATTTCAATGCAAGCCGTTCTGAATCCAATCGGCAAATTGCTCAAAATGCTTAACTCGCCGAGAAAATCACTTTTGTTCCACAATGAATGCCAGGCAAAAAATAGTTAATTGTGATGCAAGCCGTTCTGAAACCAATCGGCAAATTACTCAAAATGCTTAACTCGCCGAGAAAATTACTTTTTTCCCACAATGAATGTCTGGCAAAAAATAGTAAATTTCAATGCAAGCCGTTCTGAAAGCAATCGGCAAACTACTCAAAATGCTGAACTCGCCGAGAAAATCACTTTATTTCCACAATCAATGTCTGGCAAAAATAGTTAATTTTGATGCAAGCCGTTCTGAAAGCAATCGGCGACTTATTCAATATGCTTAACTCGCCGAGAAAATCAGTTTTTTTTCACAATCAATGTCTGGCAAACAATAGTTAATTGTGATGCAAGCCGTTCTGAAACCAATCGGCAAATTACTCAAAATGCTTAACTCGCCGAGAAAATCACTTTTGTTCCACAATGAACGCCTGGCAAAAAATAGTTAATTTGATGCAAGCCGTTCTGAAACCAATCGGCAAATTACTCAAAATGCTTAACTCGCGGAGAAAATCAGTTTTTTTTTCACAATCAATGTCTGGCAAACAATAGTTAATTTTGATTCAAGAAGTTCTGAAACCAATCGGCAAATTACTCAAAATGCATAACTCGCCGAGAAAATCACTTTGTTCCCACAATGAATGTTTGGCAAAAATAGTTAATTTTAATGCAAGCCGTTCTAAAACCAATCGGCAAATTACTCAAAATGCTTAACACGCCGAGAAAATCACTTTTGTTCCACAATGAATGTCTTGCAAAAAATAGGAAATTTCAATGCAAGCCGTTCGGAATCCAATCGTAAATTACTCAAAATGCTTAACTCGCCGAGAAAATCACTTTTGTTCCACAATGAATGCCTGGCAAAAAATAGTTAATTGTGTTGCAAGCCGTTCTGAAACCAATCGGCAAATTACTCAAAATGCTTAACTCGCCGAGAAAATCACTTTTGTTCCACAATGAATGCCTGGCAAAAAATAGTTAATTGTGATGCAAGCCGTTCTGAAACCAATCGGCAAATTACTCAAAATGCTGAACTCGCGGGGAAAATCCGTTTTTTTTTCACAATCAATGTCTGGCAAACAATAGTTAATTTTGATTCAAGAAGTTCTGAAACCAATCGGCAAATTACTCAAAATGCATAACTCGCCGAGAAAATCACTTTGTTCCCACAATGAATGCCTGGCAAAAAATAGTTAATTGTGTTGCAAGCCGTTCAGAAATCAATCGGCAAATTAAAATGCTTAACTCGCCGAGAAAATCACTTTTGTTCCACAATGAACGCCTGGCAAAAAATAGTTAATTGTGATGCAAGCCGTTCTGAAACCAATCGGCAAATTACTCAAAATGCTTAACTCGCCGAGAAAATCACCTTTTTCCCACAATGAATGTCTGGCAAAAAATAGTAAATTTCAATGCAAGCCGTTCTGAAAACAATCGGCAAATTGCTGAAAATGCTTAACTCGGCGAGAAAATCACTTTTGTTCCACAATGAATGTCTGGCAAAAAATAGTAAATTTCAATTCAAGCCGTTCTGAAAACAATCGGCAAATTGCTCAAAATGCTTAACTCGCCGAGAAAATCACTTTTTTCCCCACAATTAATGTCTGGCAAATAATAGTTAATTTTGATGCAAATCGTTCTGAAACCAATCGGCAAATTACTCAAAATGATTAACTCGCCGAGAAAATCACTTTCTTTCCACAATGAATGGCTGGCAAAAAGTAGTTAATTTCAATGCAAGCCTTTCTGAAACCAATCAGCAAATTACTCAAAATGCTTAACTCGCCGAGAAATACACTTTTTTTCCAAAATGATAGGCTGGCAAAAAATTGTTAATTGTGATGCAAGCCGTTCTGAAACCAATCGGCAAATTACTCAAAATGCTTAATTCGCCGAGAAAATCACTTTTGTTTCTCAATGAATGTCTGGCAAAAAATAGTAAATTTCAATGATAGCCGTTCTGAAACCAATCGGCAAATTACTCAAAATGCTTAACTCGCAGAGAAAATCAGTTTTTTTCCACAATCAATGCCTGGCAAAAAATAGTTAATTTTGATGCACGCCGTTCTGAAACCAATCGGCAAATTACTCAAAATGCTTAACGCGCCGAGAAAATAACTTTTTTTCCACAATGAATGTCTGGCAAAAAATAGGAAATTTCAATGCAAGCCTTACTGAAACCAATCGGCAAATTTCTCAAAATGCTTAACGGGCCGAGAAAATCACTTTTGTTCCACAATGAATGTCTGGCAAAAAATAGTAAATTTCAATGCAAGCATTTCTGAAACCAAACGGCAAATTACTCAAAATGCTTAACTCGCCGAGAAAATCAGTTTTTTTCCACAATGAATGTCTGGCAAAAAATAGGAAATTTCAATGCAAGCCTTACTGAAACCAATCGGCAAATTTCTCAAAATGCTTAACGCGCCGAGAAAATCACTTTTGTTCCACAATGAATGTCTGGCAAAAAATAGTAAATTTCAATGCAAGCATTTCTGAAACCAAACGGCAAATTACTCAAAATGCTTAACTCGCCGAGAAAATCAGTTTTTTTCCACAATGAATGTCTGGCAAAAAATAGTTAATTTTGATGCAAGACATTCTGAAACCAGTCGGCAAATTACTCAAAATGCTTAACTCGCCGAGAAAATCACTTTTGTTCCACAATGAATGTCTGGCAAAAAATAGTTAATTTCAATGCAACCGTTCTGAAACCAATCGGCAAATTACGCAAAATGCTTAACTCGCGGAGAAAATCAGTTTTTTTTCACAATGGATGTCTGGCAAAAATATAGTTAATTTTGATGCAAGACGTTCTGAAACCAATCGGCAAATTACTCAAAATGCTTAACTCGCAGAGAAAATCACTTTTGTTCCACAATGAATGTCTGGCAAAAAATAGTAAATTTCAATGCAAGCATTTCTGAAACCGATCGGCAAATTACTCAAAATGCTTAACGCGCCGAGAAAATCGCTTTTGTTCCACAATGAATGTCTGGCATAAAATAGTAAATTTTGATGCAAGCCGTTCGAAAACCAATCGGCAAATTACTCAAAATGCTTAACTCGCGGAGAAAATCACTTTTGTTCCACAATGAATGCCTGGCAAAAAATAGTTAATTGTGTTGCAAGCCGTTCTGAAACCAATCGGCAAATTACTCAAAATGCTGAACTCGCCGAGAAAATCACTTTTGTTCCACAATGAACGCCTGGCAAAAAATAGTTAATTGTGATGCAAGCCGTTCTGAAACCAACCGGCAAATTACTCAAAATGCTTAACTCGCCGAGAAAATCACCTTTTTCCCACAATGAAAGTCTGGCAAAAAATAGTAAATTTCAATGCAAGCCGTTCTGAAAGCAATCGGCAAATTACTCAAAATGCTTAACTCGCCGAGAAATACACTTTTTTTCCAAAATGAATGGCTGGCAAAAAATAGTTAATTTTGATGCAAGACGTTCTGAAAGCCATCGGCAAATTACTCAAAATGCTTAACTCGCCTAGAAAAGTTCCTCAATGAATGTCTGGCAAAAAATAGTAAATTTCAATGCAAGCCGTTCTGAAACCAATCTGCAAATTACTGAAAATGCTTAACTCGCCGAGAAAATCACTTTCTTGCCACAATGAATGTCTGGCAAAAAATAGTAAATATCAACGCAAGCCGTTCTGAAAGCAATCGGCAAACTACTCAAAATGCTGAACTCGCCGAGAAAATCACTTTATTTCCACAATCAATGTCTGGCAAAAATAGTTAATTTTGATGCAAGCCGTTCTGAAAGCAATCGGCGAATTACTCAATATGCTTAACTCGCCGAGAAAATCACTTTTGTTCCACAATCAATGTCTGGCAAACAATAGTTAATTGTGTTGCAAGCCGTTCTGAAACCAATCGGCAAATTACTCAAAATGCTTAACTCGCCGAGAAAATCACTTTTGTTCCACAATGAAGGCCCGGCAAAAAATAGTTAATTGTGATGCAAGCCGTTCTGAAACCAATCGGCAAATTACTCAAAATGCTCAACTCGCGGGGAAAATCCGTTTTTTTTTCACAATCAATGTCTGGCAAACAATAGTTAATTTTGATTCAAGAAGTTCTGAAACCAATCGACAAATTACTCAAAATGCATAACTCGCCGAGAAAATCACTTTGTTCCCACAATGAATGTCGGGCAAAAAATAGTAAATTTCAATGCCAGCCGTTCTGAAACCAAACGGCAAATTACTGAAAATGCTTATCTCGCCGAGAAAGTCACTTTCTTGCCACAATGAATATCTGGCAAAAAATAGTAAATTTCAATGCAAGCCGTTCTGAAACCAATCGGCAAATTACTCAAAATGCTTAACTCGCCGAGAAATTCACTTTTTTTCAACAATGAATGTCAGGCAAAAAATAGGAAATTTCAATGCAAGCCGTTCTGAATCCAATCGGCAAATTGCTCAAAATGCTTAACTCGCCGAGAAAATCACTTTTGTTCCACAATGAATGCCAGGCAAAAAATAGTTAATTGTGATCCAAGCCGTTCTGAAACCAATCGGCAAATTACTCAAAATGCTTAACTCGCCGAGAAAATTACTTTTTTCCCACAATGAATGTCTGGCAAAAAATAGTAAATTTCAATGCAAGCCGTTCTGAAAGCAATCGGCAAACTACTCAAAATGCTGAACTCGCCGAGAAAATCACTTTATTTCCACAATCAATGTCTGGCAAAAATAGTTAATTTTGATGCAAGCCGTTCTGAAAGCAATCGGCGACTTATTCAATATGCTTAACTCGCCGAGAAAATCAGTTTTTTTTCACAATCAATGTCTGGCAAACAATAGTTAATTGTGATGCAAGCCGTTCTGAAACCAATCGGCAAATTACTCAAAATGCTTAACTCGCCGAGAAAATCACTTTTGTTCCACAATGAACGCCTGGCAAAAAATAGTTAATTGTGATGCAAGCCGTTCTGAAACCAATCGGCAAATTACTCAAAATGCTTAACTCGCGGAGAAAATCAGTTTTTTTTTCACAATCAATGTCTGGCAAACAATAGTTAATTTTGATTCAAGAAGTTCTGAAACCAATCGGCAAATTACTCAAAATGCATAACTCGCCGAGAAAATCACTTTGTTCCCACAATGAATGTTTGGCAAAAATAGTTAATTTTAATGCAAGCCGTTCTAAAACCAATCGGCAAATTACTCAAAATGCTTAACACGCCGAGAAAATCACTTTTGTTCCACAATGAATGTCTTGCAAAAAATAGGAAATTTCAATGCAAGCCGTTCGGAATCCAATCGTAAATTACTCAAAATGCTTAACTCGCCGAGAAAATCACTTTTGTTCCACAATGAATGCCTGGCAAAAAATAGTTAATTGTGTTGCAAGCCGTTCTGAAACCAATCGGCAAATTACTCAAAATGCTTAACTCGCCGAGAAAATCACTTTTGTTCCACAATGAAGGCCTGGCAAAAAATAGTTAATTGTGATGCAAGCCGTTCTGAAACCAATCGGCAAATTACTCAAAATGCTGAACTCGCGGGGAAAATCCGTTTTTTTTTCACAATCAATGTCTGGCAAACAATAGTTAATTTTGATTCAAGAAGTTCTGAAACCAATCGGCAAATTACTCAAAATGCATAACTCGCCGAGAAAATCACTTTGTTCCCACAATGAATGCCTGGCAAAAAATAGTTAATTGTGTTGCAAGCCGTTCTGAAATCAATCGGCAAATTAAAATGCTTAACTCGCCGAGAAAATCACTTTTGTTCCACAATGAACGCCTGGCAAAAAATAGTTAATTGTGATGCAAGCCGTTCTGAAACCAATCGGCAAATTACTCAAAATGCTTAACTCGCCGAGAAAATCACCTTTTTCCCACAATGAATGTCTGGCAAAAAATAGTAAATTTCAATGCAAGCCGTTCTGAAAACAATCGGCAAATTGCTGAAAATGCTTAACTCGGCGAGAAAATCACTTTTGTTCCACAATGAATGTCTGGCAAAAAATAGTAAATTTCGATTCAAGCCGTTCTGAAAACAATCGGCAAATTGCTCAAAATGCTTAACTCGCCGAGAAAATCACTTTTTTCCCCACAATTAATGTCTGGCAAATAATAGTTAATTTTGATGCAAATCGTTCTGAAACCAATCGGCAAATTACTCAAAATGCTTAACTCGCCGAGAAAATCACTTTCTTTCCACAATGAATGGCTGGCAAAAAGTAGTTAATTTCAATGCAAGCCTTTCTGAAACCAATCAGCAAATTACTCAAAATGCTTAACTCGCCGAGAAAATCACCTTTTTCCCACAATGAAAGTCTGGCAAAAAATAGTAAATTTCAATGCAAGCCGTTCTGAAAGCAATCGGCAAATTACTCAAAATGCTTAATTCGCCGAGAAAATCACTTTTGTTTCTCAATGAATGTCTGGCAAAAAATAGTAAATTTCAATGATAGCCGTTCTGAAACCAATCGGCAAATTACTCAAAATGCTTAACTCGCAGAGAAAATCAGTTTTTTTCCACAATCAATGCCTGGCAAAAAATAGTTAATTTTGATGCACGCCGTTCTGAAACCAATCGGCAAATTACTCAAAATGCTTAACGCGCCGAGAAAATAACTTTTTTTCCACAATGAATGTCTGGCAAAAAATAGGAAATTTCAATGCAAGCCTTACTGAAACCAATCGGCAAATTTCTCAAAATGCTTAACGGGCCGAGAAAATCACTTTTGTTCCACAATGAATGTCTGGCAAAAAATAGTAAATTTCAATGCAAGCATTTCTGAAACCAAACGGCAAATTACTCAAAATGCTTAATTCGCCGAGAAAATCAGTTTTTTTCCCCACAATTAATGTCTGGCAAATAATAGTTAATTTTGATGCAAATCGTTCTGAAACCAATCGGCAAATTACTCAAAATGCTGAACTCGCGGGGAAAATCCGTTTTTTTTTCACAATCAATGTCTGGCAAACAATAGTTAATTTTGATTCAAGAAGTTCTGAAACCAATCGGCAAATTACTCAAAATGCATAACTCGCCGAGAAAATCACTTTGTTCCCACAATGAATGCCTGGCAAAAAATAGTTAATTGTGTTGCAAGCCGTTCTGAAATCAATCGGCAAATTAAAATGCTTAACTCGCCGAGAAAATCACTTTTGTTCCACAATGAACGCCTGGCAAAAAATAGTTAATTGTGATGCAAGCCGTTCTGAAACCAATCGGCAAATTACTCAAAATGCTTAACTCGCCGAGAAAATCACCTTTTTCCCACAATGAATGTCTGGCAAAAAATAGTAAATTTCAATGCAAGCCGTTCTGAAAACAATCGGCAAATTGCTGAAAATGCTTAACTCGGCGAGAAAATCACTTTTGTTCCACAATGAATGTCTGGCAAAAAATAGTAAATTTCAACTCAAGCCGTTCTGAAAACAATCGGCAAATTGCTCAAAATGCTTAACTCGCCGAGAAAATCACTTTTTTCCCCACAATTAATGTCTGGCAAATAATAGTTAATTTTGATGCAAATCGTTCTGAAACCAATCGGCAAATTACTCAAAATGCTTAACTCGCCGAGAAAATCACTTTCTTTCCACAATGAATGGCTGGCAAAAAGTAGTTAATTTCAATGCAAGCCTTTCTGAAACCAATCAGCAAATTACTCAAAATGCTTAACTCGCCGAGAAAATCACCTTTTTCCCACAATGAAAGTCTGGCAAAAAATAGTAAATTTCAATGCAAGCCGTTCTGAAAGCAATCGGCAAATTACTCAAAATGCTTAATTCGCCGAGAAAATCACTTTTGTTTCTCAATGAATGTCTGGCAAAAAATAGTAAATTTCAATGATAGCCGTTCTGAAACCAATCGGCAAATTACTCAAAATGCTTAACTCGCAGAGAAAATCAGTTTTTTTCCACAATCAATGCCTGGCAAAAAATAGTTAATTTTGATGCACGCCGTTCTGAAACCAATCGGCAAATTACTCAAAATGCTTAACGCGCCGAGAAAATAACTTTTTTTCCACAATGAATGTCTGGCAAAAAATAGGAAATTTCAATGCAAGCCTTACTGAAACCAATCGGCAAATTTCTCAAAATGCTTAACGGGCCGAGAAAATCACTTTTGTTCCACAATGAATGTCTGGCAAAAAATAGTAAATTTCAATGCAAGCATTTCTGAAACCAAACGGCAAATTACTCAAAATGCTTAATTCGCCGAGAAAATCAGTTTTTTTCCACAATGAATGTCTGGCAAAAAATAGGAAATTTCAATGCAAGCCTTACTGAAACCAATCGGCAAATTTCTCAAAATGCTTAACGCGCCGAGAAAATCACTTTTGTTCCACAATGAATGTCTGGCAAAAAATAGTAAATTTCAATGCAAGCATTTCTGAAACCAAACGGCAAATTACTCAAAATGCTTAACTCGCCGAGAAAATCAGTTTTTTTCCACAATGAATGTCTGGCAAAAAATAGTTAATTTTGATGCAAGACATTCTGAAAACAATGGGCAAATTACTCAAAATGCTTAACTCGCCGAGAAAATCACTTTTGTTCCACAATGAATGTCTGGCAAAAAATAGTTAATTTCAATGCAACCGTTCTGAAACCAATCGGCAAATTACGCAAAATGCTTAACTCGCGGAGAAAATCAGTTTTTTTTCACAATGGATGTCTGGCAAAAATATAGTTAATTTTGATGCAAGACGTTCTGAAACCAATCGGCAAATTACTCAAAATGCTTAACTCGCAGAGAAAATCACTTTTGTTCCACAATGAATGTCTGGCAAAAAATAGTAAATTTCAATGCAAGCATTTCTGAAACCGATCGGCAAATTACTCAAAATGCTTAACGCGCCGAGAAAATCGCTTTTGTTCCACAATGAATGTCTGGCATAAAATAGTAAATTTTGATGCAAGCCGTTCGAAAACCAATCGGCAAATTACTCAAAATGCTTAACTCGCGGAGAAAATCACTTTTGTTCCACAATGAATGCCTGGCAAAAAATAGTTAATTGTGTTGCAAGCCGTTCTGAAACCAATCGGCAAATTACTCAAAATGCTGAACTCGCCGAGAAAATCACTTTTGTTCCACAATGAACGCCTGGCAAAAAATAGTTAATTGTGATGCAAGCCGTTCTGAAACCAATCGGCAAATTACTCAAAATGCTTAACTCGCCGAGAAAATCACCTTTTTCCCACAATGAAAGTCTGGCAAAAAATAGTAAATTTCAATGCAAGCCGTTCTGAAAGCAATCGGCAAATTACTCAAAATGCTTAACTCGCCGAGAAATACACTTTTTTTCCAAAATGAATGGCTGGCAAAAAATAGTTAATTTTGATGCAAGACGTTCTGAAAGCCATCGGCAAATTACTCAAAATGCTTAACTCGCCTAGAAAAGTTCCTCAATGAATGTCTGGCAAAAAATAGTAAATTTCAATGCAAGCCGTTCTGAAACCAATCTGCAAATTACTGAAAATGCTTAACTCGCCGAGAAAATCACTTTCTTGCCACAATGAATGTCTGGCAAAAAATAGTAAATATCAATGCAAGCCGTTCTGAAACCAACCGGCAAATTGCTCAAAATGCTGTACGGGCCGAGAAAATCACTTTTGTTCCACAATGAATGTCTGGCAAAAAATAGTAAATTTCAATGCAAGCAGTTCTGAAATCAATCGGCAAATTACTCAAAATGCTTAACGCGCCGAGAAAATTACTTTTTTCCCAAATGAATGTTTGGCAAAAAATAATTAATTTTGATGCAAGCCGTTCTGAAAGCAATCGGCAAATTACTCAAAATGCTTAACGCGCCGAAAAAATCACATTTTTCCAAAAATAAATGTCTGGCAAAAAATAGCTAATTTTGATGCAAGCCGTTCTGAAACCAATCGGCAAATTACTCAAAATGCTTAACTCGCCGAGAAAATCACCTTTTTCCCACAATGAAAGTCTGGCAAAAAATAGTAAATTTCAATGCAAGCCGTTCTGAAAGCAATCGGCAAATTACTCAAAATGCTTAACTCGCCGAGAAATACACTTTTTTTCCAAAATGAATGGCTGGCAAAAAATAGTTAATTTTGATGCAAGACGTTCTGAAAGCCATCGGCAAATTACTCAAAATGCTTAACTCGCCTAGAAAAGCACTTTTGTTCCTCAATGAATGTCTGGCAAAAAATAGTAAATTTCAATGCAAGCCGTTCTGAAACCAATCGGCAAATTACGCAAAATGCTTAACTCGCGGAGAAAATCAGTTTTTTTTCACAATGAATGTCTGGCAAAAATATAGTTAATTTTGATGCAAGACGTTCTGAAACCAATCGGCAAATTACTCAAAATGCTTAACTCGCAGAGAAAATCACTTTTGTTCCACAATGAATGTCTGGCAAAAAATAGTAAATTTCAATGCAAGCATTTCTGAAACCGATCGGCAAATTACTCAAAATGCTTAACGCGCCGAGAAAATCGCTTTTGTTCCACAATGAATGTCTGGCATAAAATAGTAAATTTTGATGCAAGCCAATCGAAAACCAATCGGCAAATTACTCAAAATGCTTAACTCCCGGAGAAAATCACTTTTGTTCCACAATGAATGCCTGGCAAAAAATAGTTAATTGTGTTGCAAGCCGTTCTGAAACCAATCGGCAAATTACTCAAAATGCTTAACTCGCCGAGAAAATCACTTTTGTTCCACAATGAATGCCTGGCAAAAAATAGTTAATTTCAATGCAACTGTTCTGAAACCAATCGGCAAATTACGCAAAATGCTTAACTCGCAGAGAAAATCAGTTTTTTTCCACAATCAATGCCTGGCAAAAAATAGTTAATTTTGATGCACGCCGTTCTGAAACCAATCGGCAAATTACTCAAAATGCTTAACGCGCCGAGAAAATAACTTTTTTTCCACAATGAATGTCTGGCAAAAAATAGGAAATTTCAATGCAAGCCTTACTGAAACCAATCGGCAAATTTCTCAAAATGCTTAACGCGCCGAGAAAATCACTTTTGTTCCACAATGAATGTCTGGCAAAAAATAGTAAATTTCAATGCAAGCATTTCTGAAACCAAACGGCAAATTACTCAAAATGCTTAACTCGCGGAGAAAATCAGTTTTTTTTCACAATCAATGCCTGGCAAACAATAGTTAATTTTGATTCAAGAAGTTCTGAAACCAATCGGCAAATTACTCAAAATGCATAACTCGCCGAGAAAATCACTTTGTTCCCACAATGAATGTTTGGCAAAAATAGTTAATTTTAATGCAAGCCGTTCTAAAACCAATCGGCAAATTACTCAAAATGCTTAACACGCCGAGAAAATCACTTTTGTTCCACAATGAATGTCTTGCAAAAAATAGGAAATTTCAATGCAAGCCGTTCGGAATCCAATCGTAAATTACTCAAAATGCTTAACTCGCCGAGAAAATCACTTTTGTTCCACAATGAATGCCTGGCAAAAAATAGTTAATTGTGTTGCAAGCCGTTCTGAAACCAATCGGCAAATTACTCAAAATGCTTAACTCGCCGAGAAAATCACTTTTGTTCCACAATGAAGGCCTGGCAAAAAATAGTTAATTGTGATGCAAGCCGTTCTGAAACCAATCGGCAAATTACTCAAAGTGCTGAATTCGCGGGGAAAATCCGTTTTTTTTTTCACAATCAATGTCTGGCAAACAATAGTTAATTTTGATTCAAGAAGTTCTGAAACCAATCGGCAAATTACTCAAAATGCTTAACTCGCAGAGAAAATCACTTTTGTTCCACAATGAATGTCTGGCAAAAAATAGTAAATTTCAATGCAAGCATTTCTGAAACCGATCGGCAAATTACTCAAAATGCTTAACGCGCCGAGAAAATCGCTTTTGTTCCACAATGAATGTCTGGCATAAAATAGTAAATTTTGATGCAAGCCGTTCGAAAACCAATCGGCAAATTACTCAAAATGCTTAACTCGCGGAGAAAATCACTTTTGTTCCACAATGAATGCCTGGCAAAAAATAGTTAATTGTGTTGCAAGCCGTTCTGAAACCAATCGGCAAATTACTCAAAATGCTGAACTCGCCGAGAAAATCACTTTTGTTCCACAATGAACGCCTGGCAAAAAATAGTTAATTGTGATGCAAGCCGTTCTGAAACCAATCGGCAAATTACTCAAAATGCTTAACTCGCCGAGAAAATCACCTTTTTCCCACAATGAAAGTCTGGCAAAAAATAGTAAATTTCAATGCAAGCCGTTCTGAAAGCAATCGGCAAATTACTCAAAATGCTTAACTCGCCGAGAAATACACTTTTTTTCCAAAATGAATGGCTGGCAAAAAATAGTTAATTTTGATGCAAGACGTTCTGAAAGCCATCGGCAAATTACTCAAAATGCTTAACTCGCCTAGAAAAGTTCCTCAATGAATGTCTGGCAAAAAATAGTAAATTTCAATGCAAGCCGTTCTGAAACCAATCTGCAAATTACTGAAAATGCTTAACTCGCCGAGAAAATCACTTTCTTGCCACAATGAATGTCTGGCAAAAAATAGTAAATATCAATGCAAGCCGTTCTGAAACCAACCGGCAAATTGCTCAAAATGCTGTACGGGCCGAGAAAATCACTTTTGTTCCACAATGAATGTCTGGCAAAAAATAGTAAATTTCAATGCAAGCAGTTCTGAAATCAATCGGCAAATTACTCAAAATGCTTAACGCGCCGAGAAAATTACTTTTTTCCCAAATGAATGTTTGGCAAAAAATAATTAATTTTGATGCAAGCCGTTCTGAAAGCAATCGGCAAATTACTCAAAATGCTTAACGCGCCGAAAAAATCACATTTTTCCAAAAATAAATGTCTGGCAAAAAATAGCTAATTTTGATGCAAGCCGTTCTGAAACCAATCGGCAAATTACTCAAAATGCTTAACTCGCCGAGAAAATCACCTTTTTCCCACAATGAAAGTCTGGCAAAAAATAGTAAATTTCAATGCAAGCCGTTCTGAAAGCAATCGGCAAATTACTCAAAATGCTTAACTCGCCGAGAAAATCACTTTTGTTCCACAATGAATGCCTGGCAAAAAATAGTTAATTTCAATGCAACTGTTCTGAAACCAATCGGCAAATTACGCAAAATGCTTAACTCGCAGAGAAAATCAGTTTTTTTCCACAATCAATGCCTGGCAAAAAATAGTTAATTTTGATGCACGCCGTTCTGAAACCAATCGGCAAATTACTCAAAATGCTTAACGCGCCGAGAAAATAACTTTTTTTCCACAATGAATGTCTGGCAAAAAATAGGAAATTTCAATGCAAGCCTTACTGAAACCAATCGGCAAATTTCTCAAAATGCTTAACGCGCCGAGAAAATCACTTTTGTTCCACAATGAATGTCTGGCAAAAAATAGTAAATTTCAATGCAAGCATTTCTGAAACCAAACGGCAAATTACTCAAAATGCTTAACTCGCGGAGAAAATCAGTTTTTTTTCACAATCAATGCCTGGCAAACAATAGTTAATTTTGATTCAAGAAGTTCTGAAACCAATCGGCAAATTACTCAAAATGCATAACTCGCCGAGAAAATCACTTTGTTCCCACAATGAATGTTTGGCAAAAATAGTTAATTTTAATGCAAGCCGTTCTAAAACCAATCGGCAAATTACTCAAAATGCTTAACACGCCGAGAAAATCACTTTTGTTCCACAATGAATGTCTTGCAAAAAATAGGAAATTTCAATGCAAGCCGTTCGGAATCCAATCGTAAATTACTCAAAATGCTTAACTCGCCGAGAAAATCACTTTTGTTCCACAATGAATGCCTGGCAAAAAATAGTTAATTGTGTTGCAAGCCGTTCTGAAACCAATCGGCAAATTACTCAAAATGCTTAACTCGCCGAGAAAATCACTTTTGTTCCACAATGAAGGCCTGGCAAAAAATAGTTAATTGTGATGCAAGCCGTTCTGAAACCAATCGGCAAATTACTCAAAGTGCTGAATTCGCGGGGAAAATCCGTTTTTTTTTTCACAATCAATGTCTGGCAAACAATAGTTAATTTTGATTCAAGAAGTTCTGAAACCAATCGGCAAATTACTCAAAATGCATAACTCGCCGAGAAAATCACTTTTGTTCCACAATGAACGCCTGGCAAAAAATAGTTAATTGTGATGCAAGCCGTTCTGAAACCAATCGGCAAATTACTCAAAATGCTTAACTCGCCGAGAAAATCACCTTTTTCCCACAATGAAAGTCTGGCAAAAAATAGTAAATTTCAATGCAAGCCGTTCTGAAAGCAATCGGCAAATTACTCAAAATGCTTAACTCGCCGAGAAATACACTTTTTTTCCAAAATGAATGGCTGGCAAAAAATAGTTAATTTTGATGCAAGACGTTCTGAAAGCCATCGGCAAATTACTCAAAATGCTTAACTCGCCTAGAAAAGTTCCTCAATGAATGTCTGGCAAAAAATAGTAAATTTCAATGCAAGCCGTTCTGAAACCAATCTGCAAATTACTGAAAATGCTTAACTCGCCGAGAAAATCACTTTCTTGCCACAATGAATGTCTGGCAAAAAATAGTAAATATCAATGCAAGCCGTTCTGAAACCAACCGGCAAATTGCTCAAAATGCTGTACGGGCCGAGAAAATCACTTTTGTTCCACAATGAATGTCTGGCAAAAAATAGTAAATTTCAATGCAAGCAGTTCTGAAATCAATCGGCAAATTACTCAAAATGCTTAACGCGCCGAGAAAATAACTTTTTTCCCAAATGAATGTTTGGCAAAAAATAATTAATTTTGACGCAAGCCGTTCTGAAAGCATTCGGCAAATTACTCAAAATGCTTAACGCGCCGAAAAAATCACATTTTTCCAAAAATAAATGTCTGGCAAAAAATAGCTAATTTTGATGCAAGCCGTTCTGAAACCAATCGGCAAATTACTCAAAATGCTTAACTCGCCGAGAAAATCACCTTTTTCCCACAATGAAAGTCTGGCAAAAAATAGTAAATTTCAATGCAAGCCGTTCTGAAAGCAATCGGCAAATTACTCAAAATGCTTAACTCGCCGAGAAATACACTTTTTTTCCAAAATGAATGGCTGGCAAAAAATAGTAAATTTCAATGCAAGCCGTTCTGAAACCAATCGGCAAATTACGCAAAATGCTTAACTCGCGGAGAAAATCAGTTTTTTTTCACAATGAATGTCTGGCAAAAATATAGTTAATTTTGATGCAAGACGTTCTGAAACCAATCGGCAAATTACTCAAAATGCTTAACTCGCAGAGAAAATCACTTTTGTTCCACAATGAATGTCTGGCAAAAAATAGTAAATTTCAATGCAAGCATTTCTGAAACCGATCGGCAAATTACTCAAAATGCTTAACGCGCCGAGAAAATCGCTTTTGTTCCACAATGAATGTCTGGCATAAAATAGTAAATTTTGATGCAAGCCAATCGAAAACCAATCGGCAAATTACTCAAAATGCTTAACTCGCGGAGAAAATCACTTTTGTTCCACAATGAATGCCTGGCAAAAAATAGTTAATTGTGTTGCAAGCCGTTCTGAAACCAATCGGCAAATTACTCAAAATGCTTAACTCGCCGAGAAAATCACTTTTGTTCCACAATGAATGTCTGGCAAAAAATAGTTAATTTCAATGCAACCGTTCTGAAACCAATCGGCAAATTACGCAAAATGCTTAACTCGCCGAGAAATACACTTTTTTTCCAAAATGATAGGCTGGCAAAAAATAGTTAATTGTGATGCAAGCCGTTCTGAAACCAATCGGCAAATTACTCAAAATGCTTAATTCGCCGAGAAAATCACTTTTGTTCCTCAATGAATGTCTGGCAAAAAATAGTAAATTTCAATGATAGCCGTTCTGAAACCAATCGGCAAATTACTCAAAATGCTTAACTCGCAGAGAAAATCAGTTTTTTTCCACAATCAATGCCTGGCAAAAAATAGTTAATTTTGATGCACGCCGTTCTGAAACCAATCGGCAAATTACTCAAAATGCTTAACGCGCCGAGAAAATAACTTTTTTTCCACAATGAATGTCTGGCAAAAAATAGGAAATTTCAATGCAAGCCTTACTGAAACCAATCGGCAAATTTCTCAAAATGCTTAACGGGCCGAGAAAATCACTTTTGTTCCACAATGAATGTCTGGCAAAAAATAGTAAATTTCAATGCAAGCATTTCTGAAACCAAACGGCAAATTACTCAAAATGCTTAACTCGCGGAGAAAATCAGTTTTTTTTCACAATCAATGCCTGGCAAACAATAGTTAATTTTGATTCAAGAAGTTCTGAAACCAATCGGCAAATTACTCAAAATGCATAACTCGCCGAGAAAATCACTTTGTTCCCACAATGAATGTTTGGCAAAAATAGTTAATTTTAATGCAAGCCGTTCTAAAACCAATCGGCAAATTACTGAAAATGCTTAACACGCCGAGAAAATCACTTTTGTTCCACAATGAATGTCTTGCAAAAAATAGGAAATTTCAATGCAAGCCGTTCGGAATCCAATCGTAAATTACTCAAAATGCTTAACTCGCCGAGAAAATCACTTTTGTTCCACAATGAATGCCTGGCAAAAAATAGTTAATTGTGTTGCAAGCCGTTCTGAAACCAATCGGCAAATTACTCAAAATGCTTAACTCGCCGAGAAAATCACTTTTGTTCCACAATGAAGGCCTGGCAAAAAATAGTTAATTGTGATGCAAGCCGTTCTGAAACCAATCGGCAAATTACTCAAAGTGCTGAATTCGCGGGGAAAATCCGTTTTTTTTTTCACAATCAATGTCTGGCAAACAATAGTTAATTTTGATTCAAGAAGTTCTGAAACCAATCGGCAAATTACTCAAAATGCATAACTCGCCGAGAAAATCACTTTTGTTCCACAATGAACGCCTGGCAAAAAATAGTTAATTGTGATGCAAGCCGTTCTGAAACCAATCGGCAAATTACTCAAAATGCTTAACTCGCCGAGAAAATCACCTTTTTCCCACAATGAAAGTCTGGCAAAAAATAGTAAATTTCAATGCAAGCCGTTCTGAAAGCAATCGGCAAATTACTCAAAATGCTTAACTCGCCGAGAAATACACTTTTTTTCCAAAATGAATGGCTGGCAAAAAATAGTTAATTTTGATGCAAGACGTTCTGAAAGCCATCGGCAAATTACTCAAAATGCTTAACTCGCCTAGAAAAGTTCCTCAATGAATGTCTGGCAAAAAATAGTAAATTTCAATGCAAGCCGTTCTGAAACCAATCTGCAAATTACTGAAAATGCTTAACTCGCCGAGAAAATCACTTTCTTGCCACAATGAATGTCTGGCAAAAAATAGTAAATATCAATGCAAGCCGTTCTGAAACCAACCGGCAAATTGCTCAAAATGCTGTACGGGCCGAGAAAATCACTTTTGTTCCACAATGAATGTCTGGCAAAAAATAGTAAATTTCAATGCAAGCAGTTCTGAAATCAATCGGCAAATTACTCAAAATGCTTAACGCGCCGAGAAAATAACTTTTTTCCCAAATGAATGTTTGGCAAAAAATAATTAATTTTGACGCAAGCCGTTCTGAAAGCATTCGGCAAATTACTCAAAATGCTTAACGCGCCGAAAAAATCACATTTTTCCAAAAATAAATGTCTGGCAAAAAATAGCTAATTTTGATGCAAGCCGTTCTGAAACCAATCGGCAAATTACTCAAAATGCTTAACTCGCCGAGAAAATCACCTTTTTCCCACAATGAAAGTCTGGCAAAAAATAGTAAATTTCAATGCAAGCCGTTCTGAAAGCAATCGGCAAATTACTCAAAATGCTTAACTCGCCGAGAAATACACTTTTTTTCCAAAATGAATGGCTGGCAAAAAATAGTAAATTTCAATGCAAGCCGTTCTGAAACCAATCGGCAAATTACGCAAAATGCTTAACTCGCGGAGAAAATCAGTTTTTTTTCACAATGAATGTCTGGCAAAAATATAGTTAATTTTGATGCAAGACGTTCTGAAACCAATCGGCAAATTACTCAAAATGCTTAACTCGCAGAGAAAATCACTTTTGTTCCACAATGAATGTCTGGCAAAAAATAGTAAATTTCAATGCAAGCATTTCTGAAACCGATCGGCAAATTACTCAAAATGCTTAACGCGCCGAGAAAATCGCTTTTGTTCCACAATGAATGTCTGGCATAAAATAGTAAATTTTGATGCAAGCCAATCGAAAACCAATCGGCAAATTACTCAAAATGCTTAACTCGCGGAGAAAATCACTTTTGTTCCACAATGAATGCCTGGCAAAAAATAGTTAATTGTGTTGCAAGCCGTTCTGAAACCAATCGGCAAATTACTCAAAATGCTTAACTCGCCGAGAAAATCACTTTTGTTCCACAATGAATGTCTGGCAAAAAATAGTTAATTTCAATGCAACCGTTCTGAAACCAATCGGCAAATTACGCAAAATGCTTAACTCGCCGAGAAATACACTTTTTTTCCAAAATGATAGGCTGGCAAAAAATAGTTAATTGTGATGCAAGCCGTTCTGAAACCAATCGGCAAATTACTCAAAATGCTTAATTCGCCGAGAAAATCACTTTTGTTCCTCAATGAATGTCTGGCAAAAAATAGTAAATTTCAATGATAGCCGTTCTGAAACCAATCGGCAAATTACTCAAAATGCTTAACTCGCAGAGAAAATCAGTTTTTTTCCACAATCAATGCCTGGCAAAAAATAGTTAATTTTGATGCACGCCGTTCTGAAACCAATCGGCAAATTACTCAAAATGCTTAACGCGCCGAGAAAATAACTTTTTTTCCACAATGAATGTCTGGCAAAAAATAGGAAATTTCAATGCAAGCCTTACTGAAACCAATCGGCAAATTTCTCAAAATGCTTAACGGGCCGAGAAAATCACTTTTGTTCCACAATGAATGTCTGGCAAAAAATAGTAAATTTCAATGCAAGCATTTCTGAAACCAAACGGCAAATTACTCAAAATGCTTAACTCGCGGAGAAAATCAGTTTTTTTTCACAATCAATGCCTGGCAAACAATAGTTAATTTTGATTCAAGAAGTTCTGAAACCAATCGGCAAATTACTCAAAATGCATAACTCGCCGAGAAAATCACTTTGTTCCCACAATGAATGTTTGGCAAAAATAGTTAATTTTAATGCAAGCCGTTCTAAAACCAATCGGCAAATTACTCAAAATGCTTAACACGCCGAGAAAATCACTTTTGTTCCACAATGAATGTCTTGCAAAAAATAGGAAATTTCAATGCAAGCCGTTCGGAATCCAATCGTAAATTACTCAAAATGCTTAACTCGCCGAGAAAATCACTTTTGTTCCACAATGAATGCCTGGCAAAAAATAGTTAATTGTGTTGCAAGCCGTTCTGAAACCAATCGGCAAATTACTCAAAATGCTTAACTCGCCGAGAAAATCACTTTTGTTCCACAATGAAGGCCTGGCAAAAAATAGTTAATTGTGATGCAAGCCGTTCTGAAACCAATCGGCAAATTACTCAAAGTGCTGAATTCGCGGGGAAAATCCGTTTTTTTTTTCACAATCAATGTCTGGCAAACAATAGTTAATTTTGATTCAAGAAGTTCTGAAACCAATCGGCAAATTACTCAAAATGCATAACTCGCCGAGAAAATCACTTTTGTTCCACAATGAACGCCTGGCAAAAAATAGTTAATTGTGATGCAAGCCGTTCTGAAACCAATCGGCAAATTACTCAAAATGCTTAACTCGCCGAGAAAATCACCTTTTTCCCACAATGAAAGTCTGGCAAAAAATAGTAAATTTCAATGCAAGCCGTTCTGAAAGCAATCGGCAAATTACTCAAAATGCTTAACTCGCCGAGAAATACACTTTTTTTCCAAAATGAATGGCTGGCAAAAAATAGTTAATTTTGATGCAAGACGTTCTGAAAGCCATCGGCAAATTACTCAAAATGCTTAACTCGCCTAGAAAAGTTCCTCAATGAATGTCTGGCAAAAAATAGTAAATTTCAATGCAAGCCGTTCTGAAACCAATCTGCAAATTACTGAAAATGCTTAACTCGCCGAGAAAATCACTTTCTTGCCACAATGAATGTCTGGCAAAAAATAGTAAATATCAATGCAAGCCGTTCTGAAACCAATCTGCAAATTACTCAAAATGCTTAACGCGCCGAGAAAATAACTTTTTTCCCAAATGAATGTTTGGCAAAAAATAATTAATTTTGACGCAAGCCGTTCTGAAAGCATTCGGCAAATTACTCAAAATGCTTAACGCGCCGAAAAAATCACATTTTTCCAAAAATAAATGTCTTGCAAAAAATAGCTAATTTTGATGCAAGCCGTTCTGAAACCAATCGGCAAATTACTCAAAATGCTTAACTCGCCGAGAAAATCACCTTTTTCCCACAATGAAAGTCTGGCAAAAAATAGTTAATTTTGATGCAAGACGTTCTGAAAGCCATTGGCAAATTACTCAAAATGCTTAACTCGCCTAGAAAAGCACTTTTGTTCCTCAATGAATGTCTGGCAAAAAATAGTAAATTTCAATGATAGCCGTTCTGAAACCAATCGGCAAATTACTCAAAATGCTTAACTCGCAGAGAAAATCAGTTTTTTTCCACAATCAATGCCTGGCAAAAAATAGTTAATTTTGATGCACGCCGTTCTGAAACCAATCGGCAAATTACTCAAAATGCTTAACGCGCCGAGAAAATAACTTTTTTTCCACAATGAATGTCTGGCAAAAAATAGGAAATTTCAATGCAAGCCTTACTGAAACCAATCGGCAAATTTCTCAAAATGCTTAACGGGCCGAGAAAATCACTTTTGTTCCACAATGAATGTCTGGCAAAAAATAGTAAATTTCAATGCAAGCATTTCTGAAACCAAACGGCAAATTACTCAAAATGCTTAACTCGCCGAGAAAATCAGTTTTTTTCCACAATGAATGTCTGGCAAAAAATAGTTAATTTTGATGCAAGACATTCTGAAACCAGTCGGCAAATTACTCAAAATGCTTAACTCGCCGAGAAAATCACTTTTGTTCCACAATGAATGTCTGGCAAAAAATAGTAAATTTCAATGCAAGCATTTCTGAAACCAAACGGCAAATTACTCAAAATGCTTAACTCGCGGAGAAAATCAGTTTTTTTTCACAATCAATGCCTGGCAAACAATAGTTAATTTTGATTCAAGAAGTTCTGAAACCAATCGGCAAATTACTCAAAATGCATAACTCGCCGAGAAAATCACTTTGTTCCCACAATGAATGTTTGGCAAAAATAGTTAATTTTAATGCAAGCCGTTCTAAAACCAATCGGCAAATTACTCAAAATGCTTAACACGCCGAGAAAATCACTTTTGTTCCACAATGAATGTCTTGCGAAAAATAGGAAATTTCAATGCAAGCCGTTCGGAATCCAATCGTAAATTACTCAAAATGCTTAACTCGCCGAGAAAATCACTTTTGTTCCACAATGAATGCCTGGCAAAAAATAGTTAATTGTGTTGCAAGCCGTTCTGAAACCAATCGGCAAATTACTCAAAATGCTTAACTCGCCGAGAAAATCACTTTTGTTCCACAATGAAGGCCTGGCAAAAAATAGTTAATTGTGATGCAAGCCGTTCTGAAACCAATCGGCAAATTACTCAAAATGCTTAACTCGCCGAGAAAATCACCTTTTTCCCACAATGAATGTCTGGCAAAAAATAGTAAATTTCAATGCAAGCCGTTCTGAAAACAATCGGCAAATTGCTGAAAATGCTTAACTCGGCGAGAAAATCACTTTTGTTCCACAATGAATATCTGGCAAAAAATAGTAAATTTCAATTCAAGCCGTTCTGAAAACAATCGGCAAATTGCTCAAAATGCTTAACTCGCCGAGAAAATCACTTTTTTCCCCACAATTAATGTCTGGCAAATAATAGTTAATTTTGATGCAAATCGTTCTGAAACCAATCGGCAAATTACTCAAAATGCTTAACTCGCCGAGAAAATCACTTTCTTTCCACAATGAATGGCTGGCAAAAAGTAGTTAATTTCAATGCAAGCCTTTCTGAAACCAATCAGCAAATTACTCAAAATGCTTAACTCGCCGAGAAATACACTTTTTTTCCTAAATGATAGGCTGGCAAAAAATAGTTAATTGTGATGCAAGCCGTTCTGAAACCAATCGGCAAATTACTCAAAATGCTTAATTCGCCGAGAAAATCACTTTTGTTTCTCAATGAATGTCTGGCAAAAAATAGTAAATTTCAATGATAGCCGTTCTGAAACCAATCGACAAATTACTCAAAATGCTTAACTCGCAGAGAAAATCAGTTTTTTTCCACAATCAATGCCTGGCAAAAAATAGTTAATTTTGATGCACGCCGTTCTGAAACCAATCGGCAAATTACTCAAAATGCTTAACGCGCCGAGAAAATAACTTTTTTTCCACAATGAATGTCTGGCAAAAAATAGGAAATTTCAATGCAAGCCTTACTGAAACCAATCGGCAAATTTCTCAAAATGCTTAACGGGCCGAGAAAATCACTTTTGTTCCACAATGAATGTCTGGCAAAAAATAGTAAATTTCAATGCAAGCATTTCTGAAACCAAACGGCAAATTACTCAAAATGCTTAACTCGCCGAGAAAATCAGTTTTTTTTCCACAATGAATGTCTGGCAAAAAATAGTAAATTTCAATGCAAGCATTTCTGAAACCAAACGGCAAATTACTCAAAATGCTTAACTCGCGGAGAAAATCAGTTTTTTTTCACAATCAATGCCTGGCAAACAATAGTTAATTTTGATTCAAGAAGTTCTGAAACCAATCGGCAAATTACTCAAAATGCATAACTCGCCGAGAAAATCACTTTGTTCCCACAATGAATGTTTGGCAAAAATAGTTAATTTTAATGCAAGCCGTTCTAAAACCAATCGGCAAATTACTCAAAATGCTTAACACGCCGAGAAAATCACTTTTGTTCCACAATGAATGTCTTGCAAAAAATAGGAAATTGTGTTGCAAGCCGTTCTGAAACCAATCGGCAAATTACTCAAAATGCTTAACTCGCCGAGAAAATCACTTTTGTTCCACAATGAAGGCCTGGCAAAAAATAGTTAATTGTGATGCAAGCCGTTCTGAAACCAATCGGCAAATTACTCAAAATGCTGAAATCGCGGGGAAAATCCGTTTTTTTCTCACAATCAATGTCTGGCAAACAATAGTTAATTTTGATTCAAGAAGTTCTGAAACCAATCGGCAAATTACTCAAAATGCATAACTCGCCGAGAAAATCACTTTGTTCCCACAATGAATGCCTGGCAAAAAATAGTTAATTGTGTTGCAAGCCGTTCTGAAATCAATCGGCAAATTACTCAAAATGCTTAACTCGCCGAGAAAATCACCTTTTTCCCACAATGAATGTCTGGCAAAAAATAGTAAATTTCAATGCAAGCCGTTCTGAAAACAATCGGCAAATTGCTGAAAATGCTTAACTCGGCGAGAAAATCACTTTTGTTCCACAATGAATGTCTGGCAAAAAATAGTAAATTTCAATTCAAGCCGTTCTGAAAACAATCGGCAAATTGCTCAAAATGCTTAACTCGCCGAGAAAATCACTTTTTTCCCCACAACTAATGTCTGGCAAATAATAGTTAATTTTGATGCAAATCGTTCTGAAACCAATCGGCAAATTACTCAAAATGCTTAACTCGCCGAGAAAATCACTTTCTTTCCACAATGAATGGCTGGCAAAAAGTAGTTAATTTCAATGCAAGCCTTTCTGAAACCAATCAGCAAATTACTCAAAATGCTTAACTCGCCGAGAAATACACTTTTTTTCCAAAATGATAGGCTGGCAAAAAATAGTTAATTGTGATGCAAGCCGTTCTGAAACCAATCGGCAAATTACTCAAAATGCTTAATTCGCCGAGAAAATCACTTTTGTTTCTCAATGAATGTCTGGCAAAAAATAGTAAATTTCAATGATAGCCGTTCTGAAACCAATCGACAAATTACTCAAAATACTTAACTCGCAGAGAAAATCAGTTTTTTTCCACAATCAATGCCTGGCAAAAAATAGTTAATTTTGATGCACGCCGTTCTGAAACCAATCGGCAAATTACTCAAAATGCTTAACGCGCCGAGAAAATAACTTTTTTTCCACAATGAATGTCTGGCAAAAAATAGGAAATTTCAATGCAAGCCTTACTGAAACCAATCGGCAAATTTCTCAAAATGCTTAACGGGCCGAGAAAATCACTTTTGTTCCACAATGAATGTCTGGCAAAAAATAGTAAATTTCAATGCAAGCATTTCTGAAACCAAACGGCAAATTACTCAAAATGCTTAACTCGCCGAGAAAATCAGTTTTTTTCCACAATGAATGTCTGGCAAAAAATAGTTAATTTTGATGCAAGACATTCTGAAACCAGTCGGCAAATTACTCAAAATGCTTAACTCGCCGAGAAAATCACTTTTGTTCCACAATGAATGTCTGGCAAAAAATAGTAAATTTCAATGCAAGCATTTCTGAAACCAAACGGCAAATTACTCAAAATGCTTAACTCGCGGAGAAAATCAGTTTTTTTTCACAATCAATGCCTGGCAAACAATAGTTAATTTTGATTCAAGAAGTTCTGAAACCAATCGGCAAATTACTCAAAATGCATAACTCGCCGAGAAAATCACTTTGTTCCCACAATGAGTGTATGGCAAAAATAGTTAATTTTAATGCAAGCCGTTCTAAAACCAATCGGCAAATTACTCAAAATGCTTAACACGCCGAGAAAATCACTTTTGTTCCACAATGAATGTCTTGCAAAAAATAGGAAATTTCAATGCAAGCCGTTCGGAATCCAATCGTAAATTACTCAAAATGCTTAACTCGCCGAGAAAATCACTTTTGTTCCACAATGAATGCCTGGCAAAAAATAGTTAATTGTGTTGCAAGCCGTTCTGAAACCAATCGGCAAATTACTCAAAATGCTTAACTCGCCGAGAAAATCACTTTTGTTCCACAATGAAGGCCTGGCAAAAAATAGTTAATTGTGATGCAAGCCGTTCTGAAACCAATCGGCAAATTACTCAAAATGCTTAACTCGCCGAGAAAATCACCTTTTTCCCACAATGAATGTCTGGCAAAAAATAGTTAATTTCAATGCAAGCCGTTCTGAAAACAATCGGCAAATTGCTGAAAATGCTTAACTCGGCGAGAAAATCACTTTTGTTCCACAATGAATGTCTGGCAAAAAATAGTAAATTTCAATTCAAGCCGTTCTGAAAACAATCGGCAAATTGCTCAAAATGCTTAACTCGCCGAGAAAATCACTTTTTTCCCCACAATTAATGTCTGGCAAATAATAGTTAATTTTGATGCAAATCGTTCTGAAACCAATCGGCAAATTACTCAAAATGCTTAACTCGCCGAGAAAATCACTTTCTTTCCACAATGAATGGCTGGCAAAAAGTAGTTAATTTCAATGCAAGCCTTTCTGAAACCAATCAGCAAATTACTCAAAATGCTTAACTCGCCGAGAAATACACTTTTTTTCCAAAATGATAGGCTGGCAAAAAATAGTTAATTGTGATGCAAGCCGTTCTGAAACCAATCGGCAAATTACTCAAAATGCTTAATTCGCCGAGAAAATCACTTTTGTTTCTCAATGAATGTCTGGCAAAAAATAGTAAATTTCAATGATAGCCGTTCTGAAACCAATCGACAAATTACTCAAAATGCTTAACTCGCAGAGAAAATCAGTTTTTTTCCACAATCAATGCCTGGCAAAAAATAGTTAATTTTGATGCACGCCGTTCTGAAACCAATCGGCAAATTACTCAAAATGCTTAACGCGCCGAGAAAATAACTTTTTTTCCACAATGAATGTCTGGCAAAAAATAGGAAATTTCAATGCAAGCCTTACTGAAACCAATCGGCAAATTTCTCAAAATGCTTAACGGGCCGAGAAAATCACTTTTGTTCCACAATGAATGTCTGGCAAAAAATAGTAAATTTCAATGCAAGCATTTCTGAAACCAAACGGCAAATTACTCAAAATGCTAAACTCGCCGAGAAAATCAGTTTTTTTCCACAATGAATGTCTGGCAAAAAATAGGAAATTTCAATGCAAGCCTTACTGAAACCAATCGGCAAATTTCTCAAAATGCTTAACGCGCCGAGAAAATCACTTTTGTTCCACAATGAATGTCTGGCAAAAAATAGAAAATTTCAATGCAAGCATTTCTGAAACCAAACGGCAAATTACTCAAAATGCTTAACTCGCCGTGAAAATCAGTTTTTTTCCACAATGAATGTCTGGCAAAAAATAGTTAATTTTGATGCAAGACATTCTGAAACCAGTCGGCAAATTACTCAAAATGCTTAACTCGCCGAGAAAATCACTTTTGTTCCACAATGAATGTCTGGCAAAAAATAGTTAATTTCAATGCAACCGTTCTGAAACCAATCGGCAAATTACGCAAAATGCTTAACTCGCGGAGAAAATCAGTTTTTTTTCACAATGGATGTCTGGCAAAAATATAGTTAATTTTGATGCAAGACGTTCTGAAACCAATCGGCAAATTACTCAAAATGCTTAACTCGCAGAGAAAATCACTTTTGTTCCACAATGAATGTCTGGCAAAAAATAGTAAATTTCAATGCAAGCATTTCTGAAACCGATCGGCAAATTACTCAAAATGCTTAACGCGCCGAGAAAATCGCTTTTGTTCCACAATGAATGTCTGGCATAAAATAGTAAATTTTGATGCAAGCCGTTCGAAAACCAATCGGCAAATTACTCAAAATGCTTAACTCGCGGAGAAAATCAGTTTTGTTCCACAATGAATGCCTGGCAAAAAATAGTTAATTGTGTTGCAAGCCGTTCTGAAACCAATCGGCAAATTACTCAAAATGCTGAACTCGCCGAGAAAATCACTTTTGTTCCACAATGAACGCCTGGCAAAAAATAGTTAATTGTGATGCAAGCCGTTCTGAAACCAATCGGCAAATTACTCAAAATGCTTAACTCGCCGAGAAAATCACCTTTTTCCCACTATGAAAGTCTGGCAAAAAATAGTAAATTTCAATGCAAGCCGTTCTGAAAGCCATCGGCAAATTACTCAAAATGCTTAACTCGCCTAGAAAAGTTCCTCAATGAATGTCTGGCAAAAAATAGTAAATTTCAATGCAAGCCGTTCTGAAACCAATCTGCAAATTACTGAAAATGCTTATCTCGCCGAGAAAATCACTTTCTTGCCACAATGAATGTCTGGCAAAAAATAGTAAATATCAATGCAAGCCGTTCTGAAACCAACCGGCAAATTGCTCAAAATGCTGTACGGGCCGAGAAAATCACTTTTGTTCCACAATGAATGTCTGGCAAAAAATAGTAAATTTCAATGCAAGCAGTTCTGAAATCAATCGGCAAATTACTCAAAATGCTTAACGCGCCGAGAAAATAACTTTTTTCCCAAATGAATGTTTGGCAAAAAATAATTAATTTTGATGCAAGCCGTTCTGAAAGCAATCGGCAAATTACTCAAAATGCTTAACGCGCCGAAAAAATCACATTTTTCCAAAAATAAATGTCTGGCAAAAAATAGCTAATTTTGATGCAAGCCGTTCTGAAACCAATCGGCAAATTACTCAAAATGCTTAACTCGCCGAGAAAATCACCTTTTTCCCACAATGAAAGTCTGGCAAAAAATAGTAAATTTCAATGCAAGCCGTTCTGAAAGCAATCGGCAAATTACTCAAAATGCTTAACTCGCCGAGAAATACACTTTTTTTCCAAAATGAATGGCTGGCAAAAAATAGTTAATTTTGATGCAAGACGTTCTGAAAGCCATCGGCAAATTACTCAAAATGCTTAACTCGTCTAGAAAAGCACTTTTGTTCCTCAATGAATGTCTGGCAAAAAATAGTAAATTTCAATGCAAGCCGTTCTGAAACCAATCGGCAAATTACGCAAAATGCTTAACTCGCGGAGAAAATCAGTTTTTTTTCACAATGAATGTCTGGCAAAAATATAGTTAATTTTGATGCAAGACGTTCTGAAACCAATCGGCAAATTACTCAAAATGCTTAACTCGCAGAGAAAATCACTTTTGTTCCACAATGAATGTCTGGCAAAAAATAGTAAATTTCAATGCAAGCATTTCTGAAACCGATCGGCAAATTACTCAAAATGCTTAACGCGCCGAGAAAATCGCTTTTGTTCCACAATGAATGTCTGGCATAAAATAGTAAATTTTGATGCAAGCCAATCGAAAACCAATCGGCAAATTACTCAAAATGCTTAACTCGCGGAGAAAATCACTTTTGTTCCACAATGAATGCCTGGCAAAAAATAGTTAATTGTGTTGCAAGCCGTTCTGAAACCAATCGGCAAATTACTCAAAATGCTTAACTCGCCGAGAAAATCACTTTTGTTCGACAATGAATGTCTGGCAAAAAATAGTTAATTTCAATGCAACCGTTCTGAAACCAATCGGCAAATTACGCAAAATGCTGAACTCGCCGAGAAAATCACTTTTGTTCCACAATGAACGCCTGGCAAAAAATAGTTAATTGTGATGCAAGCCGTTCTGAAACCAATCGGCAAATTACTCAAAATGCTTAACTCGCCGAGAAAATCACCTTTTTCCCACTATGAAAGTCTGGCAAAAAATAGTAAATTTCAATGCAAGCCGTTCTGAAAGCAATCGGCAAATTACTCAAAATGCTTAACTCGCTGAGAAATACATTTTTTTTCCAAAATGAATGGCTGGCAAAAAATAGTTAATTTTGATGCAAGACGGTCTGAAAGCCATCGGCAAATTACTCAAAATGCTTAACTCGCCTAGAAAAGTTCCTCAATGAATGTCTGGCAAAAAATAGTAAATTTGAATGCAAGCCGTTCTGAAACCAACCGGCAAATTGCTCAAAATGCTGTACGGGCCGAGAAAATCACTTTTGTTCCACAATGAATGTCTGGCAAAAAATAGTAAATTTCAATGCAAGCAGTTCTGAAATCAATCGGCAAATTACTCAAAATGCTTAACGCGCCGAGAAAATAACTTTTTTCCCAAATGAATGTTTGGCAAAAAATAATTAATTTTGATGCAAGCCGTTCTGAAAGCCATCGGCAAATTACTCAAAATGCTTAACTCGCCTAGAAAAGTTCCTCAATGAATGTCTGGCAAAAAATAGTAAATTTCAATGCAAGCCGTTCTGAAACCAATCTGCAAATTACTGAAAATGCTTATCTCGCCGAGAAAATCACTTTCTTGCCACAATGAATGTCTGGCAAAAAATAGTAAATATCAATGCAAGCCGTTCTGAAACCAACCGGCAAATTGCTCAAAATGCTGTACGGGCCGAGAAAATCACTTTTGTTCCACAATGAATGTCTGGCAAAAAATAGTAAATTTCAATGCAAGCAGTTCTGAAATCAATCGGCAAATTACTCAAAATGCTTAACGCGCCGAGAAAATAACTTTTTTCCCAAATGAATGTTTGGCAAAAAATAATTAATTTTGATGCAAGCCGTTCTGAAAGCAATCGGCAAATTACTCAAAATGCTTAACGCGCCGAAAAAATCACATTTTTCCAAAAATAAATGTCTGGCAAAAAATAGCTAATTTTGATGCAAGCCGTTCTGAAACCAATCGGCAAATTACTCAAAATGCTTAACTCGCCGAGAAAATCACCTTTTTCCCACAATGAAAGTCTGGCAAAAAATAGTAAATTTCAATGCAAGCCGTTTTGAAAGCAATCGGCAAATTACTCAAAATGCTTAACTCGCCGAGAAATACACTTTTTTTCCAAAATGAATGGCTGGCAAAAAATAGTTAATTTTGATGCAAGACGTTCTGAAAGCCATCGGCAAATTACTCAAAATGCTTAACTCGTCTAGAAAAGCACTTTTGTTCCTCAATGAATGTCTGGCAAAAAATAGTAAATTTCAATGCAAGCCGTTCTGAAACCAATCGGCAAATTACGCAAAATGCTTAACTCGCGGAGAAAATCAGTTTTTTTTCACAATGAATGTCTGGCAAAAATATAGTTAATTTTGATGCAAGACGTTCTGAAACCAATCGGCAAATTACTCAAAATGCTTAACTCGCAGAGAAAATCACTTTTGTTCCACAATGAATGTCTGGCAAAAAATAGTAAATTTCAATGCAAGCATTTCTGAAACCGATCGGCAAATTACTCAAAATGCTTAACGCGCCGAGAAAATCGCTTTTGTTCCACAATGAATGTCTGGCATAAAATAGTAAATTTTGATGCAAGCCAATCGAAAACCAATCGGCAAATTACTCAAAATGCTTAACTCGCGGAGAAAATCACTTTTGTTCCACAATGAATGCCTGGCAAAAAATAGTTAATTGTGTTGCAAGCCGTTCTGAAACCAATCGGCAAATTACTCAAAATGCTTAACTCGCCGAGAAAATCACTTTTGTTCGACAATGAATGTCTGGCAAAAAATAGTTAATTTCAATGCAACCGTTCTGAAACCAATCGGCAAATTACGCAAAATGCTTAACTCGCCGAGAAATACACTTTTTTTCCAAAATGATAGGCTGGCAAAAAATAGTTAATTGTGATGCAAGCCGTTCTGAAACCAATCGGCAAATTACTCAAAATGCTTAATTCGCCGAGAAAATCACTATTGTTCCTCAATGAATGTCTGGCAAAAAATAGTAAATTTCAATGATAGCCGTTCTGAAACCAATCGGCAAATTACTCAAAATGCTTAACTCGCAGAGAAAATCAGTTTTTTTCCACAATCAATGCCTGGCAAAAAATAGTTAATTTTGATGCACGCCGTTCTGAAACCAATCGGCAAATTACTCAAAATGCTTAACGCGCCGAGAAAATAACTTTTTTTCCACAATGAATGTCTGGCAAAAAATAGGAAATTTCATTGCAAGCCTTACTGAAACCAATCGGCAAATTTCTCAAAATGCTTAACGCGCCGAGAAAATCACTTTTGTTCCACAATGAATGTCTGGCAAAAAATAGTAAATTTCAATGCAAGCATTTCTGAAACCAAACGGCAAATTACTCAAAATGCTTAACTCGCCGAGAAAATCACTTTTGTTCGACAATGAATGTCTGGCAAAAAATAGTTAATTTCAATGCAAGCCGTTCTGAAACCAATCGGCAAATTACGCAAAATGCTTAACTCGCGGAGAAAATCAGTTTTTTTTCACAATGAATGTCTGGCAAAAATATAGTTAATTTTGATGCAAGACGTTCTGAAACCAATCGGCAAATTACTCAAAATGCTTAACTCGCAGAGAAAATCACTTTTGTTCCACAATGAATGTCTGGCAAAAAATAGTAAATTTCAATGCAAGCATTTCTGAAACCGATCGGCAAATTACTCAAAATGCTTAACGCGCCGAGAAAATCGCTTTTGTTCCACAATGAATGTCTGGCATAAAATAGTAAATTTTGATGCAAGCCAATCGAAAACCAATCGGCAAATTACTCAAAATGCTTAACTCGCGGAGAAAATCACTTTTGTTCCACAATGAATGCCTGGCAAAAAATAGTTAATTGTGTTGCAAGCCGTTCTGAAACCAATCGGCAAATTACTCAAAATGCTTAACTCGCCGAGAAAATCACTTTTGTTCGACAATGAATGTCTGGCAAAAAATAGTTAATTTCAATGCAACCGTTCTGAAACCAATCGGCAAATTACGCAAAATGCTTAACTCGCCGAGAAATACACTTTTTTTCCAAAATGATAGGCTGGCAAAAAATAGTTAATTGTGATGCAAGCCGTTCTGAAACCAATCGGCAAATTACTCAAAATGCTTAATTCGCCGAGAAAATCACTATTGTTCCTCAATGAATGTCTGGCAAAAAATAGTAAATTTCAATGATAGCCGTTCTGAAACCAATCGGCAAATTACTCAAAATGCTTAACTCGCAGAGAAAATCAGTTTTTTTCCACAATCAATGCCTGGCAAAAAATAGTTAATTTTGATGCACGCCGTTCTGAAACCAATCGGCAAATTACTCAAAATGCTTAACGCGCCGAGAAAATAACTTTTTTTCCACAATGAATGTCTGGCAAAAAATAGGAAATTTCATTGCAAGCCTTACTGAAACCAATCGGCAAATTTCTCAAAATGCTTAACGCGCCGAGAAAATCACTTTTGTTCCACAATGAATGTCTGGCAAAAAATAGTAAATTTCAATGCAAGCATTTCTGAAACCAAACGGCAAATTACTCAAAATGCTTAACTCGCCGAGAAAATCAGTTTTTTTCCACAATGAATGTCTGGCAAAAAATAGTAAATATCAATGCAAGCCGTTCTGAAACCAACCGGCAAATTGCTCAAAATGCTGTACGGGCCGAGAAAATCACTTTTGTTCCACAATGAATGTCTGGCAAAAAATAGTAAATTTCAATGCAAGCAGTTCTGAAATCAATCGGCAAATTACTCAAAATGCTTAACGCGCCGAGAAAATAACTTTTTTCCCAAATGAATGTTTGGCAAAAAATAATTAATTTTGATGCAAGCCGTTCTGAAAGCAATCGGCAAATTACTCAAAATGCTTAACGCGCCGAAAAAATCACATTTTTCCAAAAATAAATGTCTGGCAAAAAATAGCTAATTTCAATGCAAGCCGTTCTGAAACCAAACGGCAAATTACTCAAAATGCTTAACTCGCCGAGAAAATCAGTTTTTTTCCACAATGAATGTCTAGCAAAAAATAGTTAATTTTGATGCAAGACGTTCTGAAAGCCATCGGCAAATTACTCAAAATGCTTAACTCGCCTAGAAAAGCACTTTTGTTCCTCAATGAATGTCTGGCAAAAAATAGTAAATTTCAATGCAAGCCGTTCTGAAACCAATCGGCAAATTACGCAAAATGCTTAACTCGCAGAGAAAATCACTTTTGTTCCACAATGAATGTCTGGCAAAAAATAGTAAATTTCAATGCAAGCATTTCTGAAACCGATCGGCAAATTACTCAAAATGCTTAACGCGCCGAGAAAATCGCTTTTGTTCCACAATGAATGTCTGGCATAAAATAGTAAATTCTGATGCAAGCCGTTCGAAAACCAATCGGCAAATTACTCAAAATGCTTAACTCGCGGAGAAAATCAGTTTTGTTCCACAATGAATGCCTGGCAAAAAATAGTTAATTGTGTTGCAAGCCGTTCTGAAACCAATCGGCAAATTACTCAAAATGCTGAACTCGCCGAGAAAATCACTTTTGTTCCACAATGAACGCCTGGCAAAAAATAGTTAATTGTGATGCAAGCCGTTCTGAAACCAATCGGCAAATTACTCAAAATGCTTAACTCGCCGAGAAAATCACCTTTTTCCCACTATGAAAGTCTGGCAAAAAATAGTAAATTTCAATGCAAGCCGTTCTGAAAGCAATCGGCAAATTACTCAAAATGCTTAACTCGCTGAGAAATTCATTTTTTTTCCAAAATGAATGGCTGGCAAAAAATAGTTAATTTTGATGCAAGACGTTCTGAAAGCCATCGGCAAATTACTCAAAATGCTTAACTCGCCTAGAAAAGTTCCTCAATGAATGTCTGGCAAAAAATAGTAAATTTCAATGCAAGCCGTTCTGAAACCAACCGGCAAATTGCTCAAAATGCTGTACGGGCCGAGAAAATCACTTTTGTTCCACAATGAATGTCTGGCAAAAAATAGTAAATTTCAATGCAAGCAGTTCTGAAATCAATCGGCAAATTACTCAAAATGCTTAACGCGCCGAGAAAATAACTTTTTTCCCAAATGAATGTTTGGCAAAAAAAAATTAATTTTGATGCAAGCCGTTCTGAAAGCCATCGGCAAATTACTCAAAATGCTTAACTCGCCTAGAAAAGTTCCTCAATGAATGTCTGGCAAAAAATAGTAAATTTCAATGCAAGCCGTTCTGAAACCAATCTGCAAATTACTGAAAATGCTTAACTCGCCGAGAAAATCACTTTCTTGCCACAATGAATGTCTGGCAAAAAATAGTAAATATCAATGCAAGCCGTTCTGAAACCAACCGGCAAATTGCTCAAAATGCTGTACGGGCCGAGAAAATCACTTTTGTTCCACAATGAATGTCTGGCAAAAAATAGTAAATTTCAATGCAAGCAGTTCTGAAATCAATCGGCAAATTACTCAAAATGCTTAACGCGCCGAGAAAATAACTTTTTTCCCAAATGAATGTTTGGCAAAAAATAATTAATTTTGATGCAAGCCGTTCTGAAAGCAATCGGCAAATTACTCAAAATGCTTAACGCGCCGAAAAAATCACATTTTTCCAAAAATAAATGTCTGGCAAAAAATAGCTAATTTTGATGCAAGCCGTTCTGAAACCAATCGGCAAATTACTCAAAATGCTTAACTCGCCGAGAAAATCACCTTTTTCCCACAATGAAAGTCTGGCAAAAAATAGTAAATTTCAATGCAAGCCGTTCTGAAAGCAATCGGCAAATTACTCAAAATGCTTAACTCGCCGAGAAATACACTTTTTTTCCAAAATGAATGGCTGGCAAAAAATAGTTAATTTTGATGCAAGACGTTCTGAAAGCCATCGGCAAATTACTCAAAATGCTTCACTCGTCTAGAAAAGCACTTTTGTTCCTCAATGAATGTCTGGCAAAAAATAGTAAATTTCAATGCAAGCCGTTCTGAAACCAATCGGCAAATTACGCAAAATGCTTAACTCGCGGAGAAAATCAGTTTTTTTTCACAATGAATGTCTGGCAAAAATATAGTTAATTTTGATGCAAGACGTTCTGAAACCAATCGGCAAATTACTCAAAATGCTTAACTCGCAGAGAAAATCACTTTTGTTCCACAATGAATGTCTGGCAAAAAATAGTAAATTTCAATGCAAGCATTTCTGAAACCGATCGGCAAATTACTCAAAATGCTTAACGCGCCGAGAAAATCGCTTTTGTTCCACAATGAATGTCTGGCATAAAATAGTAAATTTTGATGCAAGCCAATCGAAAACCAATCGGCAAATTACTCAAAATGCTTAACTCGCGGAGAAAATCACTTTTGTTCCACAATGAATGCCTGGCAAAAAATAGTTAATTGTGTTGCAAGCCGTTCTGAAACCAATCGGCAAATTACTCAAAATGCTTAACTCGCCGAGAAAATCACTTTTGTTCGACAATGAATGTCTGGCAAAAAATAGTTAATTTCAATGCAACCGTTCTGAAACCAATCGGCAAATTACGCAAAATGCTTAACTCGCCGAGAAATACACTTTTTTTCCAAAATGATAGGCTGGCAAAAAATAGTTAATTGTGATGCAAGCCGTTCTGAAACCAATCGGCAAATTACTCAAAATGCTTAATTCGCCGAGAAAATCACTATTGTTCCTCAATGAATGTCTGGCAAAAAATAGTAAATTTCAATGATAGCCGTTCTGAAACCAATCGGCAAATTACTCAAAATGCTTAACTCGCAGAGAAAATCAGTTTTTTTCCACAATCAATGCCTGGCAAAAAATAGTTAATTTTGATGCACGCCGTTCTGAAACCAATCGGCAAATTACTCAAAATGCTTAACGCGCCGAGAAAATAACTTTTTTTCCACAATGAATGTCTGGCAAAAAATAGGAAATTTCAATGCAAGCCTTACTGAAACCAATCGGCAAATTTCTCAAAATGCTTAACGCGCCGAGAAAATCACTTTTGTTCCACAATGAATGTCTGGCAAAAAATAGTAAATTTCAATGCAAGCATTTCTGAAACCAAACGGCAAATTACTCAAAATGCTTAACTCGCCGAGAAAATCAGTTTTTTTCCACAATGAATGTCTAGCAAAAAATAGTTAATTTTGATGCAAGACGTTCTGAAAGCCATCGGCAAATTACTCAAAATGCTTAACTCGCCTAGAAAAGCACTTTTGTTCCTCAATGAATGTCTGGCAAAAAATAGTAAATTTCAATGCAAGCCGTTCTGAAACCAATCTGCAAATTACTGAAAATGCTTAACTCGCCGAGAAAATCACTTTCTTGCCACAATGAATGTCTGGCAAAAAATAGTAAATATCAATGCAAGCCGTTCTGAAACCAACCGGCAAATTGCTCAAAATGCTGTACGGGCCGAGAAAATCACTTTTGTTCCACAATGAATGTCTGGCAAAAAATAGTAAATTTCAATGCAAGCAGTTCTGAAATCAATCGGCAAATTACTCAAAATGCTTAACGCGCCGAGAAAATAACTTTTTTCCCAAATGAATGTTTGGCAAAAAATAATTAATTTTGATGCAAGCCGTTCTGAAAGCAATCGGCAAATTACTCAAAATGCTTAACGCGCCGAAAAAAATCACATTTTTCCAAAAATAAATGTCTGGCAAAAAATAGCTAATTTCAATGCAAGCCGTTCTGAAACCAATCGGCAAATTACGCAAAATGCTTAACTCGCGGAGAAAATCAGTTTTTTTTCACAATGAATGTCTGGCAAAAATATAGTTAATTTTGATGCAAGACGTTCTGAAACCAATCGGCAAATTACTCAAAATGCTTAACGCGCCGAGAAAATCGCTTTTGTTCCACAATGAATGTCTGGCATAAAATAGTAAATTTTGATGCAAGCCAATCGAAAACCAATCGGCAAATTACTCAAAATGCTTAACTCGCGGAGAAAATCACTTTTGTTCCACAATGAATGCCTGGCAAAAAATAGTTAATTGTGTTGCAAGCCGTTCTGAAACCAACCGGCAAATTACTCAAAATGCTTAACTCGCCGAGAAAATCACTTTTGTTCGACAATGAATGTCTGGCAAAAAATAGTTAATTTCAATGCAACCGTTCTGAAACCAATCGGCAAATTACGCAAAATGCTTAACTCGCCGAGAAATACACTTTTTTTCCAAAATGATAGGCTGGCAAAAAATAGTTAATTGTGATGCAAGCCGTTCTGAAACCAATCGGCAAATTACTCAAAATGCTTAATTCGCCGAGAAAATCACTATTGTTCCTCAATGAATGTCTGGCAAAAAATAGTAAATTTCAATGATAGCCGTTCTGAAACCAATCGGCAAATTACTCAAAATGCTTAACTCGCAAAGAAAATCAGTTTTTTTCCACAATCAATGCCTGGCAAAAAATAGTTAATTTTGATGCACGCCGTTCTGAAACCAATCGGCAAATTACTCAAAATGCTTAACGCGCCGAGAAAATAACTTTTTTTCCACCATGAATGTCTGGCAAAAAATAGGAAATTTCAATGCAAGCCTTACTGAAACCAATCGGCAAATTTCTCAAAATGCTTAACGCGCCGAGAAAATCACTTTTGTTCCACAATGAATGTCTGGCAAAACATAGTAAATTTCAATGCAAGCATTTCTGAAACCAAACGGCAAATTACTCAAAATGCTTAACTCGCCGAGAAATACACTTTTTTTCCAAAATGAATGGCTGGCAAAAAATAGTTAATTTTGATGCAAGACGTTCTGAAAGCCATCGGCAAATTACTCAAAATGCTTAACTCGCCTAGAAAAGCACTTTTGTTCCTCAATGAATGTCTGGCAAAAAATAGTAAATTTCAATGCAAGCCGTTCTGAAACCAATCTGCAAATTACTGAAAATGCTTAACTCGCCGAGAAAATCACTTTCTTGCCACAATGAATGTCTGGCAAAAAATAGTAAATTTCAATGCAAGCAGTTCTGAAAGCAATCGGCAAATTACTCAAAATGCTTAACGCGCCGAGAAAATAACTTTTTTCCCAAATGAATGTTTGGCAAAAAATAATTAATTTTGATGCAAGCCGTTCTGAAAGCAATCGGCAAATTACTCAAAATGCTTAACGCGCCGAAAAAAATCACATTTTTCCAAAAATAAATGTCTGGCATAAAATAGCTAATTTTGATGCAAGCCGTTCTGAAACCAATCGGCAAATTACTCAAAATGCTTAACTCGCCGAGAAAATCACCTTTTTCCCACAATGAAAGTCTGGGAAAAAATAGTAAATTTCAATGCAAGCCGTTCTGAAACCAATCGGCAAATTACTCAAAATGCTTAACTCGCCGAGAAATACACTTTTTTTCCAAAATGAATGGCTGGCAAAAAATAGTTAATTTTGATGCAAGACGTTCTGAAACCAATCGGCAAATTACTCAAAATGCTTAACTCGCAGAGAAAATCGCTTTTGTTCCACAATGAATGTCTGGCATAAAATAGTAAATTTTGATGCAAGCCGTTCGAAAACCAATCGGCAAATTACTCAAAATGCTTAACTCGCGGAGAAAATCACTTTTGTTCCACAATGAATGCCTGGCAAAAAATAGTTAATTGTGTTGCAAGCCGTTCTGAAACCAATCGGCAAATTACTCAAAATGCTGAACTCGCCGAGAAAATCACTTTTGTTCCACAATGAACGCCTGGCAAAAAATAGTTAATTGTGATGCAAGCCGTTCTGAAACCAATCGGCAAATTACTCAAAATGCTTAACTCGCAGAGAAAATCGCTTTTGTTCCACAATGAATGTCTGGCATAAAATAGTAAATTTTGATGCAAGCCGTTCGAAAACCAATCGGCAAATTACTCAAAATGCTTAACTCGCGGAGAAAATCACTTTTGTTCCACAATGAACGCCTGGCAAAAAATAGTTAATTTTGATGCAAGCCGTTCTGAAACCAATCGGCAAATTACTCAAGATGCTTAACTCGCCGAGAAATACACTTTTTTTCCAAAATGAATGGCTGGCAAAAAATAGTTAATTTTGATGCAAGACGTTCTGAAAGCCATCGGCAAATTACTCAAAATGCTTAACTCGCCTAGAAAAGCACTTTTGTTCCTCAATGAATGTCTGGCAAAAAATAGTAAATTTCAATGCAAGCCGTTCTGAAACCAATCGGCAAATTACGCAAAATGCTTAACTCGCGGAGAAAATCAGTTTTTTTTCACAATGAATGTCTGGCAAAAATATAGTTAATTTTGATGCAAGACGTTCTGAAACCAATCGGCAAATTACTCAAAATGCTTAACTCGCAGAGAAAATCACTTTTGTTCCACAATGAATGTCTGGCAAAAAATAGTAAATTTCAATGCAAGCATTTCTGAAACCGATCGGCAAATTACTCAAAATGCTTAACGCGCCGAGAAAATCGCTTTTGTTCCACAATGAATGTCTGGCATAAAATAGTAAATTTTGATGCAAGCCGTTCGAAAACCAATCGGCAAATTACTCAAAATGCTTAACTCGCGGAGAAAATCACTTTTGTTCCACAATGAATGCCTGGCAAAAAATAGTTAATTGTGTTGCAAGCCGTTCTGAAACCAATCGGCAAATTACTCAAAATGCTGAACTCGCCGAGAAAATCACTTTTGTTCCACAATGAACGCCTGGCAAAAAATAGTTAATTGTGATGCAAGCCGTTCTGAAACCAATCGGCAAATTACTCAAAATGCTTAACTCGCCGAGAAAATCACCTTTTTCCCACAATGAAAGTCTGGCAAAAAATAGTAAATTTCAATGCAAGCCGTTCTGAAAGCAATCGGCAAATTACTCAAAATGCTTAACTCGCCGAGAAATACACTTTTTTTCCAAAATGAATGGCTGGCAAAAAATAGTTAATTTTGATGCAAGACGTTCTGAAAGCCATCGGCAAATTACTCAAAATGCTTAACTCGCCTAGAAAAGCACTTTTGTTCCTCAATGAATGTCTGGCAAAAAATAGTAAATTTCAATGCAAGACGTTCTGAAACCAATTTGCAAATTACTGAAAATGCTTAACTCGCCGAGAAAATCACTTTCTTGCCACAATGAATGTCTGGCAAAAAATAGTAAATTTCAATGCAAGCCGTTCTGAAACCAACCGGCAAATTGCTCAAAATGCTGTACGCGCCGAGAAAATCACTTTTGTTCCACAATGAAAGTCTGGCAAAAAATAGTAAATTTCAATGCAAGCAGTTCTGAAAGCAATCGGCAAATTACTCAAAATGCTTAACGCGCCGAGAAAATAACTTTTTTCCCAAATGAATGTTTGGCAAAAAATAATTAATTTTGATGCAAGCCGTTCTGAAAGCAATCGGCAAATTACTCAAAATGCTTAACGCGCCGAAACAAATCACATTTTTCCAAAAATAAATGTCTGGCAAAAAATAGCTAATTTTGATGCAAGCCGTTCTGAAACCAATCGGCAAATTACTCAAAATGCTTAACTCGCCGAGAAAATCACCTTTTCCCCACAATGAAAGTCTGGGAAAAAATAGTAAATTTCAATGCAAGCCGTTCTGAAAGCAATCGGCAAATTACTCAAAATGCTTAACTCGCCGAGAAATACACTTTTTTTCCAAAATGAATGGCTGGCAAAAAATAGTTAATTTTGATGCAAGACGTTCTGAAAGCCATCGGCAAATTACTCAAAATGCTTAACTCGCCTAGAAAAGCACTTTTGTTCCTCAATGAATGTCTGGCAAAAAATAGTAAATTTCAATGCAAGCCGTTCTGAAACCAATCTGCAAATTACTGAAAATGCTTAACTCGCCGAGAAAATCACTTTCTTGCCACAATGAATGTCTGGCAAAAAATAGTAAATTTCAATGCAAGCCGTTCTGAAACCAACCGGCAAATTGCTCGAAATGCTGTACGGGCCGAGAAAATCACTTTTGTTCCACAATGAATGTCTGGCAAAAAATAGTAAATTTCAATGCAAGCAGTTCTGAAATCAATCGGCAAATTACTCAAAATGCTTAACGCGCCGAGAAAATAACTTTTTTCCCAAATGAATGTTTGGCAAAAAATAATTAATTTTGATGCAAGCCGTTCTGAAAGCAATCGGCAAATTACTCAAAATGCTTAACGCGCCGAAAAAATCACATTTTTCCAAAAATAAATGTCTGGCAAAAAATAGCTAATTTTGATGCAAGCCGTTCTGAAACCAATCGGCAAATTACTCAAAATGCTTAACTCGCCGAGAAAATCACCTTTTCCCCACAATGAATGTCTGGCAAAAAATAGTAAATTTCAATGCAAGCCGTTCTGAAACCAATCGGCAAATTACGCAAAATGCTTAACTCGCGGAGAAAATCAGTTTTTTTTCACAATGAATGTCTGGCAAAAATATAGTTAATTTTGATGCAAGACGTTCTGAAACCAATCGGCAAATTACTCAAAATGCTTAACTCGCAGAGAAAATCACTTTTGTTCCACAATGAATGTCTGGCAAAAAATAGTAAATTTCAATGCAAGCATTTCTGAAACCGATCGGCAAATTACTCAAAATGCTTAACGCGCCGAGAAAATCGCTTTTGTTCCACAATGAATGTCTGGCATAAAATAGTAAATTTTGATGCAAGCCGTTCGAAAACCAATCGGCAAATTACTCAAAATGCTTAACTCGCGGAGAAAATCACTTTTGTTCCACAATGAATGCCTGGCAAAAAATAGTTAATTGTGTTGCAAGCCGTTCTGAAACCAATCGGCAAATTACTCAAAATGCTGAACTCGCCGAGAAAATCACTTTTGTTCCACAATGAACGCCTGGCAAAAAATAGTTAATTGTGATGCAAGCCGTTCTGAAACCAATCGGCAAATTACTCAAAATGCTTAACTCGCCGAGAAAATCACCTTTTTCCCACAATGAAAGTCTGGCAAAAAATAGTAAATTTCAATGCAAGCCGTTCTGAAAGCAATCGGCAAATTACTCAAAATGCTTAACTCGCCGAGAAATACACTTTTTTTCCAAAATGAATGGCTGGCAAAAAATAGTTAATTTTGATGCAAGACGTTCTGAAAGCCATCGGCAAATTACTCAAAATGCTTAACTCGCCTAGAAAAGCACTTTTGTTCCTCAATGAATGTCTGGCAAAAAATAGTAAATTTCAATGCAAGCCGTTCTGAAACCAATCTGCAAATTACTGAAAATGCTTAACTCGCCGAGAAAATCACTTTCTTGCCACAATGAATGTCTGGCAAAAAATAGTAAATTTCAATGCAAGCCGTTCTGAAACCAACCGGCAAATTGCTCAAAATGCTGCGCCGAGAAAATCACTTTTGTTCCACAATGAATGTCTGGCAAAAAATAGTAAATTTCAATGCAAGCAGTTCTGAAATCAATCGGCAAATTACTCAAAATGCTTAACGCGCCGAGAAAATAACTTTTTTCCCAAATGAATGTTTGGGAAAAAATAATTAATTTTGATGCAAGCCGTTCTGAAAGCAATCGGCAAATTACTCAAAATGCTTAACGCGCCGAAAAAATCACATTTTTCCAAAAATAAATGTCTGGCAAAAAATAGCTAATTTTGATGCAAGCCGTTCTGAAACCAATCGGCAAATTGCTCAAAATGCTTAACTCGCCGAGAAATACACTTTTTTTCCAAAATGAATGGCTGGCAAAAAATAGTTAATTTTGATGCAAGACGTTCTGAAAGCCATCGGCAAATTACTCAAAATGCTTAACTCGCCTAGAAAAGCACTTTTGTTCCTCAATGAATGTCTGGCAAAAAATAGTAAATTTCAATGCAAGCCGCTCTGAAACCAATCGGCAAATTACGCAAAATGCTTAACTCGCGGAGAAAATCAGTTTTTTTTCACAATGAATGTCTGGCAAAAATATAGTTAATTTTGATGCAAGACGTTCTGAAACCAATCGGCAAATTACTCAAAATGCTTAACTCGCAGAGAAAATCGCTTTTGTTCCACAATGAATGTCTGGCAAAAAATAGTAAATTTCAATGCAAGCATTTCTGAAACCGATCGGCAAATTACTCAAAATGCTTAACGCGCCGAGAAAATCGCTTTTGTTCCACAATGAATGTCTGGCATAAAATAGTAAATTTTGATGCAAGCCGTTCGAAAACCAATCGGCAAATTACTCAAAATGCTTAACTCGCCGAGAAAATCACCTTTTTCCCACAATGAAAGTCTGGCAAAAAATAGTAAATTTCAATGCAAGCCGTTCTGAAAGCAAACGGCAAATTACTCAAAATGCTTAACTCGCCGAGAAATACACTTTTTTTCCAAAATAAATGGCTGGCAAAAAATAGTTAATTTTGATGCAAGACGTTCTGAAAGCCATCGGCAAATTACTCAAAATGCTTAACTCGTCTAGAAAAGCACTTTTGTTCCTCAATGAATGTCTGGCAAAAAATAGTAAATTTCAATGCAAGCCGTTCTGAAACCAATCGGCAAATTACGCAAAATGCTTAACTCGCGGAGAAAATCAGTTTTTTTTCACAATGAATGTCTGGCAAAAATGTAGTTAATTTTGATGCAAGACGTTCTGAAACCAATCGGCAAATTACTCAAAATGCTTAACTCGCAGAGAAAATCACTTTTGTTCCACAATGAATGTCTGGCAAAAAATAGTAAATTTCAATGCAAGCATTTCTGAAACCGATCGGCAAATTACTCAAAATGCTTAACGCGCCGAGAAAATCGCTTTTGTTCCACAATGAATGTCTGGCATAAAATAGTAAATTTTGATGCAAGCCAATCGAAAACCAATCGGCAAATTACTCAAAATGCTTAACTCGCGGAGAAAATCACTTTTGTTCCACAATGAATGCCTGGCAAAAAATAGTTAATTGTGTTGTAAGCCGTTCTGAAACCAATCGGCAAATTACTCAAAATGCTTAACTCGCCGAGAAAATCACTTTTGTTCCACAATGAATGTCTGGCAAAAAATAGTTAATTTCAATGCAACCGTTCTGAAACCAATCGGCAAATTACGCAAAATGCTTAACTCGCCGAGAAAATCACTTTTGTTCCTCAATGAATGTCTGGCAAAAAATAGTTAATTTCAATGATAGCCGTTCTGAAACCAATCGGCAAATTACTCAAAATGCTTAATTCGCCGAGAAAATCACTTTTGTTCCTCAATGAATGTCTGGCAAAAAATAGTAAATTTCAATGATAGCCGTTCTGAAACCAATCGCCAAATTACTCAAAATGCTTAACTCGCAGAGAAAATCAGTTTTTTTCCACAATCAATGCCTGGCAAAAAATAGTTAATTTTGATGCACGCCGTTCTGAAACCAATCGGCAAATTACTCAAAATGCTTAACGCGCCGAGAAAATAACTTTTTTTCCACAATGAATGTCTGGCAAAAAATAGGAAATTTCAATGCAAGCCTTACTGAAACCAATCGGCAAATTTCTCAAAATGCTTAACGCGCCGAGAAAATCACTTTTGTTCCACAATGAATGTCTGGCAAAAAATAGTAAATTTCAATGCAAGCATTTCTGAAACCAAACGGCAAATTACTCAAAATGCTTAACTCGCCGAGAAAATCAGTTTTTTTCCACAATGAATGTCTAGCAAAAAATAGTTAATTTTGATGCAAGACGTTCTGAAAGCCATCGGCAAATTACTCAAAATGCTTAACTCGCCTAGAAAATCACTTTTGTTCCACAATGAATGTCTGGCAAAAAATAGTAAATATCAATGCAAGCCGTTCTGAAACCAACCGGCAAATTGCTCAAAATGCTGTACGGGCCGAGAAAATCACTTTTGTTCCACAATGAATGTCTGGCAAAAAATAGTAAATTTCAATGCAAGCAGTTCTGAAATCAATCGGCAAATTACTCAAAATGCTTAACGCGCCGAGAAAATAACTTTTTTCCCAAATGAATGTTTGGCAAAAAATAATTAATTTTGATGCAAGCCGTTCTGAAAGCAATCGGCAAATTACTCAAAATGCTTAACGCGCCGAAAAAATCACATTTTTCCAAAAATAAATGTCTGGCAAAAAATAGCTAATTTTGATGCAAGCCGTTCTGAAAACAATCGGCAAATTACTCAAAATGCTTAACTCGCCGAGAAAATCACCTTTTTCCCACAATGAAAGTCTGGCAAAAAATAGTAAATTTCAATGCAAGCCGTTCTGAAAGCAAACGGCAAATTACTCAAAATGCTTAACTCGCCGAGAAATACACTTTTTTTCCAAAATGAATGGCTGGCAAAAAATAGTTAATTTTGATGCAAGACGTTCTGAAAGCCATCGGCAAATTACTCAAAATGCTTAACTCGCCTAGAAAAGCACTTTTGTTCCTCAATGAATGTCTGGCAAAAAATAGTAAATTTCAATGCAAGCCGTTCTGAAACCAATCGGCAAATTACGCAAAATGCTTAACTCGCGGAGAAAATCAGTTTTTTTTCACAATGAATGTCTGGCAAAAATATAGTTAATTTTGATGCAAGACGTTCTGAAACCAATCGGCAAAATGCTTAACTCGCAGAGAAAATCACTTTTGTTCCACAATGAATGTCTGGCAAAAAATAGTAAATTTCAATGCAAGCATTTCTGAAACCGATCGGCAAATTACTCAAAATGCTTAATGCGCCGAGAAAATCGCTTTTGTTCCACAATGAATGTCTGGCATAAAATAGTAAATTTTGATGCAAGCCGTTCGAAAACCAATCGGCAAATTACTCAAAATGCTTAACTCGCCGAGAAAATCACCTTTTTCCCACAATGAAAGTCTGGCAAAAAATAGTAAATTTCAATGCAAGCCGTTCTGAAAGCAAACGGCAAATTACTCAAAATGCTTAACTCGCCGAGAAATACACTTTTTTTCCAAAATGAATGGCTGGCAAAAAATAGTTAATTTCAATGCAAGCCGTTCTGAAACCAATCGGCAAATTACGCAAAATGCTTAACTCGCGGAGAAAATCAGTTTTTTTTCACAATGAATGTCTGGCAAAAATATAGTTAATTTTGATGCAAGACGTTCTGAAACCAATCGGCAAATTACTCAAAATGCTTAACTCGCAGAGAAAATCACTTTTGTTCCACAATGAATGTCTGGCAAAAAATAGTAAATTTCAATGCAAGCATTTCTGAAACCGATCGGCAAATTACTCAAAATGCTTAACGCGCCGAGAAAATCGCTTTTGTTCCACAATGAATGTCTGGCATAAAATAGTAAATTTTGATGCAAGCCAATCGAAAACCAATCGGCAAATTACTCAAAATGCTTAACTCGCGGAGAAAATCACTTTTGTTCCACAATGAATGCCTGGCAAAAAATAGTTAATTGTGTTGCAAGCCGTTCTGAAACCAATCGGCAAATTACTCAAAATGCTTAACTCGCCGAGAAAATCACTTTTATTCCACAATGAATGTCTGGCAAAAAATAGTTAATTTCAATGCAACCGTTCTGAAACCAATCGGCAAATTACGCAAAATGCTTAACTCGCCGAGAAAATCACTTTTGTTCCTCAATGAATGTCTGGCAAAAAATAGTTAATTTCAATGATAGCCGTTCTGAAACCAATCGGCAAATTACTCAAAATGCTTAATTCGCCGAGAAAATCACTTTTGTTCCTCAATGAATGTCTGGCAAAAAATAGTAAATTTCAATGATAGCCATTCTGAAACCAATCGGCAAATTACTCAAAATGCTTAACTCGCAGAGAAAATCAGTTTTTTTCCACAATCAATGCCTGGCAAAAAATAGTTAATTTTGATGCACGCCGTTCTGAAACCAATCGGCAAATTACTCAAAATGCTTAACGCGCCGAGAAAATAACTTTTTTTACACAATGAATGTCTGGCAAAAAATAGGAAATTTCAATGCAAGCCTTACTGAAACCAATCGGCAAATTTCTCAAAATGCTTAACGCGCCGAGAAAATCACTTTTGTTCCACAATGAATGTCTGGCAAAAAATAGTAAATTTCAATGCAAGCATTTCTGAAACCAAACGGCAAATTACTCAAAATGCTTAACTCGCCGAGAAAATCAGTTTTTTTCCACAATGAATGTCTAGCAAAAAATAGTTAATTTTGATGCAAGACGTTCTGAAAGCCATCGGCAAATTACTCAAAATGCTTAACTCGCCTAGAAAAGCACTTTTGTTCCTCAATGAATGTCTGGCAAAAAATAGTAAATTTCAATGCAAGCCGTTCTGAAACCAATCTGCAAATTACTGAAAATGCTTAATTCGCCGAGAAAATCACTTTCTTGCCACAATGAATGTCTGGCAAAAAATAGTAAATATCAATGCAAGCCGTTCTGAAACCAACCGGCAAATTGCTCAAAATGCTGTACGGGCCGAGAAAATCACTTTTGTTCCACAATGAATGTCTGGCAAAAAATAGTAAATTTCAATGCAAGCAGTTCTGAAATCAATCGGCAAATTACTCAAAATGCTTAACGCGCCGAGAAAATAACTTTTTTCCCAAATGAATGTTTGGCAAAAAATAATTAATTTTGATGCAAGCCGTTCTGAAAGCAATCGGCAAATTACTCAAAATGCTTAACGCGCCGAAAAAATCACATTTTTCCAAAAATAAATGTCTGGCAAAAAATAGCTAATTTTGATGCAAGCCGTTCTGAAACCAATCGGCAAATTACTCAAAATGCTTAACTCGCTGAGAAAATCACCTTTTTCCCACAATGAAAGTCTGGCAAAAAATAGTAAATTTCAATGCAAGCCGTTCTGAAAGCAAACGGCAAATTACTCAAAATGCTTAACTCGCCGAGAAATACACTTTTTTTCCAAAATGAATGGCTGGCAAAAAATAGTTAATTTTGATGCAAGACGTTCTGAAAGCCATCGGCAAATTACTCAAAATTCTTAACTCGCCTAGAAAAGCACTTTTGTTCCTCAATGAATGTCTGGCAAAAAATAGTAAATTTCAATGCAAGCCGTTCTGAAACCAATCGGCAAATTACGCAAAATGCTTAACTCGCGGAGAAAATCAGTTTTTTTTCACAATGAATGTCTGGCAAAAATATAGTTAATTTTGATGCAAGACGTTCTGAAACCAATCGGCAAATTACTCAAAATGCTTAACTCGCAGAGAAAATCACTTTTGTTCCACAATGAATGTCTGGCAAAAAATAGTAAATTTCAATGCAAGCATTTCTGAAACCGATCGGCAAATTACTCAAAATGCTTAACGCGCCGAGAAAATCGCTTTTGTTCCACAATGAATGTCTGGCATAAAATAGTAAATTTTGATGCAAGCCAATCGAAAACCAATCGGCAAATTACTCAAAATGCTTAACTCGCGGAGAAAATCACTTTTGTTCCACAATGAATGCCTGGCAAAAAATAGTTAATTGTGTTGCAAGCCGTTCTGAAACCAATCGGCAAATTACTCAAAATGCTTAACTCGCCGAGAAAATCACTTTTGTTCCACAATGAATGTCTGGCAAAAAATAGTTAATTTCAATGCAACCGTTCTGAAACCAATCGGCAAATTACGCAAAATGCTTAACTCGCCGAGAAATACACTTTTTTTCCAAAATGATAGGCTGGCAAAAAATAGTTAATTGTGATGCAAGCCGTTCTGAAACCAATCGGCAAATTACTCAAAATGCTTAATTCGCCGAGAAAATCACTTTTGTTCCTCAATGAATGTCTGGCAAAAAATAGTAAATTTCAATGATAGCCGTTCTGAAACCAATCGGCAAATTTCTCAAAATGCTTAACGCGCCGAGAAAATCACTTTTGTTCCACAATGAATGTCTGGCAAAAAATAGTAAATTTCAATGCAAGCATTTCTGAAACCAAACGGCAAATTACTCAAAATGCTTAACTCGCCGAGAAAATCAGTTTTTTTCCACAATGAATGTCTAGCAAAAAATAGTTAATTTTGATGCAAGACGTTCTGAAAGCCATCGGCAAATTACTCAAAATGCTTAACTCGCCTAGAAAAGCACTTTTGTTCCTCAATGAATGTCTGGCAAAAAATAGTAAATTTCAATGCAAGCCGTTCTGAAACCAATCTGCAAATTACTGAAAATGCTTACCTCGCCGAGAAAATCACTTTCTTGCCACAATGAATGTCTGGCAAAAAATAGTAAATATCAATGCAAGCCGTTCTGAAACCAACCGGCAAATTGCTCAAAATGCTGTACGGGCCGAGAAAATCACTTTTGTTCCACAATGAATGTCTGGCAAAAAATAGTAAATTTCAATGCAAGCAGTTCTGAAATCAATCGGCAAATTACTCAAAATGCTTAACGCGCCGAGAAAATAACTTTTTTCCCAAATGAATGTTTGGCAAAAAATAATTAATTTTGATGCAAGCCGTTCTGAAAGCAATCGGCAAATTACTCAAAATGCTTAACGCGCCGAAAAAATCACATTTTTCCAAAAATAAATGTCTGGCAAAAAATAGCTAATTTTGATGCAAGCCGTTCTGAAACCAATCGGCAAATTACTCAAAATGCTTAACTCGCCGAGAAAATCACCTTTTTCCCACAATGAAAGTCTGGCAAAAAATAGTAAATTTCAATGCAAGCCGTTCTGAAAGCAAACGGCAAATTACTCAAAATGCTTAACTCGCCGAGAAATACACTTTTTTTCCAAAATGAATGGCTGGCAAAAAATAGTTAATTTTGATGCAAGACGTTCTGAAAGCCATCGGCAAATTACTCAAAATGCTTAACTCGCCTAGAAAAGCACTTTTGTTCCTCAATGAATGTCTGGCAAAAAATAGTAAATTTCAATGCAAGCCGTTCTGAAACCAATCGGCAAATTACGCAAAATGCTTAACTCGCGGAGAAAATCAGTTTTTTTTCACAATGAATGTCTGGCAAAAATATAGTTAATTTTGATGCAAGACGTTCTGAAACCAATCGGCAAATTACTCAAAATGCTTAACTCGCCGAGAAAATCACTTTTGTTCCTCAATGAATGTCTGGCAAAAAATAGTAAATTTCAATGATAGCCGTTCTGAAACCAATCGGCAAATTTCTCAAAATGCTTAACGCGCCGAGAAAATCACTTTTGTTCCACAATGAATGTCTGGCAAAAAATAGTAAATTTCAATGCAAGCATTTCTGAAACCAAACGGCAAATTACTCAAAATGCTTAACTCGCCGAGAAAATCAGTTTTTTTCCACAATGAATGTCTAGCAAAAAATAGTTAATTTTGATGCAAGACGTTCTGAAAGCCATCGGCAAATTACTCAAAATGCTTAACTCGCCTAGAAAAGCACTTTTGTTCCTCAATGAATGTCTGGCAAAAAATAGTAAATTTCAATGCAAGCCGTTCTGAAACCAATCTGCAAATTACTGAAAATGCTTAACTCGCCGAGAAAATCACTTTCTTGCCACAATGAATGTCTGGCAAAAAATAGTAAATATCAATGCAAGCCGTTCTGAAACCAACCGGCAAATTGCTCAAAATGCTGTACGGGCCGAGAAAATCACTTTTGTTCCACAATGAATGTCTGGCAAAAAATAGTAAATTTCAATGCAAGCAGTTCTGAAATCAATCGGCAAATTACTCAAAATGCTTAACGCGCCGAGAAAATAACTTTTTTCCCAAATGAATGTTTGGCAAAAAATAATTAATTTTGATGCAAGCCGTTCTGAAAGCAATCGGCAAATTACTCAAAATGCTTAACGCGCCGAAAAAATCACATTTTTCCAAAAATAAATGTCTGGCAAAAAATAGCTAATTTTGATGCAAGCCGTTCTGAAACCAATCGGCAAATTACTCAAAATGCTTAACTCGCCGAGAAAATCACCTTTTTCCCACAATGAAAGTCTGGCAAAAAATAGTAAATTTCAATGCAAGCCGTTCTGAAAGCAAACGGCAAATTACTCAAAATGCTTAACTCGCCGAGAAATACACTTTTTTTCCAAAATGAATGGCTGGCAAAAAATAGTTAATTTTGATGCAAGACGTTCTGAAAGCCATCGGCAAATTACTCAAAATGCTTAACTCGCCTAGAAAAGCACTTTTGTTCCTCAATGAATGTCTGGCAAAAAATAGTAAATTTCAATGCAAGCCGTTCTGAAACCAATCGGCAAATTACGCAAAATGCTTAACTCGCGGAGAAAATCAGTTTTTTTTCACAATGAATGTCTGGCAAAAATATAGTTAATTTTGATGCAAGACGTTCTGAAACCAATCGGCAAATTACTCAAAATGCTTAACTCGCAGAGAAAATCACTTTTGTTCCACAATGAATGTCTGGCAAAAAATAGTAAATTTCAATGCAAGCATTTCTGAAACCGATCGGCAAATTACTCAAAATGCTTAACGCGCCGAGAAAATCGCGTTTGTTCCACAATGAATGTCTGGCATAAAATAGTAAATTTTGATGCAAGCCAATCGAAAACCAATCGGCAAATTACTCAAAATGCTTAACTCGCGGAGAAAATCACTTTTGTTCCACAATGAATGCCTGGCAAAAAATAGTTAATTGTGTTGCAAGCCGTTCTGAAACCAATCGGCAAATTACTCAAAATGCTTAACTCGCCGAGAAAATCACTTTTGTTCCACAATGAATGTCTGGCAAAAAATAGTTAATTTCAATGCAACCGTTCTGAAACCAATCGGCAAATTACGCAAAATGCTTAACTCGCCGAGAAATACACTTTTTTTCCAAAATGATAGGCTGGCAAAAAATAGTTAATTGTGATGCAAGCCGTTCTGAAACCAATCGGCAAATTACTCAAAATGCTTAATTCGCCGAGAAAATCACTTTTGTTCCTCAATGAATGTCTGGCAAAAAATAGTAAATTTCAATGATAGCCGTTCTGAAACCAATCGGCAAATTTCTCAAAATGCTTAACGCGCCGAGAAAATCACTTTTGTTCCACAATGAATGTCTGGCAAAAAATAGTAAATTTCAATGCAAGCATTTCTGAAACCAAACGGCAAATTACTCAAAATGCTTAACTCGCCGAGAAAATCAGTTTTTTTCCACAATGAATGTCTAGCAAAAAATAGTTAATTTTGATGCAAGACGTTCTGAAAGCCATCGGCAAATTACTCAAAATGCTTAACTCGCCTAGAAAAGCACTTTTGTTCCTCAATGAATGTCTGGCAAAAAATAGTAAATTTCAATGCAAGCCGTTCTGAAACCAATCTGCAAATTACTGAAAATGCTTAACTCGCCGAGAAAATCACTTTCTTGCCACAATGAATGTCTGGCAAAAAATAGTAAATATCAATGCAAGCCGTTCTGAAACCAACCGGCAAATTGCTCAAAATGCTGTACGGGCCGAGAAAATCACTTTTGTTCCACAATGAATGTCTGGCAAAAAATAGTAAATTTCAATGCAAGCAGTTCTGAAATCAATCGGCAAATTACTCAAAATGCTTAACGCGCCGAGAAAATAACTTTTTTCCCAAATGAATTTTTGGCAAAAAATAATTAATTTTGATGCAAGCCGTTCTGAAAGCAATCGGCAAATTACTCAAAATGCTTAACGCGCCGAAAAAATCACATTTTTCCAAAAATAAATGTCTGGCAAAAAATAGCTAATTTTGATGCAAGCCGTTCTGAAACCAATCGGCAAATTACTCAAAATGCTTAACTCGCCGAGAAAATCACCTTTTTCCCACAATGAAAGTCTGGCAAAAAATAGTAAATTTCAATGCAAGCCGTTCTGAAAGCAAACGGCAAATTACTCAAAATGCTTAACTCGCCGAGAAATACACTTTTTTTCCAAAATGAATGGCTGGCAAAAAATAGTTAATTTTGATGCAAGACGTTCTGAAAGCCATCGGCAAATTACTCAAAATGCTTAACTCGCCTAGAAAAGCACTTTTGTTCCTCAATGAATGTCTGGCAAAAAATAGTAAATTTCAATGCAAGCCGTTCTGAAACCAATCGGCAAATTACGCAAAATGCTTAACTCGCGGAGAAAATCAGTTTTTTTTCACAATGAATGTCTGGCAAAAATATAGTTAATTTTGATGCAAGACGTTCTGAAACCAATCGGCAAATTACTCAAAATGCTTAACTCGCAGAGAAAATCACTTTTGTTCCACAATGAATGCCTGGCAAAAAATAGTAAATTTCAATGCAAGCATTTCTGAAACCGATCGGCAAATTACTCAAAATGCTTAACGCGCCGAGAAAATCGCGTTTGTTCCACAATGAATGTCTGGCATAAAATAGTAAATTTTGATGCAAGCCAATCGAAAACCAATCGGCAAATTACTCAAAATGCTTAACTCGCGGAGAAAATCACTTTTGTTCCACAATGAATGCCTGGCAAAAAATAGTTAATTGTGTTGCAAGCCGTTCTGAAACCAATCGGCAAATTACTCAAAATGCTTAACTCGCCGAGAAAATCACTTTTGTTCCACAATGAATGTCTGGCAAAAAATAGTTAATTTCAATGCAACCGTTCTGAAACCAATCGGCAAATTACGCAAAATGCTTAACTCGCCGAGAAATACACTTTTTTTCCAAAATGATAGGCTGGCAAAAAATAGTTAATTGTGATGCAAGCCGTTCTGAAACCAATCGGCAAATTACTCAAAATGCTTAATTCGCCGAGAAAATCACTTTTGTTCCTCAATGAATGTCTGGCAAAAAATAGTAAATTTCAATGATAGCCGTTCTGAAACCAATCGGCAAATTTCTCAAAATGCTTAACGCGCCGAGAAAATCACTTTTGTTCCACAATGAATGTCTGGCAAAAAATAGTAAATTTCAATGCAAGCATTTCTGAAACCAAACGGCAAATTACTCAAAATGCTTAACTCGCCGAGAAAATCAGTTTTTTTCCACAATGAATGTCTAGCAAAAAATAGTTAATTTTGATGCAAGACGTTCTGAAAGCCATCGGCAAATTACTCAAAATGCTTAACTCGCCTAGAAAAGCACTTTTGTTCCTCAATGAATGTCTGGCAAAAAATAGTAAATTTCAATGCAAGCCGTTCTGAAACCAATCTGCAAATTACTGAAAATGCTTAACTCGCCGAGAAAATCACTTTCTTGCCACAATGAATGTCTGGCAAAAAATAGTAAATATCAATGCAAGCCGTTCTGAAACCAACCGGCAAATTGCTCAAAATGCTGTACGGGCCGAGAAAATCACTTTTGTTCCACAATGAATGTCTGGCAAAAAATAGTAAATTTCAATGCAAGCAGTTCTGAAATCAATCGGCAAATTACTCAAAATGCTTAACGCGCCGAGAAAATAACTTTTTTCCCAAATGAATTTTTGGCAAAAAATAATTAATTTTGATGCAAGCCGTTCTGAAAGCAATCGGCAAATTACTCAAAATGCTTAACGCGCCGAAAAAATCACATTTTTCCAAAAATAAATGTCTGGCAAAAAATAGCTAATTTTGATGCAAGCCGTTCTGAAACCAATCGGCAAATTACTCAAAATGCTTAACTCGCCGAGAAAATCACCTTTTTCCCACAATGAAAGTCTGGCAAAAAATAGTAAATTTCAATGCAAGCCGTTCTGAAAGCAAACGGCAAATTACTCAAAATGCTTAACTCGCCGAGAAATACACTTTTTTTCCAAAATGAATGGCTGGCAAAAAATAGTTAATTTTGATGCAAGACGTTCTGAAAGCCATCGGCAAATTACTCAAAATGCTTAACTCGCCTAGAAAAGCACTTTTGTTCCTCAATGAATGTCTGGCAAAAAATAGTAAATTTCAATGCAAGCCGTTCTGAAACCAATCGGCAAATTACGCAAAATGCTTAACTCGCGGAGAAAATCAGTTTTTTTTCACAATGAATGTCTGGCAAAAATATAGTTAATTTTGATGCAAGACGTTCTGAAACCAATCGGCAAATTACTCAAAATGCTTAACTCGCAGAGAAAATCACTTTTGTTCCACAATGAATGCCTGGCAAAAAATAGTAAATTTCAATGCAAGCATTTCTGAAACCGATCGGCAAATTACTCAAAATGCTTAACGCGCCGAGAAAATCGCGTTTGTTCCACAATGAATGTCTGGCATAAAATAGTAAATTTTGATGCAAGCCAATCGAAAACCAATCGGCAAATTACTCAAAATGCTTAACTCGCGGAGAAAATCACTTTTGTTCCACAATGAATGCCTGGCAAAAAATAGTTAATTGTGTTGCAAGCCGTTCTGAAACCAATCGGCAAATTACTCAAAATGCTTAACTCGCCGAGAAAATCACTTTTGTTCCACAATGAATGTCTGGCAAAAAATAGTTAATTTCAATGCAACCGTTCTGAAACCAATCGGCAAATTACGCAAAATGCTTAACTCGCCGAGAAATACACTTTTTTTCCAAAATGATAGGCTGACAAAAAATAGTTAATTGTGATGCAAGCCGTTCTGAAACCAATCGGCAAATTACTCAAAATGCTTAACGCGCCGAGAAAATAACTTTTTTCCCAAATGAATGTTTGGCAAAAAATAATTAATTTTGATGCAAGCCGTTCTGAAAGCAATCGGCAAATTACTCAAAATGCTTAACGCGCCGAAAAAATCACATTTTTCCAAAAATAAATGTCTGGCAAAAAATAGCTAATTTTGATGCAAGCCGTTCTGAAACCAATCGGCAAATTACTCAAAATGCTTAACTCGCCGAGAAAATCACCTTTTTCCCACAATGAAAGTCTGGCAAAAAATAGTAAATTTCAATGCAAGCCGTTCTGAAAGCAAACGGCAAATTACTCAAAATGCTTAACTCGCCGAGAAATACACTTTTTTTCCAAAATGAATGGCTGGCAAAAAATAGTTAATTTTGATGCAAGACGTTCTGAAAGCCATCGGCAAATTACTCAAAATGCTTAACTCGCCTAGAAAAGCACTTTTGTTCCTCAATGAATGTCTGGCAAAAAATAGTAAATTTCAATGCAAGCCGTTCTGAAACCAATCGGCAAATTACGCAAAATGCTTAACTCGCGGAGAAAATCAGTTTTTTTTCACAATGAATGTCTGGCAAAAATATAGTTAATTTTGATGCAAGACGTTCTGAAACCAATCGGCAAATTACTCAAAATGCTTAACTCGCAGAGAAAATCACTTTTGTTCCACAATGAATGTCTGGCAAAAAATAGTAAATTTCAATGCAAGCATTTCTGAAACCGATCGGCAAATTACTCAAAATGCTTAACGCGCCGAGAAAATCGCGTTTGTTCCACAATGAATGTCTGGCATAAAATAGTAAATTTTGATGCAAGCCAATCGAAAACCAATCGGCAAATTACTCAAAATGCTTAACTCGCGGAGAAAATCACTTTTGTTCCACAATGAATGCCTGGCAAAAAATAGTTAATTGTGTTGCAAGCCGTTCTGAAACCAATCGGCAAATTACTCAAAATGCTTAACTCGCCGAGAAAATCACTTTTGTTCCACAATGAATGTCTGGCAAAAAATAGTTAATTTCAATGCAACCGTTCTGAAACCTATCGGCAAATTACGCAAAATGCTTAACTCGCCGAGAAATACACTTTTTTTCCAAAATGATAGGCTGGCAAAAAATAGTTAATTGTGATGCAAGCCGTTCTGAAACCAATCGGCAAATTACTCAAAATGCTTAATTCGCCGAGAAAATCACTTTTGTTCCTCAATGAATGTATGGCCAAAAATAGTAAATTTCAATGATAGCCGTTCTGAAACCAATCGGCAAATTACTCAAAATGCTTAACTCGCAGAGAAAATCAGTTTTTTTCCACAATCAATGCCTGGCAAAAAATAGTTAATTTTGATGCACGCCGTTCTGAAACCAATCGGCAAATTACTCAAAATGCTTAACGCGCCGAGAAAATAACTTTTTTTCCACAATGAATGTCTGGCAAAAAATAGGAAATTTCAATGCAAGCCTTACTGAAACCAATCGGCAAATTTCTCAAAATGCTTAACGCGCCGAGAAAATCACTTTTGTTCCACAATGAATGTCTGGCAAAAAATAGTAAATTTCAATGCAAGCCTTACTGAAACCAAACGGCAAATTACTCAAAATGCTTAACTCGCCGAGAAAATCAGTTTTTTTCCACAATGAATGTCTAGCAAAAAATAGTTAATTTTGATGCACGCCGTTCTGAAACCAATCGGCAAATTACTCAAAATGCTTAACGCGCCGAGAAAATAACTTTTTTTCCACAATGAATGTCTGGCAAAAAATAGGAAATTTCAATGCAAGCCTTACTGAAACCAATCGGCAAATTTCTCAAAATGCTTAACGCGCCGAGAAAATCAACTTTGTTCCACAATGAATGTCTGGCAAAAAATAGTAAATTTCAATGCAAGCCTTACTGAAACCAAACGGCAAATTACTCAAAATGCTTAACTCGCCGAGAAAATCAGTTTTTTTCCACAATGAATGTCTAGCAAAAAATAGTTAATTTTGATGCAAGACATTCTGAAACCAGTCGGCAAATTACTCAAAATGCTTAACTCGCCGAGAAAATCACTTTTGTTCCACAATGAATGTCTGGCAAAAAATAGTTAATTTCAATGCAACCGTTCTGAAACCAATCGGCAAATTACGCAAAATGCTTAACTCGCGGAGAAAATCCGTTTTTTTTCACAATGGATGTCTGGCAAAAATATAGTTAATTTTGATGCAAGACGTTCTGAAACCAATCGGCAAATTACTCAAAATGCTTAACTCGCAGAGAAAATCACTTTTGTTCCACAATGAATGTCTGGCAAAAAATAGTAAATTTCAATGCAAGCATTTCTGAAACCGATCGGCAAATTACTCAAAATGCTTAACGCGCCGAGAAAATCGCTTTTGTTCCACAATGAATGTCTGGCATAAAATAGTAAATTTTGATGCAAGCCGTTCGAAAACCAATCGGCAAATTACTCAAAATGCTTAACTCGCCGAGAAAATCACTTTTGTTCCACAATGAATGTCTGGCAAAAAATAGTTAATTTCAATGCAACCGTTCTGAAACCAATCGGCAAATTACGCAAAATGCTTAACTCGCCGAGAAATACACTTTTTTTCCAAAATGATAGGCTGGCAAAAAATAGTTAATTGTGATGCAAGCCGTTCTGAAACCAATCGGCAAATTACTCAAAATGCTTAATTCGCCGAGAAAATCACTTTTGTTCCTCAATGAATGTCTGGCAAAAAATAGTAAATTTCAATGATAGCCGTTCTGAAACCAATCGGCAAATTACTCAAAATGCTTAACGCGCCGAGAAAATAACTTTTTTTCCACAATGAATGTCTGGCAAAAAATAGGAAATTTCAATGCAAGCCTTACTGAAACCAATCGGCAAATTACTCAAAATGCTTAATTCGCCGAGAAAATCACTTTTTTTCCACAATGAATGTCTGGCAAAAAATAGTAAATTTCAATGCAAGCAGTTCTGAAATCAATCGGCAAATTACTCAAAATGCTTAACGCGCCGAGAAAATAACTTTTTTCCCAAATGAATGTTTGGCAAAAAATAATTAATTTTGATGCAAGCCGTTCTGAAAGCAATCGGCAAATTACTCAAAATGCTTAACGCGCCGAAAAAATCACATTTTTCCAAAAATAAATGTCTGGCAAAAAATAGCTAATTTTGATGCAAGCCGTTCTGAAACCAAACGGCAAATTACTCAAAATGCTTAACTCGCCGAGAAAATCAGTTTTTTTCCACAATGAATGTCTAGCAAAAAATAGTTAATTTTGATGCAAGACGTTCTGAAAGCCATCGGCAAATTACTCAAAATGCTTAACTCGCCTAGAAAAGCACTTTTGTTCCTCAATGAATGTCTGGCAAAAAATAGTAAATTTCAATGCAAGCCGTTCTGAAACCAATCTGCAAATTACTGAAAATGCTTAACTCGCCGAGAAAATCACTTTCTTGCCACAATGAATGTCTGGCAAAAAATAGTAAATATCAATGCAAGCCGTTCTGAAACCAACCGGCAAATTGCTCAAAATGCTGTACGGGCCGAGAAAATCACTTTTGTTCCACAATGAATGTCTGGCAAAAAATAGTAAATTTCAATGCAAGCAGTTCTGAAATCAATCGGCAAATTACTCAAAATGCTTAACGCGCCGAGAAAATAACTTTTTTCCCAAATGAATGTTTGGCAAAAAATAATTAATTTTGATGCAAGCCGTTCTGAAAGCAATCGGCAAATTACTCAAAATGCTTAACGCGCCGAAAAAATCACATTTTTCCAAAAATAAATGTCTGGCAAAAAATAGCTAATTTTGATGCAAGCCGTTCTGAAACCAATCGGCAAATTACTCAAAATGCTTAACTCGCCGAGAAAATCACCTTTTTCCCACAATGAAAGTCTGGCAAAAAATAGTAAATTTCAATGCAAGCCGTTCTGAAAGCAAACGGCAAATTACTCAAAATGCTTAACTCGCCGAGAAATACACTTTTTTTCCAAAATGAATGGCTGGCAAAAAATAGTTAATTTTGATGCAAGACGTTCTGAAAGCCATCGGCAAATTACTCAAAATGCTTAACTCGCCTAGAAAAGCACTTTTGTTCCTCAATGAATGTCTGGCAAAAAATAGTAAATTTCAATGCAAGCCGTTCTGAAACCAATCGGCAAATTACGCAAAATGCTTAACTCGCGGAGAAAATCAGTTTTTTTTCACAATGAATGTCTGGCAAAGATATAGTTAATTTTGATGCAAGACGTTCTGAAACCAATCGGCAAATTACTCAAAATGCTTAACTCGCAGAGAAAATCACTTTTGTTCCACAATGAATGTCTGGCAAAAAATAGTAAATTTCAATGCAAGCATTTCTGAAACCGATCGGCAAATTACTCAAAATGCTTAACGCGCCGAGAAAATCGCGTTTGTTCCACAATGAATGTCTGGCATAAAATAGTAAATTTTGATGCAAGCCAATCGAAAACCAATCGGCAAATTACTCAAAATGCTTAACTCGCGGAGAAAATCACTTTTGTTCCACAATGAATGCCTGGCAAAAAATAGTTAATTGTGTTGCAAGCCGTTCTGAAACCAATCGGCAAATTACTCAAAATGCTTAACTCGCCGAGAAAATCACTTTTGTTCCACAATGAATGTCTGGCAAAAAATAGTTAATTTCAATGCAACCGTTCTGAAACCAATCGGCAAATTACGCAAAATGCTTAACTCGCCGAGAAATACACTTTTTTTCCAAAATGATAGGCTGGCAAAAAATAGTTAATTGTGATGCAAGCCGTTCTGAAACCAATCGGCAAATTACTCAAAATGCTTAATTCGCCGAGAAAATCACTTTTGTTCCTCAATGAATGTCTGGCAAAAAATAGTAAATTTCAATGATAGCCGTTCTGAAACCAATCGGCAAATTACTCAAAATGCTTAACTCGCAGAGAAAATCAGTTTTTTTCCACAATCAATGCCTGGCAAAAAATAGTTAATTTTGATGCACGCCGTTCTGAAACCAATCGGCAAATTACTCAAAATGCTTAACGCGCCGAGAAAATAACTTTTTTTCCACAATGAATGTCTGGCAAAAAATAGGAAATTTCAATGCAAGCCTTACTGAAACCAATCGGCAAATTTCTCAAAATGCTTAACGCGCCGAGAAAATCACTTTTGTTCCACAATGAATGTCTGGCAAAAAATAGTAAATTTCAATGCAAGCCTTACTGAAACCAAACGGCAAATTACTCAAAATGCTTAACTCGCCGAGAAAATCAGTTTTTTTCCACAATGAATGTCTAGCAAAAAATAGTTAATTTTGATGCACGCCGTTCTGAAACCAATCGGCAAATTACTCAAAATGCTTAACGCGCCGAGAAAATAACTTTTTTTCCACAATGAATGTCTGGCAAAAAATAGGAAATTTCAATGCAAGCCTTACTGAAACCAATCGGCAAATTTCTCAAAATGCTTAACGCGCCGAGAAAATCACTTTTGTTCCACAATGAATGTCTGGCAAAAAATAGTAAATTTCAATGCAAGCCTTACTGAAACCAAACGGCAAATTACTCAAAATGCTTAACTCGCCGAGAAAATCAGTTTTTTTCCACAATGAATGTCTAGCAAAAAATAGTTAATTTTGATGCACGCCGTTCTGAAACCAATCGGCAAATTACTCAAAATGCTTAACGCGCCGAGAAAATAACTTTTTTTCCACAATGAATGTCTGGCAAAAAATAGGAAATTTCAATGCAAGCCTTACTGAAACCAATCGGCAAATTTCTCAAAATGCTTAACGCGCCGAGAAAATCACTTTTGTTCCACAATGAATGTCTGGCAAAAAATAGTAAATTTCAATGCAAGCCTTACTGAAACCAAACGGCAAATTACTCAAAATGCTTAACTCGCCGAGAAAATCAGTTTTTTTCCACAATGAATGTCTAGCAAAAAATAGTTAATTTTGATGCAAGACATTCTGAAACCAGTCGGCAAATTACTCGAAATGCTTAACTCGCCGAGAAAATCACTTTTGTTCCACAATGAATGTCTGGCAAAAAATAGTTAATTTCAATGCAACCGTTCTGAAACCAATCGGCAAATTACGCAAAATGCTTAACTCGCGGAGAAAATCCGTTTTTTTTCACAATGGATGTCTGGCAAAAATATAGTTAATTTTGATGCAAGACGTTCTGAAACCAATCGGCAAATTACTCAAAATGCTTAACTCGCCGAGAAAATCACCTTTTTCCCACAATGAAAGTCTGGCAAAAAATAGTAAATTTCAATGCAAGCCGTTCTGAAAGCAATCTGTAAATTACTCAAAATGCTTAGCTCGCCGAGAAATACACTTTTTTTCCAAAATGAATGGCTGGCAAAAAATAGTTAATTTTGATGCAAGCCGTTCTGAAACCAATCGGCAAATTACTCAAAATGCTTAACGCGCCGAGAAAATAACTTTTTTCCCAAATGAATGTTTGGCAAAAAATAATTAATTTTGATGCAAGCCGTTCTGAAAGCAATCGGCAAATTACTCAAAATGCTTAACTCGCCTAGAAAAGCACTTTTGTTCCTCAATGAATGTCTGGCAAAAAATAGTAAATTTCAATGCAAGCCGTTCTGAAACCAATTTGCAAATTACTGAAAATGCTTAACTCGCCGAGAAAATCACTTTCTTGCCACAATGAATGTCTGGCAAAAAATAGTAAATTTCAATGCAAGACGTTCTGAAACCAACCGGCAAATTGCTCAAAATGCTGTACGCGCCGAGAAAATCATTTTGTTCCACAATGAATGTCTGGCAAAAAATAGTAAATTTCAATGCAAGCAGTTCTGAAAGCAATCGGCAAATTACTCAAAATGCTTAACGCGCCGAGAAAATAACTTTTTTCCCAAATGAATGTTTGGCAAAAAATAATTAATTTTGATGCAAGCCGTTCTGAAAGCAATCGGCAAATTACTCAAAATGCTTAACGCGCCGAAAAAAATCACATTTTTCCAAAAATAAATGTCTGGCATAAAATAGCTAATTTTGATGCAAGCCGTTCTGAAACCAATCGGCAAATTACTCAAAATGCTTAACTCGCCGAGAAAATCACCTTTTTCCCACAATGAAAGTCTGGGAAAAAATAGTAAATTTCAATGCAAGCCGTTCTGAAAGCAATCGGCAAATTACTCAAAATGCTTAACTCGCCGAGAAATACACTTTTTTTCCAAAATGAATGGCTGGCAAAAAATAGTTAATTTTGATGCAAGACGTTCTGAAAGCCATCGGCAAATTACTCAAAATGCTTAACTCGCCTAGAAAAGCACTTTTGTTCCTCAATGAATGTCTGGCAAAAAATAGTAAATTTCAATGCAAGCCGATCTGAAACCAATCGGCAAATTACGCAAAATGCTTAACTCGCGGAGAAAATCAGTTTTTTTTCACAATGAATGTCTGGCAAAAATATAGTTAATTTTGATGCAAGACGTTCTGAAACCAATCGGCAAATTACTCAAAATGCTTAACTCGCAGAGAAAATCGCTTTTGTTCCACAATGAATGTCTGGCATAAAATAGTAAATTTTGATGCAAGCCGTTCGAAAACCAATCGGCAAATTACTCAAAATGCTTAACTCGCGGAGAAAATCACTTTTGTTCCACAATGAATGCCTGGCAAAAAATAGTTAATTGTGTTGCAAGCCGTTCTGAAACCAATCGGCAAATTACTCAAAATGCTGAACTCGCCGAGAAAATCACTTTTGTTCCACAATGAACGCCTGGCAAAAAATAGTTAATTGTGATGCAAGCCGTTCTGAAACCAATCGGCAAATTACTCAAAATGCTTAACTCGCCGAGAAAATCACCTTTTTCCCACAATGAAAGTCTGGGAAAAAATAGTAAATTTCAATGCAAGCCGTTCTGAAAGCAATCGGCAAATTACTCAAAATGCTTAACTCGCCGAGAAATACACTTTTTTTCCAAAATGAATGGCTGGCAAAAAATAGTTAATTTTGATGCAAGACGTTCTGAAAGCCATCGGCAAATTACTCAAAATGCTTAACTCGCCTAGAAAATCACTTTTGTTCCTCAATGAATGTCTGGCTAAAAATAGTAAATTTCAATGCAAGCCGTTCTTAAACCAATCTGCAAATTGCTGAAAATGCTTAACTCGCCGAGAAAATCACTTTCTTGCCACAATGAATGTCTGGCAAAAAATAGTAAATTTCAATGCAAGCCGTTCTGAAACCAACCGGCAAATTGCTCAAAATGCTGTACGCGCCGAGAAAATCACTTTTGTTCCACAATGAATGTCTGGCAAAAAATAGTAAATTTCAATGCAAGCAGTTCTGAAATCAATCGGCAAATTACTCAAAATGCTTAACGCGCCGAGAAAATAACTTTTTTCCCAAATGAATGTTTGGCAAAAAATAATTAATTTTGATGCAAGCCGTTCTGAAAGCAATCGGCAAATTACTCAAAATGCTTAACTCGCCGAGAAATACACTTTTTTTCCAAAATGAATGGCTGGCAAAAAATAGTTAATTTTGATGCAAGACGTTCTGAAAGCCATCGGCAAATTACTCAAAATGCTTAACTCGCCTAGAAAAGCACTTTTGTTCCTCAATGAATGTCTGGCGCCGAAAAAATCACATTTTTCCAAAAATAAATGTCTGGCAAAAAATAGCTAATTTTGATGCAAGCCGTTCTGAAACCAATCGGCAAATTACTCAAAATGCTTAACTCGCCGAGAAATACACTTTTTTTCCAAAATGAATGGCTGGCAAAAAATAGTTAATTTTGATGCAAGACGTTCTGAAAGCCATCGGCAAATTACTCAAAATGCTTAACTCGCCTAGAAAAGCACTTTTGTTCCTCAATGAATGTCTGGCAAAAAATAGTAAATTTCAATGCAAGCCGTTCTGAAACCAATCGGCAAATTACGCAAAATGCTTAACTCGCAGAGAAAATCACTTTTGTTCCACAATGAATGTCTGGCAAAAAATAGTAAATTTCCATGCAAGCATTTCTGAAACCGATCGGCAAATTACTCAAAATGCTTAACGCGCCGAGAAAATCGCTTTTGTTCCACAATGAATGTCTGGCATAAAATAGTAAATTTTGATGCAAGCCGTTCGAAAACCAATCGGCAAATTACTCAAAATGCTTAACTCGCGGAGAAAATCACTTTTGTTCCACAATGAATGCCTGGCAAAAAATAGTTAATTGTGTTGCAAGCCGTTCTGAAACCAATCGGCAAATTACTCAAAATGCTGAACTCGCCGAGAAAATCACTTTTGTTCCACAATGAACGCCTGGCAAAAAATAGTTAATTGTGATGCAAGCCGTTCTGAAACCAATCGGCAAATTACTCAAAATGCTTAACTCGCCGAGAAAATCACCTTTTTCCCACAATGAAAGTCTGGCAAAAAATAGTAAATTTCAATGCAAGCCGTTCTGAAAGCAATCGGCAAATTACTCAAAATGCTTAACTCGCCGAGAAATACACTTTTGTTCCAAAATGAATGGCTGGCAAAAAATAGTTAATTTTGATGCAAGACGTTCTGAAAGCCATCGGCAAATTACTCAAAATGCCTAACTCGCCTAGAAAAGCACTTTTGTTCCTCAATGAATGTCTGGCAAAAAATAGTAAATTTCAATGCAAGCCGTTCTGAAACCAATCTGCAAATTACTGAAAATGCTTAACTCGCCGAGAAAATCACTTTCTTGCCACAATGAATGTCTGGCAAAAAATAGTAAATTTCAATGCAAGCCGTTCTGAAACCAACCGGCAAATTGCTCAAAATGCTGTACGGGCCGAGAAAATCACTTTTGTTCCACAATGAATGTCTGGCAAAAAATAGTAAATTTCAATGCAAGCAGTTCTGAAATCAATCGGCAAATTACTCAAAATGCTTCACGCGCCGAGAAAATAACTTTTTTCCCAAATGAATGTTTGGCAAAAAATAATTAATTTTGATGCAAGCCGTTCTGAAAGCAATCGGCAAATTACTCAAACTGCTTAACGCGCCGAAAAAAATCACATTTTTCCAAAAATAAATGTCTGGCAAAAAATAGCTAATTTTGATGCAAGCCGTTCTGAAACCAATCGGCAAATTACTCAAAATGCTTAACTCCCCGAGAAATACACTTTTTTTCCAAAATGAATGGCTGGCAAAAAATAGTTAATTTTGATGCAAGACGTTCTGAAAGCCATCGGCAAATTACTCAAAATGCTTAACTCGCCTAGAAAAGCACTTTTGTTCCTCAATGAATGTCTGGCAAAAAATAGTAAATTTCAATGCAAGCCGTTCTGAAACCAATCGGCAAATTACGCAAAATGCTTAACTCGCGGAGAAAATCTGTTTTTTTTCACAATGAATGTCTGGCAAAAATATAGTTAATTTTGATGCAAGACGTTCTGAAACCAATCGGCAAATTACTCAAAATGCTTAACTCGCAGAGAAAATCACTTTTGTTCCACAATGAATGTCTGGCAAAAAATAGTAAATTTCAATGCAAGCATTTCTGAAACCGATCGGCAAATTACTCAAAATGCTTAACGCGCCGAGAAAATCGCTTTTGTTCCACAATGAATGTCTGGCATAAAATAGTAAATTTTGATGCAAGCCGTTCGAAAACCAATCGGCAAATTACTCAAAATGCTTAACTCGCGGAGAAAATCACTTTTGTTCCACAATGAATGCCTGGCAAAAAATAGTTAATTGTGTTGCAAGCCGTTCTGAAACCAATCGGCAAATTACTCAAATTGCTGAACTCGCCGAGAAAATCACTTTTGTTCCACAATGAACGCCTGGCAAAAAATAGTTAATTGTGATGCAAGCCGTTCTGAAACCTATCGGCAAATTACTCAAAATGCTTAACTCGCCGAGAAAATCACCTTTTTCCCACAATGAAAGTCTGGCAAAAAATAGTAAATTTCAATGCAAGCCGTTCTGAAAGCAATCGGCAAATTACTCAAAATGCTTAACTCGCCGAGAAATACACTTTTTTTCCAAAATGAATGGCTGGCAAAAAATAGTTAATTTTGATGCAAGACGTTCTGAAAGCCATCGGCAAATTACTCAAAATGCTTAACTCGCCTAGAAAAGCACTTTTGTTCCTCAATGAATGTCTGGCAAAAAATAGTAAATTTCAATGCAAGCCGTTCTGAAACCAATTTGCAAATTACTGAAAATGCTTAACTCGCCGAGAAAATCACTTTCTTGCCACAATGAATGTCTGGCAAAAAATAGTAAATTTCAATGCAAGCCGTTCTGAAACCAACCGGCAAATTGCTCAAAATGCTGTACGCGCCGAGAAAATCACTTTTGTTCCACAATGAAAGTCTGGCAAAAAATAGTAAATTTCAATGCAAGCCGTTCTGAAAGCAATCGGCAAATTACTCAAAATGCTTAACTCGCCGAGAAATACACTTTTGTTCCAAAATGAATGGCTGGCAAAAAATAGTTAATTTTGATGCAAGACGTTCTGAAAGCCATCGGCAAATTAGTCAAAATGCTTAACTCGCCTAGAAAAGCACTTTTGTTCCTCAATGAATGTCTGGCAAAAAATAGTAAATTTCAATGCAAGCCGTTCTGAAACCAATCTGCAAATTACTGAAAATGCTTAACTCGCCGAGAAAATCACTTTCTTGCCACAATGAATGTCTGGCAAAAAATAGTAAATTTCAATGCAAGCCGTTCTGAAACCAACCGGCAAATTGCTCAAAATGCTGTACGGGCCGAGAAAATCACTTTTGTTCCACAATGAATGTCTGGCAAAAAATAGTAAATTTCAATGCAAGCAGTTCTGAAATCAATCGGCAAATTACTCAAAATGCTTCACGCGCCCAGAAAATAACTTTTTTCCCAAATGAATGTTTGGCAAAAAATAATTAATTTTGATGCAAGCCGTTCTGAAAGCAATCGGCAAATTACTCAAACTGCTTAACGCGCCGAAAAAAATCACATTTTTCCAAAAATAAATGTCTGGCAAAAAATAGCTAATTTTGATGCAAGCCGTTCTGAAACCAATCGGCAAATTACGCAAAATGCTTAACTCGCGGAGAAAATCAGTTTTTTTTCACAATGAATGTCTGGCAAAAATATAGTTAATTTTGATGCAAGACGTTCTGAAACCAATCGGCAAATTACTCAAAATGCTTAACTCGCAGAGAAAATCACTTTTGTTCCACAATGAATGTCTGGCAAAAAATAGTAAATTTCAATGCAAGCATTTCTGAAACCGATCGGCAAATTACTCAAAATGCTTAACGCGCCGAGAAAATCGCTTTTGTTCCACAATGAATGTCTGGCATAAAATAGTAAATTTTGATGCAAGCCGTTCGAAAACCAATCGGCAAATTACTCAAAATGCTTAACTCGCGGAGAAAATCACTTTTGTTCCACAATGAATGCCTGGCAAAAAATAGTTAATTGTGTTGCAAGCCGTTCTGAAACCAATCGGCAAATTACTCAAAATGCTGAACTCGCCGAGAAAATCACTTTTGTTCCACAATGAACGCCTGGCAAAAAATAGTTAATTGTGATGCAAGCCGTTCTGAAACCAATCGGCAAATTACTCAAAATGCTTAACTCGCCTAGAAAATCACCTTTTTCCCACAATGAAAGTCTGGCAAAAAATAGTAAATTTCAATGCAAGCCGTTCTGAAAGCAATCGGCAAATTACTCAAAATGCTTAACTCGCCGAGAAATACACTTTTTTTCCAAAATGAATGGCTGGCAAAAAATAGTTAATTTTGATGCAAGACGTTCTGAAAGCCATCGGCAAATTACTCAAAATGCTTAACTCGCCTAGAAAAGCACTTTTGTTCCTCAATGAATGTCTGGCAAAAAATAGTAAATTTCAATGCAAGCCGTTCTGAAACCAAAATGCAAATTACTGAAAATGCTTAACTCGCCGAGAAAATCACTTTCTTGCCACAATGAATGTCTGGCAAAAAATAGTAAATTTCAATGCAAGCCGTTCTGAAACCAACCGGCAAATTGCTCAAAATGCTGCGCCGAGAAAATCACTTTTGTTCCACAATGAATGTCTGGCAAAAAATAGTAAATTTCAATGCAAGCAGTTCTGAAATCAATCGGCAAATTACTCAAAATGCTTAACGCGCCGAGAAAAGCACTTTTGTTCCTCAATGAATGTCTGGCAAAAAATAGTAAATTTCAATGCAAGCCGTTCTGAAACCAATTTGCAAATTACTGAAAATGCTTAACTCGCCGAGAAAATCACTTTCTTGCCACAATGAATGTCTGGCAAAAAATAGTAAATTTCAATGCAAGCCGTTCTGAAACCAACCGGCAAATTGCTCAAAATGCTGTACGCGCCGAGAAAATCACTTTTGTTCCACAATGAATGTCTGGCAAAAAATAGTAAATTTCAATGCAAGCAGTTCTGAAAGCAATCGGCAAATTACTCAAAATGCTTAACTCGCCGAGAAAATAACTTTTTTCCCAAATGAATGTTTGGCAAAAAATAATTAATTTTGATGCAAGCCGTTCTGAAAGCAATCGGCAAATTACTCAAAATGCTTAACGCGCCGAAACAAATCACATTTTTCCAAAAACAAATGTCTGGCAAAAAATAGCTAATTTTGATGCAAGCCGTTCTGAAACCAATCGGCAAATTACTCAAAATGCTTAACTCGCCGAGAAAATCACCTTTTCCCCACAATGAAAGTCTGGGAAAAAATAGTAAATTTCAATGCAAGCCGTTCTGAAACCAATCGGCAAATTACGCAAAATGCTTAACTCGCGGAGAAAATCAGTTTTTTTTCACAATGAATGTCTGGCAAAAATATAGTTAATTTTGATGCAAGACGTTCTGAAACCAATCGGCAAATTACTCAAAATGCTTAACGCGCAGAGAAAATCACTTTTGTTCCACAATGAATGTCTGGCAAAAAATAGTAAATTTCAATGCAAGCATTTCTGAAACCGATCGGCAAATTACTCAAAATGCTTAACGCGCCGAGAAAATCGCTTTTGTTCCACAATGAATGTCTGGCATAAAATAGTAAATTTTGATGCAAGCCGTTCGAAAACCAATCGGCAAATTACTCAAAATGCTTAACTCGCGGAGAAAATCACTTTTGTTCCACAATGAATGCCTGGCAAAAAATAGTTAATTGTGTTGCAAGCCGTTCTGAAACCAATCGGCAAATTACTCAAAATGCTGAACTCGCCGAGAAAATCACTTTTGTTCCACAATGAACGCCTGGCAAAAAATAGTTAATTGTGATGCAAGCCGTTCTGAAACCAATCGGCAAATTACTCAAAATGCTTAACTCGCCTAGAAAATCACCTTTTTCCCACAATGAAAGTCTGGCAAAAAATAGTAAATTTCAATGCAAGCCGTTCTGAAAGCAATCGGCAAATTACTCAAAATGCTTAACTCGCCGAGAAATACACTTTTTTTCCAAAATGAATGGCTGGCAAAAAATAGTTAATTTTGATGCAAGACGTTCTGAAAGCCATCGGCAAATTACTCAAAATGCTTAACTCGCCTAGAAAAGCACTTTTGTTCCTCAATGAATGTCTGGCAAAAAATAGTAAATTTCAATGCAAGCCGTTCTGAAACCAAAATGCAAATTACTGAAAATGCTTAACTCGCCGAGAAAATCACTTTCTTGCCACAATGAATGTCTGGCAAAAAATAGTAAATTTCAATGCAAGCCGTTCTGAAACCAACCGGCAAATTGCTCAAAATGCTGCGCCGAGAAAATCACTTTTGTTCCACAATGAATGTCTGGCAAAAAATAGTAAATTTCAATGCAAGCAGTTCTGAAATCAATCGGCAAATTACTCAAAATGCTTAACGCGCCGAGAAAAGCACTTTTGTTCCTCAATGAATGTCTGGCAAAAAATAGTAAATTTCAATGCAAGCCGTTCTGAAACCAATTTGCAAATTACTGAAAATGCTTAACTCGCCGAGAAAATCACTTTCTTGCCACAATGAATGTCTGGCAAAAAATAGTAAATTTCAATGCAAGCCGTTCTGAAACCAACCGGCAAATTGCTCAAAATGCTGTACGCGCCGAGAAAATCACTTTTGTTCCACAATGAATGTCTGGCAAAAAATAGTAAATTTCAATGCAAGCAGTTCTGAAAGCAATCGGCAAATTACTCAAAATGCTTAACTCGCCGAGAAAATAACTTTTTTCCCAAATGAATGTTTGGCAAAAAATAATTAATTTTGATGCAAGCCGTTCTGAAAGCAATCGGCAAATTACTCAAAATGCTTAACGCGCCGAAACAAATCACATTTTTCCAAAAACAAATGTCTGGCAAAAAATAGCTAATTTTGATGCAAGCCGTTCTGAAACCAATCGGCAAATTACTCAAAATGCTTAACTCGCCGAGAAAATCACCTTTTCCCCACAATGAAAGTCTGGGAAAAAATAGTAAATTTCAATGCAAGCCGTTCTGAAACCAATCGGCAAATTACGCAAAATGCTTAACTCGCGGAGAAAATCAGTTTTTTTTCACAATGAATGTCTGGCAAAAATATAGTTAATTTTGATGCAAGACGTTCTGAAACCAATCGGCAAATTACTCAAAATGCTTAACGCGCAGAGAAAATCACTTTTGTTCCACAATGAATGTCTGGCAAAAAATAGTAAATTTCAATGCAAGCATTTCTGAAACCGATCGGCAAATTACTCAAAATGCTTAACGCGCCGAGAAAATCGCTTTTGTTCCACAATGAATGTCTGGCATAAAATAGTAAATTTTGATGCAAGCCGTTCGAAAACCAATCGGCAAATTACTCAAACTGCTTAACTCGCGGAGAAAATCACTTTTGTTCCACAATGAATGCCTGGCAAAAAATAGTTAATTGTGTTGCAAGCCGTTCTGAAACCAATCGGCAAATTACTCAAAATGCTGAACTCGCCGAGAAAATCACTTTTGTTCCACAATGAACGCCTGGCAAAAAATAGTTAATTGTGATGCAAGCCGTTCTGAAACCAATCGGCAAATTACTCAAAATGCTTAACTCGCCTAGAAAATCACCTTTTTCCCACAATGAAAGTCTGGCAAAAAATAGTAAATTTCAATGCAAGCCGTTCTGAAAGCAATCGGCAAATTACTCAAAATGCTTAACTCGCCGAGAAATACACTTTTTTTCCAAAATGAATGGCTGGCAAAAAATAGTTAATTTTGATGCAAGACGTTCTGAAAGCCATCGGCAAATTACTCAAAATGCTTAACTCGCCTAGAAAAGCACTTTTGTTCCTCAATGAATGTCTGGCAAAAAATAGTAAATTTCAATGCAAGCCGTTCTGAAACCAAAATGCAAATTACTGAAAATGCTTAACTCGCCGAGAAAATCACTTTCTTGCCACAATGAATGTCTGGCAAAAAATAGTAAATTTCAATGCAAGCCGTTCTGAAACCAACTAGCAAATTGATCAAAATGCTGCGCCGAGAAAATCACTTTTGTTCCACAATGAATGTCTGGCAAAAAATAGTAAATTTCAATGCAAGCAGTTCTGAAATCAATCGGCAAATTACTCAAAATGCTTAACGCGCCGAGAAAATAACTTTTTTCCCAAATGAATGTTTGGCAAAAAATAATTAATTTTGATGCAAGCCGTTCTGAAAGCAATCGGCAAATTACTCAAAATGCTTAACTCGCCGAGAAATACACTTTTTTTCCAAAATGAATGGCTGGCAAAAAATAGTTAATTTTGATGCAAGACGTTCTGAAAGCCATCGGCAAATTACTCAAAATGCTTAACTCGCCTAGAAAAGCACTTTTGTTCCTCAATGAATGTCTGGCAAAAAATAGTAAATTTCAATGCAAGCCGTTCTGAAACCAATCGGCAAATTACGCAAAATGCTTAACTCGCGGAGAAAATCAGTTTTTTTTCACAATGAATGTCTGGCAAAAATATAGTTAATTTTGATGCAAGACGTTCTGAAACCAATCGGCAAATTACTCAAAATGCTTAACTCGCAGAGAAAATCGCTTTTGTTCCACAATGAATGTCTGGCAAAAAATAGTAAATTTCAATGCAAGCATTTCTGAAACCGATCGGCAAATTACTCAAAATGCTTAACGCGCCGAGAAAATCGCTTTTGTTCCACAATGAATGTCTGGCATAAAATAGTAAATTTTGATGCAAGCCGTTCGAAAACCAATCGGCAAATTACTCAAAATGCTTAACTCGCCGAGAAAATCACCTTTTTCCCACAATGAAAGTCTGGCAAAAAATAGTAAATTTCAATGCAAGCCGTTCTGAAAGCAATCGGCAAATTACTCAAAATGCTTAACTCGCCGAGAAATACACTTTTTTTCCAAAATGAATGGCTGGCAAAAAATAGTTAATTTTGATGCAAGACGTTCTGAAAGCCATCGGCAAATTACTCAAAATGCTTAACTCGCCTAGAAAAGCACTTTTGTTCCTCAAAGAATGTCTGGCAAAAAATAGTAAATTTCAATGCAAGCCGTTCTGAAACCAATTTGCAAATTACTGAAAATGCTTAACTCGCCGAGAAAATCACTTTCTTGCCACAATGAATGTCTGGCAAAAAATAGTAAATTTCAATGCAAGCCGTTCTGAAACCAACCGGCAAATTACTCAAAATGCTTAACTCGCCGAGAAATACACTTTTTTTCCAAAATGAATGGCTGGCAAAAAATAGTTAATTTTGATGCAAGACGTTCTGAAAGCCATCGGCAAATTACTCAAAATGCTTAACTCGCCTAGAAAAGCACTTTTGTTCCTCAATGAATGTCTGGCAAAAAATAGTAAATTTCAATGCAAGCCGTTCTGAAACCAATCGGCAAATTACGCAAAATGCTTAACTCGCGGAGAAAATCAGTTTTTTTTCACAATGAATGTCTGGCAAAAATATAGTTAATTTTGATGCAAGACGTTCTGAAACCTATCGGCAAATTACTCAAAATGCTTAACTCGCAGAGAAAATCGCTTTTGTTCCACAATGAATGTCTGGCAAAAAATAGTAAATTTCAATGCAAGCATTTCTGAAACTGATCGGCAAATTACTCAAAATGCTTAACGCGCCGAGAAAATCGCTTTTGTTCCACAATGAATGTCTGGCATAAAATAGTAAATTTTGATGCAAGCCGTTCGAAAACCAATCGGCAAATTACTCAAAATGCTTAACTCGCCGAGAAAATCACCTTTTTCCCACAATGAAAGTCTGGCAAAAAATAGTAAATTTCAATGCAAGCCGTTCTGAAAGCAATCGGCAAATTACTCAAAATGCTTAACTCGCCGAGAAATACACTTTTTTTCCAAAATGAATGGCTGGCAAAAAATAGTTAATTTTGATGCAAGACGTTCTGAAAGCCATCGGCAAATTACTCAAAATGCTTAACTCGCCTAGAAAAGCACTTTTGTTCCTCAAAGAATGTCTGGCAAAAAATAGTAAATTTCAATGCAAGCCGTTCTGAAACCAATTTGCAAATTACTGAAAATGCTTAACTCGCCGAGAAAATCACTTTCTTGCCACAATGAATGTCTGGCAAAAAATAGTAAATTTCAATGCAAGCCGTTCTGAAACCAACCGGCAAATTGCTCAAAATGCTGTACGCGCCGAGAAAATCACTTTTGTTCCACAATGAATGTCTGGCAAAAAATAGTAAATTTCAATGCAAGCAGTTCTGAAAGCAATCGGCAAATTACTCAAAATGCTTAACGCGCCGAGAAAATAACTTTTTTCCCAAATGAATGTTTGGCAAAAAATAATTAATTTTGATGCAAGCCGTTCTGAAAGCAATCGGCAAATTACTCAAAATGCTTAACGCGCCGAAAAAAATCACATTTTTCCAAAAATAAATGTCTGGCAATAAATAGCTAATTTTGATGCAAGCCGTTCTGAAACCAATCGGCAAATTACTCAAAATGCTTAACTCGCCGAGAAAATCACCTTTTCCCCACAATGAAAGTTTGGGAAAAAATAGTAAATTTCAATGCAAGCCGTTCTGAAAGCAATCGGCAAATTACTCAAAATGCTTAACTCGCCGAGAAATACACTTTTTTTCCAAAATGAATGGCTGGCAAAAAATAGTTAATTTTGATGCAAGACGTTCTGAAAGCCATCGGCAAATTACTCAAAATGCTTAACTCGCCTAGAAAAGCACTTTTGTTCCTCAATGAATGTCTGGCAAAAAATAGTAAATTTCAATGCAAGCCGTTCTGAAACCAATCGGCAAATTACGCAAAATGCTTAACTCGCGGAGAAAATCAGTTTTTTTTCACAATGAATGTCTGGCAAAAAATAGTAAATTTCAATGCAAGCATTTCTGAAACCGATCGGCAAATTACTCAAAATGCTTAACGCGCCGAGAAAATCGCTTTTGTTCCACAATGAATGTCTGGCATAAAATAGTAAATTTTGATGCAAGCCGTTCGAAAACCAATCGGCAAATTACTCAAAATGCTTAACACGCGGTGAAAATCACTTTTGTTCCACAATGAATGCCTGGCAAAAAATAGTTAATTGTGTTGCAAGCCGTTCTGAAACCAATCGGCAAATTACTCAAAATGCTGAACTCGCCGAGAAAATCACTTTTGTTCCACAATGAACGCCTGGCAAAAAATAGTTAATTGTGATGCAAGCCGTTCTGAAACAAATCGGCAAATTACTCAAAATGCTTAACTCGCCTAGAAAATCACCTTTTTCCCACAATGAAAGTCTGGCAAAAAATAGTAAATTTCAATGCAAGCCGTTCTGAAAGCAATCGGCAAATTACTCAAAATGCTTAACTCGCCGAGAAATACACTTTTTTTCCAAAATGAATGGCTGGCAAAAAATAGTTAATTTTCATGCAAGACGTTCTGAAAGCCATCGGCAAATTACTCAAAATGCTTAACTCGCCTAGAAAAGCACTTTTGTTCCTCAATGAATGTCTGGCAAAAAATAGTAAATTTCAATGCAAGCCGTTCTGAAACCAATCTGCAAATTACTGAAAATGCTTAACTCGCCGAGAAATACACTTTTTTTCCAAAATGAATGGCTGGCAAAAAATAGTTAATTTTGATGCAAGACGTTCTGAAAGCCATCGGCAAATTACTCAAAATGCTTAACTCGCCTAGAAAAGCACTTTTGTTCCTCAAAGAATGTCTGGCAAAAAATAGTAAATTTCAATGCAAGCCGTTCTGAAACCAATTTGCAAATTACTGAAAATGCTTAACTCGCCGAGAAAATCACTTTCTTGCCACAATGAATGTCTGGCAAAAAATAGTAAATTTCAATGCAAGCCGTTCTGAAACCAACCGGCAAATTGCTCAAAATGCTGTACGCGCCGAGAAAATCACTTTTGTTCCACAATGAATGTCTGGCAAAAAATAGTAAATTTCAATGCAAGCAGTTCTGAAAGCAATCGGCAAATTACTCAAAATGCTTAACGCGCCGAGAAAATAACTTTTTTCACAAATGAATGTTTGGCAAAAAATAATTAATTTTGATGCAAGCCGTTCTGAAAGCAATCGGCAAATTACTCAAAATGCTTAACGCGCCGAAAAAAATCACATTTTTCCAAAAATAAATGTCTGGCAATAAATAGCTAATTTTGATGCAAGCCGTTCTGAAACCAATCGGCAAATTACTCAAAATGCTTAACTCGCCGAGAAAATCACCTTTTCCCCACAATGAAAGTTTGGGAAAAAATAGTAAATTTCAATGCAAGCCGTTCTGAAAGCAATCGGCAAATTACTCAAAATGCTTAACTCGCCGAGAAATACACTTTTTTTCCAAAATGAATGGCTGGCAAAAAATAGTTAATTTTGATGCAAGACGTTCTGAAAGCCATCGGCAAATTACTCAAAATGCTTAACTCGCCTAGAAAAGCACTTTTGTTCCTCAATGAATGTCTGGCAAAAAATAGTAAATTTCAATGCAAGCCGTTCTGAAACCAATCGGCAAATTACGCAAAATGCTTAACTCGCGGAGAAAATCAGTTTTTTTTCACAATGAATGTCTGGCAAAAATATAGTTAATTTTGATGCAAGACGTTCTGAAACCAATCGGCAAATTACTCAAAATGCTTAACTCGCAGAGAAAATCACTTTTGTTCCACAATGAATGTCTGGCAAAAAATAGTAAATTTCAATGCAAGCATTTCTGAAACCGATCGGCAAATTACTCAAAATGCTTAACGCGCCGAGAAAATCGCTTTTGTTCCACAATGAATGTCTGGCATAAAATAGTAAATTTTGATGCAAGCCGTTCGAAAACCAATCGGCAAATTACTCAAAATGCTTAACTCGCGGAGAAAATCACTTTTGTTCCACAATGAATGCCTGGCAAAAAATAGTTAATTGTGTTGCAAGCCGTTCTGAAACCAATCGGCAAATTACTCAAAATGCTGAACTCGCCGAGAAAATCACTTTTGTTCCACAATGAACGCCTGGCAAAAAATAGTTAATTGTGATGCAAGCCGTTCTGAAACCAATCGGCAAATTACTCAAAATGCTTAACTCGCCTAGAAAATCACCTTTTTCCCACAATGAAAGTCTGGCAAAAAATAGTAAATTTCAATGCAAGCCGTTCTGAAAGCAATCGGCAAATTACTCAAAATGCTTAACTCGCCGAGAAATACACTTTTTTTCCAAAATGAATGGCTGGCAAAAAATAGTTAATTTTCATGCAAGACGTTCTGAAAGCCATCGGCAAATTACTCAAAATGCTTAACTCGCCTAGAAAAGCACTTTTGTTCCTCAATGAATGTCTGGCAAAAAATAGTAAATTTCAATGCAAGCCGTTCTGAAACCAATCTGCAAATTACTGAAAATGCTTAACTCGCCGAGAAAATCACTTTCTTGCCACAATGAATGTCTGGCAAAAAATAGTAAATTTCAATGCAAGCCGTTCTGAAACCAACCGGCAAATTGCTCAAAATGCTGCGCCGAGAAAATCACTTTTGTTCCACAATGAATGTCTGGCAAAAAATAGTAAATTTCAATGCAAGCAGTTCTGAAATCAATCGGCAAATTACTCAAAATGCTTAACGCGCCGAGAAAATAACTTTTTTCCCAAATGAATGTTTGGGAAAAAATAATTAATTTTGATGCAAGCCGTTCTGAAAGCAAACGGCAAATTACTCAAAATGCTTAACGCGCCGAAAAAATCACTTTTGTTCCACAATGAACGCCTGGCAAAAAATAGTTAATTGTGATGCAAGCCGTTCTGAAACCAATCGGCAAATTACTCAAAATGCTTAACTCGCCTAGAAAATCACCTTTTTCCCACAATGAAAGTCTGGCAAAAAATAGTAAATTTCAATGCAAGCCGTTCTGAAAGCAATCGGCAAATTACTCAAAATGCTTAACTCGCCGAGAAATACACTTTTTTTCCAAAATGAATGGCTGGCAAAAAATAGTTAATTTTCATGCAAGACGTTCTGAAAGCCATCGGCAAATTACTCAAAATGCTTAACTCGCCTAGAAAAGCACTTTTGTTCCTCAATGAATGTCTGGCAAAAAATAGTAAATTTCAATGCAAGCCGTTCTGAAACCAATCTGCAAATTACTGAAAATGCTTAACTCGCCGAGAAAATCACTTTCTTGCCACAATGAATGTCTGGCAAAAAATAGTAAATTTCAATGCAAGCCGTTCTGAAACCAACCGGCAAATTGCTCAAAATGCTGCGCCGAGAAAATCACTTTTGTTCCACAATGAATGTCTGGCAAAAAATAGTAAATTTCAATGCAAGCAGTTCTGAAATCAATCGGCAAATTACTCAAAATGCTTAACGCGCCGAGAAAATAACTTTTTTCCCAAATGAATGTTTGGGAAAAAATAATTAATTTTGATGCAAGCCGTTCTGAAAGCAAACGGCAAATTACTCAAAATGCTTAACGCGCCGAAAAAATCACATTTTTCCAAAAATAAATGTCTGGCAAAAAGTAGCTAATTTTGATGCAAGCCGTTCTGAAACCAATCGGCAAATTACTCAAAATGCTTAACTCGCCGAGAAATACACTTTTTTTCCAAAATGAATGGCTGGCAAAAAATAGTTAATTTTGATGCAAGACGTTCTGAAAGCCATCGGCAAATTACTCAAAATGCTTAACTCGCCTAGAAAAGCACTTTTGTTCCTCAATGAATGTCTGGCAAAAAATAGTAAATTTCAATGCAAGCCGTTCTGAAACCAATCGGCAAATTACGCAAAATGCTTAACTCGCGGAGAAAATCAGTTTTTTTTCACAATGAATGTCTGGCAAAAATATAGTTAATTTTGATGCAAGACGTTCTGAAACCAATCGGCAAATTACTCAAAATGCTTAACGCGCCGAGAAAATCGCTTTTGTTCCACAATGAATGTCTGGCATAAAATAGTAAATTTTGATGCAAGCCGTTCGAAAACCAATCGGTAAATTACTCAAAATGCTTAACTCGCGGAGAAAATCACTTTTGTTCCACAATGAATGCCTTGCAAAAAATAGTTAATTGTGTTGCAAGCCGTTCTGAAACCAATCGGCAAATTACTCAAAATGCTGTACGCGCCGAGAAAATCACTTTTGTTCCACAATGAATGTCTGGCAAAAAATAGTAAATTTCAATGCAAGCAGTTCTGAAAGCAATCGGCAAATTACTCAAAATGCTTAACGCGCCGAGAAAATAACTTTTTTCCCAAATGAATGTTTGGCAAAAAATAATTAATTTTGATGCAAGCCGTTCTGAAAGCAATCGGCAAATTACTCAAAATGCTTAACGCGCCGAAAAAAATCACATTTTTCCAAAAATAAATGTCTGGCAATAAATAGCTAATTTTGATGCAAGCCGTTCTGAAACCAATCGGCAAATTACTCAAAATGCTTAACTCGCCGAGAAAATCACCTTTTCCCCACAATGAAAGTTTGGGAAAAAATAGTAAATTTCAATGCAAGCCGTTCTGAAAGCAATCGGCAAATTACTCAAAATGCTTAACTCGCCGAGAAATACACTTTTTTTCCAAAATGAATGGCTGGCAAAAAATAGTTAATTTTGATGCAAGACGTTCTGAAAGCCATCGGCAAATTACTCAAAATGCTTAACTCGCCTAGAAAAGCACTTTTGTTCCTCAATGAATGTCTGGCAAAAAATAGTAAATTTCAATGCAAGCCGTTCTGAAACCAATCGGCAAATTACGCAAAATGCTTAACTCGCGGAGAAAATCAGTTTTTTTTCACAATGAATGTCTGGCAAAAATATAGTTAATTTTGATGCAAGACGTTCTGAAACCAATCGGCAAATTACTCAAAATGCTTAACTCGCAGAGAAAATCACTTTTGTTCCACAATGAATGTCTGGCAAAAAATAGTAAATTTCAATGCAAGCATTTCTGAAACCGATCGGCAAATTACTCAAAATGCTTAACGCGCCGAGAAAATCGCTTTTGTTCCACAATGAATGTCTGGCATAAAATAGTAAATTTTGATGCAAGCCGTTCGAAAACCAATCGGCAAATTACTCAAAATGCTTAACTCGCGGAGAAAATCACTTTTGTTCCACAATGAATGCCTGGCAAAAAATAGTTAATTGTGATGCAAGCCGTTCTGAAACCAATCGGCAAATTACTCAAAATGCTTAACTCGCCTAGAAAATCACCTTTTTCCCACAATGAAAGTCTGGCAAAAAATAGTAAATTTCAATGCAAGCCGTTCTGAAAGCAATCGGCAAATTACTCAAAATGCTTAACTCGCCGAGAAATACACTTTTTTTCCAAAATGAATGGCTGGCGAAAAATAGTTAATTTTCATGCAAGACGTTCTGAAAGCCATCGGCAAATTACTCAAAATGCTTAACTCGCCTAGAAAAGCACTTTTGTTCCTCAATGAATGTCTGGCAAAAAATAGTAAATTTCAATGCAAGCCGTTCTGAAACCAATCTGCAAATTACTGAAAATGCTTAACTCGCCGAGAAAATCACTTTCTTGCCACAATGAATGTCTGGCAAAAAATAGTAAATTTCAATGCAAGCCGTTCTGAAACCAACCGGCAAATTGCTCAAAATGCTGCGCCGAGAAAATCACTTTTGTTCCACAATGAATGTCTGGCAAAAAATAGTAAATTTCAATGCAAGCAGTTCTGAAATCAATCGGCAAATTACTCAAAATGCTTAACGCGCCGAGAAAATAACTTTTTTCCCAAATGAATGTTTGGGAAAAAATAATTAATTTTGATGCAAGCCGTTCTGAAAGCAAACGGCAAATTACTCAAAATGCTTAACGCGCCGAAAAAATCACATTTTTCCAAAAATAAATGTCTGGCAAAAAATAGCTAATTTTGATGCAAGCCGTTCTGAAACCAATCGGCAAATTACTCAAAATGCTTAACTCGCCGAGAAATACACTTTTTTTCCAAAATGAATGGCTGGCAAAAAATAGTTAATTTTGATGCAAGACGTTCTGAAAGCCATCGGCAAATTACTCAAAATGCTTAACTCGCCTAGAAAAGCACTTTTGTTCCTCAATGAATGTCTGGCAAAAAATAGTAAATTTCAATGCAAGCCGTTCTGAAACCAATCGGCAAATTACGCAAAATGCTTAACTCGCGGAGAAAATCAGTTTTTTTTCACAATGAATGTCTGGCAAAAATATAGTTAATTTTGATGCAAGACGTTCTGAAACCAATCGGCAAATTACTCAAAATGCTTAACGCGCCGAGAAAATCGCTTTTGTTCCACAATGAATGTCTGGCATAAAATAGTAAATTTTGATGCAAGCCGTTCGAAAACCAATCGGCAAATTACTCAAAATGCTTAACTCGCGGAGAAAATCACTTTTGTTCCACAATGAATGCCTTGCAAAAAATAGTTAATTGTGTTGCAAGACGTTCTGAAAGCCATCGGCAAATTACTCAAAATGCTTAACTCGCCTAGAAAAGCACTTTTGTTCCTCAATGAATGTCTGGCAAAAAATTGTAAATTTCAATGCAAGCCGTTCTGAAACCAATTTGCAAATTACTGAAAATGCTTAACTCGCCGAGAAAATCACTTTCTTGCCACAATGAATGTCTGGCAAAAAATAGTAAATTTCAATGCAAGCCGTTCTGAAACCAACCGGCAAATTGCTCAAAATGCTGTACGCGCCGAGAAAATCACTTTTGTTCCACAATGAATGTCTGGCAAAAAATAGTTAATTGTGTTGCAAGCCGTTCTGAAACCAATCGGCAAATTACTCAAAATGCTTAACGCGCCGAGAAAATAACTTTTTTCCCAAATGAATGTTTGGCAAAAAATAATTAATTTTGATGCAAGCCGTTCTGAAAGCAATCGGCAAATTACTCAAAATGCTTAACGCGCCGAAAAAATCACATTTTTCCAAAAATAAATGTCTGGCAAAAAATAGCTAATTTTGATGCAAGCCGTTCTGAAACCAATCGGCAAATTACTCAAAATGCTTAACTCGCCGAGAAAATCATCTTTTTCCCACAATGAAAGTCTGGGAAAAAATAGTAAATTTCAATGCAAGCCGTTCTGAAAGCAATCGGCAAATTACTCAAAATGCTTAACTCGCCGAGAAATACACTTTTTTTCCAAAATGAATGGCTGGCAAAAAATAGTTAATTTTGATGCAAGACGTTCTGAAAGCCATCGGCAAATTACTCAAAATGCTTAACTCGCCTAGAAAAGCACTTTTGTTCCTCAATGAATGTCTGGCAAAAAATAGTAAATTTCAATGCAAGCCGTTCTGAAACCAATCGGCAAATTACGCAAAATGCTTAACTCGCGGAGAAAATCAGTTTTTTTTCACAATGAATGTCTGGCAAAAATATAGTTAATTTTGATGCAAGACGTTCTGAAACCAATCGGCAAATTACTCAAAATGCTTAACTCGCAGAGAAAATCACTTTTGTTCCACAATGAATGTCTGGCAAAAAATAGTAAATTTCAATGCAAGCATTTCTGAAACCGATCGGCAAATTACTCAAAATGCTTAACGCGCCGAGAAAATCGCTTTTGTTCCACAATGAATGTCTGGCATAAAATAGTAAATTTTGATGCAAGCCGTTCGAAAACCAATCGGCAAATTACTCAAAATGCTTAACTCGCGGAGAAAATCACTTTTGTTCCACAATGAATGCCTGGCAAAAAATAGTTAATTGTGTTGCAAGCCGTTCTGAAACCAATCGGCAAATTACTCAAAATGCTGAACTCGCCGAGAAAATCACTTTTGTTCCACAATGAACGCCTGGCAAAAAATAGTTAATTGTGATGCAAGCCGTTCTGAAACCAATCGGCAAATTACTCAAAATGCTTAACTCGCCTAGAAAATCACCTTTTTCCCACAATGAAAGTCTGGCAAAAAATAGTAAATTTCAATGCAAGCCGTTCTGAAAGCAATCGGCAAATTACTCAAAATGCTTAACTCGCCGAGAAATACACTTTTTTTCCAAAATGAATGGCTGGCAAAAAATAGTTAATTTTCATGCAAGCCGTTCTGAAACCAATCTGCAAATTACTGAAAATGCTTAACTCGCCGAGAAAATCACTTTCTTGCCACAATGAATGTCTGGCAAAAAATAGTAAATTTCAATGCAAGCCGTTCTGAAACCAACCGGCAAATTGCTCAAAATGCTGCGCCGAGAAAATCACTTTTGTTCCACAATGAATGTCTGGCAAAAAATAGTAAATTTCAATGCAAGCAGTTCTGAAATCAATCGGCAAATTACTCAAAATGCTTAACGCGCCGAGAAAATAACTTTTTTCCCAAATGAATGTTTGGGAAAAAATAATTAATTTTGATGCAAGCCGTTCTGAAAGCAAACGGCAAATTACTCAAAATGCTTAACGCGCCGAAAAAATCACTTTTGTTCCACAATGAACGCCTGGCAAAAAATAGTTAATTGTGATGCAAGCCGTTCTGAAACCAATCGGCAAATTACTCAAAATGCTTAACTCGCCTAGAAAATCACCTTTTTCCCACAATGAAAGTCTGGCAAAAAATAGTAAATTTCAATGCAAGCCGTTCTGAAAGCAATCGGCAAATTACTCAAAATGCTTAACTCGCAGAGAAAATCACTTTTGTTCCACAATGAATGTCTGGCAAAAAATAGTAAATTTCAATGCAAGCATTTCTGAAACCGATCGGCAAATTACTCAAAATGCTTAACGCGCCGAGAAAATCGCTTTTGTTCCACAATGAATGTCTGGCATAAAATAGTAAATTTTGATGCAAGCCGTTCGAAAACCAATCGGCAAATTACTCAAAATACTTAACGCGCCGAAAAAATCACATTTTTCCAAAAATAAATGTCTGGCAAAAAATAGCTAATTTTGATGCAAGCCGTTCTGAAACCAATCGGCAAATTACTCAAAATGCTTAACTCGCCGAGAAATACACTTTTTTTCCAAAATGAATGGCTGGCAAAAAATAGTTAATTTTGATGCAAGACGTTCTGAAAGCCATCGGCAAATTACTCAAAATGCTTAACTCGCCTAGAAAAGCACTTTTGTTCCTCAATGAATGTCTGGCAAAAAATAGTAAATTTCAATGCAAGCCGTTCTGAAACCAATCGGCAAATTACGCAAAATGCTTAACTCGCGGAGAAAATCAGTTTTTTTTCACAATGAATGTCTGGCAAAAATATAGTTAATTTTGATGCAAGACGTTCTGAAACCAATCGGCAAATTACTCAAAATGCTTAACGCGCCGAGAAAATCGCTTTTGTTCCACAATGAATGCCTTGCAAAAAATAGTTAATTGTGTTGCAAGCCGTTCTGAAACCAATCGGCAAATTACTCAAAATGCTGTACGCGCCGAGAAAATCACTTTTGTTCCACAATGAATGTCTGGCAAAAAATAGTAAATTTAAATGCAAGCAGTTCTGAAAGCAATCGGCAAATTACTCAAAATGCTTAACGCGCCGAGAAAATAACTTTTTTCCCAAATGAATGTTTGGCAAAAAATAATTAATTTTGATGCAAGCCGTTCTGAAAGCAATCGGCAAATTACTCAAAATGCTTAACGCGCCGAAAAAAATCACATTTTTCCAAAAATAAATGTCTGGCAATAAATAGCTAATTTTGATGCAAGCCGTTCTGAAACCAATCGGCAAATTACTCAAAATGCTTAACTCGCCGAGAAAATCACCTTTTCCCCACAATGAAAGTTTGGGAAAAAATAGTAAATTTCAATGCAAGCCGTTCTGAAAGCAATCGGCAAATTACTCAAAATGCTTAACTCGCCGAGAAATACACTTTTTTTCCAAAATGAATGGCTGGCAAAAAATAGTTAATTTTGATGCAAGACGTTCTGAAAGCCATCGGCAAATTACTCAAAATGCTTAACTCGCCTAGAAAAGCACTTTTGTTCCTCAATGAATGTCTGGCAAAAAATAGTAAATTTCAATGCAAGCCGTTCTGAAACCAATCGGCAAATTACGCAAAATGCTTAACTCGCGGAGAAAATCAGTTTTTTTTCACAATGAATGTCTGGCAAAAATATAGTTAATTTTGATGCAAGACGTTCTGAAACCAATCGGCAAATTACTCAAAATGCTTAACTCGCAGAGAAAATCACTTTTGTTCCACAATGAATGTCTGGCAAAAAATAGTAAATTTCAATGCAAGCATTTCTGAAACCGATCGGCAAATTACTCAAAATGCTTAACGCGCCGAGAAAATCGCTTTTGTTCCACAATGAATGTCTGGCATAAAATAGTAAATTTTGATGCAAGCCGTTCGAAAACCAATCGGCAAATTACTCAAAATGCTTAACTCGCGGAGAAAATCACTTTTGTTCCACAATGAATGCCTGGCAAAAAATAGTTAATTGTGTTGCAAGCCGTTCTGAAACCCATCGGCAAATTACTCAAAATGCTGAACTCGCCGAGAAAATCACTTTTGTTCCACAATGAACGCCTGGCAAAAAATAGTTAATTGTGATGCAAGCCGTTCTGAAACCAATCGGCAAATTACTCAAAATGCTTAACTCGCCTAGAAAATCACCTTTTTCCCACAATGAAAGTCTGGCAAAAAATAGTAAATTTCAATGCAAGCCGTTCTGAAAGCAATCGGCAAATTACTCAAAATGCTTAACTCGCCGAGAAATACACTTTTTTTCCAAAATGAATGGCTGGCAAAAAATAGTTAATTTTCATGCAAGACGTTCTGAAAGCCATCGGCAAATTACTCAAAATGCTTAACTCGCCTAGAAAAGCACTTTTGTTCCTCAATGAATGTCTGGCAAAAAATAGTAAATTTCAATGCAAGCCGTTCTGAAACCAATCTGCAAATTACTGAAAATGCTTAACTCGCCGAGAAAATCACTTTCTTGCCACAATGAATGTCTGGCAAAAAATAGTAAATTTCAATGCAAGCCGTTCTGAAACCAACCGGCAAATTGCTCAAAATGCTAAACGCGCCGAAAAAAATCACATTTTTCCAAAAATAAATGTCTGGCAATAAATAGCTAATTTTGATGCAAGCCGTTCTGAAACCAATCGGCAAATTACTCAAAATGCTTAACTCGCCGAGAAAATCACCTTTTCCCCACAATGAAAGTTTGGGAAAAAATAGTAAATTTCAATGCAAGCCGTTCTGAAAGCAATCGGCAAATTACTCAAAATGCTTAACTCGCCGAGAAATACACTTTTTTTCCAAAATGAATGGCTGGCAAAAAATAGTTAATTTTGATGCAAGACGTTCTGAAAGCCATCGGCAAATTACTCAAAATGCTTAACTCGCCTAGAAAAGCACTTTTGTTCCTCAATGAATGTCTGGCAAAAAATAGTAAATTTCAATGCAAGCCGTTCTGAAACCAATCGGCAAATTACGCAAAATGCTTAACTCGCGGAGAAAATCAGTTTTTTTTCACAATGAATGTCTGGCAAAAATATAGTTAATTTTGATGCAAGACGTTCTGAAACCAATCGGCAAATTACTCAAAATGCTTAACTCGCAGAGAAAATCACTTTTGTTCCACAATGAATGTCTGGCAAAAAATAGTAAATTTCAATGCAAGCATTTCTGAAACCGATCGGCAAATTACTCAAAATGCTTAACGCGCCGAGAAAATCGCTTTTGTTCCACAATGAATGTCTGGCATAAAATAGTAAATTTTGATGCAAGCCGTTCGAAAACCAATCGGCAAATTACTCAAAATGCTTAACTCGCGGAGAAAATCACTTTTGTTCCACAATGAATGCCTGGCAAAAAATAGTTAATTGTGTTGCAAGCCGTTCTGAAACCCATCGGCAAATTACTCAAAATGCTGAACTCGCCGAGAAAATCACTTTTGTTCCACAATGAACGCCTGGCAAAAAATAGTTAATTGTGATGCAAGCCGTTCTGAAACCAATCGGCAAATTACTCAAAATGCTTAACTCGCCTAGAAAATCACCTTTTTCCCACAATGAAAGTCTGGCAAAAAATAGTAAATTTCAATGCAAGCCGTTCTGAAAGCAATCGGCAAATTACTCAAAATGCTTAACTCGCCGAGAAATACACTTTTTTTCCAAAATGAATGGCTGGCAAAAAATAGTTAATTTTCATGCAAGACGTTCTGAAAGCCATCGGCAAATTACTCAAAATGCTTAACTCGCCTAGAAAAGCACTTTTGTTCCTCAATGAATGTCTGGCAAAAAATAGTAAATTTCAATGCAAGCCGTTCTGAAACCAATCTGCAAATTACTGAAAATGCTTAACTCGCCGAGAAAATCACTTTTGTTCCACAATGAATGTCTGGCAAAAAATAGTAAATTTCAATGCAAGCAGTTCTGAAATCAATCGGCAAATTACTCAAAATGCTTAACGCGCCGAGAAAATAACTTTTTTCCCAAATGAATGTTTGGGAAAAAATAATTAATTTTGATGCAAGCCGTTCTGAAAGCAAACGGCAAATTACTCAAAATGCTTAACGCGCCGAAAAAATCACATTTTTCCAAAAATAAATGTCTGGCAAAAAATAGCTAATTTTGATGCAAGCCGTTCTGAAACCAATCGGCAAATTACTCAAAATGCTTAACTCGCCGAGAAATACACTTTTTTTCCAAAATGAATGGCTGGCAAAAAATAGTTAATTTTGATGCAAGACGTTCTGAAAGCCATCGGCAAATTTCTCAAAATGCTTAACTCGCCTAGAAAAGCACTTTTGTTCCTCAATGAATGTCTGGCAAAAAATAGTAAATTTCAATGCAAGCCGTTCTGAAACCAATCGGCAAATTACGCAAAATGCTTAACTCGCGGAGAAAATCAGTTTTTTTTCACAATGAATGTCTGGCAAAAATATAGTTAATTTTGATGCAAGACGTTCTGAAACCAATCGGCAAATTACTCAAAATGCTTAACGCGCCGAGAAAATCGCTTTTGTTCCACAATGAATGTCTGGCATAAAATAGTAAATTTTGATGCAAGCCGTTCGAAAACCAATCGGCAAATTACTCAAAATGCTTAACTCGCGGAGAAAATCACTTTTGTTCCACAATGAATGCCTTGCAAAAAATAGTTAATTGTGTTGCAAGCCGTTCTGAAACCAATCGGCAAATTACTCAAAATGCTGAACTCGCCGAGAAAATCACTTTTGTTCCACAATGAACGCCTGGCAAAAAATAGTTAATTGTGATGCAAGCCGTTCTGAAACCAATCGGCAAATTACTCAAAATGCTTAACTCGCCGAGAAAATCACCTTTTTCCCACAATGAAAGTCTGGCAAAAAATAGTAAATTTCAATGCAAGCCGTTCTGAAAGCAATCGGCAAATTACTCAAAATGCTTAACTCGCCGAGAAATACACTTTTTTTCCAAAATGAATGGCTGGCAAAAAATAGTTAATTTTGATGCAAGACGTTCTGAAAGCCATCGGCAAATTACTCAAAATGCTTAACTCGCCTAGAAAAGCACTTTTGTTCCTCAATGAATGTCTGGCAAAAAATAGTAAATTTCAATGCAAGCCGTTCTGAAACCAATTTGCAAATTACTGAAAATGCTTAACTCGCCGAGAAAATCACTTTCTTGCCACAATGAATGTCTGGCAAAAAATAGTAAATTTCAATGCAAGCCGTTCTGAAACCAACCGGCAAATTGCTCAAAATGCTGTACGCGCCGAGAAAATCACTTTTGTTCCACAATGAATGTCTGGCAAAAAATAGTTAATTGTGTTGCAAGCCGTTCTGAAACCAATCGGCAAATTACTCAAAATGCTTAACGCGCCGAGAAAATAACTTTTTTCCCAAATGAATGTTTGGCAAAAAATAATTAATTTTGATGCAAGCCGTTCTGAAAGCAATCGGCAAATTACTCAAAATGCTTAACGCGCCGAAAAAATCACATTTTTCCAAAAATAAATGTCTGGCAAAAAATAGCTAATTTTGATGCAAGCCGTTCTGAAACCAATCGGCAAATTACTCAAAATGCTTAACTCGCCGAGAAAATCATCTTTTTCCCACAATGAAAGTCTGGGAAAAAATAGTAAATTTCAATGCAAGCCGTTCTGAAAGCAATCGGCAAATTACTCAAAATGCTTAACTCGCCGAGATATACACTTTTTTTCCAAAATGAATGGCTGGCAAAAAATAGTTAATTTTGATGCAAGACGTTCTGAAAGCCATCGGCAAATTACTCAAAATGCTTAACTCGCCTAGAAAAGCACTTTTGTTCCTCAATGAATGTCTGGCAAAAAATAGTAAATTTCAATGCAAGCCGTTCTGAAACCAATCGGCAAATTACGCAAAATGCTTAACTCGCGGAGAAAATCAGTTTTTTTTCACAATGAATGTCTGGCAAAAATATAGTTAATTTTGATGCAAGACGTTCTGAAACCAATCGGCAAATTACTCAAAATGCTTAACTCGCAGAGAAAATCACTTTTGTTCCACAATGAATGTCTGGCAAAAAATAGTAAATTTCAATGCAAGCATTTCTGAAACCGATCGGCAAATTACTCAAAATGCTTAACGCGCCGAGAAAATCGCTTTTGTTCCACAATGAATGTCTGGCATAAAATAGTAAATTTTGATGCAAGCCGTTCGAAAACCAATCGGCAAATTACTCAAAATGCTTAACTCGCGGAGAAAATCACTTTTGTTCCACAATGAATGCCTGGCAAAAAATAGTTAATTGTGTTGCAAGCCGTTCTGAAACCAATCGGCAAATTACTCAAAATGCTGAACTCGCCGAGAAAATCACTTTTGTTCCACAATGAACGCCTGGCAAAAAATAGTTAATTGTGATGCAAGCCGTTCTGAAACCAATCGGCAAATTACTCAAAATGCTTAACTCGCCGAGAAAATCACCTTTTTCCCACAATGAAAGTCTGGCAAAGAAGAGTAAATTTCAATGCAAGCCGTTCTGAAAGCAATCGGCAAATTACTCAAAATGCTTAACTCGCCGAGAAATACACTTTTTTTCCAAAATGAATGGCTGGCAAAAAATAGTTAATTTTGATGCAAGACGTTCTGAAAGCCATCGGCAAATTACTCAAAATGCTTAACTCGCCTAGAAAAGCACTTTTGTTCCTCAATGAATGTCTGGCAAAAAATAGTAAATTTCAATGCAAGCCGTTCTGAAACCAATCGGCAAATTACGCAAAATGCTTAACTCGCGGAGAAAATCAGTTTTTTTTCACAATGAATGTCTGGCAAAAATATAGTTAATTTTGATGCAAGACGTTCTGAAACCAATCGGCAAATTACTCAAAATGCTTAACTCGCAGAGAAAATCACTTTTGTTCCACAATGAATGTCTGGCAAAAAATAGTAAATTTCAATGCAAGCATTTCTGAAACCGATCGGCAAATTACTCAAAATGCTTAACGCGCCGAGAAAATCGCTTTTGTTCCACAATGAATGTCTGGCATAAAATAGTAAATTTTGATGCAAGCCGTTCGAAAACCAATCGGCAAATTACTCAAAATGCTTAACTCGCGGAGAAAATCACTTTTGTTCCACAATGAATGCCTGGCAAAAAATAGTTAATTGTGTTGCAAGCCGTTCTGAAACCAATCGGCAAATTACTCAAAATGCTGAACTCGCCGAGAAAATCACTTTTGTTCCACAATGAACGCCTGGCAAAAAATAGTTAATTGTGATGCAAGCCGTTCTGAAACCAATCGGCAAATTACTCAAAATGCTTAACTCGCCGAGAAAATCACCTTTTTCCCACAATGAAAGTCTGGCAAAAAATAGTAAATTTCAATGCAAGCCGTTCTGAAAGCAATCGGCAAATTACTCAAAATGCTTAACTCGCCGAGAAATACACTTTTTTTCCAAAATGAATGGCTGGCAAAAAATAGTTAATTTTGATGCAAGACGTTCTGAAAGCCATCGGCAAATTACTCAAAATGCTTAACTCGCCTAGAAAAGCACTTTTGTTCCTCAATGAATGTCTGGCAAAAAATAGTAAATTTCAATGCAAGCCGTTCTGAAACCAATCTGCAAATTACTGAAAATGCTTAACTCGCCGAGAAAATCACTTTCTTGCCACAATGAATGTCTGGCAAAAAATAGTAAATTTCAATGCAAGCCGTTCTGAAACCAACCGGCAAATTGCTCAAAATGCTGTACGCGCCGAGAAAATCACTTTTGTTCCACAATGAATGTCTGGCAAAAAATAGTAAATTTCAATGCAAGCAGTTCTGAAATCAATCGGCAAATTACTCAAAATGCTTAACGCGCCGAGAAAATAACTTTTTTCCCAAATGAATGTTTGGGAAAAAATAATTAATTTTGATGCAAGCCGTTCTGAAAGCAAACGGCAAATTACTCAAAATGCTTAACGCGCCGAAAAAATCACATTTTTCCAAAAATAAATGTCTGGCAAAAAATAGCTAATTTTGATGCAAGCCGTTCTGAAACCAATCGGCAAATTACTCAAAATGCTTAACTCGCCGAGAAATACACTTTTTTTCCAAAATGAATGGCTGGCAAAAAATAGTTAATTTTGATGCAAGACGTTCTGAAAGCCATCGGCAAATTACTCAAAATGCTTAACTCGCCTAGAAAAGCACTTTTGTTCCTCAATGAATGTCTGGCAAAAAATAGTAAATTTCAATGCAAGCCGTTCTGAAACCAATCGGCAAATTACGCAAAATGCTTAACTCGCGGAGAAAATCAGTTTTTTTTCACAATGAATGTCTGGCAAAAATATAGTTAATTTTGATGCAAGACGTTCTGAAACCAATCGGCAAATTACTCAAAATGCTTAACGCGCCGAGAAAATCGCTTTTGTTCCACAATGAATGTCTGGCATAAAATAGTAAATTTTGATGCAAGCCGTTCGAAAACCAATCGGCAAATTACTCAAAATGCTTAACTCGCGGAGAAAATCACTTTTGTTCCACAATGAATGCCTTGCAAAAAATAGTTAATTGTGTTGCAAGCCGTTCTGAAACCAATCGGCAAATTACTCAAAATGCTGAACTCGCCGAGAAAATCACTTTTGTTCCACAATGAACGCCTGGCAAAAAATAGTTAATTGTGATGCAAGCCGTTCTGAAACCAATCGGCAAATTACTCAAAATGCTTAACTCGCCGAGAAAATCACCTTTTTCCCACAATGAAAGTCTGGCAAAAAATAGTAAATTTCAATGCAAGCCGTTCTGAAAGCAATCGGCAAATTACTCAAAATGCTTAACTCGCCGAGAAATACACTTTTTTTCCAAAATGAATGGCTGGCAAAAAATAGTTAATTTTGATGCAAGACGTTCTGAAAGCCATCGGCAAATTACTCAAAATGCTTAACTCGCCTAGAAAAGCACTTTTGTTCCTCAATGAATGTCTGGCAAAAAATAGTAAATTTCAATGCAAGCCGTTCTGAAACCAATTTGCAAATTACTGAAAATGCTTAACTCGCCGAGAAAATCACTTTCTTGCCACAATGAATGTCTGGCAAAAAATAGTAAATTTCAATGCAAGCCGTTCTGAAACCAACCGGCAAATTGCTCAAAATGCTGTACGCGCCGAGAAAATCACTTTTGTTCCACAATGAATGTCTGGCAAAAAATAGTTAATTGTGTTGCAAGCCGTTCTGAAACCAATCGGCAAATTACTCAAAATGCTTAACGCGCCGAGAAAATAACTTTTTTCCCAAATGAATGTTTGGCAAAAAATAATTAATTTTGATGCAAGCCGTTCTGAAAGCAATCGGCAAATTACTCAAAATGCTTAACGCGCCGAAAAAATCACATTTTTCCAAAAATAAATGTCTGGCAAAAAATAGCTAATTTTGATGCAAGCCGTTCTGAAACCAATCGGCAAATTACTCAAAATGCTTAACTCGCCGAGAAAATCATCTTTTTCCCACAATGAAAGTCTGGGAAAAAATAGTAAATTTCAATGCAAGCCGTTCTGAAAGCAATCGGCAAATTACTCAAAATGCTTAACTCGCCGAGAAATACACTTTTTTTCCCAAATGAATGGCTGGCAAAAAATAGTTAATTTTGATGCAAGACGTTCTGAAAGCCATCGGCAAATTACTCAAAATGCTTAACTCGCCTAGAAAAGCACTTTTGTTCCTCAATGAATGTCTGGCAAAAAATAGTAAATTTCAATGCAAGCCGTTCTGAAACCAATCGGCAAATTACGCAAAATGCTTAACTCGCGGAGAAAATCAGTTTTTTTTCACAATGAATGTCTGGCAAAAATATAGTTAATTTTGATGCAAGACGTTCTGAAACCAATCGGCAAATTACTCAAAATGCTTAACTCGCAGAGAAAATCACTTTTGTTCCACAATGAATGTCTGGCAAAAAATAGTAAATTTCAATGCAAGCATTTCTGAAACCGATCGGCAAATTACTCAAAATGCTTAACGCGCCGAGAAAATCGCTTTTGTTCCACAATGAATGTCTGGCATAAAATAGTAAATTTTGATGCAAGCCGTTCGAAAACCAATCGGCAAATTACTCAAAATGCTTAACTCGCGGAGAAAATCACTTTTGTTCCACAATGAATGCCTGGCAAAAAATAGTTAATTGTGTTGCAAGCCGTTCTGAAACCAATCGGCAAATTACTCAAAATGCTGAACTCGCCGAGAAAATCACTTTTGTTCCACAATGAACGCCTGGCAAAAAATAGTTAATTGTGATGCAAGCCGTTCTGAAACCAATCGGCAAATTACTCAAAATGCTTAACTCGCCGAGAAAATCACCTTTTTCCCACAATGAAAGTCTGGCAAAGAAGAGTAAATTTCAATGCAAGCCGTTCTGAAAGCAATCGGCAAATTACTCAAAATGCTTAACTCGCCGAGAAATACACTTTTTTTCCAAAATGAATGGCTGGCAAAAAATAGTTAATTTTGATGCAAGACGTTCTGAAAGCCATCGGCAAATTACTCAAAATGCTTAACTCGCCTAGAAAAGCACTTTTGTTCCTCAATGAATGTCTGGCAAAAAATAGTAAATTTCAATGCAAGCCGTTCTGAAACCAATCGGCAAATTACGCAAAATGCTTAACTCGCGGAGAAAATCAGTTTTTTTTCACAATGAATGTCTGGCAAAAATATAGTTAATTTTGATGCAAGACGTTCTGAAACCAATCGGCAAATTACTCAAAATGCTTAACTCGCAGAGAAAATCACTTTTGTTCCACAATGAATGTCTGGCAAAAAATAGTAAATTTCAATGCAAGCATTTCTGAAACCGATCGGCAAATTACTCAAAATGCTTAACGCGCCGAGAAAATCGCTTTTGTTCCACAATGAATGTCTGGCATAAAATAGTAAATTTTGATGCAAGCCGTTCGAAAACCAATCGGCAAATTACTCAAAATGCTTAACTCGCGGAGAAAATCACTTTTGTTCCACAATGAATGCCTGGCAAAAAATAGTTAATTGTGTTGCAAGCCGTTCTGAAACCAATCGGCAAATTACTCAAAATGCTGAACTCGCCGAGAAAATCACTTTTGTTCCACAATGAACGCCTGGCAAAAAATAGTTAATTGTGATGCAAGCCGTTCTGAAACCAATCGGCAAATTACTCAAAATGCTTAACTCGCCGAGAAAATCACCTTTTTCCCACAATGAAAGTCTGGCAAAAAATAGTAAATTTCAATGCAAGCCGTTCTGAAAGCAATCGGCAAATTACTCAAAATGCTTAACTCGCCGAGAAATACACTTTTTTTCCAAAATGAATGGCTGGCAAAAAATAGTTAATTTTGATGCAAGACGTTCTGAAAGCCATCGGCAAATTACTCAAAATGCTTAACTCGCCTAGAAAAGCACTTTTGTTCCTCAATGAATGTCTGGCAAAAAATAGTAAATTTCAATGCAAGCCGTTCTGAAACCAATCTGCAAATTACTGAAAATGCTTAACTCGCCGAGAAAATCACTTTCTTGCCACAATGAATGTCTGGCAAAAAATAGTAAATTTCAATGCAAGCCGTTCTGAAACCAACCGGCAAATTGCTCAAAATGCTGTACGCGCCGAGAAAATCACTTTTGTTCCACAATGAATGTCTGGCAAAAAATAGTAAATTTCAATGCAAGCAGTTCTGAAAGCAATCGGCAAATTACTCAAAATGCTTAACGCGCCGAGAAAATAACTTTTTTCCCAAATGAATGTTTGGCAAAAAATAATTAATTTTGATGCAAGCCGTTCTGAAAGCAATCGGCAAATTACTCAAAATGCTTAACGCGCCGAAAAAATCACATTTTTCCAAAAATAAATGTCTGGCAAAAAATAGCTAATTTTGATGCAAGCCGTTCTGAAACCAATCGGCAAATTACTCAAAATGCTTAACTCGCCGAGAAAATCACCTTTTTCCCACAATGAAAGTCTGGCAAAAAATAGTAAATTTCAATGCAAGCCGTTCTGAAAGCAATCGGCAAATTACTCAAAATGCTTAACTCGCCGAGAAATACACTTTTTTTCCAAAATGAATGGCTGGCAAAAAATAGTTAATTTTGATGCAAGACGTTCTGAAAGCCAGCGGCAAATTACTCAAAATGCTTAACTCGCCTAGAAAAGCACTTTTGTTCCTCAATGAATGTCTGGCAAAAAATAGTAAATTTCAATGCAAGCCGTTCTGAAACCAATCTGCAAATTACTGAAAATGCTTAACTCGCCGAGAAAATCACTTTCTTGCCACAATGAATGTCTGGCAAAAAATAGTAAATTTCAATGCAAGCCGTTCTGAAACCAACCGGCAAATTGCTCAAAATGCTGTACGCGCCGAGAAAATCACTTTTGTTCCACAATGAATGTCTGGCAAAAAATAGTAAATTTCAATGCAAGCAGTTCTGAAAGCAATCGGCAAATTACTCAAAATGCTTAACGCGCCGAGAAAATCACTTTTGTTCCACAATGAATGCCAGGCAAAAAATAGTTAATTGTGATGCAAGCCGTTCTGAAACCAATCGGCAAATTACTCAAAATGCTAAACTCGACGAGAAAATTACTTTTTTCCCACAATGAAAGTCTGGCAAAAAATAGTAAATTTCAATGCAAGCCGTTCTGAAAGCAATCGGCAAATTACTCAAAATGCTTAACTCGCCGAGAAATACACTTTTTTTCCAAAATGAATGGCTGGCAAAAAATAGTTAATTTTGATGCAAGACGTTCTGAAAGCCATCGGCAAATTAAAATGCTTAACTCGCCGAGAAAATCACTTTTGTTCCACAATGAACGCCTGGCAAAAAATAGTTAATTGTGATGCAAGTCGCTCTGAAACCAATCGGCAAATTACTCAAAATGCTTAACTCGCCGAGAAAATCACTTTCTTTCCGCAATGAATGGCTGGCAAAAAATAGTTAATTTCAATGCAAGCCGTTCTGAAACCAATCGGCAAATTACGCAAAATGCTTAACTCGCGGAGAAAATCAGTTTTTTTTCACAATGAATGTCTGGCAAAAATATAGTTAATTTTGATGCAAGACGTTCTGAAACCAATCGGCAAATTACTCAAAATGCTTAACTCGCAGAGAAAATCACTTTTGTTCCACAATGAATGTCTGGCAAAAAATAGTAAATTTCAATGCAAGCATTTCTGAAACCGATCGGGAAATTACTCAAAATGCTTAACGCGCCGAGAAAATCGCTTTTGTTCCACAATGAATGTCTGGCATAAAATAGTAAATTTTGATGCAAGCCGTTCGAAAACCAATCGGCAAATTACTCAAAATGCTTAACTCGCGGAGAAAATCACTTTTGTTCCACAATGAATGCCTGGCAAAAAATAGTTAATTGTGTTGCAAGCCGTTCTGAAACCAATCGGCAAATTACTCAAAATGCTGAACTCGTCGAGAAAATCACTTTTGTTCCACAATGAACGCCTGGCAAAAAATAGTTAATTGTGATGCAAGCCGTTCTGAAACCAATCGGCAAATTACTCAAAATGCTTAACTCGCCGAGAAAATCACCTTTTTCCCACAATGAAAGTCTGGCAAAAAATAGTAAATTTCAATGCAAGCCGTTCTGAAAGCAATCGGCAAATTACTCAAAATGCTTAACTCGCCGAGAAATACACTTTTTTTCCAAAATGAATGGCTGGCAATTAATAGTTAATTTTGATGCAAGACGTTCTGAAAGCCATCGGCAAATTACTCAAAATGCTTAACTCGCCTAGAAAAGCACTTTTGTTCCTCAATGAATGTCTGGCAAAAAATAGTAAATTTCAATGCAAGCCGTTCTGAAACCAATCTGCAAATTACTGAAAATGCTTAACTCGCCGAGAAAATCACTTTCTTGCCACAATGAATGTCTGGCAAAAAATAGTAAATTTCAATGCAAGCCGTTCTGAAACCAACCGGCAAATTGCTCAAAATGCTGTACGCGCCGAGAAAATCACTTTTGTTCCACAATGAATGTCTGGCAAAAAATAGTAAATTTCAATGCAAGCAGTTCTGAAAGCAATCGGCAAATTACTCAAAATGCTTAACGCGCCGAGAAAATAACTTTTTTCCCAAATGAATGTTTGGCAAAAAATAATTAATTTTGATGCAAGCCGTTCTGAAAGCAATCGGCAAATTACTCAAAATGCTTAACGCGCCGAAAAAAATCACCTTTTTCCAAAAATAAATGTCTGGCAAAAAATAGTAAATTTCAATGCAAGCCGTTCTGAAAACAATCGGCAAATTGCTGAAAATGCTTAACTCGGCGAGAAAATCACTTTTGTTCCACAATGAATGTCTGGCAAAAAATAGTAAATTTCAATTCAAGCCGTTCTGAAAACAATCGGCAAATTGCTCAAAATGCTTAACTCGCCGAGAAAATCACTTTTTTCCCCACAATTAATGTCTGGCAAATAATAGTTAATTTTGATGCAAATCGTTCTGAAACCAATCGGCAAATTACTCAAAATGCTTAACTCGCCGAGAAAATCACTTTCTTTCCACAATGAATGGCTGGCAAAAAGTAGTTAATTTCAATGCAAGCCTTTCTGAAACCAATCAGCAAATTACTCAAAATGCTTAACTCGCCGAGAAATACACTTTTTTTCCAAAATGATAGGCTGGCAAAAAATGGTTAATTGTGATGCAAGCCGTTCTGAAACCAATCGGCAAATTACTCAAAATGCTTAATTCGCCGAGAAAATCACTTTTGTTTCTCAATGAATGTCTGGCAAAAAATAGTAAATTTCAATGATAGCCGTTCTGAAACCAATCGGCAAATTACTCAAAATGCTTAACTCGCAGAGAAAATCAGTTTTTTTCCACAATCAATGCCTGGCAAAAAATAGTTAATTTTGATGCACGCCGTTCTGAAACCAATCGGCAAATTACTCAAAATGCTTAACGCGCCGAGAAAATAACTTTTTTTCCACAATGAATGTCTGGCAAAAAATAGGAAATTTCAATGCAAGCCTTACTGAAACCAATCGGCAAATTTCTCAAAATGCTTAACGCGCCGAGAAAATCACTTTTGTTCCACAATGAATGTCTGGCAAAAAATAGTAAATTTCAATGCAAGCATTTCTGAAACCAAACGGCAAATTACTCAAAATGCTTAACTCGCCGAGAAAATCAGTTTTTTTCCACAATGAATGTCTGGCAAAAAATAGGAAATTTCAATGCAAGCCTTACTGAAACCAATCGGCAAATTTCTCAAAATGCTTAACGCGCCGAGAAAATCACTTTTGTTCCACAATGAATGTCTGGCAAAAAATAGTAAATTTCAATGCAAGCATTTCTGAAACCAAACGGCAAATTACTCAAAATGCTTAACTCGCCGAGAAAATCAGTTTTTTTCCACAATGAATGTCTGGCAAAAAATAGTTAATTTTGATGCAAGACATTCTGAAACCAGTCGGCAAATTACTCAAAATGCTTAACTCGCCGAGAAAATCACTTTTGTTCCACAATGAATGTCTGGCAAAAAATAGTTAATTTCAATGCAACCGTTCTGAAACCAATCGGCAAATTACGCAAAATGCTTAACTCGCGGAGAAAATCAGTTTTTTTTCACAATGGATGTCTGGCAAAAATATAGTTAATTTTGATGCAAGACGTTCTGAAACCAATCGGCAAATTACTCAAAATGCTTAACTCGCAGAGAAAATCACTTTTGTTCCACAATGAATGTCTGGCAAAAAATAGTAAATTTCAATGCAAGCATTTCTGAAACCGATCGGCAAATTACTCAAAATGCTTAACGCGCCGAGAAAATCGCTTTTGTTCCACAATGAATGTCTGGCATAAAATAGTAAATTTTGATGCAAGCCGTTCGAAAACCAATCGGCAAATTACTCAAAATGCTTAACTCGCGGAGAAAATCACTTTTGTTCCACAATGAATGCCTGGCAAAAAATAGTTAATTGTGTTGCAAGCCGTTCTGAAACCAATTGGCAAATTACTCAAAATGCTGAACTCGCCGAGAAAATCACTTTTGTTCCACAATGAACGCCTGGCAAAAAATAGTTAATTGTGATGCAAGCCGTTCTGAAACCAATCGGCAAATTACTCAAAATGCTTAACTCGCCGAGAAAATCACCTTTTTCCCACAATGAAAGTCTGGCAAAAAATAGTAAATTTCAATGCAAGCCGTTCTGAAAGCAATCGGCAAATTACTCAAAATGCTTAACTCGCCGAGAAATACACTTTTTTTCCAAAATGAATGGCTGGCAAAAAATAGTTAATTTTGATGCAAGACGTTCTGAAAGCCATCGGCAAATAACTCAAAATGCTTAACTCGCCTAGAAAAGCACAATGAATGTCTGGCAAAAAATAGTAAATTACAATGCAAGCCGTTCTGAAAGCAATCGGCAAACTACTCAAAATGCTTAACTCGCCGAGAAAATCACTTTTGTTCAATAATGAATGCCTGGCAAAAAATAGTTAATTGTTTTGCAAGCCGTTCTGAAATCAATCGGCAAATTAAAATGCTTAACTCGCCGAGAAAATCACTTTTGTTCCACAATGAACGCCTGGCAAAAAAGAGTTAATTGTGATGCAAGCCGTTCTGAAACCAATCGGCAAATTACTCAAAATGCTTAACTCGCCGAGAAAATCACCCTTTTCCCACAATGAATGTCTGGCAAAAAATAGTAAATTTCAATGCAAGCCGTTCTGAAAACAATCGGCAAATTACGCAAAATGTTGAACTCGCCGAGAAAATCAGTTTTTTTTCACAATGAATGTCTCGCAAAAAATAGTAATTTTGACGCAAGACGTTCTGATACCAATGAGCAAATTACTCAAAATGCTTAACTCGCCGAGAAAATCACTTTTTTCCAGAAGTGAATGTCTGGCAAACAATAGTTAATTTTGATGCAAGACGTTCTGAAACCAATCGGCAAATTACTCAAAATGCTTAACTCGCTGAGAAAATCACTTTCTTGCCACAATGAATGTCTGGCAAAAAGTAGTACATTTTAATGCAAGCTGTTCTGAAACCAACCGGCAAATTACTCAAAATGCATAACTCGCCGAGAAAATCAGTTTTTTTCAACAATGAATGTCTGTCAAAAAATAGTTAATTGTGATGCAAACCGATCTGAAACCAATCGGCAAATTGCTCAAAATGCTTAACGCGCCGAGAAAATCACTTTTTTCCCCACAATGAATGTCTGACAAAAAATAGTTAATTGTGATGCAAGCCGTTCTGAAACCAATCGGCAAATTACTCAAAATGCTTAACTCGCCGAGAAAACCACCCTTTTCCCACAATGAATGTCTGGCAAAAAATAGTAAATTTCAATGAAAGCCGTTCTGAAAACAATCGGCAAAATGCTCAAAATGCTGAAGTCGCCGAGAAAATCACTTTTGTTCCAGAATGAATGTCTGGCAAAAAATAGTTAATTTTGATGCAAGCCGTTCTGAAGGCCATCGGCAAATTACTCAAAATGCTTAACTCGCCGAGAAAATCACTTTTGTTCCACAATGAATGTCTGGCAAAAAATAGTTAATTTCAATGCAAGCCGTTCTGAAACCAATCGGCAAATTACGCAAAATGTTTAACTCGCCGAGAAAATCAGTTTTTTTTTCACAATGAATGTCTGGCAAAAAATAGTAATTTTGACGCAAGACGTTCTGATACCAATGAGCAAATTACTCAAAATGCTTAACTCGCCGAGAAAATCACTTTTTTCCAGCAGTGAATGTCTGGCAAACAATAGTTAATTGTGATGCAAACCGATCTGAAACCAATCGGCAAATTGCTCAAAATGCATAACTCGCCGAGAAAATCACTTTTGTTCCGCAATGAATGCCAGGCAAAAAATAGATAATTGTGATGCAAGCCGTTCTGAAACCAATCGGCAAATTACTCAAAATGCTTAACTCGCCGAGAAAATCACCTTTTTCCCACAATGAATGTCTGGCAAAAAATAGTAAATTTCAATGCAAGCCGTTCTGAAAACAATCGGCAAAATGCTCAACATGCTTAACTCGCCGAGAAAATCACTTTGGTTCCACAATGAATATCTGGCAAAAAATAGTAAATTGTGATGCAAGCCGTTCTGAAACCGATCGGCAAATTACTCAAAATGCTTAACTCGCCGAGAAAATTACTTTTTTCCCACAATGAATGTCTGGCAAAAAATAGTAAATTTCAATGCAAGCCGTTCTGAAAGCAATCGGCAAACTACTCAAAATGCTTAAATCGCCGAGAAAATCACTTTCTTTCCACAATGAATGCCTGGCAAAAAATAGTTAATTGTGTTGCAAGCCGTTCTGAAACCAATCGTCAAATTACTCAAAATGCTTAACTCGCCGAGAAAATCACTTTTGTTCCACAATGAACGCCTGGCAAAAAATAGTTAATTGTGATGCAAGCCGTTCTGAAACCAATCGGCAAATTACTCAAAATGCTTAACTCGCCGAGAAAATCACCTTTTTCCCACAATGAATGTCTGGCAAAAAATAGTAAATTTCAATGCAAGCCGTTCTGAAAACAATCGGCAAAATGCTCAAAATGCTGAAGTCGCCGAGAAAATCACTTTTGTTCCAGAATGAATGTCTGGCAAAAAATAGTAAATTGTGATGCAAGCCGTTCTGAAAGCGATCGGCAAATTACTCAAAATGCTTAACACGCCGAGAAAATCACTTTTGTTCAATAATGAATGCCTGGCAAAAAATAGTTAATTGTGTTGCAAGCCGTTCTGAAATCAATCGGCAAATTAAAATGCTTAACAGGCCGAGAAAATCACTTTTGTTCCACAATGAAAGCCTGGCAAAAAAGAGTTAATTGTGATGCAAGCCGTTCTGAAACCAATCGGCAAATTACTCAAAATGCTTAACTCGCCGAGAAAATCACCTTTTTCCCACAATGAATGTCTGGCAAAAAATAGTAAATTTCAATGCAAGCCGTTCTGAAAACAATCGGCAAATTGCTGAAAATGCTTAACTCGCCGAGAAAATCACTTTTGTTCCACAATGAAAGCCTGGCAAAAAAGAGTTAATTGTGATGCAAGCCGTTCTGAAAACAATTAGCAAATTGCTCAAAATGCTTAACTCGCCGAGAAAATCACTTTTGTTCCACAATCAACGCCTGGCAAAAAATAGTTAATTGTGATGCAAGCCGTTCTGAAACCAATCGGCAAATTACTCAAAATGCTTAACTCGCCGAGAAAATCACCTTTTTCCCACAATGAAAGTCTGGCAAAAAATAGTAAATTTCAATGCAAGCCGTTCTGAAAGCAATCGGCAAATTACTCAAAATGCTTAACTCGCCGAGAAATACACTTTTTTTCCAAAATGAATGGCTGGCAAAAAATAGTTAATTTTGATGCAAGACGTTCTGAAAGCCATCGGCAAATTACTCAAAATGCTTAACTCGCCTAGAAAAGCACAATGAATGTCTGGCAAAAAATAGTAAATTTCAATGCAAGCCGTTCTGAAAGCAATCGGCAAACTACTCAAAATGCTTAACTCGCCGAGAAAATCACTTTTGTTCAATAATGAATGCCTGGCAAAAAATAGTTAATTGTGTTGCAAGCCGTTCTGAAATCAATCGGCAAATTAAAATGCTTAACTCGCCGAGAAAATCACTTTTGTTCCACAATGAACGCCTGGCAAAAAAGAGTTAATTGTGATGCAAGCCGTTCTGAAACCAATCGGCAAATTACTCAAAACGCTTAACTCGCCGAGAAAATCACCTTTTTCCCACAATGAATGTCTGGCAAAAAATAGTAAATTTCAATGCAAGCCGTTCTGAAAACAATCGGCAAATTACGCAAAATGTTGAACTCGCCGAGAAAATCAGTTTTTTTTCACAATGAATGTCTCGCAAAAAATAGTAATTTTGACGCAAGACGTTCTGATACCAATGAGCAAATTACTCAAAATGCTTAACTCGCCGAGAAAATCACTTTTTTCCAGAAGTGAATGTCTGGCAAACAATAGTTAATTTTGATGCAAGACGTTCTGAAACCAATCGGCAAATTACTCAAAATGCTTAACTCGCTGAGAAAATCACTTTCTTGCCACAATGAATGTCTGGCAAAAAGTAGTACATTTTAATGCAAGCTGTTCTGAAACCAACCGGCAAATTACTCAAAATGCATAACTCGCCGAGAAAATCAGTTTTTTTCAACAATGAATGTCTGTCAAAAAATAGTTAATTGTGATGCAAACCGATCTGAAACCAATCGGCAAATTGCTCAAAATGCATAACTCGCCGAGAAAATCACTTTTGTTCCACAATGAATGCCAGGCAAAAAATAGATAATTGTGATGCAAGCCGTTCTGAAACCAATCGGCAAATTACTCAAAATGCTTAACTCGCCGAGAAAATCACCTTTTTCCCACAATGAATGTCTGGCAAAAAATAGTAAATTTCAATGCAAGCCGTTCTGAAAACAATCGGCAAAATGCTCAAAATGCTTAACTCGCCGAGAAAATCACTTTGGTTCCACAATGAATATCTGGCAAAAAATAGTAAATTGTGATGCAAGCCGTTCTGAAACCGATCGGCAAATTACTCAAAATGCTTAACTCGCCGAGAAAATTACTTTTTTCCCACAATGAATGTCTGGCAAAAAATAGTAAATTTCAATGCAAGCCGTTCTGAAAGCAATCGGCAAACTACTCAAAATGCTTAAATCGCCGAGAAAATCACTTTCTTTCCACAATGAATGCCTGGCAAAAAATAGTTAATTGTGTTGCAAGCCGTTCTGAAACCAATCGTCAAATTACTCAAAATGCTTAACTCGCCGAGAAAATCACTTTTGTTCCACAATGAACGCCTGGCAAAAAATAGTTAATTGTGATGCAAGCCGTTCTGAAACCAATCGGCAAATTACTCAAAATGCTTAACTCGCCGAGAAAATCACCTTTTTCCCACAATGAATGTCTGGCAAAAAATAGTAAATTTCAATGCAAGCCGTTCTGAAAACAATCGGCAAAATGCTCAAAATGCTGAATGCGCCGAGAAAATCACTTTTGTTCCAGAATGAATGTCTGGCAAAAAATAGTAAATTGTGATGCAAGCCGTTCTGAAAGCGATCGGCAAATTACTCAAAATGCTTAACACGCCGAGGAAATCACTTTTGTTCAATAATGAATGCCTGGCAAAAAATAGTTAATTGTGTTGCAAGCCGTTCTGAAATCAATCGGCAAATTAAAATGCTTAACAGGCCGAGAAAATCACTTTTGTTCCACAATGAAAGCCTGGCAAAAAAGAGTTAATTGTGATGCAAGCCGTTCTGAAACCAATCGGCAAATTACTCAAAATGCTTAACTCGCCGAGAAAATCACCTTTTTCCCACAATGAATGTCTGGCAAAAAATAGTAAATTTCAATGCAAGCCGTTCTGAAAACAATCGGCAAATTGCTGAAAATGCTTAACTCGCCGAGAAAATCACTTTTGTTCCACAATGAAAGCCTGGCAAAAAAGAGTTAATTGTGATGCAAGCCGTTCTGAAAACAATTAGCAAATTGCTCAAAATGCTTAACTCGCCGAGAAAATCACTTTTTTCCCCACAATTAATGTCTGGCAAATAATAGTTAATTTTGATGCAAGTCGTTCTGAAACCAATCGGCAAATTACTCAAAATGCTTAACTCGCCGAGAAAATCACTTTCTTTCCACAATGAATGGCTGGCAAAAAATAGTTAATTTCAATGCAAGCCGTTCTGAAACCAATCGGCAAATTACTCAAAATGCTTAACTCGCCGAGAAATACACTTTTTTTCCAAAATGATTGGCTGGCAAAAAATAGTTAATTGTGATGCAAGCCATTCTGAAACCAATCGGCAAATTACTCAAAATGCTTAACTCGCCGAGAAAATCACTTTTGTTCCACAATGAACGCCTGGCAAAAAATAGTTAATTGTGATGCAAGCCGTTCTGAAACCAATCGGCAAATTACTCAAAATGCTTAACTCGCCGAGAAAATCACCTTTTTCCCACAATGAATGTCTGGCAAAAAATAGTAAATTTCAATGCAAGCCGTTCTGAAAACAATCGGCAAAATGCTCAAAATGCTGAAGTCGCCGAGAAAATCACTTTTGTTCCACAATGAATGTCTGGCAAAAAATAGTTAATTTTGATGCAAGCCGTTCTGAAGGCCATCGGCAAATTACTCAAAATGCTTAACTCGCCGAGAAAATCACTTTTGTTCCACAATGAATGTCTGGCAAAAAATAGTTAATTTCAATGCAAGCCGTTCTGAAACCAATCGGCAAATTACGCAAAATGTTTAACTCGCCGAGAAAATCAGTTTTTTTTCACAATGAATGTCTGGCAAAAAATAGTAATTTTGACGCAAGACGTTCTGATACCAATGAGCAAATTACTCAAAATGCTGAACTCGCCGAGAAAATCACTTTTTTCCAGAAGTGAATGTCTGGCATAAAGTAGTACATTTTAATGCAAGCTGTTCTGAAACCAAACGGCAAATTACTCAAAATGCATAACTCGCCGAGAAAATCAGTTTCTTTCAACAATGAATGTCTGGCAAAAAATAGTTAATTGTGATGCAAACCGATCTGAAACCAATCGGCAAATTGCTCAAAATGCATAACTCGCCTAGAAAATCACTTTTGTTCCACAATGAATGCCAGGCAAAAAATAGATAATTGTGATGCAAGCCGTTCTGAAACCAATCGGCAAATTACTCAAAATGCTTAACTCGCCGAGAAAATCACCTTTTTCCCACAATGAATGTCTGGCAAAAAATAGTAAATTTCAATGCAAGCCGTTCTGAAAACAATCGGCAAAATGCTCAAAATGCTTAACTCGCCGAGAAAATCACTTTGGTTCCACAATGAATATCTGGCAAAAAATAGTAAATTGTGATGCAAACCGTTCTGAAACCGATCGGCAAATTACTCAAAATGCTTAACGCGCCGAGAAAATCACTTTTTTCCCCACAATGAATGTCTGGCAAAAAATAGTTAATTGTGATGCAAGCCGTTCTGAAACCAATCGGCAATTTACTCAAAATGCTTAACTCGCCGAGAAAATTACTTTTTTCCCACAATGAATGTCTGGCAAAAAATAGTAAATTTCAATGCAAGCCGTTCTGAAAGCAATCGGCAAACTAATCAAAATGATTAAATCGCCGAGAAAATCACTTTTGTTCCACAATGAATGCCTGGCAAAAAATAGTTAATTGTGTTGCAAGCCGTTCTGAAACCAATCGGCAAATTACTCAAAATGCTTAACTCGCCGAGAAAATCACTTTTGTTCCACAATGAACGCCTGGCAAAAAATAGTTAATTGTGATGCAAGCCGTTCTGAAACCAATCGGCAAATTACTCAAAATGCTTAACTCGCCGAGAAAATCACCTTTTTCCCACAATGAATGTCTGGCAAAAAATAGTAAATTTCAATGCAAGCCGTTCTGAAAACAATCGGCAAAATGCTCAAAATGCTGAAGTCGCCGAGAAAATCACTTTTGTTCCAGAATGAATGTCTGGCAAAAAATAGTAAATTGTGATGCAAGCCGTTCTGAAAGCGATCGGCAAATTACTCAAAATGCTTAACACGCCGAGAAAATCACTTTTGTTCAATAATGAATGCCTGGCAAAAAATAGTTAATTGTGTTGCAAGCCGTTCTGAAATCAATCGGCAAATTAAAATGCTTAACTCGCCGAGAAAATCACTTTTGTTCCACAATGAAAGCCTGGCAAAAAAGAGTTAATTGTGATGCAAGCCGTTCTGAAAACAATTAGCAAATTGCTCAAAATGCTTAACTCGCCGAGAAAATCACTTTTTTCCCCACAATTAATGTCTGGCAAATAATAGTTAATTTTGATGCAAGTCGTTCTGAAACCAATCGGCAAATTACTCAAAATGCTTAACTCGCCGAGAAAATCACTTTCTTTCCACAATGAATGGCTGGCAAAAAATAGTTAATTTCAATGCAAGCCGTTCTGAAACCAATCGGCAAATTACTCAAAATGCTTAACTCGCCGAGAAATACACTTTTTTTCCAAAATGATTGGCTGGCAAAAAATAGTTAATTGTGATGCAAGCCATTCTGAAACCAATCGGCAAATTACTCAAAATGCTTAACTCGCCGAGAAAATCACTTTTGTTCCACAATGAACGCCTGGCAAAAAATAGTTAATTTCAATGCAAGCCGTTCTGAAACCAATCGGCAAATTACGCAAAATGTTTAACTCGCCGAGAAAATCAGTTTTTTTTCACAATGAATGTCTGGCAAAAAATAGTAATTTTGACGCAAGACGTTCTGATACCAATGAGCAAATTACTCAAAATGCTGAACTCGCCGAGAAAATCACTTTTTTCCAGAAGTGAATGTCTGGCATAAAGTAGTACATTTTAATGCAAGCTGTTCTGAAACCAAACGGCAAATTACTCAAAATGCATAACTCGCCGAGAAAATCAGTTTCTTTCAACAATGAATGTCTGGCAAAAAATAGTTAATTGTGATGCAAACCGATCTGAAACCAATCGGCAAATTGCTCAAAATGCATAACTCGCCTAGAAAATCACTTTTGTTCCACAATGAATGCCAGGCAAAAAATAGATAATTGTGATGCAAGCCGTTCTGAAACCAATCGGCAAATTACTCAAAATGCTTAACTCGCCGAGAAAATCACCTTTTTCCCACAATGAATGTCTGGCAAAAAATAGTAAATTTCAATGCAAGCCGTTCTGAAAACAATCGGCAAAATGCTCAAAATGCTTAACTCGCCGAGAAAATCACTTTGGTTCCACAATGAATATCTGGCAAAAAATAGTAAATTGTGATGCAAACCGTTCTGAAACCGATCGGCAAATTACTCAAAATGCTTAACGCGCCGAGAAAATCACTTTTTTCCCCACAATGAATGTCTGGCAAAAAATAGTTAATTGTGATGCAAGCCGTTCTGAAACCAATCGGCAATTTACTCAAAATGCTTAACTCGCCGAGAAAATTACTTTTTTCCCACAATGAATGTCTGGCAAAAAATAGTAAATTTCAATGCAAGCCGTTCTGAAAGCAATCGGCAAACTAATCAAAATGATTAAATCGCCGAGAAAATCACTTTTGTTCCACAATGAATGCCTGGCAAAAAATAGTTAATTGTGTTGCAAGCCGTTCTGAAACCAATCGGCAAATTACTCAAAATGCTTAACTCGCCGAGAAAATCACTTTTGTTCCACAATGAACGCCTGGCAAAAAATAGTTAATTGTGATGCAAGCCGTTCTGAAACCAATCGGCAAATTACTCAAAATGCTTAACTCGCCGAGAAAATCACCTTTTTCCCACAATGAATGTCTGGCAAAAAATAGTAAATTTCAATGCAAGCCGTTCTGAAAACAATCGGCAAAATGCTCAAAATGCTGAAGTCGCCGAGAAAATCACTTTTGTTCCAGAATGAATGTCTGGCAAAAAATAGTAAATTGTGATGCAAGCCGTTCTGAAAGCGATCGGCAAATTACTCAAAATGCTTAACACGCCGAGAAAATCACTTTTGTTCCACAATGAAAGCCTGGCAAAAAAGAGTTAATTGTGATGCAAGCCGTTCTGAAAACAATTAGCAAATTGCTCAAAATGCTTAACTCGCCGAGAAAATCACTTTTTTCCCCACAATGAATGTCTGACAAAAAATAGTTAATTGTGATGCAAGCCGTTCTGAAACCAATCGGCAAATTACTCAAAATGCTTAACTCGCCGAGAAAACCACCCTTTTCCCACAATGAATGTCTGGCAAAAAATAGTAAATTTCAATGAAAGCCGTTCTGAAAACAATCGGCATAATGCTCAAAATGCTGAAGTCGCCGAGAAAATCACTTTTGTTCCAGAATGAATGTCTGGCAAAAAATAGTTAATTTTGATGCAAGCCGTTCTGAAGGCCATCGGCAAATTACTCAAAATGCTTAACTCGCCGAGAAAATCACTTTTGTTCCACAATGAATGTCTGGCAAAAAATAGTTAATTTCAATGCAAGCCGTTCTGAAACCAATCGGCAAATTACGCAAAATGTTTAACTCGCCGAGAAAATCAGTTTTTTTTCACAATGAATGTCTGGCAAAAAATAGTAATTTTGACGCAAGACGTTCTGATACCAATGAGCAAATTACTCAAAATGCTTAACTCGCCGAGAAAATCACTTTTTTCCAGCAGTGAATGTCTGGCAAACAATAGTTAATTGTGATGCAAACCGATCTGAAACCAATCGGCAAATTGCTCAAAATGCATAACTCGCCGAGAAAATCACTTTTGTTCCACAATGAATGCCAGGCAAAAAATAGATAATTGTGATGCAAGCCGTTCTGAAACCAATCGGCAAATTACTCAAAATGCTTAACTCGCCGAGAAAATCACCTTTTTCCCACAATGAATGTCTGGCAAAAAATAGTAAATTTCAATGCAAGCCGTTCTGAAAACAATCGGCAAAATGCTCAAAATGCTTAACTCGCCGAGAAAATCACTTTGGTTCCACAATGAATATCTGGCAAAAAATAGTAAATTGTGATGCAAGCCGTTCTGAAACCGATCGGCAAATTACTCAAAATGCTTAACTCGCCGAGAAAATTACTTTTTTCCCACAATGAATGTCTGGCAAAAAATAGTAAATTTCAATGCAAGCCGTTCTGAAAGCAATCGGCAAACTACTCAAAATGCTTAAATCGCCGAGAAAATCACTTTCTTTCCACAATGAATGCCTGGCAAAAAATAGTTAATTGTGTTGCAAGCCGTTCTGAAACCAATCGTCAAATTACTCAAAATGCTTAACTCGCCGAGAAAATCACTTTTGTTCCACAATGAACGCCTGGCAAAAAATAGTTAATTGTGATGCAAGCCGTTCTGAAACCAATCGGCAAATTACTCAAAATGCTTAACTCGCCGAGAAAATCACCTTTTTCCCACAATGAATGTCTGGCAAAAAATAGTAAATTTCAATGCAAGCCGTTCTGAAAACAATCGGCAAAATGCTCAAAATGCTGAAGTCGCCGAGAAAATCACTTTTGTTCCAGAATGAATGTCTGGCAAAAAATAGTAAATTGTGATGCAAGCCGTTCTGAAAGCGATCGGCAAATTACTCAAAATGCTTAACACGCCGAGGAAATCACTTTTGTTCAATAATGAATGCCTGGCAAAAAATAGTTAATTGTGTTGCAAGCCGTTCTGAAATCAATCGGCAAATTAAAATGCTTAACAGGCCGAGAAAATCACTTTTGTTCCACAATGAAAGCCTGGCAAAAAAGAGTTAATTGTGATGCAAGCCGTTCTGAAACCAATCGGCAAATTACTCAAAATGCTTAACTCGCCGAGAAAATCACCTTTTTCCCACAATGAATGTCTGGCAAAAAATAGTAAATTTCAATGCAAGCCGTTCTGAAAACAATCGGCAAATTGCTGAAAATGCTTAACTCGCCGAGAAAATCACTTTTGTTCCACAATGAAAGCCTGGCAAAAAAGAGTTAATTGTGATGCAAGCCGTTCTGAAAACAATTAGCAAATTGCTCAAAATGCTTAACTCGCCGAGAAAATCACTTTTTTCCCCACAATTAAAGTCTGGCAAATAATAGTTAATTTTGATGCAAGTCGTTCTGAAACCAATCGGCAAATTACTCAAAATGCTTAACTCGCCGAGAAAATCACTTTCTTTCCACAATGAATGGCTGGCAAAAAATAGTTAATTTCAATGCAAGCCGTTCTGAAACCAATCGGCAAATTACTCAAAATGCTTAACTCGCCGAGAAATACACTTTTTTTCCAAAATGATTGGCTGGCAAAAAATAGTTAATTGTGATGCAAGCCATTCTGAAACCAATCGGCAAATTACTCAAAATGCTTAACTCGCCGAGAAAATCACTTTTGTTCCACAATGAACGCCTGGCAAAAAATAGTTAATTGTGATGCAAGCCGTTCTGAAACCAATCGGCAAATTACTCAAAATGCTTAACTCGCCGAGAAAATCACCTTTTTCCCACAATGAATGTCTGGCAAAAAATAGTAAATTTCAATGCAAGCCGTTCTGAAAACAATCGGCAAAATGCTCAAAATGCTGAAGTCGCCGAGAAAATCACTTTTGTTCCACAATGAATGTCTGGCAAAAAATAGTTAATTTTGATGCAAGCCGTTCTGAAGGCCATCGGCAAATTACTCAAAATGCTTAACTCGCCGAGAAAATCACTTTTGTTCCACAATGAATGTCTGGCAAAAAATAGTTAATTTCAATGCAAGCCGTTCTGAAACCAATCGGCAAATTACGCAAAATGTTTAACTCGCCGAGAAAATCAGTTTTTTTTCACAATGAATGTCTGGCAAAAAATAGTAATTTTGACGCAAGACGTTCTGATACCAATGAGCAAATTACTCAAAATGCTGAACTCGCCGAGAAAATCACTTTTTTCCAGAAGTGAATGTCTGGCATAAAGTAGTACATTTTAATGCAAGCTGTTCTGAAACCAAACGGCAAATTACTCAAAATGCATAACTCGCCGAGAAAATCAGTTTCTTTCAACAATGAATGTCTGGCAAAAAATAGTTAATTGTGATGCAAACCGATCTGAAACCAATCGGCAACTTGCTCAAAATGCATAACTCGCCTAGAAAATCACTTTTGTTCCACAATGAATGCCAGGCAAAAAATAGATAATTGTGATGCAAGCCGTTCTGAAACCAATCGGCAAATTACTCAAAATGCTTAACTCGCCGAGAAAATCACCTTTTTCCCACAATGAATGTCTGGCAAAAAATAGTAAATTTCAATGCAAGCCGTTCTGAAAACAATCGGCAAAATGCTCAAAATGCTTAACTCGCCGAGAAAATCACTTTGGTTCCACAATGAATATCTGGCAAAAAATAGTAAATTGTGATGCAAACCGTTCTGAAACCGATCGGCAAATTACTCAAAATGCTTAACGCGCCGAGAAAATCACTTTTTTCCCCACAATGAATGTCTGGCAAAAAATAGTTAATTGTGATGCAAGCCGTTCTGAAACCAATCGGCAATTTACTCAAAATGCTTAACTCGCCGAGAAAATTACTTTTTTCCCACAATGAATGTCTGGCAAAAAATAGTAAATTTCAATGCAAGCCGTTCTGAAAGCAATCGGCAAACTAAACAAAATGATTAAATCGCCGAGAAAATCACTTTTGTTCCACAATGAATGCCTGGCAAAAAATAGTTAATTGTGTTGCAAGCCGTTCTGAAACCAATCGGCAAATTACTCAAAATGCTTAACTCGCCGAGAAAATCACTTTTGTTCCACAATGAACGCCTGGCAAAAAATAGTTAATTGTGATGCAAGCCGTTCTGAAACCAATCGGCAAATTACTCAAAATGCTTAACTCGCCGAGAAAATCACCTTTTTCCCACAATGAATGCCTGGCAAAAAATAGTAAATTTCAATGCAAGCCGTTCTGAAAACAATCGGCAAAATGCTCAAAATGCTGAAGTCGCCGAGAAAATCACTTTTGTTCCAGAATGAATGTCTGGCAAAAAATAGTAAATTGTGATGCAAGCCGTTCTGAAAGCGATCGGCAAATTACTCAAAATGCTTAACACGCCGAGAAAATCACTTTTGTTCAATAATGAATGCCTGGCAAAAAATAGTTAATTGTGTTGCAAGCCGTTCTGAAATCAATCGGCAAATTAAAATGCTTAACTCGCCGAGAAAATCACTTTTGTTCCACAATGAAAGCCTGGCAAAAAAGAGTTAATTGTGATGCAAGCCGTTCTGAAAACAATTAGCAAATTGCTCAAAATGCTTAACTCGCCGAGAAAATCACTTTTTTCCCCACAATTAATGTCTGGCAAATAATAGTTAATTTTGATGCAAGTCGTTCTGAAACCAATCGGCAAATTACTCAAAATGCTTAACTCGCCGAGAAAATCACTTTCTTTCCACAATGAATGGCTGGCAAAAAATAGTTAATTTCAATGCAAGCCGTTCTGAAACCAATCGGCAAATTACTCAAAATGCTTAACTCGCCGAGAAATACACTTTTTTTCCAAAATGATTGGCTGGCAAAAAATAGTTAATTGTGATGCAAGCCATTCTGAAACCAATCGGCAAATTACTCAAAATGCTTAACTCGCCTAGAAAAGCACAATGAATGTCTGGCAAAAAATAGTAAATTTCAATGCAAGCCGTTCTGAAAGCAATCGGCAAACTACTCAAAATGCTTAACTCGCCGAGAAAATCACTTTTGTTCAATAATGAATGCCTGGCAAAAAATAGTTAATTGTGTTGCAAGCCGTTCTGAAATCAATCGGCAAATTAAAATGCTTAACTCGCCGAGAAAATCACTTTTGTTCCACAATGAACGCCTGGCAAAAAAGAGTTAATTGTGATGCAAGCCGTTCTGAAACCAATCGGCAAATTACTCAAAACGCTTAACTCGCCGAGAAAATCACCTTTTTCCCACAATGAATGTCTGGCAAAAAATAGTAAATTTCAATGCAAGCCGTTCTGAAAACAATCGGCAAATTACGCAAAATGTTGAACTCGCCGAGAAAATCAGTTTTTTTTCACAATGAATGTCTCGCAAAAAATAGTAATTTTGACGCAAGACGTTCTGATACCAATGAGCAAATTACTCAAAATGCTTAACTCGCCGAGAAAATCACTTTTTTCCAGAAGTGAATGTCTGGCAAACAATAGTTAATTTTGATGCAAGACGTTCTGAAACCAATCGGCAAATTACTCAAAATGCTTAACTCGCTGAGAAAATCACTTTCTTGCCACAATGAATGTCTGGCAAAAAGTAGTACATTTTAATGCAAGCTGTTCTGAAACCAACCGGCAAATTACTCAAAATGCATAACTCGCCGAGAAAATCAGTTTTTTTCAACAATGAATGTCTGTCAAAAAATAGTTAATTGTGATGCAAACCGATCTGAAACCAATCGGCAAATTGCTCAAAATGTTTAACGCGCCGAGAAAATCACTTTTTTCCCCACAATGAATGTCTGACAAAAAATAGTTAATTGTGATGCAAGCCGTTCTGAAACCAATCGGCAAATTACTCAAAATGCTTAACTCGCCGAGAAAACCACCCTTTTCCCACAATGAATGTCTGGCAAAAAATAGTAAATTTCAATGAAAGCCGTTCTGAAAACAATCGGCATAATGCTCAAAATGCTGAAGTCGCCGAGAAAATCACTTTTGTTCCAGAATGAATGTCTGGCAAAAAATAGTTAATTTTGATGCAAGCCGTTCTGAAGGCCATCGGCAAATTACTCAAAATGCTTAACTCGCCGAGAAAATCACTTTTGTTCCACAATGAATGTCTGGCAAAAAATAGTTAATTTCAATGCAAGCCGTTCTGAAACCAATCGGCAAATTACGCAAAATGTTTAACTCGCCGAGAAAATCAGTTTTTTTTCACAATGAATGTCTGGCAAAAAATAGTAATTTTGACGCAAGACGTTCTGAAACCAATCGGCAAATTACTCAAAATGCTTAACTCGCCGAGAAAATCACCTTTTTCCCACAATGAATGTCTGGCAAAAAATAGTAAATTTCAATGCAAGCCGTTCTGAAAACAATCGGCAAAATGCTCAAAATGCTTAACTCGCCGAGAAAATCACTTTGGTTCCACAATGAATATCTGGCAAAAAATAGTAAATTGTGATGCAAGCCGTTCTGAAACCGATCGGCAAATTACTCAAAATGCTTAACTCGCCGAGAAAATTACTTTTTTCCCACAATGAATGTCTGGCAAAAAATAGTAAATTTCAATGCAAGCCGTTCTGAAAGCAATCGGCAAACTACTCAAAATGCTTAAATCGCCGAGAAAATCACTTTCTTTCCACAATGAATGCCTGGCAAAAAATAGTTAATTGTGTTGCAAGCCGTTCTGAAACCAATCGTCAAATTACTCAAAATGCTTAACTCGCCGAGAAAATCACTTTTGTTCCACAATGAACGCCTGGCAAAAAATAGTTAATTGTGATGCAAGCCGTTCTGAAACCAATCGGCAAATTACTCAAAATGCTTAACTCGCCGAGAAAATCACCTTTTTCCCACAATGAATGTCTGGCAAAAAATAGTAAATTTCAATGCAAGCCGTTCTGAAAACAATCGGCAAAATGCTCAAAATGCTGAAGTCGCCGAGAAAATCACTTTTGTTCCAGAATGAATGTCTGGCAAAAAATAGTAAATTGTGATGCAAGCCGTTCTGAAAGCGATCGGCAAATTACTCAAAATGCTTAACACGCCGAGGAAATCACTTTTGTTCAATAATGAATGCCTGGCAAAAAATAGTTAATTGTGTTGCAAGCCGTTCTGAAATCAATCGGCAAATTAAAATGCTTAACAGGCCGAGAAAATCACTTTTGTTCCACAATGAAAGCCTGGCAAAAAAGAGTTAATTGTGATGCAAGCCGTTCTGAAACCAATCGGCAAATTACTCAAAATGCTTAACTCGCCGAGAAAATCACCTTTTTCCCACAATGAATGTCTGGCAAAAAATAGTAAATTTCAATGCAAGCCGTTCTGAAAACAATCGGCAAATTGCTGAAAATGCTTAACTCGCCGAGAAAATCACTTTTGTTCCACAATGAAAGCCTGGCAAAAAAGAGTTAATTGTGATGCAAGCCGTTCTGAAACCAATCGGCAAATTACTCAAAATGCTTAACTCGCCGAGAAAATCACTTTCTTTCCACAATGAATGGCTGGCAAAAAATAGTTAATTTCAATGCAAGCCGTTCTGAAACCAATCGGCAAATTACTCAAAATGCTTAACTCGCCGAGAAATACACTTTTTTTCCAAAATGATTGGCTGGCAAAAAATAGTTAATTGTGATGCAAGCCATTCTGAAACCAATCGGCAAATTACTCAAAATGCTTAACTCGCCGAGAAAATCACTTTTGTTCCACAATGAACGCCTGGCAAAAAATAGTTAATTGTGATGCAAGCCGTTCTGAAACCAATCGGCAAATTACTCAAAATGCTTAACTCGCCGAGAAAATCACCTTTTTCCCACAATGAATGTCTGGCAAAAAATAGTAAATTTCAATGCAAGCCGTTCTGAAAACAATCGGCAAAATGCTCAAAATGCTGAAGTCGCCGAGAAAATCACTTTTGTTCCACAATGAATGTCTGGCAAAAAATAGTTAATTTTGATGCAAGCCGTTCTGAAGGCCATCGGCAAATTACTCAAAATGCTTAACTCGCCGAGAAAATCACTTTTGTTCCACAATGAATGTCTGGCAAAAAATAGTTAATTTCAATGCAAGCCGTTCTGAAACCAATCGGCAAATTACGCAAAATGTTTAACTCGCCGAGAAAATCAGTTTTTTTTCACAATGAATGTCTGGCAAAAAATAGTAATTTTGACGCAAGACGTTCTGATACCAATGAGCAAATTACTCAAAATGCTGAACTCGCCGAGAAAATCACTTTTTTCCAGAAGTGAATGTCTGGCATAAAGTAGTACATTTTAATGCAAGCTGTTCTGAAACCAAACGGCAAATTACTCAAAATGCATAACTCGCCGAGAAAATCAGTTTCTTTCAACAATGAATGTCTGGCAAAAAATAGTTAATTGTGATGCAAACCGATCTGAAACCAATCGGCAAATTGCTCAAAATGCATAACTCGCCTAGAAAATCACTTTTGTTCCACAATGAATGCCAGGCAAAAAATAGATAATTGTGATGCAAGCCGTTCTGAAACCAATCGGCAAATTACTCAAAATGCTTAACTCGCCGAGAAAATCACCTTTTTCCCACAATGAATGTCTGGCAAAAAATAGTAAATTTCAATGCAAGCCGTTCTGAAAACAATCGGCAAAATGCTCAAAATGCTTAACTCGCCGAGAAAATCACTTTGGTTCCACAATGAATATCTGGCAAAAAATAGTAAATTGTGATGCAAACCGTTCTGAAACCGATCGGCAAATTACTCAAAATGCTTAACGCGCCGAGAAAATCACTTTTTTCCCCACAATGAATGTCTGGCAAAAAATAGTTAATTGTGATGCAAGCCGTTCTGAAACCAATCGGCAATTTACTCAAAATGCTTAACTCGCCGAGAAAATTACTTTTTTCCCACAATGAATGTCTGGCAAAAAATAGTAAATTTCAATGCAAGCCGTTCTGAAAGCAATCGGCAAACTAATCAAAATGATTAAATCGCCGAGAAAATCACTTTTGTTCCACAATGAATGCCTGGCAAAAAATAGTTAATTGTGTTGCAAGCCGTTCTGAAACCAATCGGCAAATTACTCAAAATGCTTAACTCGCCGAGAAAATCACTTTTGTTCCACAATGAACGCCTGGCAAAAAATAGTTAATTGTGATGCAAGCCGTTCTGAAACCAATCGGCAAATTACTCAAAATGCTTAACTCGCCGAGAAAATCACCTTTTTCCCACAATGAATGTCTGGCAAAAAATAGTAAATTTCAATGCAAGCCGTTCTGAAAACAATCGGCAAAATGCTCAAAATGCTGAAGTCGCCGAGAAAATCACTTTTGTTCCAGAATGAATGTCTGGCAAAAAATAGTAAATTGTGATGCAAGCCGTTCTGAAAGCGATCGGCAAATTACTCAAAATGCTTAACACGCCGAGAAAATCACTTTTGTTCAATAATGAATGCCTGGCAAAAAATAGTTAATTGTGTTGCAAGCCGTTCTGAAATCAATCGGCAAATTAAAATGCTTAACTCGCCGAGAAAATCACTTTTGTTCCACAATGAAAGCCTGGCAAAAAAGAGTTAATTGTGATGCAAGCCGTTCTGAAAACAATTAGCAAATTGCTCAAAATGCTTAACTCGCCGAGAAAATCACTTTTTTCCCCACAATTAATGTCTGGCAAATAATAGTTAATTTTGATGCAAGTCGTTCTGAAACCAATCGGCAAATTACTCAAAATGCTTAACTCGCCGAGAAAATCACTTTCTTTCCACAATGAATGGCTGGCAAAAAATAGTTAATTTCAATGCAAGCCGTTCTGAAACCAATCGGCAAATTACTCAAAATGCTTAACTCGCCGAGAAATACACTTTTTTTCCAAAATGATTGGCTGGCAAAAAATAGTTAATTGTGATGCAAGCCATTCTGAAACCAATCGGCAAATTACTCAAAATGCTTAACTCGCCGAGAAAATCACTTTTGTTCCACAATGAACGCCTGGCAAAAAATAGTTAATTTCAATGCAAGCCGTTCTGAAACCAATCGGCAAATTACGCAAAATGTTTAACTCGCCGAGAAAATCAGTTTTTTTTCACAATGAATGTCTGGCAAAAAATAGTAATTTTGACGCAAGACGTTCTGATACCAATGAGCAAATTACTCAAAATGCTGAACTCGCCGAGAAAATCACTTTTTTCCAGAAGTGAATGTCTGGCATAAAGTAGTACATTTTAATGCAAGCTGTTCTGAAACCAAACGGCAAATTACTCAAAATGCATAACTCGCCGAGAAAATCAGTTTCTTTCAACAATGAATGTCTGGCAAAAAATAGTTAATTGTGATGCAAACCGATCTGAAACCAATCGGCAAATTGCTCAAAATGCATAACTCGCCTAGAAAATCACTTTTGTTCCACAACGAATGCCAGGCAAAAAATAGATAATTGTGATGCAAGCCGTTCTGAAACCAATCGGCAAATTACTCAAAATGCTTAACTCGCCGAGAAAATCACCTTTTTCCCACAATGAATGTCTGGCAAAAAATAGTAAATTTCAATGCAAGCCGTTCTGAAAACAATCGGCAAAATGCTCAAAATGCTTAACTCGCCGAGAAAATCACTTTGGTTCCACAATGAATATCTGGCAAAAAATAGTAAATTGTGATGCAAACCGTTCTGAAACCGATCGGCAAATTACTCAAAATGCTTAACGCGCCGAGAAAATCACTTTTTTCCCCACAATGAATGTCTGGCAAAAAATAGTTAATTGTGATGCAAGCCGTTCTGAAACCAATCGACAATTTACTCAAAATGCTTAACTCGCCGAGAAAATTACTTTTTTCCCACAATGAATGTCTGGCAAAAAATAGTAAATTTCAATGCAAGCCGTTCTGAAAGCAATCGGCAAACTAATCAAAATGATTAAATCGCCGAGAAAATCACTTTTGTTCCACAATGAATGCCTGGCAAAAAATAGTTAATTGTGTTGCAAGCCGTTCTGAAACCAATCGGCAAATTACTCAAAATGCTTAACTCGCCGAGAAAATCACCTTTTTCCCACAATGAATGTCTGGCAAAAAATAGTAAATTTCAATGCAAGCCGTTCTGAAAACAATCGGCAAAATGCTCAAAATGCTGAAGTCGCCGAGAAAATCACTTTTGTTCCAGAATGAATGTCTGGCAAAAAATAGTAAATTGTGATGCAAGCCGTTCTGAAAGCGATCGGCAAATTACTCAAAATGCTTAACTCGCCGAGAAAATCACTTTTGTTCAATAATGAATGCCTGGCAAAAAATAGTTACTTGTGTTGCAAGCCGTTCTGAAAACAATCGGCAAATTGCTGAAAATGCTAAACTCGGCGAGAAAATCACTTTTGTTCCACAATGAATGTCTGGCAAAAAATAGTAAATTTCAATGCAAGCCGTTCTGAAAACAATCGGCAAATTGCTCAAAATGCTTAACTCGCCGAGAAAATCACTTTTTTCCCCACAATTAATGTCTGGCAAATAATAGTTAATTCTGATGCAAGTCGTTCTGAAACCAATCGGCAAATTACTCAAAATGCTTAACTCGCCGAGAAAATCACTTTCTTTCCACAATGAATGGCTGGCAAAAAATAGTTAATTTCAATGCAAGCCGTTCTGAAACCAATCGGCAAATTACTCAAAATGCTTAACTCGCCGAGAAATACACTTTTTTTCCAAAATGATTGGCTGGCAAAAAATAGTTAATTGTGATGCAAGCCATTCTGAAACCAATCGGCAAATTACTCAAAATGCTTAATTCGCCGAGAAAATCACTTTTGTTCCTCAATGAATGTCTGGCAAAAAATAGTAAATTTCAATGCAAGCCGTTCTGAAACCAATCGGCAAATTACTCAAAATGCTTAACTCGCCGAGAAAATCACTTTATTTCCACAATCAATGTCTGGCAAAAATAGTTAATTTTGATGCAAGCCGTTCTGAACGCAATCGGCGAATTACTCAATATGCTTAACTCGCCGAGAAAATCACTTTATTTCCACAATGAATGTCTGGCAAAAATAGTTAATTTTGATGCAAGCCGTTCTGAAAGCAATCGGCGAATTACTCAAAATGCTTATCTCGCCGAGAAAATCAATTTTGTGCCACAATGAATGTCTGGCAAAAAATAGTTAATTTCAAGGCAAGCCGTTCTGAAACCAATCGGCAAATTACTCAAAATGCTTAACTCGCCGAGAAAATCAGTTTTTTTCCACAATCAATGCCTGGCAAAAAATAGTTAATTTTGATGCACGCCGTTCTGAAACCAATCGGCAAATTACTCAAAATGCTTCACGCGCCGAGAAAATAACTTTTTTTCCACAATGAATGTCTGGCAAAAAATAGGAAATTTCAATGCAAGCCTTACTGAAATCAATCGGCAAATTTCTCAAAATGCTTAACGCGCCGAGAAAATCACTTTTGTTCCACAATGAATGTCTGGCAAAAAATAGTAAATTTCAATGCAAGCATTTCTGAAACCAAACGGCAAATTACTCAAAATGCTTAACTCGCCGAGAAAATCAGTTTTTTTCCACAATGAATGTCTGGCAAAAATAGTTAATTTTGATGCAAGCCGTTCTGAAAGCACTCGGCGAATTACTCAATATGCTTAACTCGCCGAGAAAATCACGTTATTTCCACATTGAATGCCTGGCAAAAATAGTTAATTTTGATGCAAGCCGTTCTGAAAGCAGTCGGCGAATTACTCAAAATGCTCAACTCGCCGAGAAAATCACTTTTGTTCCACAATGAATGTCGGGCAAAAAATAGTTAATATCAATGCAAGCCGTTCTGAAACCAATCGGCAAATTACTCAAAATGCTTAACTCGCCGAGAAAATCACTTTATTTCCACAATCAATGCCTGGCAAAAATAGTTAATTTTGATGCAAGCCGTTCTGAAAGCAATCGGCGAATTACTCAATATGCTTAACTCGCCGAGAAAATCACTTTATTTCCACAATGAATGTCTGGCAAAAATAGTTAATTTTGATGCAAGCCGTTCTGAAACCAATCGGCAAATTACTCAAAATGCTTAACTCGCCGAGAAAATCACTTTATTTCCACAATGAATGTCTGGCAAAAAGTAGTACATTTTAATGCAAGCTGTTCTGAAACCAACCGGCAAATTACTCAAAATGCATAACTCGCCGAGAAAATCAGTTTCTTTCAACAATGAATGTCTGGCAAAAAATAGTTAATTGTGATGCAAACCGATCTGAAACCAATCGGCAAATTGCTCAAAATGCATAACTCGCCTAGAAAATCACTTTTGTTGAACAATGAATGCCAGGCAAAAAATAGATAATTGTGATGCAAGCCGTTCTGAAACCAATCGGCAAATTACTCAAAATGCTTAACTCGCCGAGAAAATCACCTTTTTCCCACAATGAATGTCTGGCAAAAAATAGTAAATTTCAATGCAAGCCGTTCTGAAAACAATCGGCAAAATGCTCAAAATGCTTAACTCGCCGAGAAAATCACTTTGGTTCCACAATGAATATCTGGCAAAAAATAGTAAATTGTGATGCAAACCGTTCTGAAACCGATCGGCAAATTACTCAAAATGCTTAACGCGCCGAGAAAATCACTTTTTTCCCCACAATGAATGTCTGGCAAAAAATAGTTAATTGTGATGCAAGCCGTTCTGAAACCAATCGGCAATTTACTCAAAATGCTTAACTCGCCGAGAAAATTACTTTTTTCCCACAATGAATGTCTGGCAAAAAATAGTAAATTTCAATGCAAGCCGTTCTGAAAGCAATCGGCAAACTAATCAAAATGATTAAATCGCCGAGAAAATCACTTTTGTTCCACAATGAATGCCTGGCAAAAAATAGTTAATTGTGTTGCAAGCCGTTCTGAAACCATTCGGCAAATTACTCAAAATGCTTAACTCGCCGAGAAAATCACTTTTGTTCCACAATGAATGTCTGGCAAAAAATAGTAAATTTCAATGCAAGCCGTTCTGAAACCAATCGGCAAATTGCTCAAAATGCTGAACGCGCCGAGAAAATCACGTTTGTTCCACAATGAATCTCTGGCAAAAAATAGTAATTTTGACGCAAGACGTTCTGATACCAATCAGCAAATTACTCAAAATGCTTAACTCGCCGAGAAAATCACTTTTGTTCCACAATGAACGCCTGGCAAAAAATAGTTAATTGTGATGCAAGCCGTTCTGAACCCGATCGGCAAATTACTCAAAATGCTTAACTCGCCGAGAAAATCACTTTTGTTCCACAATGAATGTCTGGCAAAAAATAGTAAATGTCAATGCAAGCCGTTCTGAAAACAATCGGCAAATTGCTCAAAATGCTTAACTCGCCGAGAAAATCACTTTTTTCCCCACAATTAATGTCTGGCAAATAATAGTTAATTTTGATGCAAGTCGTTCTGAAACCAATCGGCAAATTACTCAAAATGCTTAACTCGCCGAGAAAATCACTTTTGTTCCACAATGAACGCCTGGCAAAAAATAGTTAATTGTGATGCAAGCCGTTCTGAACCCGATCGGCAAATTACTCAAAATGCTTAACTCGCCGAGAAAATCACTTTTGTTCCACAATGAATGTCTGGCAAAAAATAGTAAATGTCAATGCAAGCCGTTCTGAAAACAATCGGCAAATTGCTCAAAATGCTTAACTCGCCGAGAAAATCACTTTTTTCCCCACAATTAATGTCTGGCAAATAATAGTTAATTTTGATGCAAGTCGTTCTGAAACCAATCGGCAAATTACTCAAAATGCTTAACTCGTCGAGAAAATCACATTCTTTCCACAATGAATGGCTGGCAAAAAATAGTTAATTTCAATGCAAGCCGTTCTGAAACCAATCGGCAAATTACTCAAAATGCTTAACTCGCCGAGAAATACACTTTTTTTCCAAAATGATTGGCTGGCAAAAAATAGTTAATTGTGATGCAAGCCGTTCTGAAACCAATCGGCAAATTACTCAAAATGCTTAATTCGCCGAGAAAATCACTTTTGTTCCTCAATGAATGTCTGGCAAAAAATAGTAAATTTCAATGCAAGCCGTTCTGAAACCAATCGGCAAATTACTCAAAATGCTTAACTCGCAGAGAAAATCAGTTTTTTTCCACAATCAATGCCTGGCAAAAAATAGTTAATTTTGATGCACGCCGTTCTGAAACCAATCGGCAAATTACTCAAAATGCTTAACTCGCCGAGAAAATCACTTTTGTTCCACAATGAATGTCTGGCAAAAAATAGGAAATTTCAATGCAAGCCGTTCTGAAACCAATCGGCAAATTACTCAAAATGCTTAACTCGCCGAGAAAATCACTTTATTTCCACAATGAATGCCTGGCAAAAATAGTTAATTTTGATGCAAGCCGTTCTGAAAGCAATCGGCGAATTACTCAATATGCTTAACTCGCCGAGAAAATCACGTTATTTCCACAATGAATGTCTGGCAAAAATAGTTAATTTTGATGCAAGCCGTTCTGAAAGCAATCGGCGAATTACTCAAAATGCTTAACTCGCCGAGAAAATCACATTTGTTCCACAATGAATGTCTGGCAAAAAATAGTTAATTTCAATGCAAGCCGTTCTGAAACCAATCGGCAAATTACTCAAAATGCTTAACTCGCCGAGAAAATCACTTTATTTCCACAATCAATGTCTGGCAAAAATAGTTAATTTTGATGCAAGCCGTTCTGAAAGCAATCGGCGAATTACTCAAAATGCTTAACTCGCCGAGAAAATCACTTTTGTTCCACAATGAATGTCTGGCAAAAAATAGTTAATTTCAATGCAAGCCGTTCTGAAACCAATCGGCAAATTACTCAAAATGCTTAACTCGCCGAGAAAATCACTTTATTTCCACAATCAATGTCTGGCAAAAATAGTTAATTTTGATGCAAGCCGTTCTGAAAGCGATCGGCGAATCACTCAAAATGCTTAACTCGCCGAGAAAATCACTTTTGTTTCACAATGAATGTCTGGCAAAAAATAGGAAATTTCAATGCAAGCCGTTCTGAAACCAATCGGCAAATTGCTCAAAATGCTGAACGCGCCGAGAAAATCACGTTTGTTCCACAATGTATCTCTGGCAAAAAATAGTAATTTTGACGCAAGACGTTCTGATACCAATCAGCAAATTACTCAAAATGCTTAACTCGCCGAGAAAATCACTTTTTTCCCCAAATGAATGTCCGGCAAACAATAGTTAATTTTGATGCAAGACGTTCTGAAACCAATGGACAAATTACTCAAAATGCTTAACTCGCCGAGAAAATCGCTTTTGTTCCACAATGAACGCCTGGCAAAAAATAGTTAATTGTGATGCAAGCCGTTCTGAAACCGATCGGCAAATTACTCAAAATGCTTAACTCGCCGAGAAAATCACCTTTTTCCCACAATGAATGTCTGGCAAAAAATAGTAAATTTCAATGCAAGCCGTTCTGAAAACAATCGGCAAAATGCTCAAAATGCTTAACTCGCCGAGAAAATCACTTTTGTTCCACAATGAACGCCTGGCAAAAAATAGTAAATTTCAATGCAAGCCGTTCTGAAACCAATCGGCAAATTACTCAAAATGCTTAACTCGCCGAGAAAATCACTTTATTTCCACAATGAATGCCTGGCAAAAATAGTTAATTTTGATGCAAGCCGTTCTGAAAGCAATCGGCGAATTACTCAATATGCTTAACTCGCCGAGAAAATCACGTTATTTCCACAATGAATGTCTGGCAAAAATAGTTAATTTTGATGCAAGCCGTTCTGAAAGCAATCGGCGAATTACTCAAAATGCTTAACTCGCCGAGAAAATCACTTTTGTTCCACAATGAATGTCTGGCAAAAAATAGTTAATTTCAATGCAAGCCGTTCTGAAACCAATCGGCAAATTACTCAAAATGCTTAACTCGCCGAGAAAATCACTTTATTTCCACAATCAATGTCTGGCATAAATAGTTAATTTTGATGCAAGCCGTTCTGAAAGCAATCGGCGAATTACTCAAAATGCTTAACTCGCCGAGAAAATCACTTTTGTTCCACAATGAATGTCTGGCAAAAAATAGTTAATTTCAATGCAAGCCGTTCTGAAACCAATCGGCAAATTACTCAAAATGCTTAACTCGCCGAGAAAATCACTTTATTTCCACAATCAATGTCTGGCAAAAATAGTTAATTTTGATGCAAGCCGTTCTGAAAGCGATCGGCGAATCACTCAAAATGCTTAACTCGCCGAGAAAATCACTTTTGTTTCACAATGAATGTCTGGCAAAAAATAGGAAATTTCAATGCAAGCCGTTCTGAAACCAATCGGCAAATTGCTCAAAATGCTGAACGCGCCGAGAAAATCACGTTTGTTCCACAATGTATCTCTGGCAAAAAATAGTAATTTTGACGCAAGACGTTCTGATACCAATCAGCAAATTACTCAAAATGCTTAACTCGCCGAGAAAATCACTTTTTTCCCCAAATGAATGTCCGGCAAACAATAGTTAATTTTGATGCAAGACGTTCTGAAACCAATGGACAAATTACTCAAAATGCTTAACTCGCCGAGAAAATCGCTTTTGTTCCACAATGAACGCCTGGCAAAAAATAGTTAATTGTGATGCAAGCCGTTCTGAAACCGATCGGCAAATTACTCAAAATGCTTAACTCGCCGAGAAAATCACCTTTTTCCCACAATGAATGTCTGGCAAAAAATAGTAAATTTCAATGCAAGCCGTTCTGAAAACAATCGGCAAAATGCTCAAAATGCTTAACTCGCCGAGAAAATCACTTTTGTTCCACAATGAACGCCTGGCAAAAAATAGTAAATTTCAATGCAAGCCGTTCTGAAACCGATCGTCAAATTACTCAAAATGCTTAACGCGCCGAGAAAATCACTTTTTTTCCACACAATGATGTCTGGCAAAAAATAGTTAATTTGATGCAAGCCGTTCTGAAAGGAATCGGCGAATTACTCAAAATGCTTAACTCGCCGAGAAAATCACTTTTGTTCCACAATGAATGTCTGGCAAAAAATAGTTAATTTCAATGCAAGCCGTTCTGAAACCAATCGGCAAATTACTCAAAATGCTTAACTCGCCGAGAAAATCACTTTATTTCCACAATCAATGTCTGGCAAAAATAGTTAATTGTGATGCAAGCCGTTCTGAAACCGATCGGCAAATTACTCAAAATGCTTAACTCGCCGAGAAAATCACTTTTGTTCCACAATGAATGTCTGGCAAAAAATAGTAAATGTCAATGCAAGCCGTTCTGAAAACAATCGGCAAATTGCTCAAAATGCTTAACTCGCCGAGAAAATCACTTTTTTCCCCACAATTAATGTCTGGCAAATAATAGTTAATTTTGATGCAAGTCGTTCTGAAACCAATCGGCAAATTACTCAAAATGCTTAACTCGCCGAGAAAATCACATTCTTTCCACAATGAATGGCTGGCAAAAAATAGTTAATTTCAATGCAAGCCGTTCTGAAACCAATCGGCAAATTACTCAAAATGCTTAACTCTCCGAGAAATACAGTTTTTTTCCAAAATGATTGGCTGGCAAAAAATAGTTAATTGTGATGCAAGCCGTTCTGAAACCAATCGGCAAATTACTCAAAATGCTTAATTCGCCGAGAAAATCACTTTTGTTCCTCAATGAATGTCTGGCAAAAAATAGTAAATTTCAATGCAAGCCGTTCTGAAACCAATCGGCAAATTACTCAAAATGCTTAACTCGCAGAGAAAATCAGTTTTTTTCCACAATCAATGCCTGGCAAAAAATAGTTAATTTTGATGCACGCCGTTCTGAAACCAATCGGCAAATTACTCAAAATGCTTAACTCGCCGAGAAAATCACTTTTGTTCCACAATGAATGTCTGGCAAAAAATAGGAAATTTCAATGCAAGCCGTTCTGAAACCAATCGGCAAATTACTCAAAATGCTTAACTCGCCGAGAAAATCACTTTATTTCCACAATGAATGCCTGGCAAAAATAGTTAATTTTGATGCAAGCCGTTCTGAAAGCAATCGGCGAATTACTCAATATGCTTAACTCGCCGAGAAAATCACGTTATTTCCACAATGAATGTCTGGCAAAAATAGTTAATTTTGATGCAAGCCGTTCTGAAAGCAATCGGCGAATTACTCAAAATGCTTAACTCGCCGAGAAAATCACTTTTGTTCCACAATGAATGTCTGGCAAAAAATAGTTAATTTCAATGCAAGCCGTTCTGAAACCAATCGGCAAATTACTCAAAATGCTTAACTCGCCGAGAAAATCACTTTATTTCCACAATCAATGTCTGGCAAAAATAGTTAATTTTGATGCAAGCCGTTCTGAAAGCAATCGGCGAATTACTCAAAATGCTTAACTCGCCGAGAAAATCACTTTTGGTCCACAATGAATGTCTGGCAAAAAATAGTTAATTTCAATGCAAGCCGTTCTGAAACCAATCGGCAAATTACTCAAAATGCTTAACTCGCCGAGAAAATCACTTTATTTCCACAATCAATGTCTGGCAAAAATAGTTAATTTTGATGCAAGCCGTTCTGAAAGCGATCGGCGAATCACTCAAAATGCTTAACTCGCCGAGAAAATCACTTTTGTTTCACAATGAATGTCTGGCAAAAAATAGGAAATTTCAATGCAAGCCGTTCTGAAACCAATCGGCAAATTGCTCAAAATGCTGAACGCGCCGAGAAAATCACGTTTGTTCCACAATGTATCTCTGGCAAAAAATAGTAATTTTGACGCAAGACGTTCTGATACCAATCAGCAAATTACTCAAAATGCTCAACTCGCCGAGAAAATCACTTTTTTTCCCAAATGAATGTCCGGCAAACAATAGTTAATTTTGATGCAAGACGTTCTGAAACCAATGGACAAATTACTCAAAATGCTTAACTCGCCGAGAAAATCACTTTTGTTCCACAATGAACGCCTGGCAAAAAATAGTTAATTGTGATGCAAGCCGTTCTGAAACCGATCGGCAAATTACTCAAAATGCTTAACTCGCCGAGAAAATCACCTTTTTCCCACAATGAATGTCTGGCAAAAAATAGTAAATTTCAATGCAAGCCGTTCTGAAAACAATCGGCAAAATGCTCAAAATGCTTAACTCGCCGAGAAAATCACTTTTGTTCCACAATGAATGTCTGGCAAAAAATAGTAAATTTCAATGCAAGCCGTTCTGAAACCGATCGTCAAATTACTCAAAATGCTTAACGCGCCGAGAAAATCACTTTTTTTCCACACAATGAATGTCTGGCAAAAAATAGTTAATTTGATGCAAGTCGATCTGAAACCAATCGGCAAATTACTCAAAATGCTTAACTCGCCGAGAAAATCACTTTCTTTCCACAATGAATGGCTGGCAAAAAATAGTTAATTTCAATGCAAGCCGTTCTGAAACCAATCGGCAAATTACTCAAAATGCTTAACTCGCCGAGAAATACACTTTTTTTCCAAAATGATTGGCTGGCAAAAAATAGTTAATTGTGATGCAAGCCGTTCTGAAACCAATCGGCAAATTACTCAAAATGCTTAATTCGCCGAGAAAATCACTTTTGTTCCTCAATGAATGTCTGGCAAAAAATAGTAAATTTCAATGCAAGCCGTTCTGAAACCAATCGGCAAATTACTCAAAATGCTTAACTCGCAGAGTAAATCAGTTTTTTTCCACAATCAATGCCTGGCAAAAAATAGTTAATTTTGATGCACGCCGTTCTGAAACCAATCGGCAAATTACTCAAAATGCTTAACGCGCCGAGAAAATAACTTTTTTTCCACAATGAATGTCTGGCAAAAAATAGGAAATTTCAATGCAAGCCGTTCTGAAACCAATCGGCAAATTACTCAAAATGCTTAACTCGCCGAGAAAATCACTTTATTTCCACAATGAATGCCTGGCAAAAATAGTTCATTTTGATTCAAGCCGTTCTGAAAGCAATCGGCGAATTACTCAATATGCTTAACTCGCCGAGAAAATCACGTTATTTCCACAATGAATGTCTGGCAAAAAATAGTTAATTTCAATGCAAGCCGTTCTGAAACCAATCGGCAAATTACTCAAAATGCTTAACTCGCCGAGAAAATCACTTTATTTCCACAATCAATGTCTGGCAAAAATAGTTAATTTTGATGCAAGCCGTTCTGAAAGCAATCGGCGAATTACTCAATATGCTTAACTCCCCGAGAAAATCACTTTATTTCCACAATGAATGTCTGGCTAAAATAGTTAATTTTGATGCAAGCCGTTCTGAAAGCAAACGGCGAATTACTCAAAATGCTTAACTCGCCGAGAAAATCACTTTTGTTCCACAATGAATGTCTGGCAAAAAATAGTTAATTTCAAGGCAAGCCGTTCTGAAACCAATCGGCAAATTACTCAAAATGCTTAACTCGCCGAGAAAATCACTTTATTTCCACAATGAATGCCTGGCAAAAATAGTTAATTTTGGTGCAAGCCGTTCTGAAAGCAATCGGCGAATTACTCAATATGCTTAACTCGCCGAGAAAATCACTTTTGTTCCACAATGAATGTCTGGCAAAAAATAGTAAATTTCAATGCAAGCCGTTCTGAAACCGATCGTCAAATTACTCAAAATGCTTAACGCGCCGAGAAAATCATTTTTTTCCACACAATGAATGTCTGGCAAAAAATAGTTAATTTTGATGCAAGTCGATCTGAAACCAATCGGCAAAATGCTGAACTCGCCGAGAAAATCACTTTCATTCCACAATGAATGCCTGGCAAAAAATAGTTAATTTTGATGCACGCCGTTCTGAAACCAATCGGCAAATTACTCAAAATGCTTAACGCGCCGAGAAAATAACTTTTTTTCCACAATGAATGTCTGGCAAAAATAGTTAATTTTGATGCAAGCCGTTCTGAAAGCAATCGGCGAATTACTCAATATGCTTAACTCGCCGAGAAAATCACGTTATTTCCACAATGAATGTCTGGCAAAAAATAGTTAATTTCAATGCAAGCCGTTCTGAAACCAATCGGCAAATTACTCAAAATGCTTAACTCGCCGAGAAAATCACTTTATTTCCACAATCAATGTCTGGCAAAAATAGTTAATTTTGATGCAAGCCGTTCTGAAAGCAATCGGCGAATTACTCAATATGCTTAACTCCCCGAGAAAATCACTTTATTTCCACAATGAATGTCTGGCTAAAATAGTTAATTTTGATGCAAGCCGTTCTGAAAGCAAACGGCGAATTACTCAAAATGCTTAACTCGCCGAGAAAATCACTTTTGTTCCACAATGAATGTCTGGCAAAAAATAGTTAATTTCAAGGCAAGCCGTTCTGAAACCAATCGGCAAATTACTCAAAATGCTTAACTCGCCGAGAAAATCACTTTATTTCCACAATGAATGCCTGGCAAAAATAGTTAATTTTGGTGCAAGCCGTTCTGAAAGCAATCGGCGAATTACTCAATATGCTTAACTCGCCGAGAAAATCACTTTTGTTCCACAATGAATGTCTGGCAAAAAATAGTAAATTTCAATGCAAGCCGTTCTGAAACCGATCGTCAAATTACTCAAAATGCTTAACGCGCCGAGAAAATCACTTTTTTTCCACACAATGAATGTCTGGCAAAAAATAGTTAATTTTGATGCAAGTCGATCTGAAACCAATCGGCAAAATGCTGAACTCGCCGAGAAAATCACTTTCATTCCAAAATGAATGTCTGGCAAAAAATAGGAAATTTCAATGCAAGCCTTACTGAAACCAATCGGCAAATTTCTCAAAATGCTTAACGCGCCGAGAAAATCACTTTTGTTCCACAATGAATGTCTGGCAAAAAATAGTAAATTTCAATGCAAGCATTTCTGAAACCAAACGGCAAATTACTCAAAATGCTTAACTCGCCGAGAAAATCAGTTTTTTTCCACAATGAATGTCTGGCAAAAATATAGTTAATTTTGATGCAAGACGTTCTGAAACCAATCGGCAAATTACTCAAAATGCTTAACTCGCCGAGAAAATCACTTTTGTTCCACAATGAATGTCTGGCAAAAAATAGGAAATTTCAATGCAAGCCGTTCTGAAACCAATCGGCAAATTACTCAAAATGCTTAACTCGCCGAGAAAATCACTTTATTTCCACAATGAATGCCTGGCAAAAATAGTTAATTTTGATGCAAGCCGTTCTGAAAGCAATCGGCGAATTACTCAATATGCTTAACTCGCCGAGAAAATCACGTTATTTCCACAATGAATGTCTGGCAAAAATAGTAATTTTGATGCAAGCCGTTCTGAAAGCAATCGGCGAATTACTCAAAATGCTTAACTCGCCGAGAAAATCACTTTTGTTCCACAATGAATGTCTGGCAAAAAATAGTTAATTTCAATGCAAGCCGTTCTGAAACCAATCGACAAATTACTCAAAATGCTTTACTCGCCGAGAAAATCACTTTATTTCCACAATCAATGTCTGGCAAAAATAGTTAATTTTGATGCAAGCCGTTCTGAAAGCAATCGGCGAATTACTCAATATGCTTAACTCGCCGAGAAAATCACTTTATTTCCACAATGAATGTCTGGCAAAAATAGTTAATTTTGATGCTAGCCGTCCTGAAAGCAATCGGCGAATTACTCAAAATGCTTAACTCGCCGAGATAATCACTTTTGTTCCACAATGAATGTCTGGCAAAAAATAGTTAATTTCAAGGCAAGCCGTTCTGAAACCAATCGGCAAATTACTCAAAATGCTTAACTCGCCGAGAAAATCACTTTATTTCCACAATGAATGCCTGGCAAAAATAGTTATTTTGGTGCAAGCCGTTCTGAAAGCAATCGGCGAATTACTCAAAATGCTTAACTCGCCCAGAAAATCACTTTTTTTCACAAGTGAATGTCTGGCAAACAATAGTTAATTTTGATGCAAGACGTTCTGAAACCAATCGGCAAATTACTCAAAATGCTTAACTCGCTGAGAAAATCACTTTCTTGCCACAATGAATGTCTGGCAAAAAGTAGTACATTTTAATGCAAGCTGTTCTGAAACCAACCGGCAAATTACTCAAAATGCATAACTCGCCGAGAAAATCAGTTTTTTTCAACAATGAATGTCTGGCAAAAAATAGTTAATTGTGATGCAAACCGATCTGAAATCATTCGGCAAATTGCTCAAAATGCTTAACCTGCCGAGAAAATAACTTTGGTTCCGCAATGAATATCTGGCAAAAAATGGTAAATTTCAATGCAAGCCGTTCTGAAACCGATCGGCAAATTACTCAAAATGCTTAACGCGCCGAGAAAATCACTTTTTTCCCCACAATGAATGTCTGGCAAAAAATAGTTAATTGTGATGCAAGTCGTTCTGAAACCAATCGGCAATTTACTCAAAATGCTTAACTCGCCGAGCAAATCACTTTCTTTCCACATGATTGTCGGGCAAAAATAGTTAATTTTGATGCAAGCCGTTCTGAAAGCGATCGGCGAATTACTCAAAATGCTTAACTCGCCGAGAAAATCACGTTTTTCCCACAATGAATGTCTGTCAAAAAATAGTAAATTTCAATGCAAGCCGTTCTGAAAGCAATCGGCAAACTACTCAAAATGCTTAACTCGCCGAGAAAATCACTTTTGTTCAATAATGAATGCCTGGCAAAAAATAGTTAATTGTATTGCAAGCCGTTCTGAAACCAATCGGCAAATTAAAATGCTTAACTCGCCGAGAAAATCACTTTTGTTCCACAATGAACGCCTGGCAAACAATAGTTAATTGTGATGCAAGTCGTTCTGAAACCAATCGGCAATTTACTCAAAATGCTTAACTCGCCGAGCAAATCACTTTCTTTCCACATGATTGTCTGGCAAAAATAGTTAATTTTGATGCAAGCCGTTCTGAAAGCGATCGGCGAATTACTCAAAATGCTTAACTCGCCGAGAAAATCACGTTTTTCCCACAATGAATGTCTGTCAAAAAATAGTAAATTTCAATGCAAGCCGTTCTGAAAGCAATCGGCAAACTACTCAAAATGCTTAACTCGCCGAGAAAATCACTTTTGTTCAATAATGAATGCCTGGCAAAAAATAGTTAATTGTATTGCAAGCCGTTCTGAAACCAATCGGCAAATTAAAATGCTTAACTCGCCGAGAAAATCACTTTTGTTCCACAATGAACGCCTGGCAAACAATAGTTAATTGTGATGCAAGCCGTTCTGAAACCAATCGGCAAATTGCTCAAAATGCTTAACTCGCCGAGAAAATCACCTTTTTCCCACAATGAATGTCTGGCAAAAAATAGTAAATTTCAATGCAAGCCGTTCTGAAAACAATCGGCAAATTGCTGAAAATGCTTAACTCGGCGAGAAAATCACTTTTGTTCCACAATGAATGTCTGGCAAAAAATAGTAAATTTCAATGCAAGCCGTTCTGAAAACAATCGGCAAATTGCTCAAAATGCTTAACTCGCCGAGAAAATCACTTTTTTCCCCACAATTAATGTCTGGCAAAAAATAGTTAATTTTGATGCAAGTCGTTCTGAAACCAATCGTCAAATTACTCAAAATGCTTAACTCGCCGAGAAAATCACTTTCTTTACACAATGAATGGCTGGCAAAAAATAGTTAATTTCAATGCAAGCCGTTCTGAAACCAATCGGCAAATTACTCAAAATGCTTAACTCGCCGAGAAAATTACTTTTTTCCCACAATGAATGTCTGGCAAAAAATAGTAAATTTCAATGCAAGCCGTTCTGAAAGCAATCGGCAAATTACTCAAAATGCTTAACTCGCCGAGAAATACACTTTTTTTACAAAATGATTGGCTGGCAAAAAATAGTTAATTGTGATGCAAACCGTTCTGAAACCACTCGGCAAATTACTCAAAATGCTTAACTCGCCGAGAAAATTACTTTTTTCCCACAATGAATGTCTGGCAAAAAATAGTTAATTTTGATGCAAGACGTTCTGAAACCAATCGGCAAATTACTCAAAATGCTGAACTCGCCGAGAAAATTACTTTTTTCCCACAATGAAAGTCTTGCAAAAAATAGTAAATTTCAATGCAAGCCGTTCTGAAAGCAATCGGCAAATTACTCAAAGTGCTTTACTCGCCGAGAAATACACTTTTTTCCCCACAATGAATGTCTGGCAAAAAATAGTTAATTGTGATGCAAGTCGTTCTGAAACCAATCGGCAATTTACTCGAAATGCTTAACTCGCCGAGCAAATCACTTTATTTCCACAATGAATGCCTGGCAAAAATAGTTAATTTTGGTGCAAGCCGTTCTGAAAGCAATCGGCGAATTACTCAATACGCTTAACTCGCCGAGAAAATCACTTTTGTTCCACAATGAATGTCTGGCAAAAAATAGTAAATTTCAATGCAAGCCGTTCTGAAACCGATCGTCAAATTACTCAAAATGCTTAACGCGCCGAGAAAATCACTTTTTTTCCACACAATGAATGTCTGGCAAAAAATAGTTAATTTTGATGCAAGTCGATCTGAAACCAATCGGCAAAATGCTGAAGTCGCCGAGAAAATCACTTTCATTCCAAAATGAATGTCTGGCAAAAAATAGGAAATTTCAATGCAAGCCTTACTGAAACCAATCGGCAAATTTCTCAAAATGCTTAACGCGCCGAGAAAATCACTTTTGTTCCACAACGAATGTCTGGCAAAAAATAGTAAATTTCAATGCAAGCATTTCTGAAACCAAACGGCAAATTACTCAAAATGCTTAACTCGCCGAGAAAATCAGTTTTTTTCCACAATGAATGTCTGGCAAAAATAGTTAATTTTGATGCAAGCCGTTCTGAAAGCAATCGGCGAATTACTCAAAATGCTTAACTCGCCGAGAAAATCACTTTTGTTCCACAATGAATGTCTGGCAAAAAATATTTAATTTCAATGCAAGCCGTTCTGAAAGCAATCGGCGAATTACTCAATATGCTTTACTCGCCGAGAAAATCACTTTATTTCCACAATGAATGTCTGGCAAAAATAGTTAATTTTGATGCTAGCCGTCCTGAAAGCAATCGGCGAATTACTCAAAATGCTTAACTCGCCGAGATAATCACTTTTGTTCCACAATGAATGTCTGGCAAAAAATAGTTAATTTCAAGGCAAGCCGTTCTGAAACCAATCGGCAAATTACTCAAAATGCTTAACTCGCCGAGAAAATCAGTTTATTTCCACAATGAATGCCTGGCAAAAATAGTTATTTTGGTGCAAGCCGTTCTGAAAGCAATCGGCGAATTACTCAAAATGCTTAACTCGCCGAGAAAATCACTTTTTTTCACAAGTGAATGTCTGGCAAACAATAGTTGATTTTGATGCAAGACGTTCTGAAACCAATCGGCAAATTACTCAAAATGCTTAACTCGCTGAGAAAATCACTTTCTTGCCACAATGAATGTCTGGCAAAAAGTAGTACATTTTAATGCAAGCTGTTCTGAAACCAACCGGCAAATTACTCAAAATGCATAACTCGCCGAGAAAATCAGTTTTTTTCAACAATGAATGTCTGGCAAAAAATAGTTAATTGTGATGCAAACCGATCTGAAATCATTCGGCAAATTGCTCAAAATGCTTAACCTGCCGAGAAAATAACTTTTGTTCCACAATGAATGCCAGGCAAAAAATAGTTAATTGTGATGCAAGCCGTTCTGAAACCAATCGGCAAATTCCTGAAAATGCTTAACTCGCCGAGAAAGTCACCTTTTTCCCACAATGAATGTCTGGCAAAAAATAGTAAATTTCAATGCAAGCCGTTCTGAAACCAATCGGCAAATTACTCAAAATGCTTAACGCGCCGAGAAAATCACTTTTTTCCCCACAATGAATGTCTGGCAAAAAATAGTTAATTGTGATGCAAGTCGTTCTGAAACCAATCGGCAATTTACTCGAAATGCTTAACTCGCCGAGCAAATCACTTTATTTCCACAATGAATGCCTGGCAAAAATAGTTAATTTTGGTGCAAGCCGTTCTGAAAGCAATCGGCGAATTACTCAATACGCTTAACTCGCCGAGAAAATCACTTTTGTTCCACAATGAATGTCTGGCAAAAAATAGTAAATTTCAATGCAAGCCGTTCTGAAACCGATCGTCAAATTACTCAAAATGCTTAACGCGCCGAGAAAATCACTTTTTTTCCACACAATGAATGTCTGGCAAAAAATAGTTAATTTTGATGCAAGTCGATCTGAAACCAATCGGCAAAATGCTGAAGTCGCCGAGAAAATCACTTTCATTCCAAAATGAATGTCTGGCAAAAAATAGGAAATTTCAATGCAAGCCTTACTGAAACCAATCGGCAAATTTCTCAAAATGCTTAACGCGCCGAGAAAATCACTTTTGTTCCACAACGAATGTCTGGCAAAAAATAGTAAATTTCAATGCAAGCATTTCTGAAACCAAACGGCAAATTACTCAAAATGCTTAACTCGCCGAGAAAATCAGTTTTTTTCCACAATGAATGTCTGGCAAAAATAGTTAATTTTGATGCAAGCCGTTCTGAAAGCAATCGGCGAATTACTCAAAATGCTTAACTCGCCGAGAAAATCACTTTTGTTCCACAATGAATGTCTGGCAAAAAATATTTAATTTCAATGCAAGCCGTTCTGAAAGCAATCGGCGAATTACTCAATATGCTTTACTCGCCGAGAAAATCACTTTATTTCCACAATGAATGTCTGGCAAAAATAGTTAATTTTGATGCTAGCCGTCCTGAAAGCAATCGGCGAATTACTCAAAATGCTTAACTCGCCGAGATAATCACTTTTGTTCCACAATGAATGTCTGGCAAAAAATAGTTAATTTCAAGGCAAGCCGTTCTGAAACCAATCGGCAAATTACTCAAAATGCTTAACTCGCCGAGAAAATCAGTTTATTTCCACAATGAATGCCTGGCAAAAATAGTTATTTTGGTGCAAGCCGTTCTGAAAGCAATCGGCGAATTACTCAAAATGCTTAACTCGCCGAGAAAATCACTTTTTTTCACAAGTGAATGTCTGGCAAACAATAGTTGATTTTGATGCAAGACGTTCTGAAACCAATCGGCAAATTACTCAAAATGCTTAACTCGCTGAGAAAATCACTTTCTTGCCACAATGAATGTCTGGCAAAAAGTAGTACATTTTAATGCAAGCTGTTCTGAAACCAACCGGCAAATTACTCAAAATGCATAACTCGCCGAGAAAATCAGTTTTTTTCAACAATGAATGTCTGGCAAAAAATAGTTAATTGTGATGCAAACCGATCTGAAATCATTCGGCAAATTGCTCAAAATGCTTAACCTGCCGAGAAAATAACTTTTGTTCCACAATGAATGCCAGGCAAAAAATAGTTAATTGTGATGCAAGCCGTTCTGAAACCAATCGGCAAATTCCTGAAAATGCTTAACTCGCCGAGAAAGTCACCTTTTTCCCACAATGAATGTCTGGCAAAAAATAGTAAATTTCAATGCAAGCCGTTCTGAAACCAATCGGCAAATTACTCAAAATGCTTAACGCGCCGAGAAAATCACTTTTTTCCCCACAATGAATGTCTGGCAAAAAATAGTTAATTGTGATGCAAGTCGTTCTGAAACCAATCGGCAATTTACTCAAAATGCTTACCTCGCCGAGCAAATCACTTTCTTTCCACATGATTGTCTGGCAAAAATAGTTAATTTTGATGCAAGCCGTTCTGAAAGCGATCGGCGAATTACTCAAAATGCTTAACTCGCCGAGAAAATCACGTTTTTCCCACAATGAATGTCTGTCAAAAAATAGTAAATTTCAATGCAAGCCGTTCTGAAAGCAATCGGCAAACTACTCAAAATGCTTAACTCGCCGAGAAAATCACTTTTGTTCAATAATGAATGCCTGGCAAAAAATAGTTAATTGTATTGCAAGCCGTTCTGAAACCAATCGGCAAATTAAAATGCTTAACTCGCCGAGAAAATCACTTTTGTTCCACAATGAACGCCTGGCAAACAATAGTTAATTGTGATGCAAGCCGTTCTGAAACCAATCGGCAAATTGCTCAAAATGCTTAACTCGCCGAGAAAATCACCTTTTTCCCACAATGAATGTCTGGCAAAAAATAGTAAATTTCAATGCAAGCCGTTCTGAAAACAATCGGCAAATTGCTGAAAATGCTTAACTCGGCGAGAAAATCACTTTTGTTCCACAATGAATGTCTGGCAAAAAATAGTAAATTTCAATGCAAGCCGTTCTGAAAACAATCGGCAAATTGCTCAAAATGCTTAACTCGCCGAGCAAATCACTTTTTTCCCCACAATTAATGTCTGGCAAAAAATAGTTAATTTTGATGCAAGTCGTTCTGAAACCAATCGTCAAATTACTCAAAATGCTTAACTCGCCGAGAAAATCACTTTCTTTCCACAATGAATGGCTGGCAAAAAATAGTTAATTTCAATGCAAGCCGTTCTGAAACCAATCGGCAAATTACTCAAAATGCTTAACTCGCCGAGAAAATTACTTTTTTCCCACAATGAATGTCTGGCAAAAAATAGTAAATTTCAATGCAAGCCGTTCTGAAAGCAATCGGCAAATTACTCAAAATGCTTAACTCGCCGAGAAATACACTTTTTTTACAAAATGATTGGCTGGCAAAAAATAGTTAATTGTGATGCAAACCGTTCTGAAACCACTCGGCAAATTACTCAAAATGCTTAACTCGCCGAGAAAATTACTTTTTTCCCACAATGAATGTCTGGCAAAAAATAGTTAATTTTGATGCAAGACGTTCTGAAACCAGTCGGCAAATTACTCAAAATGCTAAACTCGCCGAGAAAATCACTTTTTTCCCACAATGAAAGTCTTGCAAAAAATAGTTAATTTCAATGCAAGCCGTTCTGAAAGCAATCGGCAAATTACTCAAAGTGCTTTACTCGCCGAGAAATACACTTTTTTCCCCACAATCAATGTCTGGCAAAAATAGTTAATTTTGATGCAAGCCGTTCTGAAAGCGATCGGCGAATCACTCAAATTGCTTAACTCGCCGAGAAAATCACTTTTGTTTCACAATGAATGTCTGGCAAAAAATAGGAAATTTCAATGCAAGCCGTTCTGAAACCAATCGGCAAATTGCTCAAAATGCTGAACGCGCCGAGAAAATCACGTTTGTTCCACAATGAATCTCTGGCAAAAAATAGTAATTTTGACGCAAGACGTTCTGATACCAATCAGCAAATTACTCAAAATGCTTAACTCGCCGAGAAAATCACTTTTTTTCCCAAATGAATGTCCGGCAAACAATAGTTAATTTTGATGCAAGACGTTCTGAAACCAATGGACAAATTACTCAAAATGCTTAACTCGCCGAGAAAATCACTTTTGTTCCACAATGAACGCCTGGCAAAAAATAGTTAATTGTGATGCAAGCCGTTCTGAAACCGATCGGCAAATTACTCAAAATGCTTAACTCGCCGAGAAAATCACCTTTTTCCCACAATGAATGTCTGGCAAAAAATAGTAAATTTCAATGCAAGCCGTTCTGAAAACAATCGGCAAAATGCTCAAAATGCTTAACTCGCCGAGAAAATCACTTTTGTTCCACAATGAATGTCTGGCAAAAAATAGTAAATTGTGATGCAAGCCGTTCTGAAACCAATCGGCAAATTACTCAAAATGCCTAACTCGCCGAGAAAATCACTTTTGTTCCACAATGAATGTCTGGCAAAAAATAGTTAATTTCAATGCAAGCCGTTCTGAAACCAATCGGCAAATTACTCAAAATGCTTAACTCGCCGAGAAATACACTTTTTTTCCAAAATGATTGGCTGGCAAAAAATAGTTAATTGTGATGCAAGCCGTTCTGAAACCAATCGGCAAATTACTCAAAATGCTTAATTCGCCGAGAAAATCACTTTTGTTCCTCAATGAATGTCTGGCAAAAAATAGTAAATTTCAATGCAAGCCGTTCTGAAACCAATCGGCAAATTACTCAAAATGCTTAACTCGCAGAGAAAATCAGTTTTTTTCCACAATCAATGCCTGGCAAAAAATAGTTAATTTTGATGCACGCCGTTCTGAAACCAATCGGCAAATTACTCAAAATGCTTAACTCGCCGAGAAAATCACTTTTGTTCCACAATGAATGTCTGGCAAAAAATAGGAAATTTCAATGCAAGCCGTTCTGAAACCAATCGGCAAATTACTCAAAATGCTTAACTCGCCGAGAAAATCACTTTATTTCCACAATGAATGCCTGGCAAAAATAGTTAATTTTGATGCAAGCCGTTCTGAAAGCAATCGGCGAATTACTCAATATGCTTAACTCGCCGAGAAAATCACGTTATTTCCACAATGAATGTCTGGCAAAAATAGTTAATTTTGATGCAAGCCGTTCTGAAAGCAATCGGCGAATTACTCAAAATGCTTAACTCGCCGAGAAAATCACTTTTGTTCCACAATGAATGTCTGGCAAAAAATAGTTAATTTCAATGCAAGCCGTTCTGAAACCAATCGGCAAATTACTCAAAATGCTTAACTCGCCGAGAAAATCACTTTATTTCCACAATCAATGTCTGGCAAAAATAGTTAATTTTGATGCAAGCCGTTCTGAAAGCAATCGGCGAATTACTCAATATGCTTAACTCGCCGAGAAAATCACTTTATTTCCACAATGAATGTCTGGCAAAAATAGTTAATTTTGATGCAAGCCGTTCTGAAAGCAATCGGCGAATTACTCAATATGCTTAACTCGCCGAGAAAATCACTTTATTTCCACAATGAATGCTTGGCAAAAATAGTTAATTTTGGTGCAAGCCGTTCTGAAAGCAATCGGCGAATTACTCAATATGCTTAACTCGCCGAGAAAATCACGTTATTTCCACAATGAATGTCTGGCAAAAATAGTTAATTTTGATGCAAGCCGTTCTGAAAGCAATCGGCGAATTACTCAAAATGCTTAACTCGCCGAGAAAATCACTTTTGTTCCACAATGAATGTCTGGCAAAAAATAGTTAATTTCAATGCAAGCCGTTCTGAAACCAATCGGCAAATTACTCAAAATGCTTAACTCGCCGAGAAAATCACTTTATTTCCACAATCAATGTCTGGCAAAAATAGTTAATTTTGATGCAAGCCGTTCTGAAAGCGATCGGCGAATCACTCAAAATGCTTAACTCGCCGAGAAAATCACTTTTGTTTCACAATGAATGTCTGGCAAAAAATAGGAAATTTCAATGCAAGCCGTTCTGAAACCAATCGGCAAATTGCTCAAAATGCTGAACGCGCTGAGAAAATCACGTTTGTTCCACAATGTATCTCTGGCAAAAAATAGTAATTTTGACGCACGACGTTCTGATACCAATCAGCAAATTACTCAAAATGCTTAACTCGCCGAGAAAATCACTTTTTTTCTCAAATGAATGTCCGGCAAACAATAGTTAATTTTGATGCAAGACGTTCTGAAACCAATGGACAAATTACTCAAAATGCTTAACTCGCCGAGAAAATCACTTTTGTTCCACAATGAACGCCTGGCAAAAAATAGTTAATTGTGATGCAAGCCGTTCTGAAACCGATCGGCAAATTACTCAAAATGCTTAACTCGCCGAGAAAATCACCTTTTTCCCACAATGAATGTCTGGCAAAAAATAGTAAATTTCAATGCAAGCCGTTCTGAAAACAATCGGCAAAATGCTCAAAATGCTTAACTCGCCGAGAAAATCACTTTTGTTCCACAATGAATGTCTGGCAAAAAATAGTAAATTGTGATGCAAGCCGTTCTGAAACCAATCGGCAAATTACTCAAAATGCCTAACTCGCCGAGAAAATCACTTTATTTCCACAATGAATGCTTGGCAAAAATAGTTAATTTTGGTGCAAGCCGTTCTGAAAGCAATCGGCGAATTACTCAAAATGCTTATCTCGCCGAGAAAATCACTTTTGTTCCACAATGAATGTCTGGCAAAAAATAGTTAATTTCAAGGCAAGCCGTTCTGAAACCAATCGGCAAATTACTCAAAATGCTTAACTCGCCGAGAAAATCACTTTATTTCCAGAATGAATGCTTGGCAAAAATAGTTAATTTTGGTGCAAGCCGTTCTGAAAGCAATCGGCGAATTACTCAATATGCTTAACTCGCCGAGAAAATCACGTTATTTCCACAATGAATGTCTGGCAAAAATAGTTAATTTTGATGCAAGCCGTTCTGAAAGCAATCGGCGAATTACTCAAAATGCTTAACTCGCCGAGAAAATCACTTTTGTTCCACAATGAATGTCTGGCAAAAAATAGTTAATTTCAATGCAAGCCGTTCTGAAACCAATCGGCAAATTACTCAAAATGCTTAACTCGCCGAGAAAATCACTTTATTTCCACAATCAATGTCTGGCAAAAATAGTTAATTTTGATGCAAGCCGTTCTGAAAGCGATCGGCGAATCACTCAAAATGCTTAACTCGCCGAGAAAATCACTTTTGTTTCACAATGAATGTCTGGCAAAAAATAGGAAATTTCAATGCAAGCCGTTCTGAAACCAATCGGCAAATTGCTCAAAATGCTGAACGCGCCGAGAAAATCACGTTTGTTCCACAATGTATCTCTGGCAAAAATTAGTAATTTTGACGCACGACGTTCTGATACCAATCAGCAAATTACTCAAAATGCTTAACTCGCCGAGAAAATCACTTTTTTTCCCAAATGAATGTCCGGCAAACAATAGTTAATTTTGATGCAAGACGTTCTGAAACCAATGGACAAATTACTCAAAATGCTTAACTCGCCGAGAAAATCACTTTTGTTCCACAATGAACGCCTGGCAAAAAATAGTTAATTGTGATGCAAGCCGTTCTGAAACCGATCGGCAAATTACTCAAAATGCTTAACTCGCCGAGAAAATCACCTTTTTCCCACAATGAATGTCTGGCAAAAAATAGTAAATTTCAATGCAAGCCGTTCTGAAAACAATCGGCAAAATGCTCAAAATGCTTAACTCGCCGAGAAAATCACTTTTGTTCCACAATGAATGTCTGGCAAAAAATAGTAAATTGTGATGCAAGCCGTTCTGAAACCAATCGGCAAATTACTCAAAATGCCTAACTCGCCGAGAAAATCACTTTTGTTCCACAATGAATGTCTGGCAAAAAATAGTAAATTTCAATGCAAGCCGTTCTGAAACCGATCGTCAAATTACTCAAAATGCTTAACGCGCCGAGAAAATCACTTTTTTTCTACACAATGAATGTCTGGCAAAAAATAGTTAATTTGATGCAAGCCGTTCTGAAAGCAATAGGCGAATTACTCAAAATGCTTAACTCGCCGAGAAAATCACTTTTGTTCCACAACGAATGTCTGGCAAAAAATAGTTAATTTCAATGCAAGCCGTTCTGAAACCAATCGGCAAATTACTCAAAATGCTTAACTCGCCGAGAAAATCACTTAATTTCCACAATGAATGCCTGGCAAAAATAGTTAATTTTGATGCAAGCCGTTCTGAAAGCAATCGGCGAATTACTCAATATGCTTAACTCGCCGAGAAAATCACGTTATTTCCACAATGAATGTCTGGCAAAAAATAGTTAATTTCAATGCAAGCCGTTCTGAAACCAATCGGCAAATTACTCAAAATGCTTAACTCGCCGAGAAAATCACTTTATTTCCACAATCAATGTCTGGCAAAAATAGTTAATTTTGATGCAAGCCGTTCTGAAAGCAATCGGCGAATTACTCAATATGCTTAACTCCCCGAGAAAATCACTTTTGTTCCACAATGAATGTCTGGCAAAAAATAGTTAATTTCAAGGCAAGCCGTTCTGAAACCAATCGGCAAATTACTCAAAATGCTTAACTCGCCGAGAAAATCACTTTATTTCCACAATGAATGCCTGGCAAAAATAGTTAATTTTGGTGCAAGCCGTTCTGAAAGCAATCGGCGAATTACTCAATATGCTTAACTCGCCGAGAAAATCACTTTTGTTCCACAATGAATGTCTGGCAAAAAATAGTAAATTTCAATGCAAGCCGTTCTGAAACCGATCGTCAAATTACTCAAAATGCTTAACGCGCCGAGAAAATCACTTTTTTTCCACACAATGAATGTCTGGCAAAAAATAGTTAATTTTGATGCAAGTCGATCTGAAACCAATCGGCAAAATGCTGAACTCGCCGAGAAAATCACTTTCATTCCAAAATGAATGTCTGGCAAAAAATAGGAAATTTCAATGCAAGCCTTACTGAAACCAATCGGCAAATTTCTCAAAATGCTTAACGCGCCGAGAAAATCACTTTTGTTCCACAATGAATGTCTGGCAAAAAATAGTAAATTTCAATGCAAGCATTTCTGAAACCAAACGGCAAATTACTCAAAATGCTTAACTCGCCGAGAAAATCAGTTTTTTTCCACAATGAATGTCTGGCAAAAATATAGTTAATTTTGATGCAAGACGTTCTGAAACCAATCGGCAAATTACTCAAAATGCTTAACTCGCCGAGAAAATCACTTTTGTTCCACAATGAATGTCTGGCAAAAAATAGGAAGTTTCAATGCAAGCCGTTCTGAAACCAATCGGCAAATTACTCAAAATGCTTAACTCGCCGAGAAAATCACTTTATTTCCACAATGAATGTCTGGCAAAAATAGTTAATTTTGATGCTAGCCGTCCTGAAAGCAATCGGCGAATTACTCAAAATGCTTAACTCGCCGAGATAATCACTTTTGTTCCACAATGAATGTCTGGCAAAAAATAGTTAATTTCAAGGCAAGCCGTTCTGAAACCAATCGGCAAATTACTCAAAATGCTTAACTCGCCGAGAAAATCACTTTATTTCCACAATGAATGCCTGGCAAAAATAGTTATTTTGGTGCAAGCCGTTCTGAAACCAATCGGCAAATTACTCAAAATGCTTAACTCGCTGAGAAAATCACTTTCTTGCCACAATGAATGTCTGGCAAAAAGTAGTACATTTTAATGCAAGCTGTTCTGAAACCAACCGGCAAATTACTCAAAATGCATAACTCGCCGAGAAAATCAGTTTTTTTCAACAATGAATGTCTGGCAAAAAATAGTTAATTGTGATGCAAACCGATCTGAAATCATTCGGCAAATTGCTCAAAATGCTTAACCTGCCGAGAAAATAACTTTTGTTCCACAATGAATGCCAGGCAAAAAATAGTTAATTGTGATGCAAGCCGTTCTGAAACCAATCGGCAAATTACTGAAAATGCTTAACTCGCCGAGAAAGTCACCTTTTTCCCACAATGAATGTCTGGCAAAAAATAGTAAATTTCAATGCAAGCCGTTCTGAAACCGATCGGCAAATTACTCAAAATGCTTAACGCGCCGAGAAAATCACTTTTTTCCCCACAATGAATGTCTGGCAAAAAATAGTTAATTGTGATGCAAGTCGTTCTGAAACCAATCGGCAATTTACTCAAAATGCTTAACTCGCCGAGCAAATCACTTTCTTTCCACATGATTGTCTGGCAAAAATAGTTAACTTTGATGCAAGCCGTTCTGAAAGCGATCGGCGAATTACTCAAAATGCTTAACTCGCCGAGAAAATCACTTTCTTTCCACAATGAATGGCTGGCAAAAAATAGTTAATTTCAATGCAAGCCGTTCTGAAACCAATCGGCAAATTACTCAAAATGCTTAACTCGCCGAGAAAATTACTTTTTTCCCACAATGAATGCCTGGCAAAAAGTAGTAAATTTCAATGCAAGCCGTTCTGAAAGCAATCGGCAAATTACTCAAAATGCTTAACTCGCCGAGAAATACACTTTTTTTACAAAATGATTGGCTGGCAAAAAATAGTTAATTGTGATGCAAACCGTTCTGAAACCACTCGGCAAATTACTCAAAATGCTTAACTCGCCGAGAAAATTACTTTTTTCCCACAATGAATGTCTGGCAAAAAATAGTTAATTTTGATGCAAGACGTTCTGAAACCAATCGGCAAATTACTCAAAATGCTAAACTCGCCGAGAAAATTACTTTTTTCCCACAATGAAAGTCTTGCAAAAAATAGTAAATTTCAATGCAAGCCGTTCTGAAAGCAATCGGCAAATTACTCAAAGTGCTTTACTCGCCGAGAAATACACTTTTTCCCCCACAATGAATGTCTGGCAAAAAATAGTTAATTGTGATGCAAGTCGTTCTGAAACCAATCGGCAATTTACTCAAAATGCTTAACTCGCCGAGCAAATCACTTTCTTTCCACATGATTGTCTGGCAAAAATAGTTAATTTTGATGCGAGCCGTTCTGAAAGTGATCGGCGAATTACTCAAAATGCTTAACTCGCCGAGAAAATCACGTTTTTCCCACAATGAATGTCTGTCAAAAAATAGTAAATTTCAATGCAAGACGTTCTGAAAGCAATCGGCAAATTACTCAAAATGCTTAACTCGCCGAGAAAATCACTTTTGTTCCACAATGAATGTCTGGCAAAAAATAGTAAATTGTGATGCAAGCCGTTCTGAAACCGATCGGCAAATTACTCAAAATGCTTAACTCGCCGAGAAAATCACTTTTGTTCCACAATGAATATCTGGCAAAAAATAGTTAATTTCAATGCAAACCGTTCTGAAACTAATCGGCAAATTACTCAAAATGCTTAACTCGCGGAGAAAATAATTTTTTTTCACAATCAATGTCTGGCAAACAATAGTTAATTTTGATTCAAGAAGTTCTGAAACCAATCGGCAAATTACTCAAAATGCAGAACTCGCCGAGAAAATCGCTTTTGTTCCACAATGAATGTCTGGCATAAAATAGTAAATTTTGATGCAAGCCGTTCTGAAACCAATCGGCAAATTACTCAAAATGCTTAATTCGCCGAGAAAATCACTTTGTTCCCACAATGAATGTTTGGAAAAAAAGAGTAAATTTTAATGCAAGCCGTTCTAAAACCAATCGGCAAATTACTCAAATTGCTTAACTCGCCGAGAAAATCATTTTCTTGCCACAATGAATGTCTTGCAAAAAATAATAAATTTTAATGCAAGCCGTTCTGAAACCAACCGGCAAATTACTCAAAATACTTAACTCGCCGAGAAAATCGCTTTTGTTCCACAATGAATGTCTGGCATAAAATAGTAAATTTTGATGCAAGCCGTTCTGAAACCAATCGGCAAATTACTCAAAATGCTTAACTCGCCGAGAAAATCACTTCGTTCCCACAATGAATGTTTGGAAATAAGAGTAATTTTTAATGCAAGCCGTTCTAAAACCAATCGACAAATTACTCAACATGCCTAACTCGCCGAGAAAATCACTTTTGTTCCACAATGAACGCCTGGCAAAAAATAGTTAATTGTGATGCAAGCCGTTCTGAAACCAATCGGCAAATTACTCAAAATGCTTAACTCGCCGAGAAAATCACCTTTTTCCCACAATGAATGTCTGGCAAAAAATAGTAATTTTGACGCAAGACGTTCTGATACCAATCAGCAAATTACTCAAAATGCTTAACTCGCCGAGAAAATCACTTTTTTTTCCCAAATGAATGTCTGGCAAACAATGGTTAATTGTGATGCAAGCCGTTCTGAAACCAATCGGCAAATTACTCAAAATGCTTAACTCGCCGAGAAAATCACCTTTTTCCCACAATGAATGCCTGGCAAAAAATAGTAAATTTAAATGCAAGCCGTTCTGAAAACAATCGGCAAAATGCTCAAAATGCTTAACTCGCCGAGAAAATCACTTTTGTTCCACAAGGAATGTCTGGCAAAAATAGTAAATTGTGATGCAAGCCGTTCTGAACCAATCGGCAAATTATTCAAAATGCCTAACTCGCCGAGAAAATCTCTTTTGTTCCACAATGAATGTCTGGCAAAAAATAGTTAATTGTGATGCAAACCGTTCTGAAACCACTCGGCAAATTTCTCAAAATGCTTAGCTCGCCGAGAAAATCACTTTTGTTCCACAATGAATGTCTGGCAAAAAATAGTAAATTGTGATCAAGCCGTTCTGAACCAATCGGCAAATTACTCAAAATGCTTAACTCGCTGAGAAAATCACTTTTTTTCCCAAATGAATGTCTGGCAAACAATAGTTAATTTTGATGCAAGACGATCTGAAACCAATCGGCAAATTACTCAAAATGCTGAACTCGCCGAGAAAATCACTTTTGTTCCACAATGAATGTCTGGCAAAAAATAGTAAATTTCAATGCAAGCCGTTCTGAAACCGATCGGCAAATTACCCAAAATGCTTAACGCGCCGTGAAAATCACCTTTTTCCCCCACAATGAATGTCTGGCAAAAAATAGTTAATTTTCATGCAAGTCGTTCTGAAACCAATCGGCAAATTACTCAAAATGCTTAACTCGCCGAGAAAATCACTTCGTTCCACAATGAACGCCTGGCAAAAAATAGTTAATTGTGATGCAAGCCGTTCTGAAACCAATCGGCAAATTACTCAAAATGCTTAACTCGCCGAGAAAATTACTTTTTTCCCACAATGAATGTCTGGCAAAAAATAGTAAATTTCAATGCAAGCCGTTCTGAAAGCAATCGGCAAACTACTGAAAATGCTTAACTCGCCGCGAAAATCACTTTTGTTCCGCAATGAATGCCTGGCAAAAAATAGTTAATTGTGTTGCAAGCCGCTCTGAAACCAATCGGCAAATTACTCAAAATGCTTAACTCGCCGAGAAAATCACTTTTGTTCCACAATCAATGTCTGGCAAACAATAGTTAATTTTGATTCAAGAAGTTCTGAAACCAATCGGCAAATTACTCAAAATGCATAACTCGCCGAGAAAATCATTTTCTTGCCACAATGAATGTCTTGCAAAAAATAGTAAATTTTAATGCAAGCCGTTCTGAAACCAACCGGCAAATTACTCAAAATGCTGAACTCGCCGAGAAAATCGCTTTTGTTCCACAATGAATGTCTGGCATAAAATAGTAAATTTTGATGCAAGCCGTTCTGAAACCAATCGGCAAATTACTCAAAATGCTTAACTCGCCGAGAAAATCATTTTCTTGTCACAATGAATGTCTTGCAAAAAATAGTAAATTTTAATGCAAGCCGTTCTGAAACCAACCGGCAAATTACTCAAAATGCTGAACTCGCCGAGTAAATCGCTTTTGTTCCACAATGAATGTCTGGCATAAAATAGTAAATTTTGATGCAAGCCGTTCTGAAACCAATCGGCAAATTACTCAAAATGCTTAACTCGCCGAGAAAATCACTTCGTTCCACAATGAACGCCTGGCAAAAAATAGTTAATTGTGATGCAAGCCGTTCTGAAACCAATCGGCAAATTACTCAAAATGCTTAACTCGCCGAGAAAATTACTTTTTCCCCACAATGAATGTCTGGCAAAAAATAGTAAATTTCAATGCAAGCCGTTCTGAAAGCAATCGGCAAACTACTGAAAATGCTTAACTGGCCGAGAAAATCACTTTTGTTCCGCAATGAATGCCTGGCAAAAAATAGTTAATTGTGTTGCAAGCCGCTCTGAAACCAATCGGCAAATTACTCAAAATGCTTAACTCGCCGAGAAAATCACTTTTGTTCCACAATGAACGCCTGGCAAAAAATAGTTAATTGTGATGCAAGCCGTTCTGAAACCAATCGGCAAATTACTCAAAATGCTTAACTCGCCGAGAAAATCACCTTTTTCCCACAATGAATGTCTGGCAAAAAATAGTAAATTTCAATGCAAGCCGTTCTGAAAACAATCGGCAAATTACTCAAAATGCTTAACTCGCCGAGAAAATCACTTCGTTCCACAATGAACGCCTGGCAAAAAATAGTTAATTGTGATGCAAGCCGTTCTGAAACCAATCGGCAAATTACTCAAAATGCTTAACTCGCCGAGAAAATTACTTTTTTCCCACAATGAATGTCTGGCAAAAAATAGTAAATTTCAATGCAAGCCGTTCTGAAAACAATCGGCAAATTACTCAAAATGCTTAACTCGCCGAGAAAATCACTTCGTTCCACAATGAACGCCTGGCAAAAAATAGTTAATTGTGATGCAAGCCGTTCTGAAACCAATCGGCAAATTACTCAAAATGCTTAACTCGCCGAGAAAATTACTTTTTCCCCACAATGAATGTCTGGCAAAAAATAGTAAATTTCAATGCAAGCCGTTCTGAAAGCAATCGGCAAACTACTGAAAATGCTTAACTGGCCGAGAAAATCACTTTTGTTCCGCAATGAATGCCTGGCAAAAAATAGTTAATTGTGTTGCAAGCCGCTCTGAAACCAATCGGCAAATTACTCAAAATGCTTAACTCGCCGAGAAAATCACTTTTGTTCCACAATGAACGCCTGGCAAAAAATAGTTAATTGTGATGCAAGCCGTTCTGAAACCAATCGGCAAATTACTCAAAATGCTTAACTCGCCGAGAAAATCACCTTTTTCCCACAATTAATGTCTGGCAAAAAATAGTAAATTTCAATGCAAGCCGTTCTGAAAACAATCGGCAAATTACTCAAAATGCTTAACTCGCCGAGAAAATCACTTCGTTCCACAATGAACGCCTGGCAAAAAATAGTTAATTGTGATGCAAGCCGTTCTGAAACCAATCGGCAAATTACTCAAAATGCTTAACTCGCCGAGAAAATTACTTTTTTCCCACAATGAATGTCTGGCAAAAAATAGTAAATTTCAATGCAAGCCGTTCTGAAAGCAATCGGCAAACTACTGAAAATGCTTAACTCGCCGAGAAAATCACTTTTGTTCCACAATGAATGCCTGGCAAAAAATAGTTAATTGTGTTGCAAGCCGCTCTGAAACCAATCGGCAAATTACTCAAAATGATTAACTCGCCGAGAAAATCACTTTTGTTCCACAATGAACGCCTGGCAAAAAATAGTTAATTGTGATGCAAGCCGTTCTGAAACCAATCGGCAAATTATTCAAAATGCTTAACTCGCCGAGAAAATCACCTTTTTCCCACAATGAATGTCTGGCAAAAAATAGTAAATTTCAATGCAAGCCGTTCTGAAAACCATCGGCAAAATGCTCAAAATGCTTAACTCGCCGAGAAAATCACTTTTGTTCCACAATGAATGTCTGGCAAAAATTAGTAAATTGTGATGCAAGCCGTTCTGAAAGCAATCGGCAAATTACTCAAAATGCTTAACTCGCCGAGAAAATCACTTTTGTTCCACAATGAATGTCTGGCAAAAAATAGTAAATTGTGATGCAAGCCGTTCTGAAACCGATCGGCAAATTACTCAAAATGCTTAACTCGCCGAGAAAATCACTTTTGTTCCACAATGAATATCTGGCAAAAAATAGTTAATTTCAATGCAAGCCGTTCTGAAACTAATCGGCAAATTACTCAAAATGCTTAACTCGCGGAGAAAATAATTTTTTTTCACAATCAATGTCTGGCAAACAATAGTTAATTTTGATTCAAGAAGTTCTGAAACCAATCGGCAAATTACTCAAAATGCAGAACTCGCCGAGAAAATCGCTTTTGTTCCACAATGAATGTCTGGCATAAAATAGTAAATTTTGATGCAAGCCGTTCTGAAACCAATCGGCAAATTACTCAAAATGCTTAATTCGCCGAGAAAATCACTTTGTTCCCACAATGAATGTTTGGAAAAAAAGAGTAAATTTTAATGCAAGCCGTTCTAAAACCAATCGGCAAATTACTCAAATTGCTTAACTCGCCGAGAAAATCATTTTCTTGCCACAATGAATGTCTTGCAAAAAATAATAAATTTTAATGCAAGCCGTTCTGAAACCAACCGGCAAATTACTCAAAATACTTAACTCGCCGAGAAAATCGCTTTTGTTCCACAATGAATGTCTGGCATAAAATAGTAAATTTTGATGCAAGCCGTTCTGAAACCAATCGGCAAATTACTCAAAATGCTTAACTCGCCGAGAAAATCACTTCGTTCCCACAATGAATGTTTGGAAATAAGAGTAATTTTTAATGCAAGCCGTTCTAAAACCAATCGACAAATTACTCAACATGCCTAACTCGCCGAGAAAATCACTTTTGTTCCACAATGAACGCCTGGCAAAAAATAGTTAATTGTGATGCAAGCCGTTCTGAAACCAATCGGCAAATTACTCAAAATGCTTAACTCGCCGAGAAAATCACCTTTTTCCCACAATGAATGTCTGGCAAAAAATAGTAATTTTGACGCAAGACGTTCTGATACCAATCAGCAAATTACTCAAAATGCTTAACTCGCCGAGAAAATCACTTTTTTTTCCCAAATGAATGACTGGCAAACAATGGTTAATTGTGATGCAAGCCGTTCTGAAACCAATCGGCAAATTACTCAAAATGCTTAACTCGCCGAGAAAATCACCTTTTTCCCACAATGAATGCCTGGCAAAAAATAGTAAATTTAAATGCAAGCCGTTCTGAAAACAATCGGCAAAATGCTCAAAATGCTTAACTCGCCGAGAAAATCACTTTTGTTCCACAAGGAATGTCTGGCAAAAATAGTAAATTGTGATGCAAGCCGTTCTGAACCAATCGGCAAATTATTCAAAATGCCTAACTCGCCGAGAAAATCTCTTTTGTTCCACAATGAATGTCTGGCAAAAAATAGTTAATTGTGATGCAAACCGTTCTGAAACCACTCGGCAAATTTCTCAAAATGCTTAGCTCGCCGAGAAAATCACTTTTGTTCCACAATGAATGTCTGGCAAAAAATAGTAAATTGTGATCAAGCCGTTCTGAACCAATCGGCAAATTACTCAAAATGCTTAACTCGCTGAGAAAATCACTTTTTTTCCCAAATGAATGTCTGGCAAACAATAGTTAATTTTGATGCAAGACGATCTGAAACCAATCGGCAAATTACTCAAAATGCTGAACTCGCCGAGAAAATCACTTTTGTTCCACAATGAATGTCTGGCAAAAAATAGTAAATTTCAATGCAAGCCGTTCTGAAACCGATCGGCAAATTACCCAAAATGCTTAACGCGCCGTGAAAATCACCTTTTTCCCCCACAATGAATGTCTGGCAAAAAATAGTTAATTTTCATGCAAGTCGTTCTGAAACCAATCGGCAAATTACTCAAAATGCTTAACTCGCCGAGAAAATCACTTCGTTCCACAATGAACGCCTGGCAAAAAATAGTTAATTGTGATGCAAGCCGTTCTGAAACCAATCGGCAAATTACTCAAAATGCTTAACTCGCCGAGAAAATTACTTTTTTCCCACAATGAATGTCTGGCAAAAAATAGTCAATTGTGTTGCAAGCCGCTCTGAAACCAATCGGCAAATTACTCAAAATGCTTAACTCGCCGAGAAAATCACTTTTGTTCCACAATCAATGTCTGGCAAACAATAGTTAATTTTGATTCAAGAAGTTCTGAAACCAATCGGCAAATTACTCAAAATGCATAACTCGCCGAGAAAATCATTTTCTTGCCACAATGAATGTCTTGCAAAAAATAGTAAATTTTAGTGCAAGCCGTTCTGAAACCAACCGGCAAATTACTCAAAATGCTGAACTCGCCGAGAAAATCGCTTTTGTTCCACAATGAATGTCTGGCATAAAATAGTAAATTTTGATGCAAGCCGTTCTGAAACCAATCGGCAAATTACTCAAAATGCTTAACTCGCCGAGAAAATCATTTTCTTGTCACAATGAATGTCTTGCAAAAAATAGTAAATTTTAATGCAAGCCGTTCTGAAACCAACCGGCAAATTACTCAAAATGCTGAACTCGCCGAGTAAATCGCTTTTGTTCCACAATGAATGTCTGGCATAAAATAGTAAATTTTGATGCAAGCCGTTCTGAAACCAATCGGCAAATTACTCAAAATGCTTAACTCGCCGAGAAAATCACTTCGTTCCACAATGAACGCCTGGCAAAAAATAGTTAATTGTGATGCAAGCCGTTCTGAAACCAATCGGCAAATTACTCAAAATGCTTAACTCGCCGAGAAAATTACTTTTTCCCCACAATGAATGTCTGGCAAAAAATAGTAAATTTCAATGCAAGCCGTTCTGAAAGCAATCGGCAAACTACCGAAAATGCTTAACTGGCCGAGAAAATCACTTTTGTTCCGCAATGAATGCCTGGCAAAAAATAGTTAATTGTGTTGCAAGCCGCTCTGAAACCAATCGGCAAATTACTCAAAATGCTTAACTCGCCGAGAAAATCACTTTTGTTCCACAATGAACGCCTGGCAAAAAATAGTTAATTGTGATGCAAGCCGTTCTGAAACCAATCGGCAAATTACTCAAAATGCTTAACTCGCCGAGAAAATCACCTTTTTCCCACAATGAATGTCTGGCAAAAAATAGTAAATTTCAATGCAAGCCGTTCTGAAAACAATCGGCAAATTACTCAAAATGCTTAACTCGCCGAGAAAATCACTTCGTTCCACAATGAACGCCTGGCAAAAAATAGTTAATTGTGATGCAAGCCGTTCTGAAACCAATCGGCAAATTACTCAAAATGCTTAACTCGCCGAGAAAATTACTTTTTTCCCACAATGAATGTCTGGCAAAAAATAGTAAATTTCAATGCAAGCCGTTCTGAAAACAATCGGCAAATTACTCAAAATGCTTAACTCGCCGAGAAAATCACTTCGTTCCACAATGAACGCCTGGCAAAAAATAGTTAATTGTGATGCAAGCCGTTCTGAAACCAATCGGCAAATTACTCAAAATGCTTAACTCGCCGAGAAAATTACTTTTTCCCCACAATGAATGTCTGGCAAAAAATAGTAAATTTCAATGCAAGCCGTTCTGAAAGCAATCGGCAAACTACTGAAAATGCTTAACTGGCCGAGAAAATCACTTTTGTTCCGCAATGAATGCCTGGCAAAAAATAGTTAATTGTGTTGCAAGCCGCTCTGAAACCAATCGGCAAATTACTCAAAATGCTTAACTCGCCGAGAAAATCACTTTTGTTCCACAATGAACGCCTGGCAAAAAATAGTTAATTGTGATGCAAGCCGTTCTGAAACCAATCGGCAAATTACTCAAAATGCTTAACTCGCCGAGAAAATCACCTTTTTCCCACAATTAATGTCTGGCAAAAAATAGTAAATTTCAATGCAAGCCGTTCTGAAAACAATCGGCAAATTACTCAAAATGCTTAACTCGCCGAGAAAATCACTTCGTTCCACAATGAACGCCTGGCAAAAAATAGTTAATTGTGATGCAAGCCGTTCTGAAACCAATCGGCAAATTACTCAAAATGCTTAACTCGCCGAGAAAATTACTTTTTTCCCACAATGAATGTCTGGCAAAAAATAGTAAATTTCAATGCAAGCCGTTCTGAAAGCAATCGGCAAACTACTGAAAATGCTTAACTCGCCGAGAAAATCACTTTTGTTCCACAATGAATGCCTGGCAAAAAATAGTTAATTGTGTTGCAAGCCGCTCTGAAACCAATCGGCAAATTACTCAAAATGATTAACTCGCCGAGAAAATCACTTTTGTTCCACAATGAACGCCTGGCAAAAAATAGTTAATTGTGATGCAAGCCGTTCTGAAACCAATCGGCAAATTACTCAAAATGCTTAACTCGCGGAGAAAATAATTTTTTTTCACAATCAATGTCTGGCAAACAATAGTTAATTTTGATTCAAGAAGTTCTGAAACCAATCGGCAAATTACTCAAAATGCTGAACTCGCCGAGAAAATCGCTTTTGTTCCACAATGAATGTCTGGCATAAAATAGTAAATTTTGATGCAAGCCGTTCTGAAACCAATCGGCAAATTACTCAAAATGCTTAATTCGCCGAGAAAATCACTTTGTTCCCACAATGAATGTTTGGAAAAAAAGAGTAAATTTTAATGCAAGCCGTTCTAAAACCAATCGGCAAATTACTCAAATTGCTTAACTCGCCGAGAAAATCATTTTCTTGCCACAATGAATGTCTTGCAAAAAATAATAAATTTTAATGCAAGCCGTTCTGAAACCAACCGGCAAATTACTCAAAATACTTAACTCGCCGAGAAAATCGCTTTTGTTCCACAATGAATGTCTGGCATAAAATAGTAAATTTTGATGCAAGCCGTTCTGAAACCAATCGGCAAATTACTCAAAATGCTGTACGCGCCGAGAAAATCACTTTTGTTCCACAATGAATGTTTGGAAATAAGAGTAATTTTTAATGCAAGCCGTTCTAAAACCAATCGACAAATTACTCAACATGCCTAACTCGCCGAGAAAATCACTTTTGTTCCACAATGAACGCCTGGCAAAAAATAGTTAATTGTGATGCAAGCCGTTCTGAAACCAATCGGCAAATTACTCAAAATGCTTAACTCGCCGAGAAAATCACCTTTTTCCCACAATGAATGTCTGGCAAAAAATAGTAATTTTGACGCAAGACGTTCTGATACCAATCAGCAAATTACTCAAAATGCTTAACTCGCCGAGAAAATCACTTTTTTTTCCCAAATGAATGTCTGGCAAACAATGGTTAATTGTGATGCAAGCCGTTCTGAAACCAATCGGCAAATTACTCAAAATGCTTAACTCGCCGAGAAAATCACCTTTTTCCCACAATGAATGCCTGGCAAAAAATAGTAAATTTAAATGCAAGCCGTTCTGAAAACAATCGGCAAAATGCTCAAAATGCTTAACTCGCCGAGAAAATCACTTTTGTTCCACAAGGAATGTCTGGCAAAAATAGTAAATTGTGATGCAAGCCGTTCTGAACCAATCGGCAAATTATTCAAAATGCCTAACTCGCCGAGAAAATCTCTTTTGTTCCACAATGAATGTCTGGCAAAAAATAGTTAATTGTGATGCAAACCGTTCTGAAACCACTCGGCAAATTTCTCAAAATGCTTAGCTCGCCGAGAAAATCACTTTTGTTCCACAATGAATGTCTGGCAAAAAATAGTAAATTGTGATCAAGCCGTTCTGAACCAATCGGCAAATTACTCAAAATGCTTAACTCGCTGAGAAAATCACTTTTTTCCCCAAATGAATGTCTGGCAAACAATAGTTAATTTTGATGCAAGACGATCTGAAACCAATCGGCAAATTACTCAAAATGCTGAACTCGCCGAGAAAATCACTTTTGTTCCACAATGAATGTCTGGCAAAAAATAGTAAATTTCAATGCAAGCCGTTCTGAAACCGATCGGCAAATTACCCAAAATGCTTAACGCGCCGTGAAAATCACCTTTTTCCCCCACAATGAATGTCTGGCAAAAAATAGTTAATTTTCATGCAAGTCGTTCTGAAACCAATCGGCAAATTACTCAAAATGCTTAACTCGCCGAGAAAATCACTTCGTTCCACAATGAACGCCTGGCAAAAAATAGTTAATTGTGATGCAAGCCGTTCTGAAACCAATCGGCAAATTACTCAAAATGCTTAACTCGCCGAGAAAATTACTTTTTTCCCACAATGAATGTCTGGCAAAAAATAGTAAATTTCAATGCAAGCCGTTCTGAAAGCAATCGGCAAACTACTGAAAATGCTTAACTCGCCGCGAAAATCACTTTTGTTCCGCAATGAATGCCTGGCAAAAAATAGTTAATTGTGTTGCAAGCCGCTCTGAAACCAATCGGCAAATTACTCAAAATGCTTAACTCGCCGAGAAAATCACTTTTGTTCCACAATCAATGTCTGGCAAACAATAGTTAATTTTGATTCAAGAAGTTCTGAAACCAATCGGCAAATTACTCAAAATGCATAACTCGCCGAGAAAATCATTTTCTTGCCACAATGAATGTCTTGCAAAAAATAGTAAATTTTAATGCAAGCCGTTCTGAAACCAACCGGCAAATTACTCAAAATGCTGAACTCGCCGAGAAAATCGCTTTTGTTCCACAATGAATGTCTGGCATAAAATAGTAAATTTTGATGCAAGCCGTTCTGAAACCAATCGGCAAATTACTCAAAATGCTTAACTCGCCGAGAAAATCATTTTCTTGTCACAATGAATGTCTTGCAAAAAATAGTAAATTTTAATGCAAGCCGTTCTGAAACCAACCGGCAAATTACTCAAAATGCTGAACTCGCCGAGTAAATCGCTTTTGTTCCACAATGAATGTCTGGCATAAAATAGTAAATTTTGATGCAAGCCGTTCTGAAACCAATCGGCAAATTACTCAAAATGCTTAACTCGCCGAGAAAATCACTTCGTTCCACAATGAACGCCTGGCAAAAAATAGTTAATTGTGATGCAAGCCGTTCTGAAACCAATCGGCAAATTACTCAAAATGCTTAACTCGCCGAGAAAATTACTTTTTCCCCACAATGAATGTCTGGCAAAAAATAGTAAATTTCAATGCAAGCCGTTCTGAAAGCAATCGGCAAACTACTGAAAATGCTTAACTGGCCGAGAAAATCACTTTTGTTCCGCAATGAATGCCTGGCAAAAAATAGTTAATTGTGTTGCAAGCCGCTCTGAAACCAATCGGCAAATTACTCAAAATGCTTAACTCGCCGAGAAAATCACTTTTGTTCCACAATGAACGCCTGGCAAAAAATAGTTAATTGTGATGCAAGCCGTTCTGAAACCAATCGGCAAATTACTCAAAATGCTTAACTCGCCGAGAAAATCACCTTTTTCCCACAATGAATGTCTGGCAAAAAATAGTAAATTTCAATGCAAGCCGTTCTGAAAACAATCGGCAAATTACTCAAAATGCTTAACTCGCCGAGAAAATCACTTCGTTCCACAATGAACGCCTGGCAAAAAATAGTTAATTGTGATGCAAGCCGTTCTGAAACCAATCGGCAAATTACTCAAAATGCTTAACTCGCCGAGAAAATTACTTTTTTCCCACAATGAATGTCTGGCAAAAAATAGTAAATTTCAATGCAAGCCGTTCTGAAAACAATCGGCAAATTACTCAAAATGCTTAACTCGCCGAGAAAATCACTTCGTTCCACAATGAACGCCTGGCAAAAAATAGTTAATTGTGATGCAAGCCGTTCTGAAACCAATCGGCAAATTACTCAAAATGCTTAACTCGCCGAGAAAATTACTTTTTCCCCACAATGAATGTCTGGCAAAAAATAGTAAATTTAAATGCAAGCCGTTCTGAAAACAATCGGCAAAATGCTCAAAATGCTTAACTCGCCGAGAAAATCACTTTTGTTCCACAAGGAATGTCTGGCAAAAATAGTAAATTGTGATGCAAGCCGTTCTGAACCAATCGGCAAATTATTCAAAATGCCTAACTCGCCGAGAAAATCTCTTTTGTTCCACAATGAATGTCTGGCAAAAAATAGTTAATTGTGATGCAAACCGTTCTGAAACCACTCGGCAAATTTCTCAAAATGTTTAGCTCGCCGAGAAAATCACTTTTGTTCCACAATGAATGTCTGGCAAAAAATAGTAAATTGTGATCAAGCCGTTCTGAACCAATCGGCAAATTACTCAAAATGCTTAACTCGCTGAGAAAATCACTTTTTTTCCCAAATGAATGTCTGGCAAACAATAGTTAATTTTGATGCAAGACGATCTGAAACCAATCGGCAAATTACTCAAAATGCTGAACTCGCCGAGAAAATCACTTTTGTTCCACAATGAATGTCTGGCAAAAAATAGTAAATTTCAATGCAAGCCGTTCTGAAACCGATCGGCAAATTACCCAAAATGCTTAACGCGCCGTGAAAATCACCTTTTTCCCCCACAATGAATGTCTGGCAAAAAATAGTTAATTTTCATGCAAGTCGTTCTGAAACCAATCGGCAAATTACTCAAAATGCTTAACTCGCCGAGAAAATCACTTCGTTCCACAATGAACGCCTGGCAAAAAATAGTTAATTGTGATGCAAGCCGTTCTGAAACCAATCGGCAAATTACTCAAAATGCTTAACTCGCCGAGAAAATTACTTTTTTCCCACAATGAATGTCTGGCAAAAAATAGTAAATTTCAATGCAAGCCGTTCTGAAAGCAATCGGCAAACTACTGAAAATGCTTAACTCGCCGCGAAAATCACTTTTGTTCCGCAATGAATGCCTGGCAAAAAATAGTTAATTGTGTTGCAAGCCGCTCTGAAACCAATCGGCAAATTACTCAAAATGCTTAACTCGCCGAGAAAATCACTTTTGTTCCACAATCAATGTCTGGCAAACAATAGTTAATTTTGATTCAAGAAGTTCTGAAACCAATCGGCAAATTACTCAAAATGCATAACTCGCCGAGAAAATCATTTTCTTGCCACAATGAATGTCTTGCAAAAAATAGTAAATTTTAATGCAAGCCGTTCTGAAACCAACCGGCAAATTACTCAAAATGCTGAACTCGCCGAGAAAATCGCTTTTGTTCCACAATGAATGTCTGGCATAAAATAGTAAATTTTGATGCAAGCCGTTCTGAAACCAATCGGCAAATTACTCAAAATGCTTAACTCGCCGAGAAAATCATTTTCTTGTCACAATGAATGTCTTGCAAAAAATAGTAAATTTTAATGCAAGCCGTTCTGAAACCAACCGGCAAATTACTCAAAATGCTGAACTCGCCGAGTAAATCGCTTTTGTTCCACAATGAATGTCTGGCATAAAATAGTAAATTTTGATGCAAGCCGTTCTGAAACCAATCGGCAAATTACTCAAAATGCTTAACTCGCCGAGAAAATCACTTCGTTCCACAATGAACGCCTGGCAAAAAATAGTTAATTGTGATGCAAGCCGTTCTGAAACCAATCGGCAAATTACTCAAAATGCTTAACTCGCCGAGAAAATTACTTTTTCCCCACAATGAATGTCTGGCAAAAAATAGTAAATTTCAATGCAAGCCGTTCTGAAAGCAATCGGCAAACTACTGAAAATGCTTAACTGGCCGAGAAAATCACTTTTGTTCCGCAATGAATGCCTGGCAAAAAATAGTTAATTGTGTTGCAAGCCGCTCTGAAACCAATCGGCAAATTACTCAAAATGCTTAACTCGCCGAGAAAATCACTTTTGTTCCACAATGAACGCCTGGCAAAAAATAGTTAATTGTGATGCAAGCCGTTCTGAAACCAATCGGCAAATTACTCAAAATGCTTAACTCGCCGAGAAAATCACCTTTTTCCCACAATGAATGTCTGGCAAAAAATAGTAAATTTCAATGCAAGCCGTTCTGAAAACAATCGGCAAATTACTCAAAATGCTTAACTCGCCGAGAAAATCACTTCGTTCCACAATGAACGCCTGGCAAAAAATAGTTAATTGTGATGCAAGCCGTTCTGAAACCAATCGGCAAATTACTCAAAATGCTTAACTCGCCGAGAAAATTACTTTTTTCCCACAATGAATGTCTGGCAAAAAATAGTAAATTTCAATGCAAGCCGTTCTGAAAACAATCGGCAAATTACTCAAAATGCTTAACTCGCCGAGAAAATCACTTCGTTCCACAATGAACGCCTGGCAAAAAATAGTTAATTGTGATGCAAGCCGTTCTGAAACCAATCGGCAAATTACTCAAAATGCTTAACTCGCCGAGAAAATTACTTTTTCCCCACAATGAATGTCTGGCAAAAAATAGTAAATTTCAATGCAAGCCGTTCTGAAAGCAATCGGCAAACTTCTGAAAATGCTTAACTGGCCGAGAAAATCACTTTTGTTCCGCAATGAATGCCTGGCAAAAAATAGTTAATTGTGTTGCAAGCCGCTCTGAAACCAATCGGCAAATTACTCAAAATGCTTAACTCGCCGAGAAAATCACTTTTGTTCCACAATGAACGCCTGGCAAAAAATAGTTAATTGTGATGCAAGCCGTTCTGAAACCAATCGGCAAATTACTCAAAATGCTTAACTCGCCGAGAAAATCACCTTTTTCCCACAATTAATGTCTGGCAAAAAATAGTAAATTTCAATGCAAGCCGTTCTGAAAACAATCGGCAAATTACTCAAAATGCTTAACTCGCCGAGAAAATCAGTTCGTTCCACAATGAACGCCTGGCAAAAAATAGTTAATTGTGATGCAAGCCGTTCTGAAACCAATCGGCAAATTACTCAAAATGCTTAACTCGCCGAGAAAATTACTTTTTTCCCACAATGAATGTCTGGCAAAAAATAGTAAATTTCAATGCAAGCCGTTCTGAAAGCAATCGGCAAACTACTGAAAATGCTTAACTCGCCGAGAAAATCACTTTTGTTCCACAATGAATGCCTGGCAAAAAATAGTTAATTGTGTTGCAAGCCGCTCTGAAACCAATCGGCAAATTACTCAAAATGATTAACTCGCCGAGAAAATCACTTTTGTTCCACAATGAACGCCTGGCAAAAAATAGTTAATTGTGATGCAAGCCGTTCTGAAACCAATCGGCAAATTACTCAAAATGCTTAACTCGCCGAGAAAATCACCTTTTTCCCACAATGAATGTCTGGCAAAAAATAGTAAATTTCAATGCAAGCCGTTCTGAAAACCATCGGCAAAATGCTCAAAATGCTTAACTCGCCGAGAAAATCACTTTTGTTCCACAATGAATGTCTGGCAAAAATTAGTAAATTGTGATGCAAGCCGTTCTGAAACCGATCGGCAAATTACTCAAAATGCTTAACTCGCCGAAAAAATCACTTTTGTTCCACAATGAATATCTGGCAAAAAATAGTTAATTTCAATGCAAGCCGTTCTGAAACCAATCGGCAAATTACTCAAAATGCTTAACTCGCGGAGAAAATAATTTTTTTTCACAATCAATGTCTGGCAAACAATAGTTAATTTTGATTCAAGAAGTTCTGAAACCAATCGGCAAATTACTCAAAATGCTGAACTCGCCGAGAAAATCGCTTTTGTTCCACAATGAATGTCTGGCATAAAATAGTAAATTTTGATGCAAGCCGTTCTGAAACCAATCGGCAAATTACTCAAAATGCTTAATTCGCCGAGAAAATCACTTTGTTCCCACAATGAATGTTTGGAAAAAAAGAGTAAATTTTAATGCAAGCCGTTCTAAAACCAATCGGCAAATTACTCAAATTGCTTAACTCGCCGAGAAAATCATTTTCTTGCCACAATGAATGTCTTGCAAAAAATAATAAATTTTAATGCAAGCCGTTCTGAAACCAACCGGCAAATTACTCAAAATACTTAACTCGCCGAGAAAATCGCTTTTGTTCCACAATGAATGTCTGGCATAAAATAGTAAATTTTGATGCAAGCCGTTCTGAAACCAATCGGCAAATTACTCAAAATGCTTAACTCGCCGAGAAAATCACTTCGTTCCCACAATGAATGTTTGGAAATAAGAGTAATTTTTAATGCAAGCCGTTCTAAAACCAATCGACAAATTACTCAACATGCCTAACTCGCCGAGAAAATCACTTTTGTTCCACAATGAACGCCTGGCAAAAAATAGTTAATTGTGATGCAAGCCGTTCTGAAACCAATCGGCAAATTACTCAAAATGCTTAACTCGCCGAGAAAATCACCTTTTTCCCACAATGAATGTCTGGCAAAAAATAGTAATTTTGACGCAAGACGTTCTGATACCAATCAGCAAATTACTCAAAATGCTTAACTCGCCGAGAAAATCACTTTTTTTTTCCCAAATCAATGTCTGGCAAACAATGGTTAATTGTGATGCAAGCCGTTCTGAAACCAATCGGCAAATTACTCAAAATGCTTAACTCGCCGAGAAAATCACCTTTTTCCCACAATGAATGTCTGGCAAAAAATAGTAAATTTAAATGCAAGCCGTTCTGAAAACAATCGGCAAAATGCTCAAAATGCTTAACTCGCCGAGAAAATCACTTTTGTTCCACAAGGAATGTCTGGCAAAAATAGTAAATTGTGATGCAAGCCGTTCTGAACCAATCGGCAAATTATTCAAAATGCCTAACTCGCCGAGAAAATCTCTTTTGTTCCACAATGAATGTCTGGCAAAAAATAGTTAATTGTGATGCAAACCGTTCTGAAACCACTCGGCAAATTTCTCAAAATGCTCGCCGAGAAAATCACTTTTGTTCCACAATGAATGTCTGGCAAAAAATAGTAAATTGTGATCAAGCCGTTCTGAACCAATCGGCAAATTACTCAAAATGCTTAACTCGCCGAGAAAATCACTTTTGTTCCACAATGAACGCCTGGCAAAAAATAGTTAATTGTGATGCAAGCCGTTCTGACACCAATCGGCAAATTACTCAAAATGCTTAACTCGCCGAGAAAATCACTTTTGTTCCACAATGAATGTCTGGCAAAAAATAGTAAATTTCAATGCAAGCCGTTCTGAAACCGATCGGCAAATTACCCAAAATGCTTAACGCGCCGTGAAAATCACCTTTTTCCCCCACAATGAATGTCTGGCAAAAAATAGTTAATTTTCATGCAAGTCGTTCTGAAACCAATCGGCAAATTACTCAAAATGCTTAACTCGCCGAGAAAATCACTTTTGTTCCACAATGAATGTCTGGCAAAAAAATAGTTAATTTCAATGCAAGCCGTTCTGAAACCAATCGGCAAATTACTCAAAATGCTTAACTCGCGGAGAAAATCAGTTTTTTTTCACAATCAATGTCTGGCAAACAACAGTTAATTTTGATTCAAGAAGTTCTGAAACCAATCGGCAAATTACTCAAAATGCATAACTCGCCGAGAAAATCATTTTTTTGCCACAATGAATGTCTTGCAAAAAATAGTAAATTTTGATGCAAGCCGTTCTGAAACCAACCGGCAAATTACTCAAAATACTTAACTCGCCGAGAAAATCGCTTTTGTTCCACAATGAATGTCTGGCATAAAATAGTAAATTTTGATGCAAGTCGTTCTGAAACCAATCGGCAAATTACTCAAAATGCTTAACTCGCCGAGAAAATCACTTCGTTCCCACAATGAATGTTTGGAAATAAGAGTAATTTTTAATGCAAGCCGTTCTAAAACCAATCGACAAATTACTCAACATGCCTAACTCGCCGAGAAAATCACTTTTGTTCCACAATGAACGCCTGGCAAAAAATAGTTAATTGTGATGCAAGCCGTTCTGAAACCAATCGGCAAATTACTCAAAATGCTTAACTCGCCGAGAAAATCACCTTTTTCCCACAATGAATGTCTGGCAAAAAATAGTAAATTTCAATGCAAGCCGTTCTGAAAACAATCGGCAAAATGCTCAAAATGCTTAACTCGCCGAGAAAATCACTTTTGTTCCACAAGGAATGTCTGGCAAAAATAGTAAATTGTGATGCAAGCCGTTCTGAACCAATCGGCAAATTATTCAAAATGCCTAACTCGCCGAGAAAATCTCTTTTGTTCCACAATGAATGGCTGGCAAAAAATAGTTAATTGTGATGCAAACCGTTCTGAAACCACTCGGCAAATTTCTCAAAATGCTTAGCTCGCCGAGAAAATCACTTTTGTTCCACAATGAATGTCTGGCAAAAAATAGTAAATTTCAATGCAAGCCCTTCTGAAACCGATCGGCAAATTACTCAAAATGCTTAACGCGCCGAGAAAATCACTTCGTTCCCACAATGAATGTGTGGAAAAAAGAGTAAATTTTAATGCAAGCCGTTCTAAAACCAATCGGCAAATTACTCAAAATGCTTAACTCGCCGAGAAAATCACTTTTGTTCCACAATGAATGTCTTGCAAAAAATAGGAAATTTCAATGCAAGCCGTTCTGAAACCAATCGGCAAATTACTCAAAATGCTTAACTCGCCGAGAAAATCACTTTCTTTCCACATGATTGTCTGGCAAAAATAGTTAATTTTGATGCAAGCCGTTCTGAAAGCGATCGGCAAATTACTCAAAATGCTTAACTCGCCGAGAAAATCACCTTTTCCCCACAATGAATGTCTGGCAAAAAATAGTAAATTTCAATGCAAGCCGTTCTGAAAACAATCGGCAAAATGCTCAAAATGCTTAACTCGCCGAGAAAATCACTTTTGTTCCACAATGAATGTCTGGCAAAAAATAGTAAATTGTGATGCAAGCCGTTCTGAACCAATCGGCAAATTATTCAAAATGCCTAACTCGCCGAGAAAATCACTTTTGTTCCACAATGAATGGCTGGCAAAAAATAGTAAATTTCAATGCAAGCCCTTCTGAAACCGATCGGCAAATTACTCAAAATGCCTAACTCGCCGAGAAAATCACTTTTGTTCCACAATGAATGTCTGGCAAAAAAGAGTAAATTTTAATGCAAGCCGTTCTAAAACCAATCGGCAAATTACTCAAAATGCTTAACTCGCCGAGAAAATCACTTTTGTTCCACAATGAATGTCTTGCAAAAAATAGGAAATTTCAATGCAAGCCGTTGTGAAACCAATCGGCAAATTACTCAAAATGCTTAACTCGCCGAGAAAATCACTTTCTTTCCACATGATTGTCTGGCAAAAATAGTTAATTTTGATGCAAGCCGTTCTGAAAGCGATCGGCGAATTACTCAAAATGCTTAACTCGGCGAGAAAATCACCTTTTTCCCCCACAATGAATGTCTGGCAAAAAATAGTTAATTTTCATGCAAGTCGTTCTGAAACCAATCGGCAAATTACTCAAAATGCTTAACTCGCCGAGAAAATCACTTTTGTTCCACAATGAATGTCTGGCAAAAAAATAGTTAATTTCAATGCAAGCCGTTCTGAAACCAATCGGCAAATTACTCAAAATGCTTCACTCGCGGAGAAAATCAGTTTTTTTTCACAATCAATGTCTGGCAAACAACAGTTAATTTTGATTCAAGAAGTTCTGAAACCAATCGGCAAATTACTCAAAATGCATAACTCGCCGAGAAAATCATTTTCTTGCCACAATGAATGTCTTGCAAAAAATAATAAATTTTAATGCAAGCCGTTCTGAAACCAACCGGCAAATTACTCAAAATACTTAACTCGCCGAGAAAATCGCTTTTGTTCCACAATGAATGTCTGGCATAAAATAGTAAATTTTGATGCAAGCCGTTCTGAAACCAATCGGCAAATTACTCAAAATGCTTAACTCGCCGAGAAAATCACTTCGTTCCCACAATGAATGTTTGGAAATAAGAGTAATTTTTAATGCAAGCCGTTCTAAAACCAATCGACAAATTACTCAACATGCCTCACTCGCCGCCAAAATCACTTTTGTTCCACAATGAACCCCTGGCAAAAAATAGTTAATTGTGATGCAAGCCGTTCTGAAACCAATCGGCAAATTACTCAAAATGCTTAACTCGCCGGAAAATCACCTTTTTCCCACAATGAATGTCTGGCAAAAAATAGTAATTTTGACGCAAGACGTTCTGATACCAATCAGCAAATTACTCAAAATGCTTAACTCGCCGAGAAAATCACTTTTTTTTCCCAAATGAATGTCTGGCAAACAATGGCTAATTGTGATGCAAGCCGTTCTGAAACCAATCGGCAAATTACTCAAAATGCTTAACTCGCCGAGAAAATCACCTTTTTCCCACAATGAATGTCTGGCAAAAAATAGTAAATTTCAATGCAAGCCGTTCTGAAAACAATCGGCAAAATGCTCAAAATGCTTAACTCGCCGAGAAAATCACTTCGTTCCCACAATGAATGTTTGGAAATAAGAGTAATTTTTAATGCAAGCCGTTCTAAAACCAATCGACAAATTACTCAACATGCCTCACTCGCCGCCAAAATCACTTTTGTTCCACAATGAACGCCTGGCAAAAAATAGTTAATTGTGATGCAAGCCGTTCTGAAACCAATCGGCAAATTACTCAAAATGCTTAACTCGCCGGAAAATCACCTTTTTCCCACAATGAATGTCTGGCAAAAAATAGTAATTTTGACGCAAGACGTTCTGATACCAATCAGCAAATTACTCAAAATGCTTAACTCGCCGAGAAAATCACTTTTTTTTCCCAAATGAATGTCTGGCAAACAATGGCTAATTGTGATGCAAGCCGTTCTGAAACCAATCGGCAAATTACTCAAAATGCTTAACTCGCCGAGAAAATCACCTTTTTCCCACAATGAATGTCTGGCAAAAAATAGTAAATTTCAATGCAAGCCGTTCTGAAAACAATCGGCAAAATGCTCAAAATGCTTAACTCGCCGAGAAAATCACTTTTGTTCCACAAGGAATGTCTGGCAAAAATAGTAAATTGTGATGCAAGCCGTTCTGAACCAATCGGCAAATTATTCAAAATGCCTAACTCGCCGTGAAAATCTCTTTTGTTCCACAATGAATGTCTGGCAAAAAATAGTTAATTGTGATGCAAACCGTTCTGAAACCACTCGGCAAATTTCTCAAAATGCTTAGCTCGCCGAGAAAATCACTTTTGTTCCACAATGAATGTCTGGCAAAAAATAGTAAATTGTGATCAAGCCGTTCTGAACCAATCGGCAAATTATTCAAAATGCCTAACTCGCCGAGAAAATCACTTTTGTTCCACAATGAATGTCTGGCAAAAAATAGTAAATTTCAATGCAAGCCCTTCTGAAACCGATCGGCAAATTACTCAAAATGCTTAACGCGCCGAGAAAATCACTTCGTTCCCACAATGAATGTGTGGAAAAAAGAGTAAATTTTAATGCAAGCCGTTCTAAAACCAATCGGCAAATTACTCAAAATGCTTAACTCGCCGAGAAAATCACTTTTGTTCCACAATGAATGTCTTGCAAAAAATAGGAAATTTCAATGCAAGCCGTTCTGAAACCAATCGGCAAATTACTCAAAATGCTTAACTCGCCGAGAAAATCACTTTCTTTCCACATGATTGTCTGGCAAAAATAGTTAATTTTGATTCAAGCCGTTCTGAAAGCGATCGGCAAATTACTCAAAATGCTTAACTCGCCGAGAAAATCACCTTTTTCCCACAATGAATGTCTGGCAAAAAATAGTAAATTTCAATGCAAGCCGTTCTGAAAACAATCGGCAAAATGCTCAAAATGCTTAACTCGCCGAGAAAATCACTTTTGTTCCACAATGAATGTCTGGCAAAAAATAGTAAATTGTGATGCAAGCCGTTCTGAACCAATCGGCAAATTATTCAAAATGCCTAACTCGCCGAGAAAATCACTTTTGTTCCACAATGAATGTCTGGCAAAAAATAGTAAATTTCAATGCAAGCCCTTCTGAAACCGATCGGCAAATTACTCAAAATGCCTAACTCGCCGAGAAAATCACTTTTGTTCCACAATGAATGTCTGGCAAAAAAGAGTAAATTTTAATGCAAGCCGTTCTAAAACCAATCGGCAAATTACTCAAAATGCTTAACTCGCCGAGAAAATCACTTTTGTTCCACAATGAATGTCTTGCAAAAAATAGGAAATTTCAATGCAAGCCGTTGTGAAACCAATCGGCAAATTACTCAAAATGCTTAACTCGCCGAGAAAATCACTTTCTTTCCACATGATTGTCTGGCAAAAATAGTTAATTTTGATGCAAGCCGTTCTGAAAGCGATCGGCGAATTACTCAAAATGCTTAACACGCCGAGAAAATCACTTTTTTCGCACAATGAATGTCTGGCAAAAAATAGTAAATTTCAATGCAAGCCGTTCTGAAAGCAATCGGCAAACTACTCAAAATGTTCAACTCGCCGAGAAAATCACTTTTGTTCCACAATGAATGTCTGGCAAAAAATAGTAATTTTGACGCAAGACGTTCTGATACCATTCAGCAAATTACTCAAAATGCTTAACTCGCCGAGAAAATCACTTTCTTGCCACAATGAATGTCTGGCAAAAAAGTAGTACATTTTAATGCAAGCTGTTCTGAAACCAACCGGCAAATTACTCAAAATGCATAACTCACCGAGACAATCAGTTTTTTTCAACAATGAATGTCTGGCAAAAAATAGTTAATTGTGATGCAAACCGATCTGAAACCAATCGGCAAATTGCTCAAAATGCTTAGCTCGCCGAGAAAATCACTTTTGTTCCACAATGAATGTCAGGCAAAAAATAGTTAATTGTGATGCAAGCCGTTCTGAAACCAATCGTCAAATTACTCAAAATGCGTAAATCGCCGAGAAAATTACTTTTTTCCCACAATGAATGTCTGGCAAAAAATAGTAAATTTCAATGCAAGCCGTTCTGAAAGCAATCGGCAAATTACTCAAAATGCTTAACTCGCCGAGAAAATCACTTTTGTTCCACAATGAACGCCTGGCAAAAAAGAGTTAATTGTGATGCAAGCCGTTCTGAAACCAATCGGCAAATTACTCAAAATGCTTAACTCGCCGAGAAAATCACCTTTTTCCCACAATGAATGTCTGGCAAAAAATAGTAAATTTCAATGCAAGCTGTTCTGAAAACAATCGGCAAAATGCTCAAAATGCTTAACTCGCCGAGAAAAATCACTTTTGTTCCACAATGAATGTCTGGCAATAAATAGTAAATTGTGATGCAAGCCGTTCGAAAACCAGTCGGCAAATTACTCAAAATGCCTAACTCGCCGAGAAAATCACTTTTGTTCCACAATGAATGTCTGGCAAAAAATAGTAAATTTCAATGCAAGCCGTTCTGAAACCGATCGGCAAATTACTCAAAATGCTTAACGCGCCGAGAAAATCACTTTTATCCCCACAATGAATGTCTGGCAAAAAATAGTTAATTTGGATGAAAGTCGTTTTGAAACCAATCGGCAAATTACTCAAAATGCTGAACTCGCCGAGAAAATCACTTTTGTTCCACAATGAATGTCTGGCAAAAAATAGATAATTTCAATGCAAGCCGTTCTGAAACCAATCGGCAAATTACTCAAAATGCTGAACTCGCCGAGAAAATCACTTTTGTTCCACAATGAACGCCTGGCAAAAAATAGTTAATTGTGATGCAAGCCGTTCTGAAACCAATCGGCAAATTACTCAAAATGCTTAACTCGCCGAGAAAATCACCTTTTTCCCACAATGAATGTCTGGCAAAAAATAGTAAATTTCAATGCAAGCCGTTCTGAAAACAATTGGCAAAATGCTGAAAATGCTTAACTCGCCGAGAAAAATCACTTTTGTTCCACAATGAATGACTGGCAAAAAATAGTAAATTGTGATGCAAGCCGTTCGAAAACCAGTCGGCAAATTACTCAAAATGCCTAACTCGCCGAGAAAATCACTTTTGTTCCACAATGAATGTCTGGCAAAAAATAGGAAATTTCAATGCAAGCCGTTCTGAAACCAATCAGCAAATTGCTCAAAATGCTGAACTCGCCGAGACAATCACTTTTTTTCCCAAATGAATGTCTGGCAAAAAATAGTAATTTTGACGCAAGGCGTTCAGATACCAATCAGCAAATTACTCAAAATGCTTAACTCGCCGAGAAAATCACTTTTTTTCCCAAATGAATGTCTGGCAAACAATAGTTAATTTTGATGCAAGACGATCTGAAACCAATCGGCAAATTACTCAAAATGCTGAACTCGCTGAGAAAATCACTTTCTTGCCACAATGAATGTCTGGGAAAAAGTAGTACATTTTAATGCAAGCTGTTCTGAAACCAACCGGCAAATTACTCAAAATGCATAACTCGCCGAGAAAATCAGTTTTTTTCAACAATGAATGTCTGGCAAAAAATAGTTAATTGTGATGCAAACCGATCTGAAACCAATCGGCAAATTACTCAAAATGCTTAACTCGCCGAGAAAATTACTTTTTTCCCACAATGAATGTCTGGCAAAAAATAGTAAATTTCAATGCAAGCCGTTCTGAAAGCAATCGGCAAACTACTCAAAATGCTTAACTCGCCGGGAAAATCACTTTTGTTCCACAATGAATGCCTGGCAAAAATAGTTAATTGTGTTGCAAGCAGTTCTGAACCCAATCGGCAAATTACTCGAAATGCTTAACTCGCCGAGAAAATCACTTTTTTTCCCAAATGAATGTCTGGCAAACAATAGTTAATTTTGATGCAAGCCGTTCTGAAACCAATCGGCAAATTACTCAAAATGCTTAACTCGCCGAGAAAATCGCCTTTTTCCCACAATGAATGTCTGGCAAAAAATAGTAAATTTCAATGCAAGCCGTTCTGAAAACAATCGGCAAAATGCTCAAAATGCTTAACTCGCGGAGAAAATCACTTTTGTTCCACAATGAATGTCTGGCAAAAAATTGTAAATTGTGATGCAAGCCGTTCTGAACCAATCGGCAAATTACTCAACATGCCTAACTCGCCGAGAAAATCACTTTTGTTCCACAATGAATGTCTGGCAAAAAATAGTAAATTTCAATGCAAGCCGTTCTGAAACCGATCGGCAAATTACCCAAAATGCTTAACGCGCCGTGAAAATCACCTTTTTCCCCCACAATGAATGTCTGGCAAAAAATAGTTAATTTTCATGCAAGTCGTTCTGAAACCAATCGGCAAATTACTCAAAATGCTTAACTCGCCGAGAAAATCGCTTTTGTTCCACAATGAATGTCTGGCATAAAATAGTAAATTTTGATGCAAGCCGTTCTGAAACCAATCGGCAAATTACTCAAAATGCTTAACTCGCCGAGAAAATCACTTTATTTCCACATGATTGTCTGGCAAAAATAGTTAATTTTGTTGCAAGCCGTTCTGCAAGCGATCGGCGAATTACTCAAAATGCTTAACTCGCCGAGAAAATCACTTTTGTTTCACAATGAATGTCTGGCAAAAAATAGTAAATTTTGATGCAAGCCGTTCTGAAACCAATCAGCAAATTGCTCAAAATGCTGAACTCGCGGAGACAATCACTTTTTTTCCCAAATGAATGTCTGGCAAAAAATAGTAATTTTGACGCAAGGCGTTCAGATACCAATCAGCAAATTACTCAAAATGCTTAACTCGCCGAGAAAATCACTTTTTTTCCCAAATGAATGTCTGGCAAACAATAGTTAATTTTGATGCAAGACGATCTCAAACCAATCGGCAAATTACTCAAAATGCTTAACTCGCCGAGAAAATCACTTTCTTTCCACATGAGTGTCAGGCAAAAATAGTTAATTTTGATGCAAGCCGTTCTGAAATCAATCGGCAAACTACTCAAAATGTTTAACTCGCCGAGAAATTCACTTTTTTCCAAAATGAATGTCTGGGAAACAATAGTTAATTTTGATGCAAGACGTTCTGAATCCAATCGACAAATTACTCAAAATGCTTAACTCGCTGAGAAAATCACTTTTTTTCCCAAATGAATGTCTGGCAAACAATAGTTAATTGTGATGCAAGCCGTTCTGAAACCAATCGGCAAATTACTCAAAATGCTTAACTCGCCGAGAAAATCACCTTTTTCCCACAATGAATGTCTGGCAAAAAATAGTAAATTTCAATGCAAGCCGTTCTGAAAACAATCGGCAAAATGCTCAAAATGCTTAACTCGCGGAGAAAATCACTTTTGTTCCACAATGAATGTCTGGCAAAAAATAGTAAATTGTGATGCAAGCCGTTCTGAACCAATCGGCAAATTACTCAACATGCCTAACTCGCCGAGAAAATCACTTTTGTTCCACAATGAATGTCTGGCAAAAAATAGTAAATTTCAATGCAAGCCGTTCTGAAACCGATCGGCAAATTACCCAAAATGCTTAACGCGCCGTGAAAATCACCGTTTTCCCCCACAATGAATGTCTGGCAAAAAATAGTTAATTTTCATGCAAGTCGTTCTGAAACCAATCGGCAAATTACTCAAAATGCTGAACTCGCCGAGAAAATCACTTTTGTTCCACAATGAATGTCTGGCAAAAAAATAGTTAATTTCAATGCAAGCGGTTCTGAAACTAATCGGCAAATTACTCAAAATGCTTAACTCGCGGAGAAAATCATTTTTTTTTCACAATCAATGTCTGGCAAACAACAGTTAATTTTGATTCAAGAAGTTCTGAAACCAATCGGCAAATTACTCAAAATGCATAACTCGCCGAGAAAATCATTTTCTTGCCACAATGAATGTCTTGCAAAAAATAATAAATTTTAATGCAAGCCGTTCTGAAACCAACCGGCAAATTACTCAAAATACTTAACTCGCCGAGAAAATCGCTTTTGTTCCACAATGAATGTCTGGCATAAAATAGTAAATTTTGATGCAAGCCGTTCTGAAACCAATCGGCAAATTACTCAAAATGCTTAACTCGCCGAGAAAATCACTTCGTTCCCACAATGAATGTTTGGAAATAAGAGTAATTTTTAATGCAAGCCGTTCTAAAACCAATCGACAAATTAATCAACATGCCTAACTCGCCGAGAAAATCACTTTTGTTCCACAATGAACGCCTGGCAAAAAATAGTTAATTGTGATGCAAGCCGTTCTGAAACCAATCGGCAAATTACTCAATATGCTTAACTCGCCGAGAAATACACCTTTTTTCCACAATGAATGTCTGGCAAAAAATAGTAATTTTGACGCAAGACGTCCTGATACCAATCAGCAAATTACTCAAAATGCTTAACTCGCCGAGAAAATCATTTTTTTTTCCCAAATGAATGTCTGGCAAACAATAGTTAATTGTGATGCAAGCCGTTCTGAAACCAATCGGCAAATTACTCAAAATGCTTAACTCGCCGAGAAAATCACCTTTTTCCCACAATGAATGTCTGGCAAAAAATAGTAAATTTCAATGCAAGCCGTTCTGAAAACAATCGGCAAAATGCTCAAAATGCTTAACTCGACGAGAAAATCACTTTTGTTCCACAAGGAATGTCTGGCAAAAAATAGTAAATTGTGATGCAAGCCGTTCTGAACCAATCGGCAAATTACTCAACATGCCTAACTCGCCGAGAAAATCACTTTTGTGCCACAATGAATGTCTGGCAAAAAATAATAAATTTCAATGCAAGCCGTTCTGAAACCGATCGGCAAATTACTCAAAATGCTTAACGCGCCGTGAAAATCACCTTTTTCCCCCACAATGAATGTCTGGCAAAAAATAGTTAATTTTGATGCAAGTCGTTCTGAAACCAATCGGCAAATTACTCAAAATGCTCAACTCGCCGAGGAAATCACTTTTGTTCCACAATGAATGTCTGGCAAAAAATAGTTAATTTCAATGCAAGCCGTTCTGAAACCAATCGGCAAATTACTCAAAATGCTTAACTCGCCGAGAAAATCATTTTCTTGCCACAATGAATGTCTTGCAAAAAAGAATAAATTTTAATGCAAGCCGTTCTGAAACCAACCGGCAAATTACTCAAAATACTTACCTCGCCGAGAAAATCGCTTTTGTTCCACAATGAATGTCTGGCATAAAATAGTAAATTTTGATGCAAGCCGTTCTGAAACCAATCGGCAAATTACTCAAAATGCTTAACTCGCCGAGAAAATCACTTCGTTCCCACAATGAATGTTTGGAAATAAGAGTAAATTTTAATGCAAGCCGTTCTAAAACCAATCGGCAAATTACTCAAACTGCTTAACTCGCCGAGAAAATCACTTTTGTTCCACAATGAATGTCTTGCAAAAAAAAGGAAATTTCAATGCAAGCCGTTCTTAAACCAATCGGCAAATTACTCAAAATGCTTAACTCGCCGAGAAAATCACTTTCTTTCCACATGAGTGTCAGGCAAAAATAGTTAATTTTGATGCAAGCCGTTCTGAAATCAATCGGCAAACTACTCAAAATGTTTAACTCGCCGAGAAATTCACTTTTTTCCAAAATGAATGTCTGGGAAACAATAGTTAATTTTGATGCAAGACGTTCTGAATCCAATCGACAAATTACTCAAAATGCTTAACTCGCTGAGAAAATCACTTACTTGCCACAATGAATGTCTGGCAAAAAGTAGTACATTTTAATGCAAGCTGTTCTGAAACCAACCGGCAAATTACTCAAAATGCATCACTCACCGAGACAATCAGTTTTTTTCAACAATGAATGTCTGGCAAAAAATAGTTAATTGTGATGCAAACCGATCGGAAACCAATCGGCAAATTGCTCAAAATGCTTCACTCGCCGAGAAAATCACTTTTGTTCCTCAATGAATGCCTGGCAAAAAATCGTTAATTGTGATGCAAGCCGTTCTGAAACCAATCGGCAAATTACTCAAAATGCTTAACTCGCCGAGAAAATCACCTTTTTCCCACAATGAATGTCTGGCAAAAAATAGTAAATTTCAATGCAAGCCGTTCTGAAAACAATCGGCAAAATGCTCAAAATGCTTAACTCGCCGAGAAAATCACTTCTGTTCCACAATGAATGTCTGGCAAAAAATAGTAAATTGTGAGGCAAGCCGTTCTGAAACCAATCGGCAAATTACTCAAAATGCCTTACTCGCCGAGAAAATCACTTTTGTTCCACAATGAATGTCTGGCAAAAAATAGTAAATTTCAATGCAAGCCGTTCTGAAACCGATCGGTAAATTACTCAAAATGCTTAACTCGCCGAGAAAATCACTTTTGTTCCACAATGAATATCTGGCAAAAAATAGTTAATTTCAATGCAAGCCGTTCTGAAACCAATCGGCAAATTACTCAAAATGCTTAATTCGCCGAGAAAATCACTTTGTTCCCACAATGAATGTCTGGCAAAAAATAGTAAATTTCAATGCAAACCGTTCTGAAAGCATTCGGCAAACTAAAAATGTTTAACTCGCCGAGAAAATCACTTTTGTTCCACAATGAATGCCTGGCAAAAAATAGTTAATTGTGTTGCAAGCCGTTCTGAAACCAATCGGCAAATTACTCAAAATGCTTAACTCGCCGAGAAAATCACTTTTGTTCTACAATGAACGCCTGGCAAAAAATAGTTAATTGTGTTGCAAGCCGTTCTGAAACCAATCGGCAAATTACTCAAAATGCTTAACTCGCCGAGAAAATCACCTTTGTTCCACAATGAATGTCTGGCAAGCAATAGTAAATTTCAATGCAAGCCGTTCTGAATCCAATCGGCAAATTACTCAAAATGCTTAACTCGCCGAGAAAATCACTTTATTTCCACATGATTGTCTGGCAAAAATAGTTAATTTTGATGCAAGCAGTTCTGAAAGCGATCGGCGAATTACTCCAAATGCTTAACTCGCCAAGAAAATCACTTTTTCCCCACAATGAATATCTGGCAAAAAATAGTTAATTTGGATGAAAGTCGTTCTGAAACCAATCGGCAAATTACTCAAAATGCTTAACTCGCCGAGAAAATCACTTTTGTTCCACAATGAATGTCTGGCAAAAAATAGTAATTTTGACGCAAGACGTTCTGATACCAATCAGCAAATTACTCAAAATGCTTAACTCGCCGAGAAAATCACTTTATTTCCACATGAATGTCTGGCAAAAAAATAGTAAATTTCAATGCAAGCCGTTCTGAAAACAATCGGCAAAATGCTGAAAATGCATAACTCGCCGAGAAAATCACTTTTGTTCCACCACGAATGTGTTGCAAAAAATAGGAAATTTCAATGCAAGCCGTTCTGAAACCAATCGGCAAATTACTCCAAATGCTTAACTCGCCGAGAAAATCACTTTCTTTCCACATGATTGTCTGGCAAAAATAGTTAATTGTGTTGCAAGCCTTTCTGAAACCAATCGGCAAATTACTCAAAATGCTTAACTCGCCGAGAAAATCACTTTTGTTCCACAATGAACGCCTGGCAAAAAATAGTTAATTGTGATGCAAGCCGTTCTGAAACCAATCGGCAAATTACTCAAAATGCTTAACTCGCCGAGAAAATCACCTTTTTCCCACAATGAATGTCTGGCAAAAAATAGTAAATTTCAATGCAAGCCGTTCTGAAAACAATCGGCAAAATGCTCAAAATGCTTAACTCGCCGAGAAAATCACTTTTGTTCCACAATGAATGTCTGGCAAAAAATAGTAAATTGTGATGCAAGCCGTTCTGAACCAATCGGCAAATTATTCAAAATGCCTAACTCGCCGAGAAAATCACTTTTGTTCCACAATGAATGTCTGGCAAAAAATAGTAAATTTCAATGCAAGCCGTTCTGAAACCGATCGGCAAATTACTCAAAATGCTTAACTCGCCGAGAAAATCACTTTTTTTTCGCAAATGAATGTCTGGCAAACAATAGTTAATTTTGATGCAAGACGTTCTGAAACCAATCGGCAAGTTACTCAAAATGCTTAACTCGCTGAGAAAATCACTTTCTTGCCACAATGAATGTCTGGCAAAAAGTTGTACATTTTAATGCAAGCCGTTCTGAAAACAATCGGCAAAATGCTCAAAATGCTTAACTCGCCGAGAAAATCACTTTTGTTCCACAATGAATGTCTGGCAAAAAATAGTAAATTGTGATGCAAGCCGTTCTGAACCAATCGGCAAATTATTCAAAATGCCTAACTCGCCGAGAAAATCACTTTTGTTCCACAATGAATGTCTGGCAAAAAATAGTAAATTTCAATGCAAGCCGTTCTGAAACCGATCGGCAAATTACTCAAAATGCTTAACTCGCCGAGAAAATCACTTTTTTTTCGCAAATGAATGTCTGGCAAACAATAGTTAATTTTGATGCAAGACGTTCTGAAACCAATCGGCAAGTTACTCAAAATGCTTAACTCGCTGAGAAAATCACTTTCTTGCCACAATGAATGTCTGGCAAAAAGTTGTACATTTTAATGCAAGCTGTTCTGAAACCAACCGGCAAATTACTCAAAATGCATAACTCGCCGAGAAAATCAGTTTTTTTCAACAATGAATGTCTGGCAAAAAATAGTTAATTGTGATGCAAACCGATCTGAAACCAATCGGCAAATTACTCAAAATGCTTAACTCGCCGAGAAAATCACCTTTTTCCCACAATGAATGTCTGGCAAAAAATAGTAAATTTCAATGCAAGCCGTTCTGAAAACAATCGGCAAAATGCTCAAAATGCTTAACTCGCCGAGAAAATCACTTTTGTTCCACAATGAATGTCTGGCAAAAAATAGTAAATTGTGATGCAAGCCGTTCTGAACCAATCGGCAAATTATTCAAAATGCCTAACTCGCCGAGAAAATCACTTTTGTTCCACAATGAATGTCTGGCAAAAAATAGTAAATTTCAATGCAAGCCGTTCTGAAACCGATCGGCAAATTACTCAAAATGCTTAACTCGCCGAGAAAATCACTTTTTTTTCGCAAATGAATGTCTGGCAAACAATAGTTAATTTTGATGCAAGACGTTCTGAAACCAATCGGCAAGTTACTCAAAATGCTTAACTCGCTGAGAAAATCACTTTCTTGCCACAATGAATGTCTGGCAAAAAGTTGTACATTTTAATGCAAGCTGTTCTGAAACCAACCGGCAAATTACTCAAAATGCATAACTCGCCGAGAAAATCAGTTTTTTTCAACAATGAATGTCTGGCAAAAAATAGTTAATTGTGATGCAAACCGATCTGAAACCAATCGGCAAATTACTCAAAATGCTTAACTCGCCGAGAAAATTACTTTTTTCCCACAATGAATGTCTGGCAAAAAATAGTAAATTTCAATGCAAGCCGTTCTGAAAGCAATCGGCAAATTACTCAAAATGCTTAACTCGCCGAGTAAATCACTTTTGTTCCACAATGAACGCCTGGCAAAAAATAGTTAATTGTGATGCAAGCCGTTCTGAAACCAATCGGCAAATTACTCAAAATGCTTAACTCGCCGAGAAAATCACCCTTTTCCCACAATGAATGTCTGGCAAAAAATAGTGAATTTCAATGCAAGCCATTCTGAAAACAATCGGCAAAATGCTCAAAATGCTGAACTCGCCGAGATAATCACTTTTGTTCCACAATGAATGTCTGGCAAAAAATAGTAAATTGTGATGCAAGCCGTTCTGAACCAATCGGCAAATTACTCAAAATGCTTAACTCGCCGAGAAAATCACTTTTGTTCCACAATGAATGTCTGGCAAAAAATAGTTAATTTCAATGCAAGCCGTTCTGAAACCAATCGGCAAATTACTCAAAATGCTTAACTCGCGGAGAAAATCAGTTTTTTTTCACAATCAATGTCTGGCAAACAATAGTTAATTTTGATTCAAGAAGTTCTGAAACCAATCGGAAAATTACTCAAAATGCATAACACGCCGAGAAAATAATTTTCTTGCCACAATGAATGTCTTGCAAAAAATAATAAATGTTAATGCAAGCCGTTCTGAAACCAACCGGCAAATTACTCAAAATACTTACCTCGCCGAGAAAATCGCTTTTGTTCCACAATGAATGTCTGGCAAAAAATAGTAAATTGTGATGCAAGCCGTTCTGAACCAATCGGGAAATTACTCAAAATGCCTAACTCGCCGAGAAAATCACTTTTGGTCCACAATGAATGTCTGGCAAAAAATAGTAAATTTCAATGCAAGCCGTTCTGAAACCGGTCGGCAAATTACTCAAAATGCTTAACGCGCCGAGAAAATCACCTTTTTCCCCCACAATGAATGTCTGGCACAAAATAGTAAATTTTGATGCAACCGTTCTGAAACCAATCGGCAAATTACTTAAAATGCATAACTCGCCGAGAAAATCAGTTTTTTTCAACAATGAATGTCTGGCATAAAATAGTAAATTTTGATGCAAGCCGTTCTGAAACCAATCGGCAAATTACTCAAAATGCTTAACTCGCCGAGAAAATCACTTCGTTCCCACAATGAATGTTTGGAAATAAGAGTAAATTTTAATGCAAGCCGTTCTAAAACCAATCGGCAAATTACTCAAATTGCTTAACTCGCCGAGAAAATCACTTTTGTTCCACAATGAATGTCTTGCAAAAAATAGGAAATTTCAATGCAAGCCGTTCTGAAACCAATCGGCAAATTACTCAAAATGCTTAACTCGCCGAGAAAATCACTTTCTTTCCACATGATTGTCTGGCAAAAATAGTTAATTTTGATGCAAGCCGTTCTGAAAGCGATCGGCGAATTACTCAAAATGCTTAACTCGCCGAGAAAATCACTTTTTCCCCACAATGAATGTCTGGCAAAAAATAGGAAATTTCAATGCAAGCCGTTCTGAAAGCAATCGGCAAACTACTCAAAATGTTTAACGCGCCGAGAAATTCACTTTTTTCCAAAATGAATGTCTGGCAAACAATAGTTAATTGTGATGCAAGCCGTTCTGAAACCAATCGGCAAATTACTCAAAATGCTTAACTCGCCGAGAAAATCACTTTTGTTCCACAATGAACGCCTGGCAAAAAAATAGTTAATTGTGATGCAAGCCGTTCTGAAATCAATCGGCAAATTACTCAAAATGCTTAAATCGCCGAGAAAATCACCTTTTTCCCACAATGAATGTCTGGCAAAAAATAGTAAATTTCAATGCAAGCCGTTCTGAAAACAATCGGCAAAATGCTCAAAATGCTTAACTCGCCGAGAAAATCACTTTTGTTCCACAATGAATGTCTGGCAAAAAATAGTAAATTGTGATGCAAGCCGTTCTGAAACCAATCGGCAATTTACTCAAAATGCCTAACTCGCCGAGAAAATCACTTTTGTTCCACAATGAATGTCTGGCAAAAAATAGTAAATTTCAATGCAAGCCGTTCTGAAACCGATCGGCAAATTACTCAAAATGCTTAACTCTCCGAGAAAATCACTTTTGTTCCACAATGAATATCTGGCAAAAAATAGTTAATTTCAATGCAAGCCGTTCTGAAACCAATCGGCAAATTACTCAAAATGCTTAACTCGCCGAGAAAATCAGTTTTTTTTCACAATCAATGTCTGGCAAACAATAGTTAATTTTGATTCAAGAAGTTCTGAAACCAATCGGCAAATTACTCAAAATGCATAACTCGCCGAGAAAATCATTTTCTTGCCACAATGAATGTCTTGCAAAAAACAGTAAATTTTAATGCAAGCTGTTCTGAAACCAACCGGCAAATTACTCAAAATGCATAACTCACGGAGACAATCAGTTTTTTTCAACAATGAATGTCTGGCAAAAAATATTTAATTGTGATGCAAACCGATCTGAAACCAATCGGCAAATTGCTCAAAATGCTTCACTCGCCGAGAAAATCACTTTTGTTCCACAATGAATGTCAGGCAAAAAATAGTAAATTGTGATGCAAGCCGTTCTGAACCAATCGGCAAATTACTCAACATGCCTAACTCGCCGAGAAAATCACTTTTGTTCCACAATGAATGTCTGGCAAAAAATAGTAAATTTCAATGCAAGCCGTTCTGAAACCGATCGGCAAATTACTCAAAATGCTTAACGCGCCGTGAAAATCACCTTTTTCCCCCACAATGAATGTCTAGCAAAAAATAGTTAATTTTGATGCAAGTCGTTCTGAAACCAATCGGCAAATTACTCAAAATGCTCAACTCGCCGAGGAAATCACTTTTGTTCCACAATGAATGTCTGGCAAAAAATAGTTAATTTCAATGCAAGCCGTTCTGAAACCAATCGGCAAATTACTCAAAATGCTTAACTCGCCGAGAAAATCATTTTCTTGCCACAATGAATGTCTTGCAAAAAAGAATAAATTTTAATGCAAGCCGTTCTGAAACCAACCGGCAAATTACTCAAAATACTTACCTCGCCGAGAAAATCGCTTTTGTTCCACAATGAATGTCTGGCATAAAATAGTAAATTTTGATGCAAGCCGTTCTGAAAACAATCGGCAAATTACTCAAAATGCTTAACTCGCCGAGAAAATCACTTCGTTCCCACAATGAATGTTTGGAAATAAGAGTAAATTTTAATGCAAGCCGTTCTAAAACCAATCGGCAAATTACTCAAACTGCTTAACTCGCCGAGAAAATCACTTTTGTTCCACAATGAATGCCTTGCAAAAAATAGGAAATTTCAATGCAAGCCGTTCTTAAACCAATCGGCAAATTACTCAAAATGCTTAACTCGCCGAGAAAATCACTTTCTTTCCACATGAGTGTCAGGCAAAAATAGTTAATTTTGATGCAAGCCGTTCTGAAATCAATCGGCAAACTACTCAAAATGTTTAACTCGCTGAGAAATTCACTTTTTTCCAAAATGAATGTCTGGCAAACAATCGTTAATTTTGATGCAAGACGTTCTGAATCCAATCGACAAATTACTCAAAATGCTTAACTCGCTGAGAAAATCACTTTCTTGCCACAATGAATGTCTGGCAAAAAGTAGTACATTTTAATGCAAGCTGTTCTGAAACCAACCGGCAAATTACTCAAAATGCATAACTCACCGAGACAATCAGTTTTTTTCAACAATGAATGTCTGGCAAAAAATAGTTAATTGTGATGCAAACCGATCTGAAACCAATCGGCAAATTGCTCAAAATGCTTCACTCGCCGAGAAAATCACTTTTGTTCCTCAATGAATGCCTGGCAAAAAATCGTTAATTGTGATGCAAGCCGTTCTGAAACGAATCGGCAAATTACTCAAAATGCTTAACTCGCCGAGAAAATCACCTTTTTCCCACAATGAATGTCTGGCAAAAAATAGTAAATTTCAATGCAAGCCGTTCTGAAAACAATCGGCAAAATGCTCAAAATGCTTAACTCGCCGAGAAAATCACTTTTGTTCCACAATGAATGTCTGGCAAAAAATAGTAAATTGTGATGCAAGCCGTTCTGAAACTAATCGGCAAATTACTCAAAATGCTTAACTCGCGGAGAAAATCAGTTTTTTTTCACAATCAATGTCTGGCAAACAATAGTTAATTTTGATTCAAGAAGTTCTGAAACCAATCGGAAAATTACTCAAAATGCATAACACGCCGAGAAAATAATTTTCTTGCCACAATGAATGTCTTGCAAAAAATAATAAATGTTAATGCAAGCCGTTCTGAAACCAACCGGCAAATTACTCAAAATACTTACCTCGCCGAGAAAATCGCTTTTGTTCCACAATGAATGTCTGGCAAAAAATAGTAAATTGTGATGCAAGCCGTTCTGAACCAATCGGGAAATTACTCAAAATGCCTAACTCGCCGAGAAAATCACTTTTGGTCCACAATGAATGTCTGGCAAAAAATAGTAAATTTCAATGCAAGCCGTTCTGAAACCGGTCGGCAAATTACTCAAAATGCTTAACTCGCCGAGAAAATCACTTTTGGTCCACAATGAATGTCTGGCAAAAAATAGTTAATTTCAATGCAAGCCGTTCTGAAACCAATCGGCAAATTACTCAAAATGCTTAACTCGCCGAGAAAATCAGTTTTTTTTCACAATCAATGTCTGGCAAACAATAGTTAATTTTGATTCAAGAAGTTCTGAAACCAATCGGCAAATTACTCAAAATGCATAACTCGCCGAGAAAATCATTTTCTTGCCACAATGAATGTCTTGCAAAAAACAGTAAATTTTAATGCAAGCTGTTCTGAAACCAACCGGCAAATTACTCAAAATGCATAACTCACGGAGACAATCAGTTTTTTTCAACAATGAATGTCTGGCAAAAAATAGTTAATTGTGATGCAAACCGATCTGAAACCAATCGGCAAATTGCTCAAAATGCTTCACTCACCGAGAAAATCACTTTTGTTCCACAATGAATGTCTGGCATAAAATAGTAAATTGTGATGCAAGCCGTTCTGAAACCAATCGGCAAATTACTCAAAATGCTTAACTCGCCGAGAAAATCACTTCGTTCCCACAATGAATGTTTGGAAATAAGAGTAAATTTTAATGCAAGCCGTTCTAAAACCAATCGGCAAATTACTCAAATTGCTTAACTCGCCGAGAAAATCACTTTTGTTCCACAATGAATGTCTTGCAAAAAATAGGAAATTTCAATGCAAGCCGTTCTGAAACCAATCGGCAAATTACTCAAAATGCTTAACTCGCCGAGAAAATCACTTTCTTTCCACATGATTGTCTGGCAAAAATAGTTAATTTTGATGCAAGCCGTTCTGAAAGCGATCGGCGAATTACTCAACATGCTTAACTCGCCGAGAAAATCACTTTTTTCCCACAATGAATGTCTGGCAAAAAATAGGAAATTTCAATGCAAGCCGTTCTGAAAGCAATCGGCAAACTACTCAAAATGTTTAACGCGCCGAGAAATTCACTTTTTTCCAAAATGAATGTCTGGCAAACAATAGTTAATTGTGATGCAAGCCGTTCTGAAACCAATCGGCAAATTACTCAAAATGCTTAACTCGCCGAGAAAATCACTTTTGTTCCACAATGAACGCCTGGCAAAAAAATAGTTAATTGTATGCAAGCCGTTCTGAAATCAATCGGCAAATTACTCAAAATGCTTAAATCGCCGAGAAAATCACCTTTTTCCCACAATGAATGTCTGGCAAAAAATAGTAAATTTCAATGCAAGCCGTTCTGAAAACAATCGGCAAAATGCTCAAAATGCTTAACTCGCCGAGAAAATCACTTTTGTTCCACAATGAATGTCTGGCAAAAAATAGTAAATTGTGATGCAAGCCGTTCTGAAACCAATCGGCAAATTACTCAAAATGCCTAACTCGCCGAGAAAATCACTTTTGTTCCACAATGAATGTCTGGCAAAAAATAGTAAATTTCAATGCAAGCCGTTCTGAAACCGATCGGCAAATTACTCAAAATGCTTAACTCTCCGAGAAAATCACTTTTGTTCCACAATGAATATCTGGCAAAAAATAGTTAATTTCAATGCAAGCCGTTCTGAAACCAATCGGCAAATTACTCAAAATGCTTAACTCGCCGAGAAAATCAGGTTTTTTTCACAATCAATGTCTGGCAAACAATAGTTAATTTTGATTCAAGAAGTTCTGAAACCAATCGGCAAATTACTCAAAATGCATAACTCGCCGAGAAAATCATTTTCTTGCCACAATGAATGTCTTGCAAAAAATAGTAAATTTTAATGCAAGCCGTTCTGAAACCAACCGGCAAATTACTCAAAATGCTGAACTCGCCGAGAAAATCGCTTTTGTTCCACAATGAATGTCTGGCATAAAATAGTAAATTTTGATGCAAGCCGTTCTGAAACCAATCGGCAAATTACTCAAAATGCTTAATTCGCCGAGAAAATCACTTTTGTTCCACAATGAATGTCTTGCAAAAAATAGGAAATTTCAATGCAAGCCGTTCTGAAACCAATCGGCAAATTACTCAAAATGCTTCACTTGCCGGGAAAATCACTTTCTTGCGACAATGAATGTCTGGCAAAAAGTAGTACATTTTAATGCAAGCTGTTCTGAAACCAACCGGCAAATTACTCAAAATGCATAACTCACGGAGACAATCAGTTTTTTTCAACAATGAATGTCTGGCAAAAAATAGTTAATTGTGATGCAAACCGATCTGAAACCAATCGGCAAATTGCTCAAAATGCTTCACTCGCCGAGAAAATCACTTTTGTTCCACAATGAATGTCAGGCAAAAAATAGTAAATTGTGATGCAAGCCGTTCTGAACCAATCGGCAAATTACTCAACATGCCTAACTCGCCGAGAAAATCACTTTTGTTCCACAATGAATGTCTGGCAAAAAATAGTAAATTTCAATGCAAGCCGTTCTGAAACCGATCGGCAAATTACTCAAAATGCTTAACGCGCCGTGAAAATCACCTTTTTCCCCCACAATGAATGTCTGGCAAAAAATAGTTAATTTTGATGCAAGTCGTTCTGAAACCAATCGGCAAATTACTCAAAATGCTCAACTCGCCGAGGAAATCACTTTTGTTCCACAATGAATGTCTGGCAAAAAATAGTTAATTTCAATGAAAGCCGTTCTGAAACCAATCGGCAAATTACTCAAAATGCTTAACTCGCCGAGAAAATCATTTTTTGCCACAATGAATGTCTTGCAAAAAAGAATAAATTTTAATGCAAGCCGTTCTGAAACCAACCGGCAAATTACTCAAAATACTTACCTCGCCGAGAAAATCGCTTTTGTTCCACAATGAATGTCTGGCATAAAATAGGAAATTTCAATGCAAGCCGTTCTTAAACCAATCGGCAAATTACTCAAAATGCTTAACTCGCCGAGAAAATCACTTTCTTTCCACATGAGTGTCAGGCAAAAATAGTTAATTTTGATGCAAGCCGTTCTGAAATCAATCGGCAAACTACTCAAAATGTTTAACTCGCCGAGAAATTCACTTTTTTCCAAAATGAATGTCTGGCAAACAATCGTTAATTTTGATGCAAGACGTTCTGAATCCAATCGACAAATTACTCAAAATGCTTAACTCGCTGAGAAAATCACTTTCTTGCCACAATGAATGTCTGGCAAAAAGTAGTACATTTTAATGCAAGCTGTTCTGAAACCAACCGGCAAATTACTCAAAATGCATAACTCACCGAGACAATCAGTTTTTTTCAACAATGAATGTCTGGCAAAAAATAGTTAATTGTGATGCAAACCGATCTGAAACCAATCGGCAAATTGCTCAAAATGCTTCACTCGCCGAGAAAATCACTTTTGTTCCTCAATGAATGCCTGGCAAAAAATCGTTAATTGTGATGCAAGCCGTTCTGAAACCAATCGGCAAATTACTCAAAATGCTTAACTCGCCGAGAAAATCACCTTTTTCCCACAATGAATGTCTGGCAAAAAATAGTAAATTTCAATGCAAGCCGTTCTGAAAACAATCGGCAAAATGCTCAAAATGCTTAACTCGCCGAGAAAATCACTTTTGTTCCACAATGAATGTCTGGCAAAAAATAGTAAATTGTGATGCAAGCCGTTCTGAAACCAATCGGCAAATTACTCAAAATGCCTTACTCGCCGAGAAAATCACTTTTGTTCCACAATGAATGTCTGGCAAAAAATAGTAAATTTCAATGCAAGCCGTTCTGAAACCGATCGGCAAATTACTCAAAATGCTTAACTCGCCGAGAAAATCACTTTCTTGCGACAATGAATGTCCGGCAAAAAGTAGTACATTTTAATGCAAGCTGTTCTGAAACCAACCGGCAAATTACTCAAAATGCATAACTCACGGAGACAATCAGTTTTTTTCAACAATGAATGTCTGGCAAAAAATAGTTAATTGTGATGCAAACCGATCTGAAACCAATCGGCAAATTGCTCAAAATGCTTCACTCGCCGAGAAAATCACTTTTGTTCCACAATGAATGTCAGGCAAAAAATAGTAAATTGTGATGCAAGCCGTTCTGAACCAATCGGCAAATTACTCAACATGCCTAACTCGCCGAGAAAATCACTTTTGTTCCACAATGAATGTCTGGCAAAAAATAGTAAATTTCAATGCAAGTCGTTCTGAAACCAATCGGCAAATTACTCAAAATGCTCAACTCGCCGAGGAAATCACTTTTGTTCCACAATGAATGTCTGGCAAAAAATAGTTAATTTCAATGCAAGCCGTTCTGAAACCAATCGGCAAATTACTCAAAATGCTTAACTCGCCGAGAAAATCATTTTCTTGCCACAATGAATGTCTTGCAAAAAAGAATAAATTTTAATGCAAGCCGTTCTGAAACCAACCGGCAAATTACTCAAAATACTTACCTCGCCGGGAAAATCGCTTTTGTTCCACAATGAATGTCTGGCATAAAATAGTAAATTTTGATGCAAGCCTTTCTGAAAACAATCGGCAAATTACTCAAAATGCTTAACTCGCCGAGAAAATCACTTCGTTCCCACAATGAATGTTTGGAAATAAGAGTAAATTTTAATGCAAGCCGTTCTAAAACCAATCGGCAAATTACTCAAACTGCTTAACTCGCCGAGAAAATCACTTTTGTTCCACAATGAATGTCTTGCAAAAAATAGGAAATTTCAATGCAAGCCGTTCTTAAACCAATCGGCAAATTACTCAAAATGCTTAACTCGCCGAGAAAATCACCTTTTTCCCACAATGAATGTCTGGCAAAAAATAGTAAATTTCAATGCAAGCCGTTCTGAAAACAATCGGCAAAATGCTCAAAATGCTTAACTCGCCGAGAAAATCACTTTTGTTCCACAATGAATGTCTGGCAAAAAATAGTAAATTGTGATGCAAGCCGTTCTGAAACCAATCGGCAAATTACTCAAAATGCCTAACTCGCCGAGAAAATCACTTTTGTTCCACAATGAATGTCTGGCAAAAAATAGTAAATTTCAATGCAAGCCGTTCTGAAACCGATCGGCAAATTACTCAAAATGCTTAACTCTCCGAGAAAATCACTTTTGTTCCACAATGAATATCTGGCAAAAAATAGTTAATTTCAATGCAAGCCGTTCTGAAACCAATCGGCAAATTACTCAAAATGCTTAACTCGCCGAGAAAATCAGTTTTTTTTCACAATCAATGTCTGGCAAACAATAGTTAATTTTGATTCAAGAAGTTCTGAAACCAATCGGCAAATTACTCAAAATGCATAACTCGCCGAGAAAATCATTTTCTTGCCACAATGAATGTCTTGCAAAAAATAGTAAATTTTAATGCAAGCCGTTCTGAAACCAACCGGCAAATTACTCAAAATGCTGAACTCGCCGAGAAAATCGCTTTTGTTCCACAATGAGTGTCTGGCATAAAATAGTAAATTTTGATGCAAGCCGTTCTGAAACCAATCGGCAAATTACTCAAAATGCTTAATTCGCCGAGAAAATCACTTTTGTTCCACAATGAATGTCTTGCAAAAAATAGGAAATTTCAATGCAAGCCGTTCTGAAACCAATCGGCAAATTACTCAAAATGCTTCACTTGCCGGGAAAATCACTTTCTTGCGACAATGAATGTCTGGCAAAAAGTAGTACATTTTAATGCAAGCTGTTCTGAAACCAACCGGCAAATTACTCAAAATGCATAACTCACGGAGACAATCAGTTTTTTTCAACAATGAATGTCTGGCAAAAAATAGTTAATTGTGATGCAAACCGATCTGAAACCAATCGGCAAATTGCTCAAAATGCTTCACTCGCCGAGAAAATCACTTTTGTTCCACAATGAATGTCAGGCAAAAAATAGTAAATTGTGATGCAAGCCGTTCTGAACCAATCGGCAAATTACTCAACATGCCTAACTCGCCGAGAAAATCACTTTTGTTCCACAATGAATGTCTGGCAAAAAATAGTAAATTTCAATGCAAGCCGTTCTGAAACCGATCGGCAAATTACTCAAAATGCTTAACGCGCCGTGAAAATCACCTTTTTCCCCCACAATGAATGTCTGGCAAAAAATAGTTAATTTTGATGCAAGTCGTTCTGAAACCAATCGGCAAATTACTCAAAATGCTCAACTCGCCGAGGAAATCACTTTTGTTCCACAATGAATGTCTGGCAAAAAATAGTTAATTTCAATGAAAGCCGTTCTGAAACCAATCGGCAAATTACTCAAAATGCTTAACTCGCCGAGAAAATCATTTTCTTGCCACAATGAATGTCTTGCAAAAAAGAATAAATTTTAATGCAAGCCGTTCTGAAACCAACCGGCAAATTACTCAAAATACTTACCTCGCCGAGAAAATCGCTTTTGTTCCACAATGAATGTCTGGCATAAAATAGGAAATTTCAATGCAAGCCGTTCTTAAACCAATCGGCAAATTACTCAAAATGCTTAACTCGCCGAGAAAATCACTTTCTTTCCACATGAGTGTCAGGCAAAAATAGTTAATTTTGATGCAAGCCGTTCTGAAATCAATCGGCAAACTACTCAAAATGTTTAACTCGCCGAGAAATTCACTTTTTTCCAAAATGAATGTCTGGCAAACAATCGTTAATTTTGATGCAAGACGTTCTGAATCCAATCGACAAATTACTCAAAATGCTTAGCTCGCTGAGAAAATCACTTTCTTGCCACAATGAATGTCTGGCAAAAAGTAGTACATTTTAATGCAAGCTGTTCTGAAACCAACCGGCAAATTACTCAAAATGCATAACTCACCGAGACAATCAGTTTTTTTCAACAATGAATGTCTGGCAAAAAATAGTTAATTGTGATGCAAACCGATCTGAAACCAATCGGCAAATTGCTCAAAATGCTTCACTCGCCGAGAAAATCACTTTTGTTCCTCAATGAATGCCTGGCAAAAAATCGTTAATTGTGATGCAAGCCGTTCTGAAACCAATCGGCAAATTACTCAAAATGCTTAACTCGCCGAGAAAATCACCTTTTTCCCACAATGAATGTCGGGCAAAAAATAGTAAATTTCAATGCAAGCCGTTCTGAAAACAATCGGCAAAATGCTCAAAATGCCTTACTCGCCGAGAAAATCACTTTTGTTCCACAATGAATGTCTGGCAAAAAATAGTAAATTGTGATGCAAGCCGTTCTGAAACCAATCGGCAAATTACTCAAAATGCCTTACTCGCCGAGAAAATCACTTTTGTTCCACAATGAATGTCTGGCAAAAAATAGTAAATTTCAATGCAAGCCGTTCTGAAACCGATCGGCAAATTACTCAAAATGCTTAACTCGCCGAGAAAATCACTTTCTTGCGACAATGAATGTCTGGCAAAAAGTAGTACATTTTAATGCAAGCTGTTCTGAAACCAACCGGCAAATTACTCAAAATGCATAACTCACGGAGACAATCAGTTTTTTTCAACAATGAATGTCTGGCAAAAAATAGTTAATTGTGATGCAAACCGATCTGAAACCAATCGGCAAATTGCTCAAAATGCTTCACTCGCCGAGAAAATCACTTTTGTTCCACAATGAATGTCAGGCAAAAAATAGTAAATTGTGATGCAAGCCGTTCTGAACCAATCGGCAAATTACTCAACATGCCTAACTCGCCGAGAAAATCACTTTTGTTCCACAATGAATGTCTGGCAAAAAATAGTAAATTTCAATGCAAGTCGTTCTGAAACCAATCGGCAAATTACTCAAAATGCTCAACTCGCCGAGGAAATCACTTTTGTTCCACAATGAATGTCTGGCAAAAAATAGTTAATTTCAATGCAAGCCGTTCTGAAACCAATCGGCAAATTACTCAAAATGCTTAACTCGCCGAGAAACTCATTTTCTTGCCACAATGAATGTCTTGCAAAAAAGAATAAATTTTAATGCAAGCCGTTCTGAAACCAACCGGCAAATTACTCAAAATACTTACCTCGCCGAGAAAATCGCTTTTGTTCCACAATGAATGTCTGGCATAAAATAGTAAATTTTGATGCAAGCCGTTCTGAAAACAATCGGCAAATTACTCAAAATGCTTAACTCGCCGAGAAAATCACTTCGTTCCCACAATGAATGTTTGGAAATAAGAGTAAATTTTAATGCAAGCCGTTCTAAAACCAATCGGCAAATTACTCAAACTGCTTAACTCGCCGAGAAAATCACTTTTGTTCCACAATGAATGTCTTGCAAAAAATAGGAAATTTCAATGCAAGCCGTTCTTAAACCAATCGGCAAATTACTCAAAATGCTTAACTCGCCGAGAAAATCACTTTCTTTCCACATGAGTGTCAGGCAAAAATAGTTAATTTTGATGCAAGCCGTTCTGAAATCAATCGGCAAACTACTCAAAATGTTTAACTCGCCGAGAAATTCACTTTTTTCCAAAATGAATGTCTGGCAAACAATCGTTAATTTTGATGCAAGACGTTCTGAATCCAATCGACAAATTACTCAAAATGCTTAACTCGCTGAGAAAATCACTTTCTTGCCACAATGAATGTCTGGCAAAAAGTAGTACATTTTAATGCAAGCTGTTCTGAAACCAACCGGCAAATTACTCAAAATGCATAACTCACCGAGACAATCAGTTTTTTTCAACAATGAATGTCTGGCAAAAAATAGTTAATTGTGATGCAAACCGATCTGAAACCAATCGGCAAATTGCTCAAAATGCTTCACTCGCCGAGAAAATCACTTTTGTTCCTCAATGAATGCCTGGCAAAAAATCGTTAATTGTGATGCAAGCCGTTCTGAAACCAATCGGCAAATTACTCAAAATGCTTAACTCGCCGAGAAAATCACCTTTTTCCCACAATGAATGTCTGGCAAAAAATAGTAAATTTCAATGCAAGCCGTTCTGAAAACAATCGGCAAAATGCTCAAAATGCTTAACTCGCCGAGAAAATCACTTTTGTTCCACAATGAATGTCTGGCAAAAAATAGTAAATTGTGATGCAAGCCGTTCTGAAACCAATCGGCAAATTACTCAAAATGCCTTACTCGCCGAGAAAATCACTTTTGTTCCACAATGAATGTCTGGCAAAAAATAGTAAATTTCAATGCAAGCCGTTCTGAAACCGATCGGCAAATTACTCAAAATGCTTAACTCGCCGAGAAAATCACTTTTGTTCCACAATGAATATCTGGCAAAAAATAGTTAATTTCAATGCAAGCCGTTCTGAAACCAACCGGCAAATTACTCAAAATGCTTAATTCGCCGAGAACATCACTTTGTTCCCACAATGAATGTCTGGCAAAAAATAGTAAATTTCAATGCAAACCGTTCTGAAAGCATTCGGCAAACTAAAAATGTTTAACTCGCCGAGAAAATCACTTTTGTTCCACAATGAATGCCTGGCAAAAAATAGTTAATTGTGTTGCAAGCCGTTCTGAAACCAATCGGCAAATTACTCAAAATGCTTAACTCGCCGAGAAAATCACTTTTGTTCTACAATGAACGCCTGGCAAAAAATAGTTGATTGTGTTGCAAGCCGTTCTGAAACCAATCGGCAAATTACTCAAAATGCTTAACTCGCCGAGAAAATCACCTTTGTTCCACAATGAATGTCTGGCAAGCAATAGTAAATTTCAATGCAAGCCGTTCTGAATCCTATCGGCAAATTACTCAAAATGCTTAACTCGCCGAGAAAATCACTTTTGTTCCACAATGAATGTCTTGCAAAAAATAGGAAATTTCAATGCAAGCCGTTCTGAAACCAATCGGCAAATTACTCAAAATGCTTCACTCGCCGGGAAAATCACTTTCTTGCGACAATGAATGTCTGGCAAAAAGTAGTACATTTTAATGCAAGCTGTTCTGAAACCAACCGGCAAATTACTCAAAATGCATAACTCACGGAGACAATCAGTTTTTTTCAACAATGAATGTCTGGCAAAAAATAGTTAATTGTGATGCAAACCGATCTGAAACCAATCGGCAAATTGCTCAAAATGCTTCACTCGCCGAGAAAATCACTTTTGTTCCACAATGAATGTCAGGCAAAAAATAGTAAATTGTGATGCAAGCCGTTCTGAACCAATCGGCAAATTACTCAACATGCCTAACTCGCCGAGAAAATCACTTTTGTTCCACAATGAATGTCTGGCAAAAAATAGTAAATTTCAATGCAAGCCGTTCTGAAACCGATCGGCAAATTACTCAAAATGCTTAACGCGCCGTGAAAATCACCTTTTTCCCCCACAATGAATGTCTGGCAAAAAATAGTTAATTTTGATGCAAGTATTCTGAAACCAATCGGCAAATTACTCAAAATGCTCAACTCGCCGAGGAAATCACTTTTGTTCCACAATGAATGTCTGGCAAAAAATAGTTAATTTCAATGCAAGCCGTTCTGAAACGAATCGGCAAATTACTCAAAATGCTTAACTCGCCGAGAAAATCATTTTCTTGCCACAATGAATGTCTTGCAAAAAAGAATAAATTTTAATGCAAGCCGTTCTGAAACCAACCGGCAAATTACTCAAAATACTTACCTCGCCGAGAAAATCGCTTTTGTTCCACAATGAATGTCTGGCATAAAATAGTAAATTTTGATGCAAGCCGTTCTGAAAACAATCGGCAAATTACTCAAAATGCTTAACTCGCCGAGAAAATCACTTCGTTCCCACAATGAATGTTTGGAAATAAGAGTAAATTTTAATGCAAGCCGTTCTAAAACCAATCGGCAAATTACTCAAACTGCTTAACTCGCCGAGAAAATCACTTTTGTTCCACAATGAATGTCTTGCAAAAAATAGGAAATTTCAATGCAAGCCGTTCTTAAACCAATCGGCAAATTACTCAAAATGCTTAACTCGCCGAGAAAATCACTTTCTTTCCACATGAGTGTCAGGCAAAAATAGTTAATTTTGATGCAAGCCGTTCTGAAATCAATCGGCAAACTACTCAAAATGTTTAACTCGCCGAGAAATTCACTTTTTTCCAAAATGAATGTCTGGCAAACAATCGTTAATTTTGATGCAAGACGTTCTGAATCCAATCGACAAATTACTCAAAATGCTTAACTCGCTGAGAAAATCACTTTCTTGCCACAATGAATGTCTGGCAAAAAGTAGTACATTTTAATGCAAGCTGTTCTGAAACCAACCGGCAAATTACTCAAAATGCATAACTCACCGAGACAATCAGTTTTTTTCAACAATGAATGTCTGGCAAAAAATAGTTAATTGTGATGCAAACCGATCTGAAACCAATCGGCAAATTGCTCAAAATGCTTCACTCGCCGAGAAAATCACTTTTGTTCCTCAATGAATGCCTGGCAAAAAATCGTTAATTGTGATGCAAGCCGTTCTGAAACCAATCGGCAAATTACTCAAAATGCTTAACTCGCCGAGAAAATCACCTTTTTCCCACAATGAATGTCTGGCAAAAAATAGTAAATTTCAATGCAAGCCGTTCTGAAAACAATCGGCAAAATGCTCAAAATGCTTAACTCGCCGAGAAAATCACTTTTGTTCCACAATGAATGTCTGGCAAAAAATAGTAAATTGTGATGCAAGCCGTTCTGAAACCAATCGGCAAATTACTCAAAATGCCTTACTCGCCGAGAAAATCACTTTTGTTCCACAATGAATGTCTGGCAAAAAATAGTAAATTTCAATGCAAGCCGTTCTGAAACCGATCGGCAAATTACTCAAAATGCTTAACTCGCCGAGAAAATCACTTTTGTTCCACAATGAATATCTGGCAAAAAATAGTTAATTTCAATGCAAGCCGTTCTGAAACCAACCGGCAAATTACTCAAAATGCTTAATTCGCCGAGAACATCACTTTGTTCCCACAATGAATGTCTGGCAAAAAATAGTAAATTTCAATGCAAACCGTTCTGAAAGCATTCGGCAAACTAAAAATGTTTAACTCGCCGAGAAAATCACTTTTGTTCCACAATGAATGCCTGGCAAAAAATAGTTAATTGTGTTGCAAGCCGTTCTGAAACCAATCGGCAAATTACTCAAAATGCTTAACTCGCCGAGAAAATCACTTTTGTTCTACAATGAACGCCTGGCAAAAAATAGTTGATTGTGTTGCAAGCCGTTCTGAAACCAATCGGCAAATTACTCAAAATGCTTAACTCGCCGAGAAAATCACCTTTGTTCCACAATGAATGTCTGGCAAGCAATAGTAAATTTCAATGCAAGCCGTTCTGAATCCTATCGGCAAATTACTCAAAATGCTTAACTCGCCGAGAAAATCACTTTTGTTCCACAATGAATGTCTTGCAAAAAATAGGAAATTTCAATGCAAGCCGTTCTGAAACCAATCGGCAAATTACTCAAAATGCTTCACTCGCCGGGAAAATCACTTTCTTGCGACAATGAATGTCTGGCAAAAAGTAGTACATTTTAATGCAAGCTGTTCTGAAACCAACCGGCAAATTACTCAAAATGCATAACTCACGGAGACAATCAGTTTTTTTCAACAATGAATGTCTGGCAAAAAATAGTTAATTGTGATGCAAACCGATCTGAAACCAATCGGCAAATTGCTCAAAATGCTTCACTCGCCGAGAAAATCACTTTTGTTCCACAATGAATGTCAGGCAAAAAATAGTAAATTGTGATGCAAGCCGTTCTGAACCAATCGGCAAATTACTCAACATGCCTAACTCGCCGAGAAAATCACTTTTGTTCCACAATGAATGTCTGGCAAAAAATAGTAAATTTCAATGCAAGCCGTTCTGAAACCGATCGGCAAATTACTCAAAATGCTTAACGCGCCGTGAAAATCACCTTTTTCCCCCACAATGAATGTCTGGCAAAAAATAGTTAATTTTGATGCAAGTCGTTCTGAAACCAATCGGCAAATTACTCAAAATGCTCAACTCGCCGAGGAAATCACTTTTGTTCCACAATGAATGTCTGGCAAAAAATAGTTAATTTCAATGCAAGCCGTTCTGAAACCAATCGGCAAATTACTCAAAATGCTTAACTCGCCGAGAAAATCATTTTCTTGCCACAATGAATGTCTTGCAAAAAAGAATAAATTTTAATGCAAGCCGTTCTGAAACCAACCGGCAAATTACTCAAAATACTTACCTCGCCGAGAAAATCGCTTTTGTTCCACAATGAATGTCTGGCATAAAATAGTAAATTTTGATGCAAGCCGTTCTGAAAACAATCGGCAAATTACTCAAAATGCTTAACTCGCCGAGAAAATCACTTCGTTCCCACAATGAATGTTTGGAAATAAGAGTAAATTTTAATGCAAGCCGTTCTAAAACCAATCGGCAAATTACTCAAACTGCTTAACTCGCCGAGAAAATCACTTTTGTTCCACAATGAATGTCTTGCAAAAAATAGGAAATTTCAATGCAAGCCGTTCTTAAACCAATCGGCAAATTACTCAAAATGCTTAACTCGCCGAGAAAATCACTTTCTTTCCACATGAGTGTCAGGCAAAAATAGTTAATTTTGATGCAAGCCGTTCTGAAATCAATCGGCAAACTACTCAAAATGTTTAACTCGCCGAGAAATTCACTTTTTTCCAAAATGAATGTCTGGCAAACAATCGTTAATTTTGATGCAAGACGTTCTGAATCCAATCGACAAATTACTCAAAATGCTTAACTCGCTGAGAAAATCACTTTCTTGCCACAATGAATGTCTGGCAAAAAGTAGTACATTTTAATGCAAGCTGTTCTGAAACCAACCGGCAAATTACTCAAAATGCATAACTCACCGAGACAATCAGTTTTTTTCAACAATGAATGTCTGGCAAAAAATAGTTAATTGTGATGCAAACCGATCTGAAACCAATCGGCAAATTGCTCAAAATGCTTCACTCGCCGAGAAAATCACTTTTGTTCCTCAATGAATGCCTGGCAAAAAATCGTTAATTGTGATGCAAGCCGTTCTGAAACCAATCGGCAAATTACTCAAAATGCTTAACTCGCCGAGAAAATCACCTTTTTCCCACAATGAATGTCTGGGAAAAAATAGTAAATTTCAATGCAAGCCGTTCTGAAAACAATCGGCAAAATGCTCAAAATGCTTAACTCGCCGAGAAAATCACTTTTGTTCCACAATGAATGTCTGGCAAAAAATAGTAAATTGTGATGCAAGCCGTTCTGAAACCAATCGGCAAATTACTCAAAATGCCTTACTCGCCGAGAAAATCACTTTTGTTCCACAATGAATGTCTGGCAAAAAATAGTAAATTTCAATGCAAGCCGTTCTGAAACCGATCGGCAAATTACTCAAAATGCTTAACTCGCCGAGAAAATCACTTTCTTGCGACAATGAATGTCTGGCAAAAAGTAGTACATTTTAATGCAAGCTGTTCTGAAACCAACCGGCAAATTACTCAAAATGCATAACTCACGGAGACAATCAGTTTTTTTCAACAATGAATGTCTGGCAAAAAATAGTTAATTGTGATGCAAACCGATCTGAAACCAATCGGCAAATTGCTCAAAATGCTTCACTCGCCGAGAAAACCACTTTTGTTCCACAATGAATGTCAGGCAAAAAATAGTAAATTGTGATGCAAGCCGTTCTGAACCAATCGGCAAATTACTCAACATGCCTAACTCGCCGAGAAAATCACTTTTGTTCCACAATGAATGTCTGGCAAAAAATAGTAAATTTCAATGCAAGCCGTTCTGAAACCGATCGGCAAATTACTCAAAATGCTTAACGCGCCGTGAAAATCACCTTTTTCCCCCACAATGAATGTCTGGCAAAAAATAGTTAATTTTGATGCAAGTCGTTCTGAAACCAATCGGCAAATTACTCAAAATGCTCAACTCGCCGAGGAAATCACTTTTGTTCCACAATGAATGTCTGGCAAAAAATAGTTAATTTCAATGCAAGCCGTTCTGAAACCAATCGGCAAATTACTCAAAATGCTTAACTCGCCGAGAAAATCATTTTCTTGCCACAATGAATGTCTTGCAAAAAAGAATAAATTTTAATGCAAGCCGTTCTGAAACCAACCGGCAAATTACTCAAAATACTTACCTCGCCGAGAAAATCACTTCGTTCCCACAATGAATGTTTGGAAATAAGAGTAAATTTTGATGCAAGCCGTTCTAAAACCAATCGGCAAATTACTCAAACTGCTTAACTCGCCGAGAAAATCACTTTTGTTCCACAATGAATGTCTTGCAAAAAATAGGAAATTTCAATGCAAGCCGTTCTTAAACCAATCGGCAAATTACTCAAAATGCTTAACTCGCCGAGAAAATCACTTTCTTTCCACATGAGTGTCAGGCAAAAATAGTTAATTTTGATGCAAGCCGTTCTGAAATCAATCGGCAAACTACTCAAAATGTTTAACTCGCCGAGAAATTCACTTTTTTCCAAAATGAATGTCTGGCAAACAATCGTTAATTTTGATGCAAGACGTTCTGAATCCAATCGACAAATTACTCAAAATGCTTAACTCGCTGAGAAAATCACTTTCTTGCCACAATGAATGTCTGGCAAAAAGTAGTACATTTTTATGCAAGCTGTTCTGAAACCAACCGGCAAATTACTCAAAATGCATAACTCACCGAGACAATCAGTTTTTTTCAACAATGAATGTCTGGCAAAAAATAGTTAATTGTGATGCAAACCGATCTGAAACCAATCGGCAAATTGCTCAAAATGCTTCACTCGCCGAGAAAATCACTTTTGTTCCTCAATGAATGCCTGGCAAAAAATCGTTAATTGTGATGCAAGCCGTTCTGAAACCAATCGGCAAATTACTCAAAATGCTTAACTCGCCGAGAAAATCACCTTTTTCCCACAATGAATGTCTGGCAAAAAATAGTAAATTTCAATGCAAGCCGTTCTGAAAACAATCGGCAAAATGCTCAAAATGCTTAACTCGCCGAGAAAATCACTTTTGTTCCACAATGAATGTCTGGCAAAAAAATAGTAAATTGTGATGCAAGCCGTTCTGAAACCAATCGGCAAATTACTCAAAATGCCTTACTCGCCGAGAAAATCACTTTTGTTCCACAATGAATGTCTGGCAAAAAATAGTAAATTTCAATGCAAGCCGTTCTGAAACCGATCGGCAAATTACTCAAAATGCTTAACTCGCCGAGAAAATCACTTTTGTTCCACAATGAATATCTGGCAAAAAATAGTTAATTTCAATGCAAGCCGTTCTGAAACCAACCGGCAAATTACTCAAAATGCTTAATTCGCCGAGAACATCACTTTGTTCCCACAATGAATGTCTGGCAAAAAATAGTAAATTTCAATGCAAACCGTTCTGAAAGCATTCGGCAAACTAAAAATGTTTAACTCGCCGAGAAAATCACTTTTGTTCCACAATGAATGCCTGGCAAAAAATAGTTAATTGTGTTGCAAGCCGTTCTGAAACCAATCGGCAAATTACTCAAAATGCTTAACTCGCCGAGAAAATCACTTTTGTTCTACAATGAACGCCTGGCAAAAAATAGTTGATTGTGTTGCAAGCCGTTCTGAAACCAATCGGCAAATTACTCAAAATGCTTAACTCGCCGAGAAAATCACCTTTGTTCCACAATGAATGTCTGGCAAGCAATAGTAAATTTCAATGCAAGCCGTTCTGAATCCTATCGGCAAATTACTCAAAATGCTTAACTCGCCGAGAAAATCACTTTTGTTCCACAATGAATGTCTTGCAAAAAATAGGAAATTTCAATGCAAGCCGTTCTGAAACCAATCGGCAAATTACTCAAAATGCTTCACTCGCCGGGAAAATCACTTTCTTGCGACAATGAATGTCTGGCAAAAAGTAGTACATTTTAATGCAAGCTGTTCTGAAACCAACCGGCAAATTACTCAAAATGCATAACTCACGGAGACAATCAGTTTTTTTCAACAATGAATGTCTGGCAAAAAATAGTTAATTGTGATGCAAACCGATCTGAAACCAATCGGCAAATTGCTCAAAATGCTTCACTCGCCGAGAAAATCACTTTTGTTCCACAATGAATGTCAGGCAAAAAATAGTAAATTGTGATGCAAGCCGTTCTGAACCAATCGGCAAATTACTCAACATGCCTAACTCGCCGAGAAAATCACTTTTGTTCCACAATGAATGTCTGGCAAAAAATAGTAAATTTCAATGCAAGCCGTTCTGAAACCGATCGGCAAATTACTCAAAATGCTTAACGCGCCGTGAAAATCACCTTTTTCCCCCACAATGAATGTCTGGCAAAAAATAGTTAATTTTGATGCAAGTCGTTCTGAAACCAATCGGCAAATTACTCAAAATGCTCAACTCGCCGAGGAAATCACTTTTGTTCCACAATGAATGTCTGGCAAAAAATAGTTAATTTCAATGCAAGCCGTTCTGAAACCAATCGGCAAATTACTCAAAATGCTTAACTCGCCGAGAAAATCATTTTCTTGCCACAATGAATGTCTTGCAAAAAAGAATAAATTTTAATGCAAGCCGTTCTGAAACCAACCGGCAAATTACTCAAAATACTTACCTCGCCGAGAAAATCGCTTTTGTTCCACAATGAATGTCTGGCATAAAATAGTAAATTTTGATGCAAGCCGTTCTGAAAACAATCGGCAAATTACTCAAAATGCTTAACTCGCCGAGAAAATCACTTCGTTCCCACAATGAATGTTTGGAAATAAGAGTAAATTTTAATGCAAGCCGTTCTAAAACCAATCGGCAAATTACTCAAACTGCTTAACTCGCCGAGAAAATCACTTTTGTTCCACAATGAATGTCTTGCAAAAAATAGGAAATTTCAATGCAAGCCGTTCTTAAACCAATCGGCAAATTACTCAAAATGCTTAACTCGCCGAGAAAATCACTTTCTTTCCACATGAGTGTCAGGCAAAAATAGTTAATTTTGATGCAAGCCGTTCTGAAATCAATCGGCAAACTACTCAAAATGTTTAACTCGCCGAGAAATTCACTTTTTTCCAAAATGAATGTCTGGCAAACAATCGTTAATTTTGATGCAAGACGTTCTGAATCCAATCGACAAATTACTCAAAATGCTTAACTCGCTGAGAAAATCACTTTCTTGCCACAATGAATGTCTGGCAAAAAGTAGTACATTTTAATGCAAGCTGTTCTGAAACCAACCGGCAAATTACTCAAAATGCATAACTCACCGAGACAATCAGTTTTTTTCAACAATGAATGTCTGGCAAAAAATAGTTAATTGTGATGCAAACCGATCTGAAACCAATCGGCAAATTGCTCAAAATGCTTCACTCGCCGAGAAAATCACTTTTGTTCCTCAATGAATGCCTGGCAAAAAATCGTTAATTGTGATGCAAGCCGTTCTGAAACCAATCGGCAAATTACTCAAAATGCTTAACTCGCCGAGAAAATCACCTTTTTCCCACAATGAATGTCTGGGAAAAAATAGTAAATTTCAATGCAAGCCGTTCTGAAAACAATCGGCAAAATGCTCAAAATGCTTAACTCGCCGAGAAAATCACTTTTGTTCCACAATGAATGTCTGGCAAAAAATAGTAAATTGTGATGCAAGCCGTTCTGAAACCAATCGGCAAATTACTCAAAATGCCTTACTCGCCGAGAAAATCACTTTTGTTCCACAATGAATGTCTGGCAAAAAATAGTAAATTTCAATGCAAGCCGTTCTGAAACCGATCGGCAAATTACTCAAAATGCTTAACTCGCCGAGAAAATCACTTTCTTGCGACAATGAATGTCTGGCAAAAAGTAGTACATTTTAATGCAAGCTGTTCTGAAACCAACCGGCAAATTACTCAAAATGCATAACTCACGGAGACAATCAGTTTTTTTCAACAATGAATGTCTGGCAAAAAATAGTTAATTGTGATGCAAACCGATCTGAAACCAATCGGCAAATTGCTCAAAATGCTTCACTCGCCGAGAAAACCACTTTTGTTCCACAATGAATGTCAGGCAAAAAATAGTAAATTGTGATGCAAGCCGTTCTGAACCAATCGGCAAATTACTCAACATGCCTAACTCGCCGAGAAAATCACTTTTGTTCCACAATGAATGTCTGGCAAAAAATAGTAAATTTCAATGCAAGCCGTTCTGAAACCGATCGGCAAATTACTCAAAATGCTTAACGCGCCGTGAAAATCACCTTATTCCCCCACAATGAATGTCTGGCAAAAAATAGTTAATTTTGATGCAAGTCGTTCTGAAACCAATCGGCAAATTACTCAAAATGCTCAACTCGCCGAGGAAATCACTTTTGTTCCACAATGAATGTCTGGCAAAAAATAGTTAATTTCAATGCAAGCCGTTCTGAAACCAATCGGCAAATTACTCAAAATGCTTAACTCGCCGAGAAAATCATTTTCTTGCCACAATGAATGTCTTGCAAAAAAGAATAAATTTTAATGCAAGCCGTTCTGAAACCAACCGGCAAATTACTCAAAATACTTACCTCGCCGAGAAAATCACTTCGTTCCCACAATGAATGTTTGGAAATAAGAGTAAATTTTGATGCAAGCCGTTCTAAAACCAATCGGCAAATTACTCAAACTGCTTAACTCGCCGAGAAAATCACTTTTGTTCCACAATGAATGTCTTGCAAAAAATAGGAAATTTCAATGCAAGCCGTTCTTAAACCAATCGGCAAATTACTCAAAATGCTTAACTCGCCGAGAAAATCACTTTCTTTCCACATGAGTGTCAGGCAAAAATAGTTAATTTTGATGCAAGCCGTTCTGAAATCAATCGGCAAACTACTCAAAATGTTTAACTCGCCGAGAAATTCACTTTTTTCCAAAATGAATGTCTGGCAAACAATCGTTAATTTTGATGCAAGACGTTCTGAATCCAATCGACAAATTACTCAAAATGCTTAACTCGCTGAGAAAATCACTTTCTTGCCACAATGAATGTCTGGCAAAAAGTAGTACATTTTTATGCAAGCTGTTCTGAAACCAACCGGCAAATTACTCAAAATGCATAACTCACCGAGACAATCAGTTTTTTTCAACAATGAATGTCTGGCAAAAAATAGTTAATTGTGATGCAAACCGATCTGAAACCAATCGGCAAATTGCTCAAAATGCTTCACTCGCCGAGAAAATCACTTTTGTTCCTCAATGAATGCCTGGCAAAAAATCGTTAATTGTGATGCAAGCCGTTCTGAAACCAATCGGCAAATTACTCAAAATGCTTAACTCGCCGAGAAAATCACCTTTTTCCCACAATGAATGTCTGGCAAAAAATAGTAAATTTCAATGCAAGCCGTTCTGAAAACAATCGGCAAAATGCTCAAAATGCTTAACTCGCCGAGAAAATCACTTTTGTTCCACAATGAATGTCTGGCAAAAAATAGTAAATTGTAATGCAAGCCGTTCTGAAACCAATCGGCAAATTACTCAAAATGCCTTACTCGCCGAGAAAATCACTTTTGTTCCACAATGAATGTCTGGCAAAAAATAGTAAATTTCAATGCAAGCCGTTCTGAAACCGATCGGCAAATTACTCAAAATGCTTAACTCGCCGAGAAAATCACTTTTGTTCCACAATGAATATCTGGCAAAAAATAGTTAATTTCAATGCAAGCCGTTCTGAAACCAACCGGCAAATTACTCAAAATGCTTAATTCGCCGAGAACATCACTTTGTTCCCACAATGAATGTCTGGCAAAAAATAGTAAATTTCAATGCAAACCGTTCTGAAAGCATTCGGCAAACTAAAAATGTTTAACTCGCCGAGAAAATCACTTTTGTTCCACAATGAATGCCTGGCAAAAAATAGTTAATTGTGTTGCAAGCCGTTCTGAAACCAATCGGCAAATTACTCAAAATGCTTAACTCGCCGAGAAAATCACTTTTGTTCTACAATGAACGCCTGGCAAAAAATAGTTGATTGTGTTGCAAGCCGTTCTGAAACCAATCGGCAAATTACTCAAAATGCTTAACTCGCCGAGAAAATCACCTTTGTTCCACAATGAATGTCTGGCAAGCAATAGTAAATTTCAATGCAAGCCGTTCTGAATCCTATCGGCAAATTACTCAAAATGCTTAACTCGCCGAGAAAATCACTTTTGTTCCACAATGAATGTCTTGCAAAAAATAGGAAATTTCAATGCAAGCCGTTCTGAAACCAATCGGCAAATTACTCAAAATGCTTCACTCGCCGGGAAAATCACTTTCTTGCGACAATGAATGTCTGGCAAAAAGTAGTACATTTTAATGCAAGCTGTTCTGAAACCAACCGGCAAATTACTCAAAATGCATAACTCACGGAGACAATCAGTTTTTTTCAACAATGAATGTCTGGCAAAAAATAGTTAATTGTGATGCAAACCGATCTGAAACCAATCGGCAAATTGCTCAAAATGCTTCACTCGCCGAGAAAATCACTTTTGTTCCACAATGAATGTCAGGCAAAAAATAGTAAATTGTGATGCAAGCCGTTCTGAACCAATCGGCAAATTACTCAACATGCCTAACTCGCCGAGAAAATCACTTTTGTTCCACAATGAATGTCTGGCAAAAAATAGTAAATTTCAATGCAAGCCGTTCTGAAACCGATCGGCAAATTACTCAAAATGCTTAACGCGCCGTGAAAATCACCTTTTTCCCCCACAATGAATGTCTGGCAAAAAATAGTTAATTTTGATGCAAGTCGTTCTGAAACCAATCGGCAAATTACTCAAAATGCTCAACTCGCCGAGGAAATCACTTTTGTTCCACAATGAATGTCTGGCAAAAAATAGTTAATTTCAATGCAAGCCGTTCTGAAACCAATCGGCAAATTACTCAAAATGCTTAACTCGCCGAGAAAATCATTTTCTTGCCACAATGAATGTCTTGCAAAAAAGAATAAATTTTAATGCAAGCCGTTCTGAAACCAACCGGCAAATTACTCAAAATACTTACCTCGCCGAGAAAATCGCTTTTGTTCCACAATGAATGTCTGGCATAAAATAGTAAATTTTGATGCAAGCCGTTCTGAAAACAATCGGCAAATTACTCAAAATGCTTAACTCGCCGAGAAAATCACTTCGTTCCCACAATGAATGTTTGGAAATAAGAGTAAATTTTAATGCAAGCCGTTCTAAAACCAATCGGCAAATTACTCAAACTGCTTAACTCGCCGAGAAAATCACTTTTGTTCCACAATGAATGTCTTGCAAAAAATAGGAAATTTCAATGCAAGCCGTTCTTAAACCAATCGGCAAATTACTCAAAATGCTTAACTCGCCGAGAAAATCACTTTCTTTCCACATGAGTGTCAGGCAAAAATAGTTAATTTTGATGCAAGCCGTTCTGAAATCAATCGGCAAACTACTCAAAATGTTTAACTCGCCGAGAAATTCACTTTTTTCCAAAATGAATGTCTGGCAAACAATCGTTAATTTTGATGCAAGACGTTCTGAATCCAATCGACAAATTACTCAAAATGCTTAACTCGCTGAGAAAATCACTTTCTTGCCACAATGAATGTCTGGCAAAAAGTAGTACATTTTAATGCAAGCTGTTCTGAAACCAACCGGCAAATTACTCAAAATGCATAACTCACCGAGACAATCAGTTTTTTTCAACAATGAATGTCTGGCAAAAAATAGTTAATTGTGATGCAAACCGATCTGAAACCAATCGGCAAATTGCTCAAAATGCTTCACTCGCCGAGAAAATCACTTTTGTTCCTCAATGAATGCCTGGCAAAAAATCGTTAATTGTGATGCAAGCCGTTCTGAAACCAATCGGCAAATTACTCAAAATGCTTAACTCGCCGAGAAAATCACCTTTTTCCCACAATGAATGTCTGGGAAAAAATAGTAAATTTCAATGCAAGCCGTTCTGAAAACAATCGGCAAAATGCTCAAAATGCTTAACTCGCCGAGAAAATCACTTTTGTTCCACAATGAATGTCTGGCAAAAAATAGTAAATTGTGATGCAAGCCGTTCTGAAACCAATCGGCAAATTACTCAAAATGCCTTACTCGCCGAGAAAATCACTTTTGTTCCACAATGAATGTCTGGCAAAAAATAGTAAATTTCAATGCAAGCCGTTCTGAAACCGATCGGCAAATTACTCAAAATGCTTAACTCGCCGAGAAAATCACTTTCTTGCGACAATGAATGTCTGGCAAAAAGTAGTACATTTTAATGCAAGCTGTTCTGAAACCAACCGGCAAATTACTCAAAATGCATAACTCACGGAGACAATCAGTTTTTTTCAACAATGAATGTCTGGCAAAAAATAGTTAATTGTGATGCAAACCGATCTGAAACCAATCGGCAAATTGCTCAAAATGCTTCACTCGCCGAGAAAACCACTTTTGTTCCACAATGAATGTCAGGCAAAAAATAGTAAATTGTGATGCAAGCCGTTCTGAACCAATCGGCAAATTACTCAACATGCCTAACTCGCCGAGAAAATCACTTTTGTTCCACAATGAATGTCTGGCAAAAAATAGTAAATTTCAATGCAAGCCGTTCTGAAACCGATCGGCAAATTACTCAAAATGCTTAACGCGCCGTGAAAATCACCTTTTTCCCCCACAATGAATGTCTGGCAAAAAATAGTTAATTTTGATGCAAGTCGTTCTGAAACCAATCGGCAAATTACTCAAAATGCTCAACTCGCCGAGGAAATTACTTTTGTTCCACAATGAATGTCTGGCAAAAAATAGTTAATTTCAATGCAAGCCGTTCTGAAACCAATCGGCAAATTACTCAAAATGCTTAACTCGCCGAGAAAATCATTTTCTTGCCACAATGAATGTCTTGCAAAAAAGAATAAATTTTAATGCAAGCCGTTCTGAAACCAACCGGCAAATTACTCAAAATACTTACCTCGCCGAGAAAATCGCTTTTGTTCCACAATGAATGTCTGGCATAAAATAGCAAATTTTGATGCAAGCCGTTCTGAAAACAATCGGCAAATTACTCAAAATGCTTAACTCGCCGAGAAAATCACTTCGTTCCCACAATGAATGTTTGGAAATAAGAGTAAATTTTAATGCAAGCCGTTCTAAAACCAATCGGCAAATTACTCAAACTGCTTAACTCGCCGAGAAAATCACTTTTGTTCCACAATGAATGTCTTGCAAAAAATAGGAAATTTCAATGCAAGCCGTTCTTAAACCAATCGGCAAATTACTCAAAATGCTTAACTCGCCGAGAAAATCACTTTCTTTCCACATGAGTGTCAGGCAAAAATAGTTAATTTTGATGCAAGCCGTTCTGAAATCAATCGGCAAACTACTCAAAATGTTTAACTCGCCGAGAAATTCACTTTTTTCCAAAATGAATGTCTGGCAAACAATCGTTAATTTTGATGCAAGACGTTCTGAATCCAATCGACAAATTACTCAAAATGCTTAACTCGCTGAGAAAATCACTTTCTTGCCACAATGAATGTCTGGCAAAAAGTAGTACATTTTTATGCAAGCTGTTCTGAAACCAACCGGCAAATTACTCAAAATGCATAACTCACCGAGACAATCAGTTTTTTTCAACAATGAATGTCTGGCAAAAAATAGTTAATTGTGATGCAAACCGATCTGAAACCAATCGGCAAATTGCTCAAAATGCTTCACTCGCCGAGAAAATCACTTTTGTTCCTCAATGAATGCCTGGCAAAAAATCGTTAATTGTGATGCAAGCCGTTCTGAAACCAATCGGCAAATTACTCAAAATGCTTAACTCGCCGAGAAAATCACCTTTTTCCCACAATGAATGTCTGGCAAAAAATAGTAAATTTCAATGCAAGCCGTTCTGAAAACAATCGGCAAAATGCTCAAAATGCTTAACTCGCCGAGAAAATCACTTTTGTTCCACAATGAATGTCTGGCAAAAAATAGTAAATTGTGATGCAAGCCGTTCTGAAACCAATCGGCAAATTACTCAAAATGCCTTACTCGCCGAGAAAATCACTTTTGTTCCACAATGAATGTCTGGCAAAAAATAGTAAATTTCAATGCAAGCCGTTCTGAAACCGATCGGCAAATTACTCAAAATGCTTAACTCGCCGAGAAAATCACTTTTGTTCCACAATGAATATCTGGCAAAAAATAGTTAATTTCAATGCAAGCCGTTCTGAAACCAATCGGCAAATTACTCAAAATGCTTAATTCGCCGAGAAAATCACTTTGTTCCCACAATGAATGTCTGGCAAAAAATAGTAAATTTCAATGCAAACCGTTCTGAAAGCATTCGGCAAACTAAAAATGTTTAACTCGCCGAGAAAATCACTTTTGTTCCACAATGAATGCCTGGCAAAAAATAGTTAATTGTGTTGCAAGCCGTTCTGAAACCAATCGGCAAATTACTCAAAATGCTTAACTCGCCGAGAAAATCACTTTTGTTCTACAATGAACGCCTGGCAAAAAATAGTTGATTGTGTTGCAAGCCGTTCTGAAACCAATCGGCAAATTACTCAAAATGCTTAACTCGCCGAGAAAATCACCTTTGTTCCACAATGAATGTCTGGCAAGCAATAGTAAATTTCAATGCAAGCCGTTCTGAATCCTATCGGCAAATTACTCAAAATGCTTAACTCGCCGAGAAAATCACTTTATTTCCACATGATTGTCTGGCAAAAATAGTTAATTTTGTTGCAAGCCGTTCTGCAAGCGATCGGCGAATTACTCAAAATGCTTAACTCGCCGAGAAAATCACTTTTGTTTCACAATGAATGTCTGGCAAAAAATAGTAAATTTTGATGCAAGCCGTTCTGAAACCAATCAGCAAATTGCTCAAAATGCTTAAATCGCCGAGAAAATCCCTTTTTTCCCCAAATGAATGTCTGGCAAACAATAGTTAATTTTGATGCAAGACGTTCTGAAACCAATAGGCAAATTACTCAAAATGCTTAACTCGCTGAGAAAATCATTTTCTTGCCACAATGAATGTCTGGCAAAAAGTAGTAAATTTCAATGCAAGCCGTTCTGAAAGCAATCGGCAAATTACTCAAAATGCTTAACTCGCCGAGAAAATCACCTTTTTCCCACAATGAATGTCTGGCAAAAAATAGTAAATTTCAATTCAAGCCGTTCTGAAAACAATCGGCAAAATGCTGAAAATGCTTAACTCGCCGAGAAAATCACTTTTGTTCCACAATGAATGTCTGGCAAAAAATAGTAAATTGTGATGCAAGCCGTTCTGAACCAATCGGCAAATTATTCAAAATGCCTAACTCGCCGAGAAAATCACTTTTGTTCCACAATGAATGTCTGGCAAAAAATAGTAAATTTCAATGCAAGCCGTTCTGAAAACAATCGGCAAAATGCTGAAAATGCTTCACTCGCCGAGAAATTAATCACTTTTGTTCCACCACGAATGTGTTGCAACAAATAGGAAATTTCAATGCAAGCCGTTCTGAAACCAATCGGCAAATTACTCCAAATGCTTAACTCGCCGAGAAAATCACTTTCTTTCCACATGATTGTCTGGCAAAAATAGTTAATTGTGTTGCAAGCCTTTCTGAAACCAATCGGCAAATTACTCAAAATGCTTAACTCGCCGAGAAAATCACTTTTGTTCCACAATGAACGCCTGGCAAAAAATAGTTAATTGTGATGCAAGCCGTTCTGAAACCAATCGGCAAATTACTCAAAATGCTTAACTCGCCGAGAAAATCACCTTTTTCCCACAATGAATGTCTGGCAAAAAATAGTAAATTTCAATGCAAGCCGTTCTGAAAACAATCGGCAAAATGCTCAAAATGCTTAACTCGCCGAGAAAATCACTTTTGTTCCACAATGAATGTCTGGCAAAAAATAGTAAATTGTGATGCAAGCCGTTCTGAACCAATCGGCAAATTATTCAAAATGCCTAACTCGCCGAGAAAATCACTTTTGTTCCACAATGAATGTCTGGCAAAAAATAGTAAATTTCAATGCAAGCCGTTCTGAAACCGATCGGCAAATTACTCAAAATGCTTAACTCGCCGAGAAAATCAGTTTTTTTCCCAAATGAATGTCTGGCAAACAATAGTTAATTTTGATGCAAGACGTTCTGAAACCAATCGGCAAATTACTCAAAATGCTTATCTCGCTGAGAAAATCACTTTCTTGCCACAATGAATGTCTGGCAAAAAGTAGTACATTTTAATGCAAGCTGTTCTGAATCCAACCGGCAAATTACTCAAAATGCATAACTCGCCGAGAAAATCACTTTTTTTCAACAATGAATGTCTGGCAAAAAATAGTTAATTGTGATGCAAACCGATCTGAAACCAATCGGCAAATTACTCAAAATGCTTAACTCGCCGAGAAAATTACTTTTTTCCCACAATGAATGTCTGGCAAAAAATAGTAAATTTCAATGCAAGCCGTTCTGAAAGCAATCGGCAAATTACTCAAAATGCTTAACTCGCCGAGTAAATCACTTTTGTTCCACAATGAACGCCTGGCAAAAAATAGTTAATTGTGATGCAAGCCGTTCTGAAACCAATCGGCAAATTACTCAAAATGCTTAACTCGCCGAGAAAATCACCCTTTTCCCACAATGAATGTCTGGCAAAAAATAGTGAATTTCAATGCAAGCCGTTCTGAAAACAATCGGCAAAATGCTCAAAATGCTGAACTCGCCGAGATAATCACTTTTGTTCCACAATGAATGTCTGGCAAAAAATAGTAAATTGTGATGCAAGCCGTTCTGAACCAATCGGCAAATTACTCAAAATGCTTAACTCGCCGAGAAAATCACTTTTGTTCCACAATGAATGTCTGGCAAAAAATAGTTAATTTCAATGCAAGCCGTTCTGAAACCAATCGGCAAATTACTCAAAATGCTTAACTCGCGGAGAAAATCAGTTTTTTTTCGCAATCAATGTCTGGCAAACAATAGTTAATTTTGATTCAAGAAGTTCTGAAACCAATCGGCAAATTACTCAAAATGCATAACACGCCGAGAAAATAATTTTCTTGCCACAATGAATGTCTTGCAAAAAATAATAAATGTTAATGCAAGCCGTTCTGAAACCAACCGGCAAATTACTCAAAATACTTACCTCGCCGAGAAAATCGCTTTTGTTCCACAATGAATGTCTGGCAAAAAATAGTAAATTGTGATGCAAGCCGTTCTGAACCAATCGGGAAATTACTCAAAATGCCTAACTCGCCGAGAAAATCACTTTTGGTCCACAATGAATGTCTGGCAAAAAATAGTAAATTTCAATGCAAGCCGTTCTGAAACCGGTCGGCAAATTACTCAAAATGCTTAACGCGCCGAGAAAATCACCTTTTTCCCCCACAATGAATGTCTGGCACAAAATAGTAAATTTTGATGCAACCGTTCTGAAACCAATCGGCAAATTACTTAAAATGCATAACTCGCCGAGAAAATCAGTTATTTTCAACAATGAATGTCTGGCATAAAATAGTAAATTTTGATGCAAGCCGTTCTGAAACCAATCGGCAAATTACTCAAAATGCTTAACTCGCCGAGAAAATCACTTCGTTCCCACAATGAATGTTTGGAAATAAGAGTAAATTTTAATGCAAGCCGTTCTAAAACCAATCGGCAAATTACTCAAATTGCTTAACTCGCCGAGAAAATCACTTTTGTTCCACAATGAATGTCTAGCAAAAAATAGGAAAATTCAATGCAAGCCGTTCTGAAACCAATCGGCAAATTACTCAAAATGCTTAACTCGCCGAGAAAATCACTTTCTTTCCACATGATTGTCTGGCAAAAATAGTTAATTTTGATGCAAGCCGTTCTGAAAGCGATCGGCGAATTACTCAAAATGCTTAACTCGCCGAAAAATCACTTTTTTCCCACAATGAATGTCTGGCAAAAAATAGGAAATTTCAATGCAAGCCGTTCTGAAAGCAATCGGCAAACTACTCAAAATGTTTAACGCGCCGAGAAAATCACTTTTGTTCCACAATGAACGCCTGGCAAAAAAATAGTTAATTGTGATGCAAGCCGTTCTGAAACCAATCGGCAAATTACTCAAAATGCTTAACTCGCCGAGAAAATCACCTTTTTCCCACAATGAATGACTGGCAAAAAATAGTAAATTTCAATGCAAGCCGTTCTGAAAACAATCGGCAAAATGCTCAAAATGCTTAACTCGCCGAGAAAATCACTTTTGTTCCACAATGAATGTCTGGCAAAAAATAGTAAATTGTGATGCAAGCCGTTCTGAAACCAATCGGCAAATTACTCAAAATGCTTAACTCGCCGAGAAAATCACTTTCTTTCCACATGAGTGTCAGGCAAAAAATAGTAAATTGTGATGCAAGCCGTTCTGAAACCAATCGGCAAATTACTCAAAATGCCTAACTCGCCGAGAAAATCACTTTTGTTCCACAATGAATGTCTGGCAAAAAATAGTAAATTTCAATGCAAGCCGTTCTGAAACCGATCGGCAAATTACTCAAAATGCTTAACTCTCCGAGAAAATTACTTTTGTTCCACAATGAATATCTGGCAAAAAATAGTAAATTTCAATGCAAGCCGTTCTGAAACCGATCGGCAAATTACTCAAAATGCTTAACGCGCCGAGAAAATCACTTTTGTTCCACAATGAATATCTGGCAAAAAATAGTTAATTTCAATGCAAGCCGTTCTGAAACCAATCGGCAAATTACTCAAAATGCTTAATTCGCCGAGAAAATCACTTTGTTCCCACAATGAATGTCTGGCAAAAAATAGTAAATTTCAATGCAAACCGTTCTGAAAGCATTCGGCAAACTAAAAATGTTTAACTCGCCGAGAAAATCACTTTTGTTCCACAATGAATGCCTGGCAAAAAATAGTTAATTGTGTTGCAAGCCGTTCTGAAACCAATCGGCAAATTACTCAAAATGCTTAACTCGCCGAGAAAATCACTTTTGTTCTACAATGAACGCCTGGCAAAAAATAGTTAATTGTGTTGCAAGCCGTTCTGAAACCAATCGGCAAATTACTCAAAATGCTTAACTCGCCGAGAAAATCACCTTTGTTCCACAATGAATGTCTGGCAAGCAATAGTAAATTTCAATGCAAGCCGTTCTGAATCCTATCGGCAAATTACTCAAAATGCTTAACTCGCCGAGAAAATCACTTTATTTCCACATGATTGTCTGGCAAAAATAGTTAATTTTGTTGCAAGCCGTTCTGCAAGCGATCGGCGAATTACTCAAAATGCTTAACTCGCCGAGAAAATCACTTTTGTTTCACAATGAATGTCTGGCAAAAAATAGTAAATTTTGATGCAAGCCGTTCTGAAACCAATCAGCAAATTGCTCAAAATGCTTAAATCGCCGAGAAAATCCCTTTTTTCCCCAAATGAATGTCTGGCAAACAATAGTTAATTTTGATGCAAGACGTTCTGAAACCAATAGGCAAATTACTCAAAATGCTTAACTCGCTGAGAAAATCATTTTCTTGCCACAATGAATGTCTGGCAAAAAGTAGTAAATTTCAATGCAAGCCGTTCTGAAAGCAATCGGCAAATTACTCAAAATGCTTAACTCGCCGAGAAAATCACCTTTTTCCCACAATGAATGTCTGGCAAAAAATAGTAAATTTCAATTCAAGCCGTTCTGAAAACAATCGGCAAAATGCTGAAAATGCTTAACTCGCCGAGAAAATCACCTTTTTCCCACAATGAATGTCTGGCAAAAAATAGTAAATTGTGATGCAAGCCGTTCTGAACCAATCGGCAAATTATTCAAAATGCCTAACTCGCCGAGAAAATCACTTTTGTTCCACAATGAATGTCTGGCAAAAAATAGTAAATTTCAATGCAAGCCGTTCTGAAAACAATCGGCAAAATGCTGAAAATGCTTCACTCGCCGAGAAATTAATCACTTTTGTTCCACCACGAATGTGTTGCAACAAATAGGAAATTTCAATGCAAGCCGTTCTGAAACCAATCGGCAAATTACTCCAAATGCTTAACTCGCCGAGAAAATCACTTTCTTTCCACATGATTGTCTGGCAAAAATAGTTAATTGTGTTGCAAGTCTTTCTGAAACCAATCGGCAAATTACTCAAAATGCTTAACTCGCCGAGAAAATCACTTTTGTTCCACAATGAACGCCTGGCAACAAATAGTTAATTGTGATGCAAGCCGTTCTGAAACCAATCGGCAAATTACTCAAAATGCTTAACTCGCCGAGAAAATCACCTTTTTCCCACAATGAATGTCTGGCAAAAAATAGTAAATTTCAATGCAAGCCGTTCTGAAAACAATCGGCAAAATGCTCAAAATGCTTAACTCGCCGAGAAAATCACTTTTGTTCCACAATGAATGTCTGGCAAAAAATAGTAAATTGTGATGCAAGCCGTTCTGAACCAATCGGCAAATTATTCAAAATGCCTAACTCGCCGAGAAAATCACTTTTGTTCCACAATGAATCTCTGGCAAAAAATAGTAAATTTCAATGCAAGCCGTTCTGAAACCGATCGGCAAATTACTCAAAATGCTTAACTCGCCGAGAAAATCACTTTTTTTCCCAAATGAATGTCTGGCAAACAATAGTTAATTTTGATGCAAGACGTTCTGAAACCAATCGGCAAATTACTCAAAATGCTTAACTCGCTGAGAAAATCACTTTCTTGCCACAATGAATGTCTGGCAAAAAGTAGTACATTTTAATGCAAGCTGTTCTGAAACCAACCGGCAAATTACTCAAAATGCATAACTCGCCGAGAAAATCACTTTTTTTCAACAATGAATGTCTGGCAAAAAATAGTTAATTGTGATGCAAACCGATCTGAAACCAATCGGCAAATTACTCAAAATGCTTAACTCGCCGAGAAAATTACTTTTTTCCCACAATGAATGTCTGGCAAAAAATAGTAAATTTCAATGCAAGCCGTTCTGAAAGCAATCGGCAAATTACTCAAAATGCTTAACTCGCCGAGTAAATCACTTTTGTTCCACAATGAACGCCTGGCAAAAAATAGTTAATTGTGATGCAAGCCGTTCTGAAACCAATCGGCAAATTACTCAAAATGCTTAACTCGCCGAGAAAATCACCCTTTTCCCACAATGAATGTCTGGGAAAAAATAGTTAATTTCAATGCAAGCCGTTCTGAAACCAATCGGCAAATTACTCAAAATGCTTAACTCGCGGAGAAAATCAGTTTTTTTTCGCAATCAATGTCTGGCAAACAATAGTTAATTTCAATGCAAGCCGTTCTGAAAACAATCGGCAAAATGCTCAAAATGCTTAACTCGCCGAGAAAATCACTTTTGTTCCACAATGAATGTCTGGCAAAAAATAGTAAATTGTGATGCAAGCCGTTCTGAAACCAATCGGCAAATTACTCAAAATGCCTAACTCGCCGAGAAAATCACTTTTGTTCCACAATGAATGTCTGGCAAAAAATAGTAAATTTCAATGCAAGCCGTTCTGAAACCGATCGGCAAATTACTCAAAATGCTTAACTCTCCGAGAAAATCACTTTTGTTCCACAATGAATATCTGGCAAAAAATAGTTAATTTCAATGCAAGCCGTTCTGAAACCAATCGGCAAATTACTCAAAATGCTTAACTCGCCGAGAAAATCATTTTCTTGCCACAATGAATGTCTTGCAAAAAAGAATAAATTTTAATGCAAGCCGTTCTGAAACCAACCGGCAAATTACTCAAAATACTTACCTCGCCGAGAAAATCGCTTTTGTTCCACAATGAATGTCTGGCATAAAATAGTAAATTTTGATGCAAGCCGTTCTGAAAACAATCGGCAAATTACTCAAAATGCTTAACTCGCCGAGAAAATCACTTCGTTCCCACAATGAATGTTTGGAAATAAGAGTAAATTTTAATGCAAGCCGTTCTAAAACCAATCGGCAAATTACTCAAACTGCTTAACTCGCCGAGAAAATCACTTTTGTTCCACAATGAATGTCTTGCAAAAAATAGGAAATTTCAATGCAAGCCGTTCTTAAACCAATCGGCAAATTACTCAAAATGCTTAACTCGCCGAGAAAATCACTTTCTTTCCACATGAGTGTCAGGCAAAAATAGTTAATTTTGATGCAAGCCGTTCTGAAATCAATCGGCAAACTACTCAAAATGTTTAACTCGCCGAGAAATTCACTTTTTTCCAAAATGAATGTCTGGCAAACAATCGTTAATTTTGATGCAAGACGTTCTGAATCCAATCGACAAATTACTCAAAATGCTTAACTCGCTGAGAAAATCACTTTCTTGCCACAATGAATGTCTGGCAAAAAGTAGTACATTTTAATGCAAGCTGTTCTGAAACCAACCGGCAAATTACTCAAAATGCATAACTCACCGAGACAATCAGTTTTTTTCAACAATGAATGTCTGGCAAAAAATAGTTAATTGTGATGCAAACCGATCTGAAACCAATCGGCAAATTGCTCAAAATGCTTCACTCGCCGAGAAAATCACTTTTGTTCCTCAATGAATGCCTGGCAAAAAATCGTTAATTGTGATGCAAGCCGTTCTGAAACCAATCGGCAAATTACTCAAAATGCTTAACTCGCCGAGAAAATCACCTTTTTCCCACAATGAATGTCTGGCAAAAAATAGTAAATTTCAATGCAAGCCGTTCTGAAAACAATCGGCAAAATGCTCAAAATGCTTAACTCGCCGAGAAAATCACTTTTGTTCCACAATGAATGTCTGGCAAAAAATAGTAAATTGTGATGCAAGCCGTTCTGAAACCAATCGGCAAATTACTCAAAATGCCTTACTCGCCGAGAAAATCACTTTTGTTCCACAATGAATGTCTGGCAAAAAATAGTAAATTTCAATGCAAGCCGTTCTGAAACCGATCGGCAAATTACTCAAAATGCTTAACTCGCCGAGAAAATCACTTTTGTTCCACAATGAATATCTGGCAAAAAATAGTTAATTTCAATGCAAGCCGTTCTGAAACCAATCGGCAAATTACTCAAAATGCTTAATTCGCCGAGAAAATCACTTTGTTCCCACAATGAATGTCTGGCAAAAAATAGTAAATTTCAATGCAAACCGTTCTGAAAGCATTCGGCAAACTAAAAATGTTTAACTCGCCGAGAAAATCACTTTTGTTCCACAATGAATGCCTGGCAAAAAATAGTTAATTGTGTTGCAAGCCGTTCTGAAACCAATCGGCAAATTACTCAAAATGCTTAACTCGCCGAGAAAATCACTTTTGTTCTACAATGAACGCCTGGCAAAAAATAGTTAATTGTGTTGCAAGCCGTTCTGAAACCAATCGGCAAATTACTCAAAATGCTTAACTCGCCGAGAAAATCACCTTTGTTCCACAATGAATGTCTGGCAAGCAATAGTAAATTTCAATGCAAGCCGTTCTGAATCCTATCGGCAAATTACTCAAAATGCTTAACTCGCCGAGAAAATCACTTTATTTCCACATGATTGTCTGGCAAAAATAGTTAATTTTGTTGCAAGCCGTTCTGCAAGCGATCGGCGAATTACTCAAAATGCTTAACTCGCCGAGAAAATCACTTTTGTTTCACAATGAATGTCTGGCAAAAAATAGTAAATTTTGATGCAAGCCGTTCTGAAACCAATCAGCAAATTGCTCAAAATGCTTAAATCGCCGAGAAAATCCCTTTTTTCCCCAAATGAATGTCTGGCAAACAATAGTTAATTTTGATGCAAGACGTTCTGAAACCAATAGGCAAATTACTCAAAATGCTTAACTCGCTGAGAAAATCATTTTCTTGCCACAATGAATGTCTGGCAAAAAGTAGTAAATTTCAATGCAAGACGTTCTGAAAGCAATCGGCAAATTACTCAAAATGCTTAACTCGCCGAGAAAATCACCTTTTTCCCACAATGAATGTCTGGCAAAAAATAGTAAATTTCAATTCAAGCCGTTCTGAAAACAATCGGCAAAATGCTGAAAATGCTTAACTCGCCGAGAAAATCACTTTTGTTCCACAATGAATGTCTGGCAAAAAATAGTAAATTGTGATGCAAGCCGTTCTGAACCAATCGGCAAATTATTCAAAATGCCTAACTCGCCGAGAAAATCACTTTTGTTCCACAATGAATGTCTGGCAAAAAATAGTAAATTTCAATGCAAGCCGTTCTGAAAACAATCGGCAAAATGCTGAAAATGCTTCACTCGCCGAGAAATTAATCACTTTTGTTCCACCACGAATGTGTTGCAACAAATAGGAAATTTCAATGCAAGCCGTTCTGAAACCAATCGGCAAATTACTCCAAATGCTTAACTCGCCGAGAAAATCACTTTCTTTCCACATGATTGTCTGGCAAAAATAGTTAATTGTGTTGCAAGCCTTTCTGAAACCAATCGGCAAATTACTCAAAATGCTTAACTCGCCGAGAAAATCACTTTTGTTCCACAATGAACGCCTGGCAAAAAATAGTTAATTGTGATGCAAGCCGTTCTGAAACCAATCGGCAAATTACTCAAAATGCTTAACTCGCCGAGAAAATCACCTTTTTCCCACAATGAATGTCTGGCAAAAAATAGTAAATTTCAATGCAAGCCGTTCTGAAAACAATCGGCAAAATGCTCAAAATGCTTAACTCGCCGAGAAAATCACTTTTGTTCCACAATGAATGTCTGGCAAAAAATAGTAAATTGTGATGCAAGCCGTTCTGAACCAATCGGCAAATTATTCAAAATGCCTAACTCGCGGAGAAAATCCGTTTTTTTTCACAATCAATGTCTGGCAAACAATAGTTAATTTTGATTCAAGAAGTTCTGAAACCAATCGGCAAATTACTCAAAATGCATAACTCGCCGAGAAAATCATTTTCTTGCCACGATGAATGTCTTGCAAAAAATAATAAATTTTAATGCAAGCCGTTCTGAAACCAACCGGCAAATTACTCAAAATGCTTAACTCGCCGAGAAAATCACTTTTGTTCCACAATGAATGTCTGGCAAAAAATAGTAAATTTCAATGCAAGCCGTTCTGAATCCAATCGGCAAATTACTCAAAATGCTTAACTCGCCGAGAAAATGACTTTATTTCCACATGATTGTCTGGCAAAAATAGTTAATTTTGATGCAAGCCGTTCTGAAAGCGATCGGCGAATTACTCAAAATGCTTAACTCGCCGAGAAAATCACTTTTGTTTCACAATGAATGTCTGGCAAAAAATAGGAAATTTCAATGCAAGCCGTTCTGAAACCAATCGGCAAATTGCTCAAAATGCTGAACACGCCGAGAAAATCACTTTTGTTCCACAATGAATGTCAAGTAAAAATTAGTAATTTTGACGCAAGACGTTCTGATGCCAATCAGCAAATTACTCAAAATGCTTAACTCGCCGAGAAAATCACTTTATTTCCACATGATTGTCTGGCAAAAATAGTTAATTTTGATGCAAGCCGTTCTGAAAGCGATCGGCGAATTACTCAAAATGCTTAACTCGCCGAGAAAATCACTTTTGTTTCACAATGAATGACTGGCACAAAATAGGAAATTTCAATGCAAGCAGTTCTGAAACCAATCAGCAAATTGCTCAAAATGCTTAACTCGCCGAGAAAATCACTTTTTTTCAACAATGAATGCCTGGCAAAAAATAGTTAATTGTGTTGCAAGCCGTTCTGAAACCAATCGGCAAATTACTCAAAATGCTTAACTCGCCGAGAAAATCACTTTTGTTCCACAATGAACGCCTGGCAAAAAATAGTTAATTGTGATACAAGCCGTTCTGAAACCAATCGGCAAATTACTCAAAATGCTTAACTCGCCGAGAAAATCACCTTTTTCCCACAATGAATGTCTGGCAAAAAATAGTAAATTTCAATGCAACCCGTTCTGAAAACAATCGGCAAACTGCTCAAAATGCTTAACTCGCCGAGAAAATCACTTTTGTTCCACAATGAATGTCTGGCAAAAAATAGTAAATTGTGATGCAAGCGGTTCTGAACCAATATGGAAATTACTCAAAATGCCTAACTCGCCGAGAAAATCACTTTTGGTCCACAATGAACGCCAGGCAAAAAATAGTTAATTGTGATGCAAGCCGTTCTGAAACCAATCGGCAAATTACTCAAAATGCTTAACTCGCCGAGAAAATCACCTTTTTCCCACAATGAATGTCTGGCAATAAATAGTAATTTTGACGCAAGACGTTCTGATACCAATCAGCAAATTACTCAAAATGCTTAACTCGCCGAGAAAATCACGTTTTTTCCCAAATAAATGTCTGGCAAACAATAGTTAATTGTGATGCAAGCCGTTCGGAAACCAATCGGCAAATTACTCAAAATGCTTAACTCGCCGAGAAAATCACCTTTTTCCCACAATGAATGTCTGGCAAAAAAATAGTAAATTTCAATGCAAGCCGTTCTGAAAACAATCGGCAAAATGCTCAAATAGTTAATTGGGATGCAAGCCGTTCTGAAACCAATCGGCAAATTACTCAAAATGCTTAACTCGCCGGGAAAATCACCTTTTTCCCACAATGAATGTCCGGCAAAAAATAGTAATTTTGACGCAAGACGTTCTGATACCAATCAGCAAATTACTCAAAATGCTTAACTCGCCGAGAAAATCACGTTTTTTCCCAAATGAATGTCTGGCAAACAATAGTTAATTGTGATGCAAGCCGTTCTGAAACCAATCGGCAAATTACTCAAAATGCTTAACTCGCCGAGAAAATCACCCTTTTCCCACAATGAATGTCTGGCAAAAAATAGTAAATTTCAATGCAAGCCGTTCTGAAAACAATCGGCAAAATGCTCAAAATGCTTAACTCGCCGAGAAAATCACTTTTGTTCCACAATGAATGTCTGGCAAAAATAGTGAATTGTGATGCAAGCCGTTCTGAACCAATCGGCAAATTACTCAACATGCCTAACTCGCCGAGAAAATCACTTTTGTTCCACAATGAATGTCTGGCAAAAAATAGTAAATTTCAATGCAAACCGTTCTGAAACCGATCGGCAAATTACTCAAAATGCTTAACGCGCCGTGAAAATCGCCTTTTTCCCCCACAATGAATGTCTGGCAAAAAATAGTTAATTTTGATGCAAGTCGTTCTGAAACCAATCGGCAAATTACTCAAAATGCTTAACTCGCCGAGAAAATCACTTTTGTTCCACAATGAATGTGTTGCAAAAAATAGGAAATTTCAATGCAAGCCGTTCTGAAACCAATAGGCAAATTACTCAAAATGCTTAACTCGCTGAGAAAATCATTTTCTTGCCACAATGAATGTCTGGCAAAAAGTAGTTAATTTCAATGCAAGCCGTTCTGAAACCAATCGGCAAATTACTCAAAATGCTTAACTCGCCGAGAAAATCACTTCGTTCCCACTATGAATGTTTGGAAATAAGAGTAAATTTTAATGCAAGCCGTTCTAAAACCAATCGGCAAATTACTCAAACTGCTTAACTCGCCGAGAAAATCACTTTTGTTCCACAATGAATGTGTTGCAAAAAATAGGAAATTTCAATGCAAGCCGTTCTGAAACCAATCGGCAAATTACTCAAAATTCTTATTCGCCGAGAAAATCAATTTCTTTCCACATGATTGTCTGGCAAAAATAGTTAATTTTGATGGAAGCCGTTCTGTAATCGATCGGCGAATTACTCAAAATGCTTAAATCGCCGAGAAAATTACTTTTTTACCACAATGAATGTCTGGCAAAAAATAGTAAATTTCAATGCAAGCCGTTCTGATAGCAATCGGCAAACTACTGAAAATGCTTAACTCGCCGAGAAAATCACTTTTGTTCCACAATGAATGCCTGGCAAAAAATAGTTAATTGTGTTGCAAGCCGTTCTGAAACCAATCGGCAAATTACTCAAAATGCTTCACTCGCCGAGAAAATCAATTTTGTTCCACAATGAACGCCTGGCAAAAAATAGTTAATTGTGATGCAAGCCGTTCTGAAACCAATCGGCAAATTACTCAAAATGCTTAACTCGCCAAGAAAATCACCTTTTTCCCACAATGAATGTCTGGCAAAAAATAGTAAATTTCAATGCAAGCCGTTCTGAAAACAATCGGCAAAATGCTCAAATAGTTAATTGGGATGCAAGCCGTTCTGAAACCAATCGGCAAATTACTCAAAATGCTTAACTCGCCGGGAAAATCACCTTTTTCCCACAATGAATGTCCGGCAAAAAATAGTAATTTTGACGCAAGACGTTCTGATACCAATCAGCAAATTACTCAAAATGCTTAACTCGCCGAGAAAATCAAGTTTTTTCCCAAATGAATGTCTGGCAAACAATAGTTAATTGTGATGCAAGCCGTTCTGAAACCAATCGGCAAATTACTCAAAATGCTTAACTCGCCGAGAAAATCACCCTTTTCCCACAATGAATGTCTGGCAAAAAATAGTAAATTTCAATGCAAGCCGTTCTGAAAACAATCGGCAAAATGCTCAAAATGCTTAACTCGCCGAGAAAATCACTTTTGTTCCACAATGAATGTCTGGCAAAAATAGTGAATTGTGATGCAAGCCGTTCTGAACCAATCGGCAAATTACTCAACATGCCTAACTCGCCGAGAAAATCACTTTTGTTCCACAATGAATGTCTGGCAAAAAATAGTAAATTTCAATGCAAACCGTTCTGAAACCGATCGGCAAATTACTCAAAATGCTTAACGCGCCGTGAAAATCACCTTTTTCCCCCACAATGAATGTCTGGCAAAAAATAGTTAATTTTGATGCAAGTCGTTCTGAAACCAATCGGCAAATTACTCAAAATGCTTAACTCGCCGAGAAAATCACTTTTGTTCCACAATGAATGTCTGGCAAAAAATAGTTAATTTCAATGCAAGCCGTTCTGAAACCAATCGGCAAATTACTCAAAATGCTTAACTCGCCGAGAAAATCACTTCGTTCCCACTATGAATGTTTGGAAATAAGAGTAAATTTTAATGCAAGCCGTTCTAAAACCAATCGGCAAATTACTCAAACTGCTTAACTCGCCGAGAAAATCACTTTTGTTCCACAATGAATGTGTTGCAAAAAATAGGAAATTTCAATGCAAGCCGTTCTGAAACCAATCGGCAAATTACTCAAAATTCTTATTCGCCGAGAAAATCAATTTCTTTCCACATGATTGTCTGGCAAAAATAGTTAATTTTGATGCAAGCCGTTCTGTAATCGATCGGCGAATTACTCAAAATGCTTAAATCGCCGAGAAAATTACTTTTTTCCCACAATGAATGTCTGGCAAAAAATAGTAAATTTCAATGCAAGCCGTTCTGATAGCAATCGGCAAACTACTGAAAATGCTTAACTCGCCGAGAAAATCACTTTTGTTGCACAATGAATGCCTGGCAAAAAATAGTTAATTGTGTTGCAAGCCGTTCTGAAACCAATCGGCAAATTACTCAAAATGCTTCACTCGCCGAGAAAATCAATTTTGTTCCACAATGAACGCCTGGCAAAAAATAGTTAATTGTGATGCAAGCCGTTCTGAAACCAATCGGCAAATTACTCAAAATGCTTAACTCGCCAAGAAAATCACCTTTTTCCCACAATGAATGTCTGGCAAAAAATAGTAAATTTCAATGCAAGCCGTTCTGAAAACAATCGGCAAATTACTCAAAATGCTTAACTCGCCGGGAAAATCACCTTTTTCCCACAATGAATGTCCGGCAAAAAATAGTAATTTTGACGCAAGACGTTCTGATACCAATCAGCAAATTACTCAAAATGCTTAACTCGCCGAGAAAATCACGTTTTTTCCCAAATGAATGTCTGGCAAACAATAGTTAATTGTGATGCAAGCCGTTCTGAAACCAATCGGCAAATTACTCAAAATGCTTAACTCGCCGAGAAAATCACCCTTTTCCCACAATGAATGTCTGGCAAAAAATAGTAAATTTCAATGCAAGCCGTTCTGAAAACAATCGGCAAAATGCTCAAAATGCTTAACTCGCCGAGAAAATCACTTTTGTTCCACAATGAATGTCTGGCAAAAATAGTGAATTGTGATGCAAGCCGTTCTGAACCAATCGGCAAATTACTCAACATGCCTAACTCGCCGAGAAAATCACTTTTGTTCCACAATGAATGTCTGGCAAAAAATAGTAAATTTCAATGCAAACCGTTCTGAAACCGATCGGCAAATTACTCAAAATGCTTAACGCGCCGTGAAAATCACCTTTTTCCCCCACAATGAATGTCTGGCAAAAAATAGTTAATTTTGATGCAAGTCGTTCTGAAACCAATCGGCAAATTACTCAAAATGCTTAACTCGCCGAGAAAATCACTTTTGTTCCACAATGAATGTCTGGCAAAAAATAGTTAATTTCAATGCAAGCCGTTCTGAAACCAATCGGCAAATTACTCAAAATGCTTAACTCGCCGAGAAAATCACTTCGTTCCCACTATGAATGTTTGGAAATAAGAGTAAATTTTAATGCAAGCCGTTCTAAAACCAATCGGCAAATTACTCAAACTGCTTAACTCGCCGAGAAAATCACTTTTGTTCCACAATGAATGTGTTGCAAAAAATAGGAAATTTCAATGCAAGCCGTTCTGAAACCAATCGGCAAATTACTCAAAATTCTTATTCGCCGAGAAAATCAATTTCTTTCCACATGATTGTCTGGCAAAAATAGTTAATTTTGATGCAAGCCGTTCTGTAATCGATCGGCGAATTACTCAAAATGCTTAAATCGCCGAGAAAATTACTTTTTTCCCACAATGAATGTCTGGCAAAAAATAGTAAATTTCAATGCAAGCCGTTCTGATAGCAATCGGCAAACTACTGAAAATGCTTAACTCGCCGAGAAAATCACTTTTGTTGCACAATGAATGCCTGGCAAAAAATAGTTAATTGTGTTGCAAGCCGTTCTGAAACCAATCGGCAAATTACTCAAAATGCTTCACTCGCCGAGAAAATCAATTTTGTTCCACAATGAACGCCTGGCAAAAAATAGTTAATTGTGATGCAAGCCGTTCTGAAACCAATCGGCAAATTACTCAAAATGCTTAACTCGCCAAGAAAATCACCTTTTTCCCACAATGAATGTCTGGCAAAAAATAGTAAATTTCAATGCAAGCCGTTCTGAAAACAATCGGCAAAATGCTCAAAATGCTTAACTCGCCGAGAAAAATCACTTTTGTTCCACAATGAATGTCTGGCAAAAAATAGTAAATTGTGATGCAAGCCGTTCTAAAACCAGTCGGCAAATTACTCAAAATGCTTAACTCGCGGAGAAAATCCGTTTTTTTTCACAATCAATGTCTGGCAAACAATAGTTAATTTTGATTCAAGAAGTACTGAAACCAATCGGCAAATTACTCAAAATGCATAACTCGCCGAGAAAATCATTTTCTTGCCACGATGAATGTCTTGCAAAAAATAATAAATTTTAATGCAAGCCGTTCTGAAACCAACCGGCAAATTACTCAAAATACTTACCTCGCCGAGAAAATCGCTTTTGTTCCACAATGAATGTCTGGCATAAAATAGTAAATTTTGATGCAAGCCGTTCTGAAACCAATCGGCAAATTACTCAAAATGCTTAACTCGCCGACAAAATCACTTCGTTCCCACAATGAATGTTTGGAAATAAGAGTAAATTTTAATGCAAGCCGTTCTAAAACCAATCGGCAAATTACTCAAATTGCGTAACTCGCCGAGAAAATCACTTTTGTTCCACAATGAATGTCAGGCAAAAAATAGTTAATTGTGATGCAAGCCGTTCTGAAACCAATCGGCAAATTACACAAAATGCTTAACTCGCCGAGAAAATCACTTTTTTCCCACAACGAATATCTGGCAAAAAATAGTTAATTTCAATGCAAGCCGTTCTGAAAGCAATCGGCAAACTACTCAAAACGCTTAACTCGCCGAGAAAATCACTTTCTTTCCACATGATTGTCTGGCAAAAATAGTTAATTTTGATGCAAGCCGTTCTGAAAGCGATCGGCGAATTACTCAAAATGCTTAACTCGCCGAGAAAATCACTTTTTTCCCACAATGAATGTCTGGCAAAAAATAGTAAATTTCAATGCAAGCCGTTCTGAAAGCAATCGGCAAACTACTCAAAATGCTTAACTCGCCGAGAAAATCACTTTTGTTCCACAATAAATGCCTGACAAAAAATAGTTAATTGTGTTGCAAGCCGTTCTGAAACCAATCGGCAAATTACTCAAAATGCTTAACTAGCCGAGAAAATCACTTTTGTTCCACAATGAACGCCTGGCAAAAAATAGTTAATTGTGATGCAAGCCGTTCTGAAAGCGATCGGCGAATTACTCAAAATGCTTAACTCGCCGAGAAAATCACTTTTGTATCACAATGAATGTCTGTCAAAAAATAGGAAATTTTAATGCAAGCCGTTCTGAAACCAATCGGCAAATTGCTCAAAATGCTGAACCCGCCGAGAAAATCACTTTTGTTCCACAATGAATGTCTAGTAAAAATTAGTAATTTTGACGCAAGACGTTCTGATACCAATCAGCAAATTACTCAAAATGCTTAACTCGCCGAGAAAATCACTTTATTTCCACATGATTGTCTGGCAAAAATAGTTAATTTTGATGCAAGCCGTTCTGAAAGCGATCGGCGAATTACTCAAAATGCTTAACTCGCCGAGAAAATCACTTTTGTTTCACAATGAATGACTGGCAAAAAATAGGAAATTTCAATGCAAGCCGTTCTGAAACCAATCAGCAAATTGCTCAAAATGCTTAACTCGCCGAGAAAATCATTTTTTTTCAACAATGAATGTCTGGCAAAAAATAGTTAATTGTGATGCAAACCGATCTGAAACCAATCGGCAAATTACGCAAAATGCTTAACTCGCCGAGAAAATTACTTTGTTCCCACAATGAATGTCTGGCAAAAAATAGTAAATTTCAATGCAAGCCGTTCTGAAAGCAATCGGCAAACTACTCAAAATGCTTGACTCGCCGAGAAAATCACTCTTGTTCCACAATGAATGCCTGGCAAAAAATAGTTAATTGTGTTGCAAGCCGTTCTGAAACCAATCGGCAAATTACTCAAAATGCTTAACTCGCCGAGAAAATCACTTTTGTACCACAATGAACGCCTGGCAAAAAATACTTAATTGTGATACAAGCCGTTCTGAAACCAATCGGCAAATTACTCAAAATGCTTAACTCGCCGAGAAAATCACCTTTTTCCCACAATGAATGTCTGGCAAAAAATAGTAAATTTCAATGCAAGCCGTTCTGAAAACAATCGGCAAACTGCTCAAAATGCATAACTCGCCGAGAAAATCACTTTTGTTCCACAATGAATGTCTGGCAAAAAATAGTAAATTGTGATGCAAGCCGTTCTGAACCAATATGGAAATTACCCAAAATGCCTAACTCGCCGAGAAAATCACTTTTGGTCCACAATGAACGCCAGGCAAAAAATAGTTAATTGTGATGCAAGCCGTTCTGAAACCAATCGGCCAATTACTCAAAATGCTTAACTCGCCGAGAAAATCACCTTTTTCCCACAATCAATGTCTGGCAATAAATAGTAATTTTGACGCAAGACGTTCTGATACCAATCAGCAAATTACTCAAAATGCTTAACTCGCCGAGAAAATCACGTTTTTTCCCAAATGAATGTCTGGCAAACAATAGTTAATTGTGATGCAAGCCGTTCTGAAACCAATCGGCAAATTACTCAAAATGCTTAACTCGCCGAGAAAATCACCTTTTTCCCACAATGAATGTCTGGCAAAAAATAGTAAATTTCAATGCAAGCCGTTCTGAAAACAATCGGCAAATTGCTCAAAATGCTGAACACGCCGAGAAAATCACTTTTGTTCCACAATGAATGTCAAGTAAAAATTAGTAATTTTGACGCAAGACGTTCTGATGCCAATCAGCAAATTACTCAAAATGCTTAACTCGCCGAGAAAATCACTTTATTTCCACATGAGTGTCTGGCAAAAATAGTTAATTTTGATGCAAGCCGTTCTGAAAGCGATCGGCGAATTACTCAAAATGCTTAACTCGCCGAGAAAATCACTTTTGTTTCACAATGAATGACTGGCACAAAATAGGAAATTTCAATGCAAGCAGTTCTGAAACCAATCAGCAAATTGCTCAAAATGCTTAACTCGCCGAGAAAATCACTTTTTTTCAACAATGAATGTCTGGCAAAAAATAGTTAATTGTGATGCAAACCGTTCTGAAAGCAGTCGGCAAACTACTCAAAATGCTTAACTCGCCGAGAAAATCACTCTTGTTCCCACAATGAATGCCTGGCAAAAAATAGTTAATTGTGTTGCAAGCCGTTCTGAAACCAATCGGCAAATTACTCAAAATGCTTAACTCGCCGAGAAAATCACTTTTGTTCCACAATGAACGCCTGGCAGAAAATAGTTAATTGTGATACAAGCCGTTCTGAAACCAATCGGCAAATTACTCAAAATGCTTAACTCGCCGAGAAAATCACCTTTTTCCCACAATGAATGTCTGGCAAAAAATAGTAAATTTCAATGCAACCCGTTCTGAAAACAATCGGCAAACTGCTCAAAATGCTTAACTCGCCGAGAAAATCACTTTTGTTCCACAATGAATGTCTGGCAAAAAATAGTAAATTGTGATGCAAGCGGTTCTGAACCAATATGGAAATTACTCAAAATGCCTAACTCGCCGAGAAAATCACTTTTGGTCCACAATGAACGCCAGGCAAAAAATAGTTAATTGTGATGCAAGCCGTTCTGAAACCAATCGGCAAATTACTCAAAATGCTTAACTCGCCGAGAAAATCACCTTTTTCCCACAATGAATGTCTGGCAATAAATAGTAATTTTGACGCAAGACGTTCTGATACCAATCAGCAAATTACTCAAAATGCTTAACTCGCCGAGAAAATCACGTTTTTTCCCAAATGAATGTCTGGCAAACAATAGTTAATTGTGATGCAAGCCGTTCGGAAACCAATCGGCAAATTACTCAAAATGCTTAACTCGCCGAGAAAATCACCTTTTTCCCACAATGAATGTCTGGCAAAAAATAGTAAATTTCAATGCAAGCCGTTCTGAAAACAATCGGCAAAATGCTCAAATAGTTAATTGGGATGCAAGCCGTTCTGAAACCAATCGGCAAATTACTCAAAATGCTTAACTCGCCGGGAAAATCACCTTTTTCCCACAATGAATGTCCGGCAAAAAATAGTAATTTTGACGCAAGACGTTCTGATACCAATCAGCAAATTACTCAAAATGCTTAACTCGCCGAGAAAATCACGTTTTTTCCCAAATGAATGTCTGGCAAACAATAGTTAATTGTGATGCAAGCCGTTCTGAAACCAATCGGCAAATTACTCAAAATGCTTAACTCGCCGAGAAAATCACCCTTTTCCCACAATGAATGTCTGGCAAAAAATAGTAAATTTCAATGCAAGCCGTTCTGAAAACAATCGGCAAAATGCTCAAAATGCTTAACTCGCCGAGAAAATCACTTTTGTTCCACAATGAATGTCTGGCAAAAATAGTGAATTGTGATGCAAGCCGTTCTGAACCAATCGGCAAATTACTCAACATGCCTAACTCGCCGAGAAAATCACTTTTGTTCCACAATGAATGTCTGGCAAAAAATAGTAAATTTCAATGCAAACCGTTCTGAAACCGATCGGCAAATTACTCAAAATGCTTAACGCGCCGTGAAAATCACCTTTTTCCCCCACAATGAATGTCTGGCAAAAAATAGTTAATTTTGATGCAAGTCGTTCTGAAACCAATCGGCAAATTACTCAAAATGCTTAACTCGCCGAGAAAATCACTTTTGTTCCACAATGAATGTCTGGCAAAAAATAGTTAATTTCAATGCAAGCCGTTCTGAAACCAATCGGCAAATTACTCAAAATGCTTAACTCGCCGAGAAAATCACTTCGTTCCCACTATGAATGTTTGGAAATAAGAGTAAATTTTAATGCAAGCCGTTCTAAAACCAATCGGCAAATTACTCAAACTGCTTAACACGCCGAGAAAATCACTTTTGTTCCACAATGAATGTGTTGCAAAAAATAGGAAATTTCAATGCAAGCCGTTCTGAAACCAATCGGCAAATTACTCAAAATTCTTATTCGCCGAGAAAATCAATTTCTTTCCACATGATTGTCTGGCAAAAATAGTTAATTTTGATGCAAGCCGTTCTGTAATCGATCGGCGAATTACTCAAAATGCTTAAATCGCCGAGAAAATTACTTTTTTCCCACAATGAATGTCTGGCAAAAAATAGTAAATTTCAATGCAAGCCGTTCTGATAGCAATCGGCAAACTACTGAAAATGCTTAACTCGCCGAGAAAATCACTTTTGTTCCACAATGAATGCCTGGCAAAAAATAGTTAATTGTGTTGCAAGCCGTTCTGAAACCAATCGGCAAATTACTCAAAATGCTTCACTCGCCGAGAAAATCAATTTTGTTCCACAATGAACGCCTGGCAAAAAATAGTTAATTGTGATGCAAGCCGTTCTGAAACCAATCGGCAAATTACTCAAAATGCTTAACTCGCCAAGAAAATCACCTTTTTCCCACAATGAATGTCTGGCAAAAAATAGTAAATTTCAATGCAAGCCGTTCTGAAAACAATCGGCAAAATGCTCAAAATGCTTAACTCGCGGAGAAAATCCGTTTTTTTTCACAATCAATGTCTGGCAAACAATAGTTAATTTTGATTCAAGAAGTTCTGAAACCAATCGGCAAATTACTCAAAATGCATAACTCGCCGAGAAAATCATTTTCTTGCCACGATGAATGTCTTGCAAAAAATAATAAATTTTAATGCAAGCCGTTCTGAAACCAACCGGCAAATTACTCAAAATACTTACCTCGCCGAGAAAATCGCTTTTGTTCCACAATGAATGTCTGGCATAAAATAGTAAATTTTGATGCAAGCCGTTCTGAAACCAATCGGCAAATTACTCAAAATGCTTAACTCGCCGACAAAATCACTTCGTTCCCACAATGAATGTTTGGAAATAAGAGTAAATTTTAATGCAAGCCGTTCTAAAACCAATCGGCAAATTACTCAAATTGCGTAACTCGCCGAGAAAATCACTTTTGTTCCACAATGAATGTCAGGCAAAAAATAGTTAATTGTGATGCAAGCCGTTCTGAAACCAATCGGCAAATTACACAAAATGCTTAACTCGCCGAGAAAATTACTTTTTTCCCACAACGAATATCTGGCAAAAAATAGTTAATTTCAATGCAAGCCGTTCTGAAAGCAATCGGCAAACTACTCAAAACGCTTAACTCGCCGAGAAAATCACTTTCTTTCCACATGATTGTCTGGCAAAAATAGTTAATTTTGATGCAAGCCGTTCTGAAAGCGATCGGCGAATTACTCAAAATGCTTAACTCGCCGAGAAAATCACTTTTTTCCCACAATGAATGTCTGGCAAAAAATAGTAAATTTCAATGCAAGCCGTTCTGAAAGCAATCGGCAAACTACTCAAAATGCTTAACTCGCCGAGAAAATCACTTTTGTTCCACAATAAATGCCTGACAAAAAATAGTTAATTTCAATGCAAGCCGTTCTGAAACCAATCGGCAAATTACTCAAAATGCTTAACTTGCGGAGAAAATCAGTTTTTTTTCACAATCAATGTCTGGCAAACAATAGTTAATTTCAATGCAAGCCGTTCTGAAACCAATCGGCAAATTACTCAAAATGATTAACTTGCGGAGAAAATAAGTTGTTTTTCACAATCAATGTCTGGCAAACAATAGTTAATTTTGATGCAAGCCGTTCTAAAACCAATCGGCAAATTACTCAAAATGCTTAACTCGCCGAGAAAATCACTTCGTTCCCACTATGAATGTTTGGAAATAAGAGTAAATTTTAATGCAAGCCGTTCTAAAACCAATCGGCAAATTACTCAAACTGCTTAACTCGCCGAGAAAATCACTTTTGTTCCACAATGAATGTGTTGCAAAAAATAGGAAATTTCAATGCAAGCCGTTCTGAAACCAATCGGCAAATTACTCAAAATTCTTATTCGCCGAGAAAATCAATTTCTTTCCACATGATTGTCTGGCAAAAATAGTTAATTTTGATGCAAGCCGTTCTGTAATCGATCGGCGAATTACTCAAAATGCTTAAATCGCCGAGAAAATTACTTTTTTCCCACAATGAATGTCTGGCAGAAAATAGTAAATTTCAATGCAAGCCGTTCTGATGGCAATCGGCAAACTACTGAAAATGCTTAACTCGCCGAGAAAATCACTTTTGTTCCACAATGAATGCCTGGCAAAAAATAGTTAATTGTGTTGCAAGCCGTTCTGAAACCAATCGGCAAATTACTCAAAATGCTTCACTCGCCGAGAAAATCAATTTTGTTCCACAATGAACGCCTGGCAAAAAATAGTTAATTGTGATGCAAGCCGTTCTGAAACCAATCGGCAAATTACTCAAAATGCTTAACTCGCCAAGAAAATCACCTTTTTCCCACAATGAATGTCTGGCAAAAAATAGTAAATTTCAATGCAAGCCGTTCTGAAAACAATCGGCAAAATGCTCAAAATGCTTAACTCGCCGAGAAAACTCACTTTTGTTCCACAATGAATGTCTGGCAAAAAATAGTAAATTGTGATGCAAGCCGTTCTAAAACCAGTCGGCAAATTACTCAAAATGCTTAACTCGCGGAGAAAATCCGTTTTTTTTCACAATCAATGTCTGGCAAACAATAGTTAATTTTGATTCAAGAAGTTCTGAAACCAATCGGCAAATTACTCAAAATGCATAACTCGCCGAGAAAATCATTTTCTTGCCACGATGAATGTCTTGCAAAAAATAATAAATTTTAATGCAAGCCGTTCTGAAACCAACCGGCAAATTACTCAAAATACTTACCTCGCCGAGAAAATCGCTTTTGTTCCACAATGAATGTCTGGCATAAAATAGTAAATTTTGATGCAAGCCGTTCTGAAACCAATCGGCAAATTACTCAAAATGCTTAACTCGCCGACAAAATCACTTCGTTCCCACAATGAATGTTTGGAAATAAGAGTAAATTTTAATGCAAGGCGTTCTAAAACCAATCGGCAAATTACTCAAATTGCGTAACTCGCCGAGAAAATCACTTTTATTCCACAATGAATGTCAGGCAAAAAATAGTTAATTGTGATGCAAGCCGTTCTGAAACCAATCGGCAAATTACACAAAATGCTTAACTCGCCGAGAAAATTACTTTTTTCCCACAACGAATATCTGGCAAAAAATAGTTAATTTCAATGCAAGCCGTTCTGAAAGCAATCGGCAAACTACTCAAAATGCTTAACTCGCCGAGAAAAACACTTTCTTTCCACATGATTGTCTGGCAAAAATAGTTAATTTTGATGCAAGCCGTTCTGAAAGCGATCGGCGAATTACTCAAAATGCTTAACTCGCCGAGAAAATCACTTTTGTTCCACAATGAATGTCAGGCAAAAAATAGTTAATTGTGATGCAAGCCGTTCTGAAACCAATCGGCAAATTACACAAAATGCTTAACTCGCCGAGAAAATTACTTTTTTCCCACAACGAATATCTGGAAAAAAATAGTTAATTTCAATGCAAGCCGTTCTGAAAGCAATCGGCAAACTACTCAAAATGCTTAACTCGCCGAGAAAATCACTTTCTTTCCACATGATTGTCTGGCAAAAATAGTTAATTTTGATGCAAGCCGTTCTGAAAGCGATCGGCGAATTACTCAAAATGCTTAACTCGCCGAGAAAATCACTTTTTTCCCACAATGAATGTCTGGCAAAAAATAGTAAATTTCAATGCAAGCCGTTCTGAAAGCAATCGGCAAACTACTCAAAATGCTTAACTCGCCGACAAAATCACTTTTGTTCCACAATAAATGCCTGACAAAAAATAGTTAATTGTGTTGCAAGCCGTTCTGAAACCAATCGGCAAATTACTCAAAATGCTTAACTAGCCGAGAAAATCACTTTTGTTCCACAATGAACGCCTGGCAAAAAATAGTTAATTTTGATGCAAGCCGTTCTGAAAGCGATCGGCGAATTACTCAAAATGCTTAACTCGCCGAGAAAATCACTTTTGTTTCACAATGAATGTCTGTCAAAAAATAGGAAATTTTAATGCAAGCCGTTCTGAAACCAATCGGCAAATTGCTCAAAATGCTGAACCCGCCGAGAAAATCACTTTTGTTCCACAATGAATGTCTAGTAAAAATTAGTAATTTTGACGCAAGACGTTCTGATACCAATCAGCAAATTACTCAAAATGCTTAACTCGCCGAGAAAATCACTTTATTTCCACATGATTGTCTGGCAAAAATAGTTAATTTTGATGCAAGTCGTTCTGAAACCAATCGGCAAATTACTCAAAATGCTTAACTCGCCGAGAAAATCACTTTTGTTCCACAATGAATGTCTGGCAAAAAATAGTTAATTTCAATGCAAGCCGTTCTGAAACCAATCGGCAAATTACTCAAAATGCTTAACTTGCGGAGAAAATCAGTTTTTTTTCACAATCAATGTCTGGCAAACAATAGTTAATTTCAATGCAAGCCGTTCTGAAACCAATCGGCAAATTACTCAAAATGATTAACTTGCGGAGAAAATCAGTTTTTTTTCACAATCAATGTCTGGCAAACAATAGTTAATTTTGATGCAAGCCGTTCTAAAACCAATCGGCAAATTACTCAAAATGCTTAACTCGCCGAGAAAATCACTTCGTTCCCACTATGAATGTTTGGAAATAAGAGTAAATTTTAATGCAAGCCGTTCTAAAACCAATCGGCAAATTACTCAAACTGCTTAACTCGCCGAGAAAATCACTTTTGTTCCACAATGAATGTGTTGCAAAAAATAGGAAATTTCAATGCAAGCCGTTCTGAAACCAATCGGCAAATTACTCAAAATTCTTATTCGCCGAGAAAATCAATTTCTTTCCACATGATTGTCTGGCAAAAATAGTTAATTTTGATGCAAGCCGTTCTGTAATCGATCGGCGAATTACTCAAAATGCTTAAATCGCCGAGAAAATTACTTTTTTCCCACAATGAATGTCTGGCAAAAAATAGTAAATTTCAATGCAAGCCGTTCTGATGGCAATCGGCAAACTACTGAAAATGCTTAACTCGCCGAGAAAATCACTTTTGTTCCACAATGAATGCCTGGCAAAAAATAGTTAATTGTGTTGCAAGCCGTTCTGAAACCAATCGGCAAATTACTCAAAATGCTTCACTCGCCGAGAAAATCAATTTTGTTCCACAATGAACGCCTGGCAAAAAATAGTTAATTGTGATGCAAGCCGTTCTGAAACCAATCGGCAAATTACTCAAAATGCTTAACTCGCCAAGAAAATCACCTTTTTCCCACAATGAATGTCTGGCAAAAAATAGTAAATTTCAATGCAAGCCGTTCTGAAAACAATCGGCAAAATGCTCAAAATGCTTAACTCGCCGAGAAAAATCACTTTTGTTCCACAATGAATGTCTGGCAAAAAATAGTAAATTGTGATGCAAGCCGTTCTAAAACCAGTCGGCAAATTACTCAAAATGCTTAACTCGCCGACAAAATCACTTCGTTCCCACAATGAATGTTTGGAAATAAGAGTAAATTTTAATGCAAGGCGTTCTAAAACCAATCGGCAAATTACTCAAATTGCGTAACTCGCCGAGAAAATCACTTTTGTTCCACAATGAATGTCAGGCAAAAAATAGTTAATTGTGATGCAAGCCGTTCTGAAACCAATCGGCAAATTACACAAAATGCTTAACTCGCCGAGAAAATTACATTTTTCCCACAACGAATATCTGGCAAAAAATAGTTAATTTCAATGCAAGCCGTTCTGAAAGCAATCGGCAAACTACTCAAAATGCTTAACTCGCCGAGAAAAACACTTTCTTTCCACATGATTGTCTGGCAAAAATAGTTAATTTTGATGCAAGCCGTTCTGAAAGCGATCGGCGAATTACTCAAAATGCTTAACTCGCCGAGAAAATCACTTTTGTTCCACAATGAATGTCAGGCAAAAAATAGTTAATTGTGATGCAAGCCGTTCTGAAACCAATCGGCAAATTACACAAAATGCTTAACTCGCCGAGAAAATTACTTTTTTCCCACAACGAATATCTGGCAAAAAATAGTTAATTTCAATGCAAGCCGTTCTGAAAGCAATCGGCAAACTACTCAAAATGCTTAACTCGCCGAGAAAATCACTTTCTTTCCACATGATTGTCTGGCAAAAATAGTTAATTTTGATGCAAGCCGTTCTGAAAGCGATCGGCGAATTACTCAAAATGCTTAACTCGCCGAGAAAATCACTTTTTTCCCACAATGAATGTCTGGCAAAAAATAGTAAATTTCAATGCAAGCCGTTCTGAAAGCAATCGGCAAACTACTCAAAATGCTTAACTCGCCGACAAAATCACTTTTGTTCCACAATAAATGCCTGACAAAAAATAGTTAATTGTGTTGCAAGCCGTTCTGAAACCAATCGGCAAATTACTCAAAATGCTTAACTAGCCGAGAAAATCACTTTTGTTCCACAATGAACGCCTGGCAAAAAATAGTTAATTTTGATGCAAGCCGTTCTGAAAGCGATCGGCGAATTACTCAAAATGCTTAACTCGCCGAGAAAATCACTTTTGTTTCACAATGAATGTCTGTCAAAAAATAGGAAATTTTAATGCAAGCCGTTCTGAAACCAATCGGCAAATTGCTCAAAATGCTGAACCCGCCGAGAAAATCACTTTTGTTCCACAATGAATGTCTAGTAAAAATTAGTAATTTTGACGCAAGACGTTCTGATACCAATCAGCAAATTACTCAAAATGCTTAACTCGCCGAGAAAATCACTTTATTTCCACATGATTGTCTGGCAAAAATAGTTAATTTTGATGCAAGCCGTTCTGAAAGCGATCGGCGAATTACTCAAAATGCTTAACTCGCCGAGAAAATCACTTTTGTTTCACAATGAATGACTGGCAAAAAATAGGAAATTTTAATGCAAGCCGTTCTGAAACCAACCGGCAAATTACTCAAAATACTTACCTCGCCGAGAAAATCACTTTCTTTCCACATGATTGTCTGGCAAAAATAGTTAATTTTGATGCAAGCCGTTCTGAAAGCGATCGGCGAATTACTCAAAATGCTTAACTCGCCGAGAAAATCACTTTTGTTTCACAATGAATGTCTGGCATAAAATAGTAAATTTTGATGCAAGCCGTTCTGAAACCAATCGGCAAATTACTCAAAATGCTTAACTCGCCGACAAAATCACTTCGTTCCCACAATGAATGTTTGGAAATAAGAGTAAATTTTAATGCAAGCCGTTCTAAAACCAATCGGCAAATTACTCAAATTGCTTAACTCGCCGAGAAAATTACTTTTTTCCCACAACGAATATCTAGCAAAAAATAGTTAATTTCAATGCAAGCCGTTCTGAAAGCAATCGGCAAACTACTCAAAATGCTTAACTCGCCGAGAAAATCACTTTCTTTCCACATGATTGTCTGGCAAAAATAGTTAATTTTGATGCAAGCCGTTCTGAAAGCGATCGGCGAATTACTCAAAATGCTTAACTCGCCGAGAAAATCACTTTTGTTCCACAATGAATGTCAGGCAAAAAATAGTTAATTGTGATGCAAGCCGTTCTGAAACCAATCGGCAAATTACACAAAATGCTTAACTCGCCGAGAAAATTACTTTTTTCCCACAACGAATATCTGGCAAAAAATAGTTAATTTCAATGCAAGCCGTTCTGAAAGCAATCGGCAAACTACTCAAAATGCTTAACTCGCCGAGAAAATCACTTTCTTTCCACATGATTGTCTGGCAAAAATAGTTAATTTTGATGCAAGCCGTTCTGAAAGCGATCGGCGAATTACTCAAAATGCTTAACTCGCCGAGAAAATCACTTTTTTCCCACAATGAATGTCTGGCAAAAAATAGTAAATTTCAATGCAAGCCGTTCTGAAAGCAATCGGCAAACTACTCAAAATGCTTAACTCGCCGAGAAAATCACTTTTGTTCCACAATAAATGCCTGACAAAAAATAGTTAATTGTGTTGCAAGCCGTTCTGAAACCAATCGGCAAATTACTCAAAATGCTTAACTCGCCGACAAAATCACTTCGTTCCCACAATGAATGTTTGGAAATAAGAGTAAATTTTAATGCAAGCCGTTCTAAAACCAATCGGCAAATTACTCAAATTGCTTAACTCGCCGAGAAAATTACTTTTTTCCCACAACGAATATCTAGCAAAAAATAGTTAATTTCAATGCAAGCCGTTCTGAAAGCAATCGGCAAACTACTCAAAATGCTTAACTCGCCGAGAAAATCACTTTCTTTCCACATGATTGTCTGGCAAAAATAGTTAATTTTGATGCAAGCCGTTCTGAAAGCGATCGGCGAATTACTCAAAATGCTTAACTCGCCGAGAAAATCACTTTTGTTCCACAATGAATGTCAGGCAAAAAATAGTTAATTGTGATGCAAGCCGTTCTGAAACCAATCGGCAAATTACACAAAATGCTTAACTCGCCGAGAAAATTACTTTTTTCCCACAACGAATATCTGGCAAAAAATAGTTAATTTCAATGCAAGCCGTTCTGAAAGGAATCGGCAAACTACTCAAAATGCTTAACTCGCCGAGAAAATCACTTTCTTTCCACATGATTGTCTGGCAAAAATAGTTAATTTTGATGCAAGCCGTTCTGAAAGCGATCGGCGAATTACTCAAAATGCTTAACTCGCCGAGAAAATCACTTTTTTCCCACAATGAATGTCTGGCAAAAAATAGTAAATTTCAATGCAAGCCGTTCTGAAAGCAATCGGCAAACTACTCAAAATGCTTAACTCGCCGAGAAAATCACTTTTGTTCCACAATAAATGCCTGACAAAAAATAGTTAATTGTGTTGCAAGCCGTTCTGAAACCAATCGGCAAATGACTCAAAATGCTTAACTAGCCGAGAAAATCACTTTTGTTCCACAATGAACGCCTGGCAAAAAATAGTTAATTTTGATGCAAGCCGTTCTGAAAGCGATCGGCGAATTACTCAAAATGCTTAACTCGCCGAGAAAATCACTTTTGTTTCACAATGAATGTCTGTCAAAAAATAGGAAATTTTAATGCAAGCCGTTCTGAAACCAATCGGCAAATTGCTCAAAATGCTGAACCCGCCGAGAAAATCACTTTTGTTCCACAATGAATGTCTAGTAAAAATTAGTAATTTTGACGCAAGACGTTCTGATACCAATCAGCAAATTACTCAAAATGCTTAACTCGCCGAGAAAATCACTTTATTTCCACATGATTGTCTGGCAAAAATAGTTAATTTTGATGCAAGCCGTTCTGAAAGCGATCGGCGAATTACTCAAAATGCTTAACTCGCCGAGAAAATCACTTTTGTTTCACAATGAATGACTGGCAAAAAATAGGAAATTTCAATGCAAGCCGTTCTGAAACCAATCAGCAAATTGCTCAAAATGCTTAACTCGCCGAGAAAATCACTTTTTTTCAACAATGAATGTCTGGCAAAAAATAGTTAATTGTGATGCAAACCGATCTGAAACCAATCGGCAAATTACGCAAAATGCTTAACTCGCCGAGAAAATTACTTTGTTCCCACAATGAATGTCTGGCAAAAAATAGTAAATTTCAATGCAAGCCGTTCTGAAAGCAATCGGCAAACTACTCAAAATGCTTAACTCGCCGAGAAATTCACTCTTGTTCCACAATGAATGCCTGGCAAAAAATAGTTAATTGTGTTGCAAGCCGTTCTGAAACCAATCGGCAAATTACTCAAAATGCTTAACTCGCCGAGAAAATCACTTTTGTTCCACAATGAACGCCTGGCAAAAAATACTTAATTGTGATACAAGCCGTTCTGAAACCAATCGGCAAATTACTCAAAATGCTTAACTCGCCGAGAAAATCACCTTTTTCCCACAATGAATGTCTGGCAAAAAATAGTAAATTTCAATGCAAGCCGTTCTGAAAACAATCGGCAAACTGCTCAAAATGCATAACTCGCCGAGAAAATCACTTTTGTTCCACAATGAATGTCTGGCAAAAAATAGTAAATTGTGATGCAAGCCGTTCTGAACCAATATGGAAATTACCCAAAATGCCTAACTCGCCGAGAAAATCACTTTTGGTCCACAATGAACGCCAGGCAAAAAATAGTTAATTGTGATGCAAGCCGTTCTGAAACCAATCGGCCAATTACTCAAAATGCTTAACTCGCCGAGAAAATCACCTTTTTCCCACAATCAATGTCTGGCAATAAATAGTAATTTTGACGCAAGACGTTCTGATACCAATCAGCAAATTACTCAAAATGCTTAACTCGCCGAGAAAATCACGTTTTTTCCCAAATGAATGTCTGGCAAACAATAGTTAATTGTGATGCAAGCCGTTCTGAAACCAATCGGCAAATTACTCAAAATGCTTAACTCGCCGAGAAAATCACCTTTTTCCCACAATGAATGTCTGGCAAAAAATAGTAAATTTCAATGCAAGCCGTTCTGAAAACAATCGGCAAAATGCTCAAATAGTTAATTGTGATGCAAGCCGTTCTGAAACCAATCGGCAAATTACTCAAAATGCTTAACTCGCCGGGAAAATCACCTGTTTCCCACAATGATTGTCCGGCAAAAAATAGTAATTTTGACGCAAGACGTTCTGATACCAATCAGCAAATTACTCAAAATGCTTAACTCGCCGAGAAAATCACTTTTCTTTCCCAAATGAATGTCTGGCAAACAATAGTTAATTGTGATGCAAGCCGTTCTGAAACCAATCGGCAAATTACTCAAAATGCTTAACGCGCCGTGAAAATCACCTTTTTCCCCCACAACGAATGTCTGGCAAAAAATAGTTAATTTTGATGCAAGTCGTTCTGAAACCAATCGGCAAATTACTCAAAATGCTTAACTCGCCGAGAAAATCACTTTTGTTCCACAATGAATGTCTGGCAAAAAATAGTTAATTTCAATGCAAGCCGTTCTGAAACCAATCGGCAAATTACTCAAAATGCTTAACTTGCGGAGAAAATCAGTTTTTTTTCACAATCAATGTCTGGCAAACAATAGTTAATTTTGATTCAAGAAGTTCTGAAACCAATCGGCAAATTACTCAAAATGCAAAACACGCCGAGAAAATCATTTTCTTGCCACAATGAATGTCTTGCAAAAAATAATAAATTTTAATGCAAGCCGTTCTGAAACCAACCGGCAAATTACTCAAAATACTTACCTCGCCGAGAAAATCGCTTTGGTTCCACAATGAATGTCTGGCATAAAATAGTAAATTTTGATGCAAGCCGTTCTGAAACCAATCGGCAAATTACTCAAAATGCTTAACTCGCCGAGAAAATCACTTCGTTCCCACTATGAATGTTTGGAAATAAGAGTAAATTTTAATGCAAGCCGTTCTAAAACCAATCGGCAAATTACTCAAACTGCTTAACTCGCCGAGAAAATCACTTTTGTTCCACAATGAATGTGTTGCAAAAAATAGGAAATTTCAATGCAAGCCGTTCTGAAACCAATCGGCAAATTACTCAAAATTCTTAACTCGCCGAGAAAATCATTTTCTTGCCACGATGAATGTCTTGCAAAAAATAATAAATTTTAATGCAAGCCGTTCTGAAAACAACCGGCAAATTACTCAAAATACTTACCTCGCCGAGAAAATCGCTTTTGTTCCACAATGAATGTCTGGCATAAAATAGTAAATTTTGATGCAAGCCGTTCTGAAACCAATCGGCAAATTACTCAAAATGCTTAACTCGCCGACAAAATCACTTCGTTCCCACAATGAATGTTTGGAAATAAGAGTAAATTTTAATGCAAGCCGTTCTAAAACCAATCGGCAAATTACTCAAATTGCTTAACTCGCCGAGAAAATCACTTTTGTTCCACAATGAATGTCAGGCAAAAAATAGTTAATTGTGATGCAAGCCGTTCTGAAACCAATCGGCAAATTACACAAAATGCTTAACTCGCCGAGAAAATTACTTTTTTCCCACAACGAATATCTGGCAAAAAATAGTTAATTTCAATGCAAGCCGTTCTGAAAGCAATCGGCAAACTACTCAAAATGCTTAACTCGCCGAGAAAATCACTTTCTTTCCACATGATTGTCTGGCAAAAATAGTTAATTTTGATGAAAGCCGTTCTGAAAGCGATCGGCGAATTACTCAAAATGCTTAACTCGCCGAGAAAATCACTTTTTTCCCACAATGAATGTCTGGCAAAAAATAGTAAATTTCAATGCAAGCCGTTCTGAAAGCAATAGGCAAACTACTCAAAATGCTTAACTCGCCGAGAAAATCACTTTTGTTCCACAATAAATGCCTGACAAAAAATAGTTAATTGTGTTGCAAGCCGTTCTGAAACCAATCGGCAAATTACTCAAAATGCTTAACTAGCCGAGAAAATCACTTTTGTTCCACAATGAACGCCTGGCAAAAAATAGTTAATTTTGATGCAAGCCGTTCTGAAAGCGATCGGCGAATTACTCAAAATGCTTAACTCGCCGAGAAAATCACTTTTGTTTCACAATGAATGCCTGGCAAAAAATAGGAAATTTCAATGCAAGCCGTTCTGAAACCAATCGGCAAATTGCTCAAAATGCTGAACCCGCCGAGAAAATCACTTTTGTTCCACAATGAATGTCTAGTAAAAATTAGTAATTTTGACGCAAGACGTTCTGATACCAATCAGCAAATTACTCAAAATGCTTAACTCGCCGAGAAAATCACTTTATTTCCACAATGAATGTGTTGCAAAAAATAGGAAATTTCAATGCAAGCCGTTCTGAAACCAATCGGCAAATTACTCAAAATTCTTAACTCGCCGAGAAAATCATTTTCTTGCCACGATGAATGTCTTGCAAAAAATAATAAATTTTAATGCAAGCCGTTCTGAAAACAACCGGCAAATTACTCAAAATACTTACCTCGCCGAGAAAATCGCTTTTGTTCCACAATGAATGTCTGGCATAAAATAGTAAATTTTGATGCAAGCCGTTCTGAAACCAATCGGCAAATTACTCAAAATGCTTAACTCGCCGACAAAATCACTTCGTTCCCACAATGAATGTTTGGAAATAAGAGTAAATTTTAATGCAAGCCGTTCTAAAACCAATCGGCAAATTACTCAAATTGCTTAACTCGCCGAGAAAATCACTTTTGTTCCACAATGAATGTCAGGCAAAAAATAGTTAATTGTGATGCAAGCCGTTCTGAAACCAATCGGCAAATTACACAAAATGCTTAACTCGCCGAGAAAATTACTTTTTTCCCACAACGAATATCTGGCAAAAAATAGTTAATTTCAATGCAAGCCGTTCTGAAAGCAATCGGCAAACTACTCAAAATGCTTAACTCGCCGAGAAAATCACTTTCTTTCCACATGATTGTCTGGCAAAAATAGTTAATTTTGATGCAAGCCGTTCTGAAAGCGATCGGCGAATTACTCAAAATGCTTAACTCGCCGAGAAAATCACTTTTTTCCCACAATGAATGTCTGGCAAAAAATAGTAAATTTCAATGCAAGCCGTTCTGAAAGCAATCGGCAAACTACTCAAAATGCTTAACTCGCCGAGAAAATCACTTTTGTTCCACAATAAATGCCTGACAAAAAATAGTTAATTGTGTTGCAAGCCGTTCTGAAACCAATCGGCAAATTACTCAAAATGCTTAACTAGCCGAGAAAATCACTTTTGTTCCACAATGAACGCCTGGCAAAAAATAGTTAATTTTGATGCAAGCCGTTCTGAAAGCGATCGGCGAATTACTCAAAATGCTTAACTCGCCGAGAAAATCACTTTTGTTTCACAATGAATGCCTGGCAAAAAATAGGAAATTTCAATGCAAGCCGTTCTGAAACCAATCGGCAAATTGCTCAAAATGCTGAACCCGCCGAGAAAATCACTTTTGTTCCACAATGAATGTCTAGTGAAAATTAGTAATTTTGACGCAAGACGTTCTGATACCAATCAGCAAATTACTCAAAATGCTTAACTCGCCGAGAAAATCACTTTATTTCCACATGATTGTCTGGCAAAAATAGTTAATTTTGATGCAAGCCGTTCTGAAAGCGATCGGCGAATTACTCAAAATGCTTAACTCGCCGAGAAAATCACTTTTATTTCACAATGAATGACTGGCAAAAAATAGGAAATTTCAATGCAAGCCGTTCTGAAACCAATCAGCAAATTGCTCAAAATGCTTAACTCGCCGAGAAAATCACTTTTTTTCAACAATGAATGTCTGGCAAAAAATAGTTAATTGTGATGCAAACCGATCTGAAACCAATCGGCAAATTACGCAAAATGCTTAACTCGCCGAGAAAATTACTTTGTTCCCACAATGAATGTCTGGCAAAAAATAGTAAATTTCAATGCAAGCCGTTCTGAAAGCAATCGGCAAACTACTCAAAATGCTTAACTCGCCGAGAAAATCACACTTGTTCCACAATGAATGCCTGGCAAAAAATAGTTAATTGTGTTGCAAGCCGTTCTGAAACCAATCGGCAAATTACTCAAAATGCTTAACTCGCCGAGAAAATCACTTTTGTTCCACAATGAACGCCTGGCAAAAAATACTTAATTGTGATACAAGCCGTTCTGAAACCAATCGGCAAATTACTCAAAATGCTTAACTCGCCGAGAAAATCACCTTTTTCCCACAATGAATGTCTGGCAAAAAATAGTAAATTTCAATGCAAGCCGTTCTGAAAACAATCGGCAAACTGCTCAAAATGCATAACTCGCCGAGAAAATCACTTTTGTTCCACAATGATTGTCTGGCAAAAAATAGTAAATTGTGATGCAAGCCGTTCTGAACCAATATGGAAATTACCCAAAATGCCTAACTCGCCGAGAAAATCACTTTTGGTCCACAATGAACGCCAGGCAAAAAATAGTTAATTGTGATGCAAGCCGTTCTGAAACCAATCGGCCAATTACTCAAAATGCTTAACTCGCCGAGAAAATCACCTTTTTCCCACAACGAATGTCTGGCAATAAATAGTAATTTTGACGCAAGACGTTCTGATACCAATCAGCAAATTACTCAAAATGCTTAACTCGCCGAGAAAATCACGTTTTTTCCCAAATGAATGTCTGGCAAACAATAGTTAATTGTGATGCAAGCCGTTCTGAAACCAATCGGCAAATTACTCAAAATGCTTAACTCGCCGAGAAAATCACCTTTTTCCCACAATGAATGTCTGGCAAAAAATAGTAAATTTCAATGCAAGCCGTTCTGAAAACAATCGGCAAAATGCTCAAATAGTTAATTGTGATGCAAGCCGTTCTGAAACCAATCGGCAAATTACCTAAAATGCTTAACTCGCCGGGAAAATCACCTGTTTCCCACAATGAATGTCCGGCAAAAAATAGTAATTTTGACGCAAGACGTTCTGATACCAATCAGCAAATTACTCAAAATGCTTAACTCGCCGAGAAAATCACTTTTCTTTCCCAAATGAATGTCTGGCAAACAATAGTTAATTGTGATGCAAGCCGTTCTGAAACCAATCGGCAAATTACTCAAAATGCTTAACTCGCCGAGAAAATTACCTTTTTCCCACAATGAATGTCTGGCAAAAAATAGTAAATTTCAATGCAAGCCGTTCTGAAAACAATCGGCAAAATGCTCAAATAGTTAATTGTGATGCAAGCCGTTCTGAAACCAATCGGCAAATTACCTAAAATGCTTAACTCGCCGGGAAAATCACCTGTTTCCCACAATGAATGTCCGGCAAAAAATAGTAATTTTGACGCAAGACGTTCTGATACCAATCAGCAAATTACTCAAAATGCTTAACTCGCCGAGAAAATCACTTTTCTTTCCCAAATGAATGTCTGGCAAACAATAGTTAATTGTGATGCAAGCCGTTCTGAAACCAATCGGCAAATTACTCAAAATGCTTAACTCGCCGAGAAAATCACCCTTTTCCCACAATGAATGTCTGGCAAAAAATAGTACATTTCAATGCAAGCCGTTCTGAAAACAATCGGCAAAATGCTCAAAATGCTTACCTCGCCGAGAAAATCACTTTTGTTCCACAATGAATGTCTGGCAAAAATAGTAAATTGTGATGCAAGCCGTTCTGAACCAATCGGCAAATTACTCAACATGCCTAACTCGCCGAGAAAATCACTTTTGTTCCACAATGAATGTCTGGCAAAAAATAGTAAATTTCAATGCAAACCGTTCTGAAACCGATCGGCAAATTACTCAAAATGCTTAACGCGCCGTGAAAATCACCTTTTTCCCCCACAATGAATGTCTGGCAAAAAATAGTTAATTTTGATGCAAGTCGTTCTGAAACCAATCGGCAAATTACTCAAAATGCTTAACTCGCCGAGAAAATCACTTTTGTTCCACAATGAATGTCTGGCAAAAAATAGTTAATTTCAATGCAAGCCGTTCTGAAACAAATCGGCAAATTACTCAAAATGCTTAACTTGCGGAGAAAATCAGTTTTTTTTCACAATCAATGTCTGGCAAACAATAGTTAATTTTGATTCAAGAAGTTCTGAAACCAACCGGCAAATTACTCAAAATGCATAACACGCCGAGAAAATGATTTTCTTGCCACAATGAATGTCTTGCAAAAAATAATAAATTTTAATGCAAGCCGTTCTGAAACCAACCGGCAAATTACTCAAAATACTTACCTCGCCGAGAAAATCGCTTTTGTTCCACAATGAATGTCTGGCATAAAATAGTAAATTTTGATGCAAGCCGTTCTGAAACCAATCGGCAAACTACTGAAAATGCTTAACTCGCCGAGAAAATCACTTTTGTTCCACAATGAATGCCTGGCAAAAAATAGTTAATTGTGTTGCAAGCCGTTCTGAAACCAATCGGCAAATTATTCAAAATGCTTCACTCGCCGAGAAAATCAATTTTGTTCCACAATGAACGCCTGGCAAAAAATAGTTAATTGTGATGCAAGCCGTTCTGAAACCAATCGGCAAATTACTCAAAATGCTTAACTCGCCAAGAAAATCACCTTTTTCCCACAATGAATGTCTGGCAAAAAATAGTAAATTTCAATGCAAGCCGTTCTGAAAACAATCGGCAAAATGCTCAAAATGCTTAACTCGCCGAGAAAATCACTTTTTTTCAACAATGAATGTCTGGCAAAAAATAGTTAATTGTGATGCAAACCGATCTGAAACCAATCGGCAAATTACGCAAAATGCTTAACTCGCCGAGAAAATTACTTTGTTCCCACAATGAATGTCTGGCAAAAAATAGTAAATTTCAATGCAAGCCGTTCTGAAAGCAATCGGCAAACTACTCAAAATGCTTAACTCGCCGAGAAAATCACACTTGTTCCACAATGAATGCCTGGCAAAAAATAGTTAATTGTGTTGCAAGCCGTTCTGAAACCAATCGGCAAATTACTCAAAATGCTTAACTCGCCGAGAAAATCACTTTTGTTCCACAATGAACGCCTGGCAAAAAATACTTAATTGTGATACAAGCCGTTCTGAAACCAATCGGCAAATTACTCAAAATGCTTAACTCGCCGAGAAAATCACCTTTTTCCCACAATGAATGTCTGGCAAAAAATAGTAAATTTCAATGCAAGCCGTTCTGAAAACAATCGGCAAACTGCTCAAAATGCATAACTCGCCGAGAAAATCACTTTTGTTCCACAATGATTGTCTGGCAAAAAATAGTAAATTGTGATGCAAGCCGTTCTGAACCAATATGGAAATTACCCAAAATGCCTAACTCGCCGAGAAAATCACTTTTGGTCCACAATGAACGCCAGGCAAAAAATAGTTAATTGTGATGCAAGCCGTTCTGAAACCAATCGGCCAATTACTCAAAATGCTTAACTCGCCGAGAAAATCACCTTTTTCCCACAATGAATGTCTGGCAATAAATAGTAATTTTGACGCAAGACGTTCTGATACCAATCAGCAAATTACTCAAAATGCTTAACTCGCCGAGAAAATCACGTTTTTTCCCAAATGAATGTCTGGCAAACAATAGTTAATTGTGATGCAAGCCGTTCTGAAACCAATCGGCAAATTACTCAAAATGCTTAACTCGCCGAGAAAATCACCTTTTTCCCACAATGAATGTCTGGCAAAAAATAGTAAATTTCAATGCAAGCCGTTCTGAAAACAATCGGCAAAATGCTCAAATAGTTAATTGTGATGCAAGCCGTTCTGAAACCAATCGGCAAATTACCTAAAATGCTTAACTCGCCGGGAAAATCACCTGTTTCCCACAATGAATGTCCGGCAAAAAATAGTAATTTGGACGCAAGACGTTCTGATACCAATCAGCAAATTACTCAAAATGCTTAACTCGCCGAGAAAATCACTTTTCTTTCCCAAATGAATGTCTGGCAAACAATAGTTAATTGTGATGCAAGCCGTTCTGAAACCAATCGGCAAATTACTCAAAATGCTTAACTCGCCGAGAAAATCACCCTTTTCCCACAATGAATGTCTGGCAAAAAATAGTACATTTCAATGCAAGCCGTTCTGAAAACAATCGGCAAAATGCTCAAAATGCTTACCTCGCCGAGAAAATCACGTTTGTTCCACAATGAATGTCTCGCAAAAATAGTAAATTGTGATGCAAGCCGTTCTGAACCAATCGGCAAATTACTCAACATGCCTAACTCGCCGAGAAAATCACTTTTGTTCCACAATGAATGTCTGGCAAAAAATAGTAAATTTCAATGCAAACCGTTCTGAAACCGATCGGCAAATTACTCAAAATGCTTAACTTGCGGAGAAAATCAGTTTTTTTTCCACAATCAATGTCTGGCAAACAATAGTTAATTTTGATTCAAGAAGTTCTGAAACCAACCGGCAAATTACTCAAAATGCATAACACGCCGAGAAAATGATTTTCTTGCCACAATGAATGTCTTGCAAAAAATAATAAATTTTAATGCAAGCCGTTCTGAAACCAACCGGCAAATTACTCAAAATACTTACCTCGCCGAGAAAATCGCTTTTGTTCCACAATGAATGTCTGGCATAAAATAGTAAATTTTGATGCAAGCCGTTCTGAAACCAATCGGCAAATTACTCAAAATGCTTAACTCGCCGAGAAAATCACTTCGTTCCCACTATGAATGTTTGGAAATAAGAGTAAATTTTAATGCAAGCCGTTCTAAAACCAATCGGCAAATTACTCAAACTGCTTAACTCGCCGAGAAAATCACTTTTGTTCCACAATGAATGTGTTGCAAAAAATAGGAAATTTCAATGCAAGCCATTCTGAAACCAATCGGCAAATTACTCAAAATTCTTATTCGCCGAGAAAATCAATTTCTTTCCACATGATTGTCTGGCAAAAATACTTAATTTTGATGCAAGCCGTTCTGAAAGCGATCGGCGAATTACTCAAAATGCTTAAATCGCCGAGAAAATTACTTTTTTCCCACAATGAATGTCTGGCAAAAAATAGTAAATTTCAATGCAAGCCGTTCTGATAGCAATCGGCAAACTACTGAAAATGCTTAACTCGCCGAGAAAATCACTTTTGTTCCACAATGAATGCCTGGCAAAAAATAGTTAATTGTGTTGCAAGCCGTTCTGAAACCAATCGGCAAATTATTCAAAATGCTTCACTCGCCGAGAAAATCAATTTTGTTCCACAATGAACGCCTGGCAAAAAATAGTTAATTGTGATGCAAGCCGTTCTGAAACCAATCGGCAAATTACTCAAAATGCTTAACTCGCCAAGAAAATCACCTTTTTCCCACAATGAATGTCTGGCAAAAAATAGTAAATTTCAATGCAAGCCGTTCTGAAAACAATCGGCAAAATGCTCAAAATGCTTAACTCGCCGAGAAAAATCACTTTTGTTCCACAATGAATGTCTGGCAAAAAATAGTAAATTGTGATGCAAGCCGTTCTAAAACCAGTCGGCAAATTACTCAAAATGCCTAACTCGCCGAGAAAATCACTTTTGTTCCACAATGAATTTCTGGCAAAAAATAGTAAATTTCAATGCAAGTCGTTCTGAAACCGATCGGCAAATTACTCAAAATGCTTAACGCGCCGAGAAAATCACTTTTTTCCCCATAATGAATGACTGGCAAAAAATAGTTAATTTGGATGAAAGTCGTTCTGAAACCAATCGGCAAATTACTCAAAATGCTTAACTCGCCGAGAAAATCACTTTTGTTCCACAATGAATGTCTGGCAAAAAATAGTTAATTTCAATGCAAGCCGTTCTGAAACCAATCGGCAAATTACTCAAAATGCTTAACTTGCGGAGAAAATCAGTTTTTTTTCACAATCAATGTCTGGCAAACAATAGTTAATTTCAATGCAAGCCGTTCTGAAACCAATCGGCAAATTACTCAAAATGATTAACTTGCGGAGAAAATCAGTTTTTTTTCACAATCAATGTCTGGCAAACAATAGTTAATTTTGATGCAAGCCGTTCTAAAACCAATCGGCAAATTACTCAAAATGCTTAACTCGCCGAGAAAATCACTTCGTTCCCACTATGAATGTTTGGAAATAAGAGTAAATTTTAATGCAAGCCGTTCTAAAACCAATCGGCAAATTACTCAAACTGCTTAACTCGCCGAGAAAATCACTTTTGTTCCACAATGAATGTGTTGCAAAAAATAGGAAATTTCAATGCAAGCCGTTCTGAAACCAATCGGCAAATTACTCAAAATTCTTATTCGCCGAGAAAATCAATTTCTTTCCACATGATTGTCTGGCAAAAATAGTTAATTTTGATGCAAGCCGTTCTGTAATCGATCGGCGAATTACTCAAAATGCTTAAATCGCCGAGAAAATTACTTTTTTCCCACAATGAATGTCTGGCAAAAGATAGTAAATTTCAATGCAAGCCGTTCTGATAGCAATCGGCAACTACTGAAAATGCTTAACTCGCCGAGAAAATCACTTTTGTTCCACAATGAATGCCTGGCAAAAAATAGTTAATTGTGTTGCAAGCCGTTCTGAAACCAATCGGCAAATTACTCAAAATGCTTCACTCGCCGAGAAAATCAATTTTGTTCCACAATGAACGCCTGGCAAAAATTAGTTAATTGTGATGCAAGCCGTTCTGAAACCAATCGGCAAATTACTCAAAATGCTTAACTCGCCAAGAAAATCACCTTTTTCCCACAATGAATGTCTGGCAAAAAATAGTAAATTTCAATGCAAGCCGTTCTGAAAACAATCGGCAAAATGCTCAAAATGCTTAACTCGCCGAGAAAAATCACTTTTGTTCCACAATGAATGTCTGGCAAAAAATAGTAAATTGTGATGCAAGCCGTTCTAAAACCAGTCGGCAAATTACTCAAAATGCTTAACTCGCGGAGAAAATCCGTTTTTTTTCACAATCAATGTCTGGCAAACAATAGTTAATTTTGATTCAAGAAGTTCTGAAACCAATCGGCAAATTACTCAAAATGCATAACTCGCCGAGAAAATCATTTTCTTGCCACGATGAATGTCTTGCAAAAAATAATAAATTTTAATGCAAGCCGTTCTGAAACCAACCGGCAAATTACTCAAAATACTTACCTCGCCGAGAAAATCGCTTTTGTTCCACAATGAATGTCTGGCATAAAATAGTAAATTTTGATGCAAGCCGTTCTGAAACCAATCGGCAAATTACTCAAAATGCTTAACTCGCCGACAAAATCACTTCGTTCCCACAATGAATGTTTGCAAATAAGAGTAAATTTTAATGCAAGCCGTTCTAAAACCAATCGGCAAATTACTCAAATTGCGTAACTCGCCGAGAAAATCACTTTTGTTCCACAATGAATGTCAGGCAAAAAATAGTTAATTGTGATGCAAGCCGTTCTGAAACCAATCGGCAAATTACACAAAATGCTTAACTCGCCGAGAAAATTACTTTTTTCCCACAACGAATATCTGGCAAAAAATAGTTAATTTCAATGCAAGCCGTTCTGAAAGCAATCGGCAAACTACTCAAAATGCTTAACTCGCCGAGAAAATCACTTTCTTTCCACATGATTGTCTGGCAAAAATAGTTAATTTTGATGCAAGCCGCTCTGAAAGCGATCGGCGAATTACTCAAAATGCTTAACTCGCCGAGAAAATCACTTTTGTTCCACAATGAATGTCAGGCAAAAAATAGTTAATTGTGATGCAAGCCGTTCTGAAACCAATCGGCAAATTACACAAAATGCTTAACTCGCCGAGAAAATTACTTTTTTCCCACAACGAATATCTGGCAAAAAATAGTTAATTTCAATGCAAGCCGTTCTGAAAGCAATCGGCAAACTACTCAAAATGCTTAACTCGCCGAGAAAATCACTTTCTTTCCACATGATTGTCTGGCAAAAATAGTTAATTTTGATGCAAGCCGTTCTGAAAGCGATCGGCGAATTACTCAAAATGCTTAACTCGCCGAGAAAATCACTTTTTTCCCACAATGAATGTCTGGCAAAAAATAGTAAATTTCAATGCAAGCCGTTCTGAAAGCAATCGGCAAACTACTCAAAATGCTTAACTCGCCGACAAAATCACTTTTGTTCCACAATAAATGCCTGACAAAAAATAGTTAATTGTGTTGCAAGCCGTTCTGAAACCAATCGGCAAATTACTCAAAATGCTTAACTAGCCGAGAAAATCACTTTTGTTCCACAATGAACGCCTGGCAAAAAATAGTTAATTTTGATGCAAGCCGTTCTGAAAGCGATCGGCGAATTACTCAAAATGCTTAACTCGCCGAGAAAATCACTTTTGTTTCACAATGAATGTCTGTCAAAAAATAGGAAATTTTAATGCAAGCCGTTCTGAAACCAATCGGCAAATTGCTCAAAATGCTGAACCCGCCGAGAAAATCACTTTTGTTCCACAATGAATGTCTAGTAAAAATTAGTAATTTTGACGCAAGACGTTCTGATACCAATCAGCAAATTACTCAAAATGCTTAACTCGCCGAGAAAATCACTTTATTTCCACATGATTGTCTGGCAAAAATAGTTAATTTTGATGCAAGCCGTTCTGAAAGCGATCGGCGAATTACTCAAAATGCTTAACTCGCCGAGAAAATCACTTTTGTTTCACAATGAATGACTGGCAAAAAATAGGAAATTTTAATGCAAGCCGTTCTGAAACCAACCGGCAAATTACTCAAAATACTTACCTCGCCGAGAAAATCACTTTCTTTCCACATGATTGTCTGGCAAAAATAGTTAATTTTGATGCAAGCCGTTCTGAAAGCGATCGGCGAATTACTCAAAATGCTTAACTCGCCGAGAAAATCACTTTTGTTTCACAATGAATGTCTGGCATAAAATAGTAAATTTTGATGCAAGCCGTTCTGAAACCAATCGGCAAATTACTCAAAATGCTTAACTCGCCGACAAAATCACTTCGTTCCCACAATGAATGTTTGGAAATATGAGTAAATTTTAATGCAAGCCGTTCTAAAACCAATCGGCAAATTACTCAAATTGCTTAACTCGCCGAGAAAATTACTTTTTTCCCACAACGAATATCTAGCAAAAAATAGTTAATTTCAATGCAAGCCGTTCTGAAAGCAATCTGCAAACTACTCAAAATGCTTAACTCGCCGAGAAAATCACTTTCTTTCCACATGATTGTCTGGCAAAAATAGTTAATTTTGATGCAAGCCGTTCTGAAAGCGATCGGCGAATTACTCAAAATGCTTAACTCGCCGAGAAAATCACTTTTGTTCCACAATGAATGTCAGGCAAAAAATAGTTAATTGTGATGCAAGCCGTTCTGAAACCAATCGGCAAATTACACAAAATGCTTAACTCGCCGAGAAAATTACTTTTTTCCCACAACGAATATCTGGCAAAAAATAGTTAATTTCAATGCAAGCCGTTCTGAAAGCAATCGGCAAACTACTCAAAATGCTTAACTCGCCGAGAAAATCACTTTCTTTCCACATGATTGTCTGGCAAAAATAGTTAATTTTGATGCAAGCCGTTCTGAAAGCGATCGGCGAATTACTCAAAATGCTTAACTCGCCGAGAAAATCACTTTTTTCCCACAATGAATGTCTGGCAAAAAATAGTAAATTTCAATGCAAGCCGTTCTGAAAGCAATCGGCAAACTACTCAAAATGCTTAACTCGCCGAGAAAATCACTTTTGTTCCACAATAAATGCCTGACAAAAAATAGTTAATTGTGTTGCAAGCCGTTCTGAAACCAATCGGCAAATTACTCAAAATGCTTAACTAGCCGAGAAAATCACTTTTGTTCCACAATGAACGCCTGGCAAAAAATAGTTAATTTTGATGCAAGCCGTTCTGAAAGCGATCGGCGAATTACTCAAAATGCTTAACTCGCCGAGAAAATCACTTTTGTTTCACAATGAATGTCTGTCAAAAAATAGGAAATTTTAATGCAAGCCGTTCTGAAACCAATCGGCAAATTACTCAAAATGCTTAACTAGCCGAGAAAATCACTTTTGTTCCACAATGAACGCCTGGCAAAAAATAGTTAATTTTGATGCAAGCCGTTCTGAAAGCGATCGGCGAATTACTCAAAATGCTTAACTCGCCGAGAAAATCACTTTTGTTTCACAATGAATGTCTGTCAAAAAATAGGAAATTTTAATGCAAGCCGTTCTGAAACCAATCGGCAAATTGCTCAAAATGCTGAACCCGCCGAGAAAATCACTTTTGTTCCACAATGAATGTCTAGTAAAAATTAGTAATTTTGACGCAAGACGTTCTGATACCAATCAGCAAATTACTCAAAATGCTTAACTCGCCGAGAAAATCACTTTATTTCCACATGATTGTCTGGCAAAAATAGTTAATTTTGATGCAAGCCGTTCTGAAAGCGATCGGCGAATTACTCAAAATGCTTAACTCGCCGAGAAAATCACTTTTGTTTCACAATGAATGACTGGCAAAAAATAGGAAATTTTAATGCAAGCCGTTCTGAAACCAACCGGCAAATTACTCAAAATACTTACCTCGCCGAGAAAATCACTTTCTTTCCACATGATTGTCTGGCAAAAATAGTTAATTTTGATGCAAGCCGTTCTGAAAGCGATCGGCGAATTACTCAAAATGCTTAACTCGCCGAGAAAATCACTTTTGTTTCACAATGAATGTCTGGCATAAAATAGTAAATTTTGATGCAAGCCGTTCTGAAACCAATCGGCAAATTACTCAAAATGCTTAACTCGCCGACAAAATCACTTCGTTCCCACAATGAATGTTTGGAAATATGAGTAAATTTTAATGCAAGCCGTTCTAAAACCAATCGGCAAATTACTCAAATTGCTTAACTCGCCGAGAAAATTACTTTTTTCCCACAACGAATATCTAGCAAAAAATAGTTAATTTCAATGCAAGCCGTTCTGAAAGCAATCTGCAAACTACTCAAAATGCTTAACTCGCCGAGAAAATCACTTTCTTTCCACATGATTGTCTGGCAAAAATAGTTAATTTTGATGCAAGCCGTTCTGAAAGCGATCGGCGAATTACTCAAAATGCTTAACTCGCCGAGAAAATCACTTTTGTTCCACAATGAATGTCAGGCAAAAAATAGTTAATTGTGATGCAAGCCGTTCTGAAACCAATCGGCAAATTACACAAAATGCTTAACTCGCCGAGAAAATTACTTTTTTCCCACAACGAATATCTGGCAAAAAATAGTTAATTTCAATGCAAGCCGTTCTGAAAGCAATCGGCAAACTACTCAAAATGCTTAACTCGCCGAGAAAATCACTTTCTTTCCACATGATTGTCTGGCAAAAATAGTTAATTTTGATGCAAGCCGTTCTGAAAGCGATCGGCGAATTACTCAAAATGCTTAACTCGCCGAGAAAATCACTTTTTTCCCACAATGAATGTCTGGCAAAAAATAGTAAATTTCAATGCAAGCCGTTCTGAAAGCAATCGGCAAACTACTCAAAATGCTTAACTCGCCGAGAAAATCACTTTTGTTCCACAATAAATGCCTGACAAAAAATAGTTAATTGTGTTGCAAGCCGTTCTGAAACCAATCGGCAAATTACTCAAAATGCTTAACTAGCCGAGAAAATCACTTTTGTTCCACAATGAACGCCTGGCAAAAAATAGTTAATTTTGATGCAAGCCGTTCTGAAAGCGATCGGCGAATTACTCAAAATGCTTAACTCGCCGAGAAAATCACTTTTGTTTCACAATGAATGTCTGTCAAAAAATAGGAAATTTTAATGCAAGCCGTTCTGAAACCAATCGGCAAATTACTCAAAATGCTTAACTAGCCGAGAAAATCACTTTTGTTCCACAATGAACGCCTGGCAAAAAATAGTTAATTTTGATGCAAGCCGTTCTGAAAGCGATCGGCGAATTACTCAAAATGCTTAACTCGCCGAGAAAATCACTTTTGTTTCACAATGAATGTCTGTCAAAAAATAGGAAATTTTAATGCAAGCCGTTCTGAAACCAATCGGCAAATTGCTCAAAATGCTGAACCCGCCGAGAAAATCACTTTTGTTCCACAATGAATGTCTAGTAAAAATTAGTAATTTTGACGCAAGACGTTCTGATACCAATCAGCAAATTACTCAAAATGCTTAACTCGCCGAGAAAATCACTTTATTTCCACATGATTGTCTGGCAAAAATAGTTAATTTTGATGCAAGCCGTTCTGAAAGCGATCGGCGAATTACTCAAAATGCTTAACTCGCCGAGAAAATCACTTTTGTTTCACAATGAATGACTGGCAAAAAATAGGAAATTTCAATGCAAGCCGTTCTGAAACCAATCAGCAAATTGCTCAAAATGCTTAACTCACCGAGAAAATCACTTTTTTTCAACAATGAATGTCTGGCAAAAAATAGTTAATTGTGATGCAAACCGATCTGAAACCAATCGGCAAATTACGCAAAATGCTTAACTCGCCGAGAAAATTACTTTGTTCCCACAATGAATGTCTGGCAAAAAATAGTAAATTTCAATGCAAGCCGTTCTGAAAGCAATCGGCAAACTACTCAAAATGCTTAACTCGCCGAGAAAATCACTCTTGTTCCACAATGAATGCCTGGCAAAAAATAGTTAATTGTGTTGCAAGCCGTTCTGAAACCAATCGGCAAATTACTCAAAATGCTTAACTCGCCGAGAAAATCACCTTTTTCCCACAATGAATGTCTGGCAAAAAATAGTAAATTTCAATGCAAGCCGTTCTGAAAACAATCGGCAAACTGCTCAAAATGCATAACTCGCCGAGAAAATCACTTTTGTTCCACAATGAATGTCTGGCAAAAAATAGTAAATTGTGATGCAAGCCGTTCTGAACCAATATGGAAATTACCCAAAATGCCTAACTCGCCGAGAAAATCACTTTTGGTCCACAATGAACGCCAGGCAAAAAATAGTTAATTGTGATGCAAGCCGTTCTGAAACCAATCGGCCAATTACTCAAAATGCTTAACTCGCCGAGAAAATCACCTTTTTCCCACCATCAATGTCTGGCAATAAATAGTAATTTTGACGCAAGACGTTCTGATACCAATCAGCAAATTACTCAAAATGCTTAACTCGCCGAGAAAATCACGTTTTTTCCCAAATGAATGTCTGGCAAACAATAGTTAATTGTGATGCAAGCCGTTCTGAAACCAATCGGCAAATTACTCAAAATGCTTAACTCGCCGAGAAAATCACCTTTTTCCCACAATGAATGTCTGGCAAAAAATAGTAAATTTCAATGCAAGCCGTTCTGAAAACAATCGGCAAAATGCTCAAATAGTTAATTGTGATGCAAGCCGTTCTGAAACCAATCGGCAAATTACTCAAAATGCTTAACTCGCCGGGAAAATCACCTGTTTCCCACAATGATTGTCCGGCAAAAAATAGTAATTTTGACGCAAGACGTTCTGATACCAATCAGCAAATTACTCAAAATGCTTAACTCGCCGAGAAAATCACTTTTCTTTCCCAAATGAATGTCTGGCAAACAATAGTTAATTGTGATGCAAGCCGTTCTGAAACCAATCGGCAAATTACTCAAAATGCTTAACGCGCCGTGAAAATCACCTTTTTCCCCCACAACGAATGTCTGGCAAAAAATAGTTAATTTTGATGCAAGTCGTTCTGAAACCAATCGGCAAATTACTCAAAATGCTTAACTCGCCGAGAAAATCACTTTTGTTCCACAATGAATGTCTGGCAAAAAATAGTTAATTTCAATGCAAGCCGTTCTGAAACCAATCGGCAAATTACTCAAAATGCTTAACTTGCGGAGAAAATCAGTTTTTTTTCACAATCAATGTCTGGCAAACAATAGTTAATTTTGATTCAAGAAGTTCTGAAACCAATCGGCAAACTACTCAAAATGCTTAACTCGCCGAGAAAATCACACTTGTTCCACAATGAATGCCTGGCAAAAAATAGTTAATTGTGTTGCAAGCCGTTCTGAAACCAATCGGCAAATTACTCAAAATGCTTAACTCGCCGAGAAAATCACTTTTGTTCCACAATGAACGCCTGGCAAAAAATACTTAATTGTGATACAAGCCGTTCTGAAACCAATCGGCAAATTACTCAAAATGCTTAACTCGCCGAGAAAATCACCTTTTTCCCACAATGAATGTCTGGCAAAAAATAGTAAATTTCAATGCAAGCCGTTCTGAAAACAATCGGCAAACTGCTCAAAATGCATAACTCGCCGAGAAAATCACTTTTTTCCACAATGATTGTCTGGCAAAAAATAGTAAATTGTGATGCAAGCCGTTCTGAACCAATATGGAAATTACCCAAAATGCCTAACTCGCCGAGAAAATCACTTTTGGTCCACAATGAACGCCAGGCAAAAAATAGTTAATTGTGATGCAAGCCGTTCTGAAACCAATCGGCCAATTACTCAAAATGCTTAACTCGCCGAGAAAATCACCTTTTTCCCACAATGAATGTCTGGCAATAAATAGTAATTTTGACGCAAGACGTTCTGATACCAATCAGCAAATTACTCAAAATGCTTAACTCGCCGAGAAAATCACGTTTTTTCCCAAATGAATGTCTGGCAAACAATAGTTAATTGTGATGCAAGCCGTTCTGAAACCAATCGGCAAATTACTCAAAATGCTTAACTCGCCGAGAAAATCACCTTTTTCCCACAATGAACGTCTGGCAAAAAATAGTAAATTTCAATGCAAGCCGTTCTGAAAACAATCGGCAAAATGCTCAAATAGTTAATTGTGATGCAAGCCGTTCTGAAACCAATCGGCAAATTACCTAAAATGCTTAACTCGCCGGGAAAATCACCTGTTTCCCACAATGAATGTCCGGCAAAAAATAGTAATTTTGACGCAAGACGTTCTGATACCAATCAGCAAATTACTCAAAATGCTTAACTCGCCGAGAAAATCACTTTTCTTTCCCAAATGAATGTCTGGCAAACAATAGTTAATTGTGATGCAAGCCGTTCTGAAACCAATCGGCAAATTACTCAAAATGCTTAACTCGCCGAGAAAATCACCCTTTTCCCACAATGAATGTCTGGCAAAAAATAGTACATTTCAATGCAAGCCGTTCTGAAAACAATCGGCAAAATGCTCAAAATGCTTACCTCGCCGAGAAAATCACTTTTGTTCCACAATGAATGTCTGGCAAAAATAGTAAATTGTGATGCAAGCCGTTCTGAACCAATCGGCAAATTACTCAACATGCCTAACTCGCCGAGAAAATCACTTTTGTTCCACAATGAATGTCTGGCAAAAAATAGTAAATTTCAATGCAAACCGTTCTTAAACCGATCGGCAAATTACTCAAAATGCTTAACGCGCCGTGAAAATCACCTTTTTCCCCCACAATGAATGTCTGGCAAAAAATAGTTAATTTTGATGCAAGTCGTTCTGAAACCAATCGGCAAATTACTCAAAATGCTTAACTCGCCGAGAAAATCACTTTTGTTCCACAATGAATGTCTGGCAAAAAATAGTTAATTTCAATGCAAGCCGTTCTGAAACCAATCGGCAAATTACTCAAAATGCTTAACTTGCGGAGAAAATCAGTTTTTTTTCACAATCAATGTCTGGCAAACAATAGTTAATTTTGATTCAAGAAGTTCTGAAACCAACCGGCAAATTACTCAAAATGCATAACACGCCGAGAAAATGATTTTCTTGCCACAATGAATGTCTTGCAAAAAATAATAAATTTTAATGCAAGCCGTTCTGAAACCAACCGGCAAATTACTCAAAATACTTACCTCGCCGAGAAAATCGCTTTTGTTCCACAATGAATGTCTGGCATAAAATAGTAAATTTTGATGCAAGCCGTTCTGAAACCAATCGGCAAATTACTCAAAATGCTTAACTCGCCGAGAAAATCACTTCGTTCCCACTATGAATGTTTGGAAATAAGAGTAAATTTTAATGCAAGCCGTTATAAAACCAATCGGCAAATTACTCAAACTGCTTAACTCGCCGAGAAAATCACTTTTGTTCCACAATGAATGTGTTGCAAAAAATAGGAAATTTCAATGCAAGCCGTTCTGAAAGCAATCGGCAAATTACTCAAAATTCTTATTCGCCGAGAAAATCAATTTCTTTCCACATGATTGTCTGGCAAAAATACTTAATTTTGATGCAAGCCGTTCTGAAAGCGATCGGCGAATTACTCAAAATGCTTAAATCGCCGAGAAAATTACTTTTTTCCCACAATGAATGTCTGGCAAAAAATAGTAAATTTCAATGCAAGCCGTTCTGATAGCAATCGGCAAACTACTGAAAATGCTTAACTCGCCGAGAAAATCACTTTTGTTCCACAATGAATGCCTGGCAAAAAATAGTTAATTGTGTTGCAAGCCGTTCTGAAACCAATCGGCAAATTATTCAAAATGCTTCACTCGCCGAGAAAATCAATTTTGTTCCACAATGAACGCCTGGCAAAAAATAGTTAATTGTGATGCAAGCCGTTCTGAAACCAATCGGCAAATTACTCAAAATGCTTAACTCGCCAAGAAAATCACCTTTTTCCCACAATGAATGTCTGGCAAAAAATAGTAAATTTCAATGCAAGCCGTTCTGAAAACAATCGGCAAAATGCTCAAAATGCTTAACTCGCCGAGAAAATCACTTTTGTTCCACAATGAATGTCTGGCAAAAAATAGTAAATTGTGATGCAAGCCGTTCTAAAACCAGTCGGCAAATTACTCAAAATGCCTAACTCGCCGAGAAAATCACTTTTGTTCCACAATGAATTTCTGGCAAAAAATAGTAAATTTCAATGCAAGCCGTTCTGAAACCGATCGGCAAATTACTCAAAATGCTTAACGCGCCGAGAAAATCACTTTTTTCCCCATAATGAATGACTGGCAAAAAATAGTTAATTTGGATGAAAGTCGTTCTGAAACCAATCGGCAAATTACTCAAAATGCTTAACTCGCCGAGAAAATCACTTTTGTTCCACAATGAATGTCTGGCAAAAAATAGTAATTTTGACGCAAGACGTTCTGATACCAATCAGCAAATTACTCAAAATGCTTAACTCGCCGAGAAAATCACTTTATTTCCACATGATTGTCTGGCAAATATAGTTAATTTTGATGCAAGCCGTTCTGAAAGCGATCGGCGAATTACTCAAAATGCTAACTCGCCGAGAAAATCACTTTTGTTTCACAATGAATGTCTGGCAAAAAATAGGAAATTTCAATGCAAGCCGTTCTGAAACCAATCAGCAAATTGCTCAAAATGCTTAACTCGCTGAGAAAATCACTTTTTTGCCCAAATGAATGTCTGGCAAACAATAGTTAATTTTGATGCAAGACGTTCTGAAACCAATCGGCAAATTACTCAAAATGCATAACTCGCCGAGAAAATCAGTTTTTTTCAACAATGAATGTCTGGCAAAAAATAGTTAATTGTGATGCAAACCGATCTGAAACCAATCGGCAAATTACTCAAAATGCTTAACTCGCCGAGAAAATTACTTTTTTCCCACAATGAATGTCTGGCAAAAAATAGTAAATTTCAATGCAAGCCGTTCTGAAACCGATCGGCAAATTACTCAAAATGCTTAACGCGCCGAGAAAATCACTTTTTTCCCCATAATGAATGACTGGCAAAAAATAGTTAATTTGGATGAAAGTCGTTCTGAAACCAATCGGCAAATTACTCAAAATGCTTAACTCGCCGAGAAAATCGCTTTTGTTCCACAATGAATGTCTGGCAAAAAATAGTAATTTTGACGAAAGACGTTCTGATACCAATCAGCAAATTACTCAAAATGCTTAACTCCCCGAGAAAATCACTTTATTTCCACATGATTGTCTGGCAAAAATAGTTAATTTTGATGCAAGCCGTTCTGAAAGCGATCGGCGAATTACTCAAAATGCTAACTCGCCGAGAAAATCACTTTTGTTTCACAATGAATGTCTGGCAAAAAATAGGAAATTTCAATGCAAGCCGTTCTGAAACCAATCAGCAAATTGCTCAAAATGCTTAACTCGCCGAGAAAATCACTTTTTTTCCCAAATGAATGTCTGGCAAACAATAGTTAATTTTGATGCAAGACGTTCTGAAACCAATCGGCAAATTACTCAAAATGCTTAACTCGCTGAGAAAATCACTTTCTTGCCACAATGAATGTCTGGCAAAAAGTAGTACATTTTAATGCAAGCTGTTCTGAAACCAACCGGAAATTACTCAAAATGCATAACTCACCGAGACAATCAGTTTTTTTCAACAATGAATGTCTGGCAAAAAATAGTTAATTGTGATGCAAACCGATTTGAAAACAATCGGCAAATTACTCAAAATGCTTAACTCGCCGAGAAAATCACTTTTGTTCCACAATGAACGCCTGGCAAAAAAGAGTTAATTGTGATGCAAGCCGTTCTGAAACCAATCGGCAAATTACTCAAAATGCTTAACTCGCCGAGAAAATCACCTTTTTCCCACAATGAATGTCTGGCAAAAAATAGTAAAATTCAATGCAAGCCGTTCTGAAAACAATCGGCAAAATGCTCAAAATGCTTAACTCGCCGAGAAAAATCACTTTTGTTCCACAATGAATATCTGGCAAAAAATAGTAAATTGTGATGCAAGCCGTTCTAAAACCAGTCGGCAAATTACTCAAAATGCCTAACTCGCCGAGAAAATCACTTTTGTTCCACAATGAATGTCTGGCAAAAAATAGTAAATTTCAATGCAAGTCGTTCTGAAACTAATCGGCAAATTACTCAAAATGCTTAACTCGCCGAGAAAATCACTTTTGTTCCACAATGAATATCTGGCAAAAAATAGTTAATTTCAATGCAAGCCGTTCTGAAACCAATCGGCAAATTACACAAAATGCTGAACTCGCCGAGGAAATCACTTTTGTTCCACAATGAACGCCTGGCAAAAAATAGTTAATTGTGATGCAAGCCGTTCTGAAACCAATCGGCAAATTACTCAAAATGCTTAACTCGCCGAGAAAATCACCTTTTTCCCACAATGAATGTCTGGCAAAAAATAGTAAATTTCAATGTAAGCCGTTCTGAAAACAATCGGCAAAATGCTCAAAATGCTTAACTCGCCGAGAAAAATCACTTTTGTTCCACAATGAATGTCTGGCAAAAAATAGTAAATTGTGATGCAAGCCGTTGTAAAACCAGTCGGCAAATTACTCAAAATGCCTAACTCGCCGAGAAAATCACTTTTGTTCCACAATGAATGTCTGGCAAAAAATAGGAAATTTCAATGCAAGCCGTTCTGAAACCAATCAGCAAATTGCTCAAAATGCTGAACTCGCCGAGACAATCACTTTTTTTCCCAAATGAATGTCTGGCAAAAAGTAGTACATTTTAATGCAAGCTGTTCTGAAACCAACCGGCAAATTACTTAAAATGCATAACTCGCCGAGAAAATCAGTTTTTTTCAACAATGAATGTCTGGCAAAAAATAGTTAATTGTGATGCAAACCGATCTGAAACCAATCGGCAAATTACTCAACATGCTTAACTCGCCGAGAAAATTACTTTTTTCCCACAATGAATGTCTGGCAAAAAATAGTAAATTTCAATGCAAGCCGTTCTGAAAGCAATCGGCAAACTACTCAAAATGCTTAACTCGCCGAGAAAATCACTTTTGTTCCACAATGAACGCCTGGCAAAAAATAGTTAATTGTGATGCAAGCCGTTCTGAAACCAATCGGGAAATTACTCAAAATGCTTAACTCGCCGAGAAAATCACCTTTTTCCCACAATGAATGTCTGGCAAAAAATAGTAAATTTCAATGCAAGCCGTTCTGAAAACAATTGGCAAAATGCTCAAAATGCTTAACTCGCCGAGAAAATCACTTTTGTTCCACAATGAATGTCTGGCAAAAAATAGTAAATTGTGATGCAAGCCGTTCTGAACCAATCGGCAAATTACTCAACATGCCTAACTCGCCGAGAAAATCACTTTTGTTCCACAATGAACGCCTGGCAAAAAATAGTTAATTGTGATGCAAGCCGTTCTGAAACCAATCGGCAAATTACTCAAAATGCTTAACTCGCCGAGAAAATCACCTTTTTCCCACAATGAATGTCTGGCAAAAAATAGTAATTTTGACGCAAGACGTTCTGATACCAATCAGCAAATTACTCAAAATGCTTAACTCGCCGAGAAAATCACTTTTTTTCCCAAATGAATGCCTGGCAAACAATAGTTAATTGTGATGCAAGCCGTTCTGAAACCAATCGGCAAATTACTCAAAATGCTTAACTCGCCGAGAAAATCACCTTTTTCCCACAATGAATGTCTGGCAAAAAATAGTAAATTTCAATGCAAGCCGTTCTGAAACCAATCGGCAAATTACTCAAAATGCTTAACTCGCCGAGAAAATCACCTTTTTCCCACAATGAATGTCTGGCAAAAAATAGTAAATTTCAATGCAAGCCGTTCTGAAACCGATCGGCAAATTACCCAAAATGCTTAACGCGCCGTGAAAATCACCTTTTTCCCCCACAATGAATGTCTCGCAAAAAATAGTTAATTTTCATGCAAGTCGTTCTGAAACCAATCGGCAAATTACTCAAAATGCTTAACTCGCCGAGAAAACCACTTTTGTTCCACAATGAATGTCTGGCAATTTGCCGATTGGTTTCAGAACGGCTTGCATTGAAATTTCCTATTTTTTGCCAGACATTCATTGTGAAACAAAAGTGATTTTCTCGGCGAGTTAAGCATTTTGAGCAATTTGCCGATTGTTTTCAGAACGGCTTGGATTGAAATTTACTATTTTTTGCCAGACATTCATTGTGGGAAAAAGGTGATTTTATCGGCGAGTTAAGCATTTTGAGTAATTTGCCGATTGGTTTCAGAACGGCTTGCATCACAATTAACTATTTTTTGCCAGGCGTTCATTGTGGAACAAAAGTGATTTTCTCGGCTCGTTAAGCATTTTGAGTAATTTGCCGATTGGTTTCAGAACGGCTTGCAACACAATTAACTATTTTTTGTCAGGCATTCATTGTGGAACAAAAGTGATTTTCTCGGCGAGTTAAACATTTTGAGTAGTTTGCCGATTGCTTTCAGAACGGCTTGCATTGAAATTTACTATTTTTTGCCAGACATTCATTGTGGGAAAAAAGTGATTTTCTCGGCGAGTTAAGCATTTTGAGTAATTCGCCGATCGCTTTCAGAACGGCTTGCATCAAAATTAACTATTTTTGCCAGACAATCATGTGGAAAGAAAGTGATTTTCTCGGCGAGTTAAGCATTTTGAGTAATTTGCCGATTGGTTTCAGAACGGCTTGCAACACAATTAACTATTTTTTGCCTGACATTCATTGTGGAACAAAAGTGATTTTCTCGGCGAGTGAAGCATTTTGAGCAATTTGCCGATTGGTTTCAGATCGGTTTGCATCACAATTAACTATTTTTTGCCAGACATTCATTGTTGAAAAACACTGATTGTCTCCGTGAGTTATGCATTTTGAGTAATTTGCCGGTCGGTTTCAGAACAGCTTGCATTAAAATGTACTACATTTTGCCAGACATTCATTGTGGAACAAAAGTGATTTTCTCGGCGCGTTAAGCAATTTGAGTAATTTGCCGATTGGTTTTAGAACGGCTTGCATTAAAATTTACTCTTATTTCCAAACATTCATTGTGGGAACGAAGTGATTTTGTCGGCGAGTTAAGCATTTTGAGTAATTTGCCGATTGGTTTCAGAACGGCTTGCATCAAAATTTACTATTTTATGCCAGACATTCATTGTGGAACAAAAGCGATTTTCTCGGCGAGGTAAGTATTTTGAGTAATTTGCCGGTTGGTTTCAGAACGGCTTGCATTAAAATTTATTATTTTTTGCAAGACATTCATCGTGGCAAGAAAATGATTTTCTCGGCGAGTTATGCATTTTGAGTAATTTGCCGATTGGTTTCAGAACTTCTTGAATCAAAATTAACTATTGTTTGCCAGACATTGATTGTGAAAAAAAACGGATTTTCTCCGCGAGTTAAGCATTTTGAGTAATTTGCCGATTGGTTTCAGAACGGCTTGCATTGAAATTAACTATTTTTTGCCAGACATTCATTGTAGAACAAAAGTTATTTTCTCGGCGAGTTAAGCATTTTGAGTAATTTGCCGATTGGTTTCAGAACGACTTGCATCAAAATTACTATTTTTTGCCAGACATTCATTGTGGGGGAAAAAGGTGATTTTCACGGCGCGTTAAGCATTTTGAGTAATTTGCCGATCGGTTTCAGAACGGCTTGCATTGAAATTTACTATTTTTTGCCAGACATTCATTTGGGAAAAAAAGTGATTTTCTCGGCGAGTTAAGCATTTTGAGTAATTTGCTGATTGGTATCAGAACGTCTTGCGTCAAAAGTACTATTTTTTGCCAGACATTCATTGTGGGAAAAAGGTGATTTTCTCGGCGAGTTAAGCATTTTGAGTAATTTGCCGATTGGTTTCAGAACGGCTTGCAACACAATTAACTATTTTTTGTCAGGCATTCATTGTGGAACAAAAGTGATTTTCTCGGCGAGTTAAACATTTTGAGTAGTTTGCCGATTGCTTTCAGAACGGCTTGCATTGAAATTTACTATTTTTTGCCAGACATTCATTGTGGGAAAAAAGTGATTTTCTCGGCGAGTTAAGCATTTTGAGTAATTCGCCGATCGCTTTCAGAACGGCTTGCATCAAAATTAACTATTTTTGCCAGACAATCATGTGGAAAGAAAGTGATTTTCTCGGCGAGTTAAGCATTTTGAGTAATTTGCCGATTGGTTTCAGAACGGCTTGCAACACAATTAACTATTTTTTGCCTGACATTCATTGTGGAACAAAAGTGATTTTCTCGGCGAGTGAAGCATTTTGAGCAATTTGCCGATTGGTTTCAGATCGGTTTGCATCACAATTAACTATTTTTTGCCAGACATTCATTGTTGAAAAACACTGATTGTCTCCGTGAGTTATGCATTTTGAGTAATTTGCCGGTCGGTTTCAGAACAGCTTGCATTAAAATGTACTACATTTTGCCAGACATTCATTGTGGAACAAAAGTGATTTTCTCGGCGAGTTAAGCAATTTGAGTAATTTGCCGATTGGTTTTAGAACGGCTTGCATTAAAATTTACTCTTATTTCCAAACATTCATTGTGGGAACGAAGTGATTTTGTCGGCGAGTTAAGCATTTTGAGTAATTTGCCGATTGGTTTCAGAACGGCTTGCATCAAAATTTACTATTTTATGCCAGACATTCATTGTGGAACAAAAGCGATTTTCTCGGCGAGGTAAGTATTTTGAGTAATTTGCCGGTTGGTTTCAGAACGGCTTGCATTAAAATTTATTATTTTTTGCAAGACATTCATCGTGGCAAGAAAATGATTTTCTCGGCGAGTTATGCATTTTGAGTAATTTGCCGATTGGTTTCAGAACTTCTTGAATCAAAATTAACTATTGTTTGCCAGACATTGATTGTGAAAAAAAACGGATTTTCTCCGCGAGTTAAGCATTTTGAGTAATTTGCCGATTGGTTTCAGAACGGCTTGCATTGAAATTAACTATTTTTTGCCAGACATTCATTGTAGAACATAAGTTATTTTCTCGGCGAGTTAAGCATTTTGAGTAATTTGCCGATTGGTTTCAGAACGACTTGCATCAAAATTACTATTTTTTGCCAGACATTCATTGTGGGGGAAAAAAGTGATTTTCACGGCGCGTTAAGCATTTTGAGTAATTTGCCGATCGGTTTCAGAACGGCTTGCATTGAAATTTACTATTTTTTGCCAGACATTCATTTGGGAAAAAAAGTGATTTTCTCGGCGAGTTAAGCATTTTGAGTAATTTGCTGATTGGTATCAGAACGTCTTGCGTCAAAAGTACTATTTTTTGCCAGACATTCATTGTGGGAAAAAGGTGATTTTCTCGGCGAGTTAAGCATTTTGAGTAATTTGCCGATTGGTTTCAGAACGGCTTGCAACACAATTAACTATTTTTTGTCAGGCATTCATTGTGGAACAAAAGTGATTTTCTCGGCGAGTTAAACATTTTGAGTAGTTTGCCGATTGCTTTCAGAACGGCTTGCATTGAAATTTACTATTTTTTGCCACACATTCATTGTGGGAAAAAAGTGATTTTCTCGGCGAGTTAAGCATTTTGAGTAATTCGCCGATCGCTTTCAGAACGGCTTGCATCAAAATTAACTATTTTTGCCAGACAATCATGTGGAAAGAAAGTGATTTTCTCGGCGAGTTAAGCATTTTGAGTAATTTGCCGATTGGTTTCAGAACGGCTTGCAACACAATTAACTATTTTTTGCCTGACATTCATTGTGGAACAAAAGTGATTTTCTCGGCGAGTGAAGCATTTTGAGCAATTTGCCGATTGGTTTCAGATCGGTTTGCATCACAATTAACTATTTTTTGCCAGACATTCATTGTTGAAAAACACTGATTGTCTCCGTGAGTTATGCATTTTGAGTAATTTGCCGGTCGGTTTCAGAACAGCTTGCATTAAAATGTACTACATTTTGCCAGACATTCATTGTGGAACAAAAGTGATTTTCTCGGCGAGTTAAGCAATTTGAGTAATTTGCCGATTGATTTTAGAACAGCTTGCATTAAAATTTACTCTTATTTCCAAACATTCATTGTGGGAACGAAGTGATTTTGTCGGCGAGTTAAGCATTTTGAGTAATTTGCCGATTGGTTTCAGAACGGCTTGCATCAAAATTTACTATTTTATGCCAGACATTCATTGTGGAACAAAAGCGATTTTCTCGGCGAGGTAAGTATTTTGAGTAATTTGCCCGTTGGTTTCAGAACGGCTTGCATTAAAATTTATTATTTTTTGCAAGACATTCATCGTGGCAAGAAAATGATTTTCTCGGCGAGTTATGCATTTTGAGTAATTTGCCGATTGGTTTCAGAACTTCTTGAATCAAAATTAACTATTGTTTGCCAGACATTGATTGTGAAAAAAAACGGATTTTCTCCGCGAGTTAAGCATTTTGAGTAATTTGCCGATTGGTTTCAGAACGGCTTGCATTGAAATTAACTATTTTTTGCCAGACATTCATTGTAGAACAAAAGTTATTTTCTCGGCGAGTTAAGCATTTTGAGTAATTTGCCGATTGGTTTCAGAACGACTTGCATCAAAATTAACTATTTTTTGCCAGACATTCATTGTGGGGGAAAAAGTTGATTTTCACGGCACGTTAAGCATTTTGAGTAATTTGCCGATCGGTTTCAGAACGGCTTGCATTGAAATTTTCTATTTTTTGCCAGACATTCATTTGGGAAAAAAAGTGATTTTCTCGGCGAGTTAAGCATTTTGAGTAATTTGCTGATTGGTATCAGAACGTCTTGCGTCAAAATTACTATTTTTTGCCAGACATTCATTGTGGGAAAAAGGTGATTTTCTCGGCGAGTTAAGCATTTTGAGTAATTTGCCGATTGGTTTCAGAACGGCTTGCATCACAATTAACTATTTTTTGCCAGGCGTTCATTGTGGAACGAAGTGATTTTCTCGGCGAGTTAAGCATTTTGAGTAATTTGCCGATTGGTTTCAGAACGGCTTGCATCAAAATTTACTATTTTATGCCAGACATTCATTGTGGAACAAAAGCGATTTTCTCGGCGAGTTAAGCATTTTGAGTAATTTGCCGATTGGTTTCAGAACGGCTTGCATTGAAATTAACTATTTTTTGCCAGATATTCATTGTGGAAGAAAAGTGATTTTCTCGGCGAGTAAAGCATTTTGAGGAATTTGCTGATCGATTTCAGAACGGCTTGCATTGAAATTTAATATTTTTTGCCAGACATTAATTGTGGAACAAAAGTGATTTTCTCGGCGAGTTAGGCATTTTGAGTAATTTGCCGATTGGTTTCAGAACGGCTTGCATCACAATTTACTATTTTTTGCCAGACATTCATTGTGGAACAAAAGTGATTTTCTCGGCGAGTTAAGCATTTTGAGCATTTTGCCGATTGTTTTCAGAACGGCTTGCATTGAAATTTACTATTTTTTGCCAGACATTCATTGTGGGAAAAAGGTGATTTTCTCGGCGAGTTAAGCATTTTGAGTAATTTGCCGATTGGTTTCAGAACGGCTTGCATCACAATTAACTGTTTTTTGCCAGGCGTTCATTGTGGGGGAAAAAGGTGATTTTCTCGGCGCGTTAAGCATTTTGAGTAATTTGCCGATCGGTTTCAGAACGGCTTGCATTGAAATTTACTATTTTTTGCCAGACATTCATTGTGGACCAAAAGTGATTTTCTCGGCGAGTTAGGCATTTTGAGTAATTTCCCGATTGGTTCAGAACGGCTTGCATCACAATTTACTATTTTTTGCCAGACATTCATTGTGGAACAAAAGTGATTTTCTCGGCGAGTTAAGCATTTTGAGCATTTTGCCGATTGTTTTCAGAACGGCTTGCATTGAAATTTACTATTTTTTGCCAGACATTCATTGTGGGAAAAAGGTGATTTTCTCGGCGAGTTAAGCATTTTGAGTAATTTGCCGATTGGTTTCAGAACGGCTTGTATCACAATTAAGTATTTTTTGCCAGGCGTTCATTGTGGAACAAAAGTGATTTTCTCGGCGAGTTAAGCATTTTGAGTAATTTGCCGATTGGTTTCAGAACGGCTTGCAACACAATTAACTATTTTTTGCCAGGCATTCATTGTGGAACAAGAGTGATTTTCTCGGCGAGTTAAGCATTTTGAGTAGTTTGCCGATTGCTTTCAGAACGGCTTGCATTGAAATTTACTATTTTTTGCCAGACATTCATTGTGGGAAAAAAGTAATTTTCTCGGCGAGTTAAGCATTTTGAGTAATTTGCCGATTGGTTTCAGATCGGTTTGCATCACAATTAACTATTTTTTGCCAGACATTCATTGTTGAAAAAAAGTGATTTTCTCGGCGAGTTAAGCATTTTGAGCAATTTGCTGATTGGTTTCAGAACGGCTTGCATTGAAATTTCCTATTTTTTGCCAGACATTCATTGTGAAACAAAAGTGATTTTCTCGGCGAGTTAAGCATTTTGAGTAATTCGCCGATCGCTTTCAGAACGGCTTGCATCAAAATTAACTATTTTTGCCAGACAATCATGTGGAAATAAAGTGATTTTCTCGGCGAGTTAAGCATTTTGAGTAATTTGCTGATTGATATCAGAACGTCTTGCGTCAAAATTACTATTTTTTCCCAGACATTCATTGTGGAACAAAAGCGATTTTCTCAGCAGGTTCAGCATTTTGAGCAATTTGCCGATTGGTTTCAGAACGGCTTGCATTGAAATTTCCTATTTTTTGCCAGGCATTCATTGTGAAACAAAAGTGATTTTCTCGGCGAGTTAAGCATTTTGAGTAATTCGCCGATCGCTTTCAGAACGGCTTGCATCAAAATTAACTATTTTTGCCAGACAATCATGTGGAAATAAAGTGATTTTCTCGGCGAGTTAAGCATTTTGAGTAATTTGCCGATTGGTTTCAGAACGACTTGCATCAAAATTAACTATTTTTTGCCAGACATTCATTGTGGGGGAAAAAGGTGATTTTCACGGCGCGTTAAGCATTTTGAGTAATTTGCCGATCGGTTTCAGAACGGCTTGCATTGAAATTTACTATTTTTTGCCAGACATTCATTTGGGAAAAAAAGTGATTTTCTCGGCGAGTTAAGCATTTTGAGTAATTTGCTGATTGGTATCAGAACGTCTTGCGTCAAAATTACTATTTTTTGCCAGACATTCATTGTGGGAAAAAGGTGATTTTCTCGGCGAGTTAAGCATTTTGAGTAATTTGCCGATTGGTTTCAGAACGGCTTGCATCACAATTAACTATTTTTTGCCAGGCGTTCATTGTGGAACGAAGTGATTTTCTCGGCGAGTTAAGCATTTTGAGTAATTTGCCGATTGGTTTCAGAACGGCTTGCATCAAAATTTACTATTTTATGCCAGACATTCATTGTGGAACAAAAGCGATTTTCTCGGCGAGTTAAGCATTTTGAGTAATTTGCCGATTGGTTTCAGAACGGCTTGCATTGAAATTAACTATTTTTTGCCAGATATTCATTGTGGAACAAAAGTGATTTTCTCGGCGAGTAAAGCATTTTGAGGAATTTGCTGATCGATTTCAGAACGGCTTGCATTGAAATTTAATATTTTTTGCCAGACATTAATTGTGGAACAAAAGTGATTTTCTCGGCGAGTTAGGCATTTTGAGTAATTTGCCGATTGGTTTCAGAACGGCTTGCATCACAATTTACTATTTTTTGCCAGACATTCATTGTGGAACAAAAGTGATTTTCTCGGCGAGTTAAGCATTTTGAGCATTTTGCCGATTGTTTTCAGAACGGCTTGCATTGAAATTTACTATTTTTTGCCAGACATTCATTGTGGGGAAAAAGGTGATTTTCTCGGCGAGTTAAGCATTTTGAGTAATTCGCCGATTAGTTTCAGAACGGCTTGCATCACAATTAACTATTTTTTGCCAGGCGTTCATTGTGGGGGAAAAAGGTGATTTTCTCGGCGCGTTAAGCATTTTGAGTAATTTGCCGATCGGTTTCAGAACGGCTTGCATTGAAATTTACTATTTTTTGCCAGACATTCATTGTGGACCAAAAGTGATTTTCTCGGCGAGTTAGGCATTTTGAGTAATTTCCCGATTGGTTCAGAACGGCTTGCATCACAATTTACTATTTTTTGCCAGACATTCATTGTGGAACAAAAGTGATTTTCTCGGCGAGTTAAGCATTTTGAGCATTTTGCCGATTGTTTTCAGAACGGCTTGCATTGAAATTTACTATTTTTTGCCAGACATTCATTGTGGGAAAAAGGTGATTTTCTCGGCGAGTTAAGCATTTTGAGTAATTTGCCGATTGGTTTCAGAACGGCTTGTATCACAATTAAGTATTTTTTGCCAGGCGTTGATTGTGGAACAAAAGTGATTTTCTCGGCGAGTTAAGCATTTTGAGTAATTTGCCGATTGGTTTCAGAACGGCTTGCAACACAATTAACTATTTTTTGCCAGGCATTCATTGTGGAACAAGAGTGATTTTCTCGGCGAGTTAAGCATTTTGAGTAGTTTGCCGATTGCTTTCAGAACGGCTTGCATTGAAATTTACTATTTTTTGCCAGATATTCATTGTGGGAAAAAAGTAATTTTCTCGGCGAGTTAAGCATTTTGAGTAATTTGCCGATTGGTTTCAGATCGGTTTGCATCACAATTAACTATTTTTTGCCAGACATTCATTGTTGAAAAAAAGTGATTTTCTCGGCGAGTTAAGCATTTTGAGCAATTTGCTGATTGGTTTCAGAACGGCTTGCATTGAAACTTCCTATTTTTTGCCAGACATTCATTGTGAAACAAAAGTGATTTTCTCGGCGAGTTAAGCATTTTGAGTAATTCGCCGATCGCTTTCAGAACGGCTTGCATCAAAATTAACTATTTTTGCCAGACAATCATGTGGAAATAAAGTGATTTTCTCGGCGAGTTAAGCATTTTGAGTAATTTGCTGATTGATATCAGAACGTCTTGCGTCAAAATTACTATTTTTTGCCAGACATTCATTGTGGAACAAAAGCGATTTTCTCAGCAGGTTCAGCATTTTGAGCAATTTGCCGATTGGTTTCAGAACGGCTTGCATTGAAATTTCCTATTTTTTGCCAAGCATTCATTGTGAAACAAAAGTGATTTTCTCGGCGAGTTAAGCATTTTGAGTAATTCGCCGATCGCTTTCAGAACGGCTTGCATCAAAATTAACTATTTTTGCCAGACAATCATGTGGAAATAAAGTGATTTTCTCGGCGAGTTAAGCATTTTGAGTAATTTGCCGATTGGATTCAGAACGGCTTGCATTGAAATTTACTATTTTTTGCCAGACATTCATTGTGGAACAAAAGTGATTTTCTCGGCGAGTTAAGCATTTTGAGTAATTTGCCGATTGTTTTCAGAACGGCTTGCATTGAAATTTACTATTTTTTGCCAGGCGTTCATTATGGAACAAAAGTGATTTTCTCGGCTAGTTAAGCATTTTGAGTAATTTGCCGATTGGTTTCAGAACGGCTTGCAACACAATTAACTATTTTTTGCCAGGCATTCATTGTGGAACAAAAGTGATTTTCTCGGCGAGTTATACATTTTGAGTAGTTTGCCGATTGCTTTCAGAACGGCTTGCATTGAAATTTACTATTTTTTGCCAGACATTCATTGTGGGAAAAAAGTGATTTTCTCGGCGAGTTAAGCATTTTGAGTAATTCGCCGATCGCTTTCAGAACGGCTTGCATCAAAATTAACTATTTTTGCCAGACAATCATGTGGAAAGAAAGTGATTTTCTCGGCGAGTTAAGCATTTTGAGTAATTTGCCGATTGGTTTCAGAACGGCTTGCATCACAATTAACTATTTTTTGCCTGACATTCATTGTGGAACAAAAGTGATTTTCTCGGCGAGTGAAGCATTTTGAGCAATTTGCCGATTGGTTTCAGATCGGTTTGCATCACAATTAACTATTTTTTGCCAGACATTCATTGTTGAAAAAAACTGATTGTCTCCGTGAGTTATGCATTTTGAGTAATTTGCCGGTTGGTTTCAGAACAGCTTGCATTAAAATGTACTACTTTTTGCCAGACATTCATTGTCGCAAGAAAGTGATTTTCCCGGCGAGTTAAGCATTTTGAGTAATTTGCCGATTGGTTTCAGAACGGCTTGCATTGAAATTTCCTATTTTTTGCAAGACATTCATTGTGGAACAAAAGTGATTTTCTCGGCGAGTTAAGCTTTTTGAGTAATTTGCCGATTGGTTTTAGAACGGCTTGCATTAAAATTTACTCTTTTTTCCAAACATTCATTGTGGGAACAAAGTGATTTTCTCGGCGAATTAAGCATTTTGAGTAATTTGCTGATTGATATCAGAACGTCTTGCGTCAAAATTACTATTTTTTGCCAGACATTCATTGTGGAACAAAAGTGATTTTCTCGGCAGGTTCAGCATTTTGAGCAATTTGCCGATTGGTTTCAGAACGGCTTGCATTGAAATTTCCTATTTTTTGCCAGGCATTCATTGTGAAACAAAAGTGATTTTCTCGGCGAGTTAAGCATTTTGAGTAATTCGCGATCGCTTTCAGAACGGCTTGCATCAAAATTAACTATTTTTGCCAGACAATCATGTGGAAATAAAGTGATTTTCTCGGCGAGTTAAGCATTTTGAGTAATTTGCCGATTGGATTCAGAACGGCTTGCATTGATATTTACTATTTTTTGCCAGACATTCATTGTGGAACAAAAGTGATTTTCTCGGCGTGTTAAGCATTTTGAGCAATTTGCCGATTGTTTTCAGAACGGCTTGCATTGAAATTTACTATTTTTTGCCAGACATTCATTGTGGGAAAAAGGTGATTTTATCGGCGAGTTAAGCATTTTGAGTAATTTGCCGATTGGTTTCAGAACGGCTTGCATCACAATTAACTATTTTTTGCCAGGCGTTCATTGTGGAACAAAAGTGATTTTCTCGGCTAGTTAAGCATTTTGAGTAATTTGCCGATTGGTTTCAGAACGGCTTGCAACACAATTAACTATTTTTTGCCAGGCATTCATTGTGGAACAAAAGTGATTTTCTCGGCGAGTTAAACATTTTGAGTAGTTTGCCGATTGCTTTCAGAACGGCTTGCATTGAAATTTACTGTTTTTTGCCAGACATTCATTGTGGGAAAAAAGTGATTTTCTCGGCGAGTTAAGCATTTTGAGTAATTCGCCGATCGCTTTCAGAACGGCTTGCATCAAAATTAACTATTTTTGCCAGACAATCATGTGGAAAGAAAGTGATTTTCTCGGCGAGTTAAGCATTTTGAGTAATTTGCCGATTGGTTTCAGAACGGCTTGCATCACAATTAACTATTTTTTGCCTGACATTCATTGTGGAACAAAAGTGATTTTCTCGGCGAGTGAAGCATTTTGAGCAATTTGCCGATTGGTTTCAGATCGGTTTGCATCAAAATTAACTATTTTTTGCCAGACATTCATTGTTGAAAAAAACTGATTGTCTCCGTGAGTTATGCATTTTGAGTAATTTGCCGGTTGGTTTCAGAACAGCTTGCATTAAAATGTACTACTTTTTGCCAGACATTCATTGTCGCAAGAAAGTGATTTTCCCGGCGAGTGAAGCATTTTGAGTAATTTGCCGATTGGTTTCAGAACGGCTTGCATTGAAATTTCCTATTTTTTGCAAGACATTCATTGTGGAACAAAAGTGATTTTCTCGGCGAGTTAAGCTTTTTGAGTAATTTGCCGATTGGTTTTAGAACGGCTTGCATTAAAATTTACTCTTTTTTCCAAACATTCATTGTGGGAACAAAGTGATTTTCTCGGCGAATTAAGCATTTTGAGTAATTTGCCGATTGGTTTCAGAACGGCTTGCATCAAAATTTACTATTTTATGCCAGACATTCATTGTGGAACAAAAGCGATTTTCTCGGCGAGTTCAGCATTTTGAGTAATTTGCCGGTTGGTTTCAGAACGGCTTGCATTAAAATTTACTATTTTTTGCAAGACATTCATTGTGGCAAGAAAATGATTTTCTCGGCGAGTTATGCATTTTGAGTAATTTGCCGATTGGTTTCAGAACTTCTTGAATCAAAATTAACTATTGTTTGCCAGACATTGATTGTGAAAAAAAACTGATTTTCTCGGCGAGTTAAGCATTTTGAGTAATTTGCCGATTGGTTTCAGAACGGCTTGCATTGAAATTAACTATTTTTTGCCAGATATTTATTGTGGAACAAAAGTGATTTTCTCGGAGAGTTAAGCATTTTGAGTAATTTGCCGATCGGTTTCAGAACGGCTTGCATTGAAATTTACTATTTTTTGCCAGACATTCATTGTGGAACAAAAGTGATTTTCTCGGCGAGTTAGGCATTTTGAGTAATTTGCCGATTGGTTTCAGAACGGCTTGCATCACAATTTACTATTTTTTGCCAGACATTCATTGTGGAACAAAAGTGATTTTCTCGGCGAGTTAAGCATTTTGAGCATTTTGCCGATTGTTTTCAGAACGGCTTGCATTGAAATTTACTATTTTTTGCCAGACATTCATTGTGGGAAAAAGGTGATTTTCTCGGCGAGTTAAGCATTTTGAGTAATTTGCCGATTGGTTTCAGAACGGCTTGCATCACAATTAACTATTTTATTGCCAGGCGTTCATTGTGGAACAAAAGTGATTTTCTCGGCGAGTTAAGCATTTTGAGTAATTTGCCGATTGGTTTCAGAACGGCTTGCAACACAATTAACTATTTTTTGCCAGGCATTCATTGTGGAACAAAAGTGATTTTCGCGGCGAGTTAAGCATTTTCAGTAGTTTGCCGATTGCTTTCAGAACGGCTTGCATTGAAATTTACTATTTTTTGCCAGACATTCATTGTGGGGAAAAAAGTAATTTTCTCGGCGATTTAAGCATTTTGAGTAATTTGCCGATTGGTTTCAGAACGGCTTGCATCACAATTAACTATTGTTTGCCAGACATTCATTTTGGAAAAAAGTGAATTTCTCGGCGCGTTAAACATTTTGAGTAGTTTGCCGATTGCTTTCAGAACGGCTTGCATCAAAATTAACTATTTTTGCCAGACAATCATGTGGGAAAAAAGTGATTTTCTCGGCGAGTTAAGCATTTTGAGTAATTCGCCGATCGCTTTCAGAACGGCTTGCATCAAAATTAACTATTTTTGCCAGACAATCATGTGGAAAGAAAGTGATTTTCTCGGCGAGTTAAGCATTTTGAGTAATTTGCCGATTGGTTTCAGAACGGCTTGCATTGAAATTTCCTATTTTTTGCAAGACATTCATTGTGGAACAAAAGTGATTTTCTCGGCGAGTTAAGCAATTTGAGTAATTTGCCGATTGGTTTTAGAACGGCTTGCATTAAAATTTACTCTTATTTCCAAACATTCATTGTGGGAACGAAGTGATTTTCTCGGCGAGTTAAGCATTTTGAGTAATTTGCCGATTGGTTTCAGAACGGTTGCATCAAAATTTACTATTTTGTGCCAGACATTCATTGTGGGGGAAAAAGGTGATTTTCTCGGCGCGTTAAGCATTTTGAGTAATTTGCCGACCGGTTTCAGAACGGCTTGCATTAAAATTTACTATTTTTTGCCAGACATTCATTGTGGACCAAAAGTGATTTTCTCGGCGAGTTAGGCATTTTGAGTAATTTCCCGATTGGTTTCAGAACTTCTTGAATCAAAATTAACTATTGTTTGCCAGACATTGATTGCGAAAAAAAACTGATTTTCTCCGCGAGTTAAGCATTTTGAGTAATTTGCCGATTGGTTTCAGAACGGCTTGCATTGAAATTAACTATTTTTTGCCAGACATTCATTGTGGAACAAAAGTGATTTTCTCGGCGAGTTAAGCATTTTGAGTAATTTGCCGATTGGTTCAGAACGGCTTGCATCACAATTTACTATTTTTTGCCAGTCATTCATTGTGGAACAAAAGTGATTATCTCGGCGAGTTCAGCATTTTGAGCATTTTGCCGATTGTTTTCAGAACGGCTTGCATTGAAATTCACTATTTTTTGCCAGACATTCATTGTGGGAAAAGGGTGATTTTCTCGGCGAGTTAAGCATTTTGAGTAATTTGCCGATTGGTTTCAGAACGGCTTGCATCACAATTAAGTATTTTTTGCCAGGCGTTCATTGTGGAACAAAAGTGATTTTCTCGGCGAGTTATGCATTTTGAGTAATTTGCCGGTTGGTTTCAGAACAGCTTGCATTAAAATGTACTACTTTTTGCCAGACATTCATTGTGGCAAGAAAGTGATTTTCTCAGCGAGTTAAGCATTTTGAGTAATTTGCCGATTGGTTTCAGAACGTCTTGCATCAAAATTAACTATTGTTTGCCAGACATTCATTTGGGAAAAAGGTGATTTTATCGGCGAGTTAAGCATTTTGAGTAATTTGCCGATTGGTTTCAGAACGGCTTGCATCACAATTAACTATTTTTTGCCAGGCGTTCATTGTGGAACAAAAGTGATTTTCTCGGCGAGTTAAGCATTTTGAGTAATTTGCCGATTGGTTTCAGAAAGGCTTGCAACACAATTAACTGTTTTTGCCAGACAATCATGTGGAAAGAAAGTGATTTTCTCGGCGAGTTAAGCATTTGGAGTAATTTGCCGATTGGTTTCAGAACGGTTTGCATTGAAATTTCCTATTTTTTGCAACACATTCGTGGTGGAACAAAAGTGATTTTCTCGGCGAGTTAAGCATTTTCAGCATTTTGCTGATTGTTTTCAGAACGGCTTGCATTGAAATTTACTATTTTTTGCCAGACATTCATTGTGGAACAAAAGTGATTTTCTCGGCGAGTTAGGCATTTTGAATAATTTGCCGATTGGTTCAGAACGGCTTGCATCACAATTTACTATTTTTTGCCAGACATTCATTGTGGAACAAAAGTGATTTTCTCGGCGAGTTAAGCATTTTCAGCATTTTGCCGATTGTTTTCAGAACGGCTTGAATTGAAATTTACTATTTTTTGCCAGACATTCATTGTGGGAAAAAGGTGATTTTCTCGGCGAGTTAAGCATTTTGAGTAATTTGCCGATTGCTTTCAGAACGGCTTGCATTGAAATTTACTACTTTTTGCCAGACATTCATTGTGGCAAGAAAGTGATTTTCTCAGCGAGTTAAGCATTTTGAGTAATTTGCCTATTGGTTTCAGAACGTCTTGCATCAAAATTAACTATTGTTTGCCAGACATTCATTTGGGGAAAAAAGTGATTTTCTCGGCGATTTAAGCATTTTGAGCAATTTGCTGATTGGTTTCAGAACGGCTTGCATCAAAATTTACTATTTTTTGCCAGACATTCATTGTGAAACAAAAGTGATTTTCTCGGCGAGTTAAGCATTTTGAGTAATTCGCCGATCGCTTGCAGAACGGCTTGCAACAAAATTAACTATTTTTGCCAGACAATCATGTGGAAATAAAGTGATTTTCTCGGCGAGTTAAGCATTTTGAGTAATTTGCTGATTGGTATCAGAACGTCTTGCGTCAAAATTACTATTTTTTGCCAGACATTCATTGTGGAACAAAAGTGATTTTCTCGGCGAGTTAAGCATTTTGAGTAATTTGCCGATTGGTTTCAGAACGACTTTCATCCAAATTAACTATTTTTTGCCAGATATTCATTGTGGGGAAAAAGTGATTTTCTCGGCGAGTTAAGCATTTGGAGTAATTCGCCGATCGCTTTCAGAACGGCTTGCATCAAAATTAACTATTTTTGCCAGACAATCATGTGGAAATAAAGTGATTTTCTCGGCGAGTTAAGCATTTTGAGTAATTTGCCGATTGGATTCAGAACGGCTTGCATTGAAATTTACTATTGCTTGCCAGACATTCATTGTGGAACAAAGGTGATTTTCTCGGCGAGTTAAGCATTTTGAGTAATTTGCCGATTGGTTTCAGAACGGCTTGCAACACAATTAACTATTTTTTGCCAGGCGTTCATTGTAGAACAAAAGTGATTTTCTCGGCGAGTTAAGCATTTTGAGTAATTTGCCGATTGGTTTCAGAACGGCTTGCAACACAATTAACTATTTTTTGCCAGGCATTCATTGTGGAACAAAAGTGATTTTCTCGGCGAGTTAAACATTTTTAGTTTGCCGAATGCTTTCAGAACGGTTTGCATTGAAATTTACTATTTTTTGCCAGACATTCATTGTGGGAACAAAGTGATTTTCTCGGCGAATTAAGCATTTTGAGTAATTTGCCGATTGGTTTCAGAACGGCTTGCATTGAAATTAACTATTTTTTGCCAGATATTCATTGTGGAACAAAAGTGATTTTCTCGGCGAGTTAAGCATTTTGAGTAATTTGCCGATCGGTTTCAGAACGGCTTGCATTGAAATTTACTATTTTTTGCCAGACATTCATTGTGGAACAAAAGTGATTTTCTCGGCGGGTAAGGCATTTTGAGTAATTTGCCGATTGGTTTCAGAACGGCTTGCATCACAATTTACTATTTTTTGCCAGACATTCATTGTGGAACAAAAGTGATTTTCTCGGCGAGTTAAGTATTTTGAGCATTTTGCCGATTGTTTTCAGAACGGCTTGCATTGAAATTTACTATTTTTTGCCAGACATTCATTGTGGGAAAAAGGTGATTTTCTCGGCGAGTTAAGCATTTTGAGTAATTTGCCGATTGGTTTCAGAACGGCTTGCATCACAATTAACGATTTTTTGCCAGGCATTCATTGAGGAACAAAAGTGATTTTCTCGGCGAGTGAAGCATTTTGAGCAATTTGCCGATTGGTTTCAGATCGGTTTGCATCACAATTAACTATTTTTTGCCGGACATTCATTGTTGAAAAAAACTGATTGTCTCGGTGAGTTATGCATTTTGAGTAATTTGCCGGTTGGTTTCAGAACAGCTTGCATTAAAATGTACTACTTTTTGCCAGACATTCATTGTGGCAAGAAAGTGATTTTCTCAGCGAGTTAAGCATTTTGAGTAATTTGTCGATTGGATTCAGAACGTCTTGCATCAAAATTAACTATTGTTTGCCAGACATTCATTTTGGAAAAAAGTGAATTTCTCGGCGAGTTAAACATTTTGAGTAGTTTGCCGATTGATTTCAGAACGGCTTGCATCAAAATTAACTATTTTTGCCTGACACTCATGTGGAAAGAAAGTGATTTTCTCGGCGAGTTAAGCATTTTGAGTAATTTGCCGATTGGTTTCAGAACGGCTTGCATCACAATTAACTATTTTTTGCCTGACATTCATTGTTGAAAAAAACTGATTGTCTCGGTGAGTTATGCATTTTGAGTAATTTGCCGGTTGGTTTCAGAACAGCTTGCATTAAAATGTACTACTTTTTGCCAGACATTCATTGTGGCAAGAAAGTGAGTTTCTCAGCGAGTTAAGCATTTTGAGTAATTTGTCGATTGGATTCAGAACATCTTGCATCAAAATTAACTATTGTTTGCCAGACATTCATTTTGGAAAAAAGTGAATTTCTCGGCGAGTTAAACATTTTGAGTAGTTTGCCGATTGATTTCAGAACGGCTTGCATCAAAATTAACTATTTTTGCCTGACACTCATGTGGAAAGAAAGTGATTTTCTCGGCGAGTTAAGCATTTTGAGTAATTTGCCGATTGGTTTCAGAACGGCTTGCATCACAATTAACTATTTTTTGCCTGACATTCATTGTTGAAAAAAACTGATTGTCTCGGTGAGTTATGCATTTTGAGCAATTTGCCGGTTGGTTTCAGAACAGCTTGCATTAAAATGTACTACTTTTTGCCAGACATTCATTGTGGCAAGAAAGTGATTTTCTCAGCGAGTTAAGCATTTTGAGTAATTTGTCGATTGGATTCAGAACGTCTTGCATCAAAATTAACTATTGTTTGCCAGACATTCATTTTGGAAAAAAGTGAATTTCTCGGCGAGTTAAACATTTTGAGTAGTTTGCCGATTGATTTCAGAACGGCTTGCATCAAAATTAACTATTTTTGCCTGACACTCATGTGGAAAGAAAGTGATTTTCTCGGCGAGTTAAGCATTTTGAGTAATTTGCCGATTGGTTTAAGAACGGCTTGCATTGAAATTTCCTATTTTTTGCAAGACATTCATTGTGGAACAAAAGTGATTTTCTCGGCGCGTTAAGCAGTTTGAGTAATTTGCCGATTGGTTTTAGAACGGCTTGCATTAAAATTTACTCTTATTTCCAAACATTCATTGTGGGAACGAAGTGATTTTCTCGGCGAGTTAAGCATTTTGAGTAATTTGCCGATTGGTTTCAGAACGGCTTGCATCAAAATTTACTATTTTATGCCAGACATTCATTGTGGAACAAAAGCGATTTTCTCGGCGAGGTAAGTATTTTGAGTAATTTGCCGGTTGGTTTCAGAACGGCTTGCATTAAAATTTATTCTTTTTTGCAAGACATTCATTGTGGCAAGAAAATGATTTTCTCGGCGAGTTAAGCATTTTGAGTAATTTGCCGATTGGTTTCAGAACGGCTTGCATTGAAATTAACTATTTTTTGCCAGATATTCATTGTGGAACAAAAGTGATTTCCTCGGCGAGTTGAGCATTTTGAGTAATTTGCCGATTGGTTTCAGAACGACTTGCATCAAAATTAACTATTTTTTGCCAGACATTCATTGTGGGGGAAAAAGGTGATTTTCACGGCGCGTTAAGCATTTTGAGTAATTTGCCGATCGGTTTCAGAACGGCTTGCATTGAAATTTACTATTTTTTGCCAGACATTCATTGTGGAACAAAAGTGATTTTCTCGGCGAGTTAGGCATGTTGAGTAATTTGCCGATTGGTTCAGAACGGCTTGCATCACAATTTACTATTTTTTGCCTGACATTCATTGTGGAACAAAAGTGATTTTCTCGGCGAGTGAAGCATTTTGAGCAATTTGCCGATTGGTTTCAGATCGGTTTGCATCACAATTAACTATTTTTTGCCAGACATTCATTGTTGAAAAAAACTGATTGTCTCCGTGAGTTATGCATTTTGAGTAATTTGCCGGTTGGTTTCAGAACAGCTTGCATTAAAATGTACTACTTTTTGCCAGACATTCATTGTCGCAAGAAAGTGATTTTCCCGGCGAGTGAAGCATTTTGAGTAATTTGCCGATTGGTTTCAGAACGGCTTGCATTGAAATTTCCTATTTTTTGCAAGACATTCATTGTGGAACAAAAGTGATTTTCTCGGCGAATTAAGCATTTTGAGTAATTTGCCGATTGGTTTCAGAACGGCTTGCATCAAAATTTACTATTTTATGCCAGACATTCATTGTGGAACAAAAGCGATTTTCTCCGCGAGTTCAGCATTTTCAGTAATTTGCCGGTTGGTTTCAGAACGGCTTGCATTAAAATTTACTATTTTTTGCAAGACATTCATTGTGGCAAGAAAATGATTTTCTCGGCGAGTTATGCATTTTGAGTAATTTGCCGATTGGTTTCAGAACTTCTTGAATCAAAATTAACTATTGTTTGCCAGACATTGATTGTGAAAAAAAACTGATTTTCTCGGCGAGTTAAGCATTTTGAGTAATTTGCCGATTGGTTTCAGAACGGCTTGCATTGAAATTAACTATTTTTTGCCAGATATTCATTGTGGAATAAAAGTGATTTTCTCGGAGAGTTAAGCATTTTGAGTAATTTGCCGATCGGTTTCAGAACGGCTTGCATTGAAATTTACTATTTTTTGCCAGACATTCATTGTGGAACAAAAGTGATTTTCTCGGCGAGTTAGGCATTTTGAGTAATTTGCCGATTGGTTTCAGAACGGCTTGCATCACAATTTACTATTTTTTGCCAGACATTCATTGTGGAACAAAAGTGATTTTCTCGGCGAGTTAAGCATTTTGAGCATTTTGCCGATTGTTTTCAGAACGGCTTGCATTGAAATTTACTATTTTTTGCCAGACATTCATTGTGGGAAAAAGGTGATTTTCTCGGCGAGTTAAGCATTTTGAGTAATTTGCCGATTGGTTTCAGAACGGCTTGCATCACAATTAACTATTTTTTTGCCAGGCGTTCATTGTGGAACAAAAGTGATTTTCTCGGCGAGTTAAGCATTTTGAGTAATTTGCCGATTGGTTTCAGAACGGCTTGCAACACAATTAACTATTTTTTGCCAGGCATTCATTGTGGAACAAAAGTGAATTTCTCGGCGCGTTAAACATTTTCAGTAGTTTGCCGATTGCTTTCAGAACGGCTTGCATTGAAATTTCCTATTTTTTGCCAGACATTCATTGTGGGAAAAAAGTGATTTTCTCGGTAAGTTAAGCATTTTGAGTAATTCGCCGATCGCTTTCAGAACGGCTTGCATCAAAATTAACTATTTTTGCCAGACAATCATGTGGAAAGAAAGTGATTTTCTCGGCGAGTTAAGCATTTTGAGTAATTTGCCGATTGGTTTCAGAACGGCTTGCATTGAAATTTCCTATTTTTTGCAAGACATTCATTGTGGAACAAAAGTGATTTTCTCGGCGAGTTAAGCAATTTGAGTAATTTGCCGATTGGTTTTAGAACGGCTTGCATTAAAATTTACTCTTATTTCCAAACATTCATTGTGGGAACGAAGTGATTTTCTCGGCGAGTTAAGCATTTTGAGTAATTTGCCGATTGGTTTCAGAACGGCTTGCATCAAAATTTACTATTTTATGCCAGACATTCATTGTTGAAAAAAACTGATTTTCTCGGCGAGTTATGCATTTTAAGTAATTTGCCGATTGGTTTCAGAACGGTTGCATCAAAATTTACTATTTTGTGCCAGACATTCATTGTGGGGGAAAAAGGTGATTTTCTCGGCGCGTTAAGCATTTTGAGTAATTTGCCGACCGGTTTCAGAACGGCTTGCATTGAAATTTACTATTTTTTGCCAGACATTCATTGTGGACCAAAAGTGATTTTCTCGGCGAGTTAGGCATTTTGAGTAATTTCCCGATTGGTTCAGAACGGCTTGCATCACAATTTACTATTTTTTGCCAGACATTCATTGTGGAACAAAAGCGATTTTCTCGGCGAGGTAAGTATTTTGAGTAATTTGCCGGTTGGTTTCAGAACGGCTTGCATTAACATTTATTATTTTTTGCAAGACATTCATTGTGGCAAGAAAATTATTTTCTCGGCGTGTTATGCATTTTGAGTAATTTTCCGATTGGTTTAAGAACTTCTTGAATCAAAATTAACTATTGTTTGCCAGACATTGATTGTGAAAAAAAACTGATTTTCTCCGCGAGTTAAGCATTTTGAGTAATTTGCCGATTGGTTTCAGAACGGCTTGCATTGAAATTAACTATTATTTTGCCAGACATTCATTGTGGAACAAAAGTGATTTTCTCGGCGAGTTAAGCATTTTGAGTAATTTGCCGATTGGTTCAGAACGGCTTGCATCACAATTTACTATTTTTTGCCAGACATTCATTGTGGAACAAAAGTGATTATCTCGGCGAGTTCAGCATTTTGAGCATTTTGCCGATTGTTTTCAGAACGGCTTGCATTGAAATTCACTATTTTTTGCCAGACATTCATTGTGGGAAAAGGGTGATTTTCTCGGCGAGTTAAGCATTTTGAGTAATTTGCCGATTGGTTTCAGAACGGCTTGCATCACAATTAACTATTTTTTGCCAGGCGTTCATTGTGGAACAAAAGTGATTTTCTCGGCGAGTTAAGCATTTTGAGTAATTTGCCGATTGATTTCAGATCGGCTTGCAACACAATTAACTATTTTTTGCCAGGCATTCATTGTGGAACAAAAGTGATTTACTCGGCGAGTTAAGCATTTTGAGTAATTTGCCGATTGCTTTCAGAACGGCTTGCATTGAAATTTACTATTTTTTGCCAGACATTCATTGTGGGAAAAAAGTAATTTTCTCGGCGAGTTAAGCATTTTGAGTAATTTGCCGATTGGTTTCAGATCGGTTTGCATCACAATTAACTATTTTTTGCCAGACATTCATTGTTGAAAAAAAGTGATTTTCTCGGCGAGTTATGCATTTTGAGTAATTTGCCGGTTGGTTTCAGAACAGCTTGCATTAAAATGTACTACTTTTTGCCAGACATTCATTGTGGCAAGAAAGTGATTTTCTCAGCGAGTTAAGCATTTTGAGTAATTTGCCGATTGGTTTCAGAACGTCTTGCATCAAAATTAACTATTGTTTGCCAGACATTCATTTGGGAAAAAAAGTGATTTTCTCGGCGAGTTAAGCATTTTGAGTAATTTGCCGATCGGTTTCAGAACGGCTTGCATTGAAATTAACTATTTTTTGCCAGACATTCATTGTGGAACAAAAGTGATTTTCTCGGCGAGTTAGGCATTTTGAATAATTTGCCGATTGGTTCAGAACGGCTTGCATCACAATTTACTATTTTTTGCCAGACATTCATTGTGGAACAAAAGTGATTTTCTCGGCGAGTTAAGCATTTTGAGCATTTTGCCGATTGTTTTCAGAACGGCTTGCATTGAAGTTTACTATTTTTTGCCAGACATTCATTGTGGGAAAAAGGTGATTTTCTCGGCGAGTTAAGCATTTTGAGTAATTTGCCGATTGGTTTCAGAACGGCTTGCATCACAATTAACTATTTTTTGCCAGGCGTTCATTGTGGAACAAAAGTGATTTTCTCGGCGAGTTAAGCATTTTGAGCAATTTGCCGATTGGTTTCAGAAAGGCTTGCAACACAATTAACTATTTTTGCCAGAAAATCATGTGGAAAGAAAGTGATTTTCTCGGCGAGTTAAGCATTTGGAGTAATTTGCCGATTGGTTTCAGAACGGCTTGAATTGAAATTTACTATTTTTTGCCAGACATTCATTGTGGGAAAAAGGTGATTTTCTCGGCGAGTTAAGCATTTTGAGTAATTTGCCGATTGCTTTCAGAACGGCTTGCATTGAAATTTACTACTTTTTGCCAGACATTCATTGTGGCAAGAAAGTGGTTTTCTCAGCGAGTTAAGCATTTTGAGTAATTTGCCTATTGGTTTCAGAACGTCTTGCATCAAAATTAACTATTGTTTGCCAGACATTCATTTGGGGAAAAAAGTGATTTTCTCGGCGATTTAAGCATTTTGAGCAATTTGCTGATTGGTTTCAGAACGGCTTGCATCAAAATTTACTATTTTTTGCCAGACAATCATGTGGAAATAAAGTGATTTTCTCGGCGAGTTAAGCATTTTGAGTAATTCGCCGATCGCTTTCAGAACGGCTTGCATCAAAATTAACTATTTTTGCCAGACAATCATGTGGAAATAAAGTGATTTTCTCGGCGAGTTAAGCATTTTGAGTAATTTGCCGATTGGATTCAGAACGGCTTGCATTGAAATTTACTATTGCTTGCCAGACATTCATTGTGGAACAAAGGTGATTTTCTCGGCGAGTTAAGCATTTTGAGTAATTTGCCGATTGGTTTCAGAACGGCTTGCAACACAATTAACTATTTTTTGCCAGGCGTTCATTGTAGAACAAAAGTGATTTTCTCGGCGAGTTAAGCATTTTGAGTAATTTGCCGATTGGTTTCAGAACGGCTTGCAACACAATTAACTATTTTTTGCCAGGCATTCATTGTGGAACAAAAGTGATTTTCTCGGCGAGTTAAACATTTTTAGTTTGCCGAATGCTTTCAGAACGGTTTGCATTGAAATTTACTATTTTTTGCCAGACATTCATTGTGGGAACAAAGTGATTTTCTCGGCGAATTAAGCATTTTGAGTAATTTGCCGATTGGTTTCAGAACGGCTTGCATTGAAATTAACTATTTTTTGCCAGATATTCATTGTGGAACAAAAGTGATTTTCAAGGCGAGTTAAGCATTTTGAGTAATTTGCCGATCGGTTTCAGAACGGCTTGCATTGAAATTTACTATTTTTTGCCAGACATTCATTGTGGAACAAAAGTGATTTTCTCGGCGAGTAAGGCATTTTGAGTAATTTGCCGATTGGTTTCAGAACGGCTTGCATCACAATTTACTATTTTTTGCCATACATTCATTGTGGAACAAAAGTGATTTTCTCGGCGATTTAAGCATTTTGAGCAATTTGCTGATTGGTTTCAGAACGGCTTGCATCAAAATTTACTATTTTTTGCCAGACATTCATTGTGAAACAAAAGTGATTTTCTCGGCGAGTTAAGCATTTTGAGTAATTCGCCGATCGCTTGCAGAACGGCTTGCAACAAAATTAACTATTTTTGCCAGACAATCATGTGGAAATAAAGTGATTTTCTCGGCGAGTTAAGCATTTTGAGTAATTTGCTGATTGGTATCAGAACGTCTTGCGTCAAAATTACTATTTTTTGCCAGACATTCATTGTGGAACAAAAGTGATTTTCTCGGCGAGTTAAGCATTTTGAGTAATTTGCCGATTGGTTTCAGAACGACTTTCATCCAAATTAACTATTTTTTGCCAGATATTCATTGTGGGGAAAAAGTGATTTTCTCGGCGAGTTAAGCATTTGGAGTAATTCGCCGATCGCTTTCAGAACGGCTTGCATCAAAATTAACTATTTTTGCCAGACAATCATGTGGAAATAAAGTGATTTTCTCGGCGAGTTAAGCATTTTGAGTAATTTGCCGATTGGATTCAGAACGGCTTGCATTGAAATTTACTATTGCTTGCCAGACATTCATTGTGGAACAAAGGTGATTTTCTCGGCGAGTTAAGCATTTTGAGTAATTTGCCGATTGGTTTCAGAACGGCTTGCAACACAATTAACTATTTTTTGCCAGGCGTTCATTGTAGAACAAAAGTGATTTTCTCGGCGAGTTAAGCATTTTGAGTAATTTGCCGATTGGTTTCAGAACGGCTTGCAACACAATTAACTATTTTTTGCCAGGCATTCATTGTGGAACAAAAGTGATTTTCTCGGCGAGTTAAACATTTTTAGTTTGCCGAATGCTTTCAGAACGGTTTGCATTGAAATTTACTATTTTTTGCCAGACATTCATTGTGGGAACAAAGTGATTTTCTCGGCGAATTAAGCATTTTGAGTAATTTGCCGATTGGTTTCAGAACGGCTTGCATTGAAATTAACTATTTTTTGCCAGATATTCATTGTGGAACAAAAGTGATTTTCTCGGCGAGTTAAGCATTTTGAGTAATTTGCCGATCGGTTTCAGAACGGCTTGCATTGAAATTTACTATTTTTTGCCAGACATTCATTGTGGAACAAAAGTGATTTTCTCGGCGGGTAAGGCATTTTGAGTAATTTGCCGATTGGTTTCAGAACGGCTTGCATCACAATTTACTATTTTTTGCCAGACATTCATTGTGGAACAAAAGTGATTTTCTCGGCGAGTTAAGCATTTTGAGCATTTTGCCGATTGTTTTCAGAACGGCTTGCATTGAAATTTACTATTTTTTGCCAGACATTCATTGTGGGAAAAAGGTGATTTTCTCGGCGAGTTAAGCATTTTGAGTAATTTGCCGATTGGTTTCAGAACGGCTTGCATCACAATTAACGATTTTTTGCCAGGCATTCATTGAGGAACAAAAGTGATTTTCTCGGCGAGTGAAGCATTTTGAGCAATTTGCCGATTGGTTTCAGATCGGTTTGCATCACAATTAACTATTTTTTGCCGGACATTCATTGTTGAAAAAAACTGATTGTCTCGGTGAGTTATGCATTTTGAGTAATTTGCCGGTTGGTTTCAGAACAGCTTGCATTAAAATGTACTACTTTTTGCCAGACATTCATTGTGGCAAGAAAGTGATTTTCTCAGCGAGTTAAGCATTTTGAGTAATTTGTCGATTGGATTCAGAACGTCTTGCATCAAAATTAACTATTGTTTGCCAGACATTCATTTTGGAAAAAAGTGAATTTCTCGGCGAGTTAAACATTTTGAGTAGTTTGCCGATTGATTTCAGAACGGCTTGCATCAAAATTAACTATTTTTGCCTGACACTCATGTGGAAAGAAAGTGATTTTCTCGGCGAGTTAAGCATTTTGAGTAATTTGCCGATTGGTTTCAGAACGGCTTGCATCACAATTAACTATTTTTTGCCTGACATTCATTGTTGAAAAAAACTGATTGTCTCGGTGAGTTATGCATTTTGAGTAATTTGCCGGTTGGTTTCAGAACAGCTTGCATTAAAATGTACTACTTTTTGCCAGACATTCATTGTGGCAAGAAAGTGAGTTTCTCAGCGAGTTAAGCATTTTGAGTAATTTGTCGATTGGATTCAGAACATCTTGCATCAAAATTAACTATTGTTTGCCAGACATTCATTTTGGAAAAAAGTGAATTTCTCGGCGAGTTAAACATTTTGAGTAGTTTGCCGATTGATTTCAGAACGGCTTGCATCAAAATTAACTATTTTTGCCTGACACTCATGTGGAAAGAAAGTGATTTTCTCGGCGAGTTAAGCATTTTGAGTAATTTGCCGATTGGTTTCAGAACGGCTTGCATCACAATTAACTATTTTTTGCCTGACATTCATTGTTGAAAAAAACTGATTGTCTCGGTGAGTTATGCATTTTGAGCAATTTGCCGGTTGGTTTCAGAACAGCTTGCATTAAAATGTACTACTTTTTGCCAGACATTCATTGTGGCAAGAAAGTGATTTTCTCAGCGAGTTAAGCATTTTGAGTAATTTGTCGATTGGATTCAGAACGTCTTGCATCAAAATTAACTATTGTTTGCCAGACATTCATTTTGGAAAAAAGTGAATTTCTCGGCGAGTTAAACATTTTGAGTAGTTTGCCGATTGATTTCAGAACGGCTTGCATCAAAATTAACTATTTTTGCCTGACACTCATGTGGAAAGAAAGTGATTTTCTCGGCGAGTTAAGCATTTTGAGTAATTTGCCGATTGGTTTAAGAACGGCTTGCATTGAAATTTCCTATTTTTTGCAAGACATTCATTGTGGAACAAAAGTGATTTTCTCGGCGCGTTAAGCAGTTTGAGTAATTTGCCGATTGGTTTTAGAACGGCTTGCATTAAAATTTACTCTTATTTCCAAACATTCATTGTGGGAACGAAGTGATTTTCTCGGCGAGTTAAGCATTTTGAGTAATTTGCCGATTGGTTTCAGAACGGCTTGCATCAAAATTTACTATTTTATGCCAGACATTCATTGTGGAACAAAAGCGATTTTCTCGGCGAGGTAAGTATTTTGAGTAATTTGCCGGTTGGTTTCAGAACGGCTTGCATTAAAATTTATTCTTTTTTGCAAGACATTCATTGTGGCAAGAAAATGATTTTCTCGGCGAGTTAAGCATTTTGAGTAATTTGCCGATTGGTTTCAGAACGGCTTGCATTGAAATTAACTATTTTTTGCCAGATATTCATTGTGGAACAAAAGTGATTTCCTCGGCGAGTTGAGCATTTTGAGTAATTTGCCGATTGGTTTCAGAACGACTTGCATCAAAATTAACTATTTTTTGCCAGACATTCATTGTGGGGGAAAAAGGTGATTTTCACGGCGCGTTAAGCATTTTGAGTAATTTGCCGATCGGTTTCAGAACGGCTTGCATTGAAATTTACTATTTTTTGCCAGACATTCATTGTGGAACAAAAGTGATTTTCTCGGCGAGTTAGGCATGTTGAGTAATTTGCCGATTGGTTCAGAACGGCTTGCATCACAATTTACTATTTTTTGCCTGACATTCATTGTGGAACAAAAGTGATTTTCTCGGCGAGTGAAGCATTTTGAGCAATTTGCCGATTGGTTTCAGATCGGTTTGCATCACAATTAACTATTTTTTGCCAGACATTCATTGTTGAAAAAAACTGATTGTCTCCGTGAGTTATGCATTTTGAGTAATTTGCCGGTTGGTTTCAGAACAGCTTGCATTAAAATGTACTACTTTTTGCCAGACATTCATTGTCGCAAGAAAGTGATTTTCCCGGCGAGTGAAGCATTTTGAGTAATTTGCCGATTGGTTTCAGAACGGCTTGCATTGAAATTTCCTATTTTTTGCAAGACATTCATTGTGGAACAAAAGTGATTTTCTCGGCGAATTAAGCATTTTGAGTAATTTGCCGATTGGTTTCAGAACGGCTTGCATCAAAATTTACTATTTTATGCCAGACATTCATTGTGGAACAAAAGCGATTTTCTCCGCGAGTTCAGCATTTTCAGTAATTTGCCGGTTGGTTTCAGAACGGCTTGCATTAAAATTTACTATTTTTTGCAAGACATTCATTGTGGCAAGAAAATGATTTTCTCGGCGAGTTATGCATTTTGAGTAATTTGCCGATTGGTTTCAGAACTTCTTGAATCAAAATTAACTATTGTTTGCCAGACATTGATTGTGAAAAAAAACTGATTTTCTCGGCGAGTTAAGCATTTTGAGTAATTTGCCGATTGGTTTCAGAACGGCTTGCATTGAAATTAACTATTTTTTGCCAGATATTCATTGTGGAATAAAAGTGATTTTCTCGGAGAGTTAAGCATTTTGAGTAATTTGCCGATCGGTTTCAGAACGGCTTGCATTGAAATTTACTATTTTTTGCCAGACATTCATTGTGGAACAAAAGTGATTTTCTCGGCGAGTTAGGCATTTTGAGTAATTTGCCGATTGGTTTCAGAACGGCTTGCATCACAATTTACTATTTTTTGCCAGACATTCATTGTGGAACAAAAGTGATTTTCTCGGCGAGTTAAGCATTTTGAGCATTTTGCCGATTGTTTTCAGAACGGCTTGCATTGAAATTTACTATTTTTTGCCAGACATTCATTGTGGGAAAAAGGTGATTTTCTCGGCGAGTTAAGCATTTTGAGTAATTTGCCGATTGGTTTCAGAACGGCTTGCATCACAATTAACTATTTTTTTGCCAGGCGTTCATTGTGGAACAAAAGTGATTTTCTCGGCGAGTTAAGCATTTTGAGTAATTTGCCGATTGGTTTCAGAACGGCTTGCAACACAATTAACTATTTTTTGCCAGGCATTCATTGTGGAACAAAAGTGAATTTCTCGGCGCGTTAAACATTTTCAGTAGTTTGCCGATTGCTTTCAGAACGGCTTGCATTGAAATTTCCTATTTTTTGCCAGACATTCATTGTGGGAAAAAAGTGATTTTCTCGGTAAGTTAAGCATTTTGAGTAATTCGCCGATCGCTTTCAGAACGGCTTGCATCAAAATTAACTATTTTTGCCAGACAATCATGTGGAAAGAAAGTGATTTTCTCGGCGAGTTAAGCATTTTGAGTAATTTGCCGATTGGTTTCAGAACGGCTTGCATTGAAATTTCCTATTTTTTGCAAGACATTCATTGTGGAACAAAAGTGATTTTCTCGGCGAGTTAAGCAATTTGAGTAATTTGCCGATTGGTTTTAGAACGGCTTGCATTAAAATTTACTCTTATTTCCAAACATTCATTGTGGGAACGAAGTGATTTTCTCGGCGAGTTAAGCATTTTGAGTAATTTGCCGATTGGTTTCAGAACGGCTTGCATCAAAATTTACTATTTTATGCCAGACATTCATTGTTGAAAAAAACTGATTTTCTCGGCGAGTTATGCATTTTAAGTAATTTGCCGATTGGTTTCAGAACGGTTGCATCAAAATTTACTATTTTGTGCCAGACATTCATTGTGGGGGAAAAAGGTGATTTTCTCGGCGCGTTAAGCATTTTGAGTAATTTGCCGACCGGTTTCAGAACGGCTTGCATTGAAATTTACTATTTTTTGCCAGACATTCATTGTGGACCAAAAGTGATTTTCTCGGCGAGTTAGGCATTTTGAGTAATTTCCCGATTGGTTCAGAACGGCTTGCATCACAATTTACTATTTTTTGCCAGACATTCATTGTGGAACAAAAGCGATTTTCTCGGCGAGGTAAGTATTTTGAGTAATTTGCCGGTTGGTTTCAGAACGGCTTGCATTAACATTTATTATTTTTTGCAAGACATTCATTGTGGCAAGAAAATTATTTTCTCGGCGTGTTATGCATTTTGAGTAATTTTCCGATTGGTTTAAGAACTTCTTGAATCAAAATTAACTATTGTTTGCCAGACATTGATTGTGAAAAAAAACTGATTTTCTCCGCGAGTTAAGCATTTTGAGTAATTTGCCGATTGGTTTCAGAACGGCTTGCATTGAAATTAACTATTATTTTGCCAGACATTCATTGTGGAACAAAAGTGATTTTCTCGGCGAGTTAAGCATTTTGAGTAATTTGCCGATTGGTTCAGAACGGCTTGCATCACAATTTACTATTTTTTGCCAGACATTCATTGTGGAACAAAAGTGATTATCTCGGCGAGTTCAGCATTTTGAGCATTTTGCCGATTGTTTTCAGAACGGCTTGCATTGAAATTCACTATTTTTTGCCAGACATTCATTGTGGGAAAAGGGTGATTTTCTCGGCGAGTTAAGCATTTTGAGTAATTTGCCGATTGGTTTCAGAACGGCTTGCATCACAATTAACTATTTTTTGCCAGGCGTTCATTGTGGAACAAAAGTGATTTTCTCGGCGAGTTAAGCATTTTGAGTAATTTGCCGATTGATTTCAGATCGGCTTGCAACACAATTAACTATTTTTTGCCAGGCATTCATTGTGGAACAAAAGTGATTTACTCGGCGAGTTAAGCATTTTGAGTAATTTGCCGATTGCTTTCAGAACGGCTTGCATTGAAATTTACTATTTTTTGCCAGACATTCATTGTGGGAAAAAAGTAATTTTCTCGGCGAGTTAAGCATTTTGAGTAATTTGCCGATTGGTTTCAGATCGGTTTGCATCACAATTAACTATTTTTTGCCAGACATTCATTGTTGAAAAAAAGTGATTTTCTCGGCGAGTTATGCATTTTGAGTAATTTGCCGGTTGGTTTCAGAACAGCTTGCATTAAAATGTACTACTTTTTGCCAGACATTCATTGTGGCAAGAAAGTGATTTTCTCAGCGAGTTAAGCATTTTGAGTAATTTGCCGATTGGTTTCAGAACGTCTTGCATCAAAATTAACTATTGTTTGCCAGACATTCATTTGGGAAAAAAAGTGATTTTCTCGGCGAGTTAAGCATTTTGAGTAATTTGCCGATCGGTTTCAGAACGGCTTGCATTGAAATTAACTATTTTTTGCCAGACATTCATTGTGGAACAAAAGTGATTTTCTCGGCGAGTTAGGCATTTTGAATAATTTGCCGATTGGTTCAGAACGGCTTGCATCACAATTTACTATTTTTTGCCAGACATTCATTGTGGAACAAAAGTGATTTTCTCGGCGAGTTAAGCATTTTGAGCATTTTGCCGATTGTTTTCAGAACGGCTTGCATTGAAGTTTACTATTTTTTGCCAGACATTCATTGTGGGAAAAAGGTGATTTTCTCGGCGAGTTAAGCATTTTGAGTAATTTGCCGATTGGTTTCAGAACGGCTTGCATCACAATTAACTATTTTTTGCCAGGCGTTCATTGTGGAACAAAAGTGATTTTCTCGGCGAGTTAAGCATTTTGAGCAATTTGCCGATTGGTTTCAGAAAGGCTTGCAACACAATTAACTATTTTTGCCAGAAAATCATGTGGAAAGAAAGTGATTTTCTCGGCGAGTTAAGCATTTGGAGTAATTTGCCGATTGGTTTCAGAACGGCTTGAATTGAAATTTACTATTTTTTGCCAGACATTCATTGTGGGAAAAAGGTGATTTTCTCGGCGAGTTAAGCATTTTGAGTAATTTGCCGATTGCTTTCAGAACGGCTTGCATTGAAATTTACTACTTTTTGCCAGACATTCATTGTGGCAAGAAAGTGGTTTTCTCAGCGAGTTAAGCATTTTGAGTAATTTGCCTATTGGTTTCAGAACGTCTTGCATCAAAATTAACTATTGTTTGCCAGACATTCATTTGGGGAAAAAAGTGATTTTCTCGGCGATTTAAGCATTTTGAGCAATTTGCTGATTGGTTTCAGAACGGCTTGCATCAAAATTTACTATTTTTTGCCAGACAATCATGTGGAAATAAAGTGATTTTCTCGGCGAGTTAAGCATTTTGAGTAATTCGCCGATCGCTTTCAGAACGGCTTGCATCAAAATTAACTATTTTTGCCAGACAATCATGTGGAAATAAAGTGATTTTCTCGGCGAGTTAAGCATTTTGAGTAATTTGCCGATTGGATTCAGAACGGCTTGCATTGAAATTTACTATTGCTTGCCAGACATTCATTGTGGAACAAAGGTGATTTTCTCGGCGAGTTAAGCATTTTGAGTAATTTGCCGATTGGTTTCAGAACGGCTTGCAACACAATTAACTATTTTTTGCCAGGCGTTCATTGTAGAACAAAAGTGATTTTCTCGGCGAGTTAAGCATTTTGAGTAATTTGCCGATTGGTTTCAGAACGGCTTGCAACACAATTAACTATTTTTTGCCAGGCATTCATTGTGGAACAAAAGTGATTTTCTCGGCGAGTTAAACATTTTTAGTTTGCCGAATGCTTTCAGAACGGTTTGCATTGAAATTTACTATTTTTTGCCAGACATTCATTGTGGGAACAAAGTGATTTTCTCGGCGAATTAAGCATTTTGAGTAATTTGCCGATTGGTTTCAGAACGGCTTGCATTGAAATTAACTATTTTTTGCCAGATATTCATTGTGGAACAAAAGTGATTTTCAAGGCGAGTTAAGCATTTTGAGTAATTTGCCGATCGGTTTCAGAACGGCTTGCATTGAAATTTACTATTTTTTGCCAGACATTCATTGTGGAACAAAAGTGATTTTCTCGGCGAGTAAGGCATTTTGAGTAATTTGCCGATTGGTTTCAGAACGGCTTGCATCACAATTTACTATTTTTTGCCATACATTCATTGTGGAACAAAAGTGATTTTCTCGGCGAGTTAAGCATTTTGAGCATTTTGCCGATTGTTTTCAGAACGGCTTGCATTGAAATTTACTATTTTTTGCCAGACATTCATTGTGGGAAAAAGGTGATTTTCTCGGCGAGTTAAGCATTTTGAGTAATTTGCCGATTGGTTTCAGAACGGCTTGCATCACAATTAACGATTTTTTGCCAGGCATTCATTGAGGAACAAAAGTGATTTTCTCGGCGAGTGAAGCATTTTGAGCAATTTGCCGATTGGTTTCAGATCGGTTTGCATCACAATTAACTATTTTTTGCCAGACATTCATTGTTGAAAAAAACTGATTGTCTCGGTGAGTTATGCATTTTGAGTAATTTGCCGGTTGGTTTCAGAACAGCTTGCATTAAAATGTACTACTTTTTGCCAGACATTCATTGTGGCAAGAAAGTGATTTTCTCAGCGAGTTAAGCATTTTGAGTAATTTGTCGATTGGATTCAGAACGTCTTGCATCAAAATTAACTATTGTTTGCCAGACATTCATTTTGGAAAAAAGTGAATTTCTCGGCGAGTTAAACATTTTGAGTAGTTTGCCGATTGATTTCAGAACGGCTTGCATCAAAATTAACTATTTTTGCCTGACACTCATGTGGAAAGAAAGTGATTTTCTCGGCGAGTTAAGCATTTTGAGTAATTTGCCGATTGGTTTAAGAACGGCTTGCATTGAAATTTCCTATTTTTTGCAAGACATTCATTGTGGAACAAAAGTGATTTTCTCGGCGAGTTCAGCAGTTTGAGTAATTTGCCGATTGGTTTTAGAACGGCTTGCATTAAAATTTACTCTTATTTCCAAACATTCATTGTGGGAACGAAGTGATTTTCTCGGCGAGTTAAGCATTTTGAGTAATTTGCCGATTGGTTTCAGAACGGCTTGCATCAAAATTTACTATTTTATGCCAGACATTCATTGTGGGAACGAAGTGATTTTCTCGGCGAGTTAAGCATTTTGAGCATTTTGCCGATTGTTTTCAGAACGGCTTGCATTGAAATTTACTATTTTTTGCCAGACATTCATTGTGGGAAAAAGGTGATTTTCTCGGCGAGTTAAGCATTTTGAGTAATTTGCCGATTGGTTTCAGAACGGCTTGCATCACAATTAACTATTGTTTGCCAGACATTCATTTGGGAAAAAAAAGTGATTTTCTCGGCGAGTTAAGCATTTTGAGTAATTTGCTGATTGGTATCAGAACGTCTTGCGTCAAAATTACTATTTTTTGCCAGACATTCATTGTGGGAAAAAGGTGTATTTCTCGGCGAGTTAAGCATATTGAGTAATTTGCCGATTGGTTTCAGAACGGCTTGCATCACAATTAACTATTTTTTGCCAGGCGTTCATTGTGGAACAAAAGTGATTTTCTCGGCGAGTTAGGCATGTTGATTAATTTGTCGATTGGTTTTAGAACGGCTTGCATTAAAAATTACTCTTATTTCCAAACATTCATTGTGGGAACGAAGTGATTTTCTCGGCGAGTTAAGCATTTTGAGTAATTTGCCGATTGGTTTCAGAACGGCTTGCATCAAAATTTACTATTTTATGCCAGACATTCATTGTGGAACAAAAGCGATTTTCTCGGCGAGTTAAGTATTTTGAGTAATTTCCCGGTTGGTTTCAGAACGGCTTGCATTAAAATTTATTATTTTTTGCAAGACATTCATTGTGGCAAGAAAATGATTTTCTCGGCGAGTTATGCATTTTGAGTAATTTGCCGATTGGTTTCAGAACTTCTTGAATCAAAATTAACTGTTGTTTGCCAGACATTGATTGTGAAAAAAAACTGATTTTCTCCGCGAGTTAAGCATTTTGAGTAATTTGCCGATTAGTTTCAGAACGGCTTGCATTGAAATTAACTATTTTTTTGCCAGACATTCATTGTGGAACAAAAGTGATTTTCTCGGCGAGTTAAGCATTTTGAGTAATTTGCCGATTGGTTTCAGAACGACTTGCATGAAAATTAACTATTTTTTGCCAGACATTCATTGTGGGGGAAAAAGGTGATTTTCACGGCGCGTTAAGCATGTTGAGTAATTTGCCGATTGGTTTCAGAACGTCTTGCATCAAAATTAACTATTGTTTGCCAGACATTCATTTGGGAAAAAAAGTGATTTTCTCGGCGAGTTAAGCATTTTGAGTAATTTGCCGATCGGTTTCAGAACGGCTTGCATTGAAATTAACTATTTTTTGCCAGACATTCATTGTGGAACAAAAGTGATTTTCTCGGCGAGTTAGGCATTTTGAATAATTTGCCGATTGGTTCAGAACGGCTTGCATCACAATTTACTATTTTTTGCCAGACATTCATTGTGGAACAAAAGTGATTTTCTCGGCGAGTTAAGCATTTTGAGCATTTTGCCGATTGTTTTCAGAACGGCTTGCATTGAAGTTTACTATTTTTTGCCAGACATTCATTGTGGGAAAAAGGTGATTTTCTCGGCGAGTTAAGCATTTTGAGTAATTTGCCGATTGGTTTCAGAACGGCTTGCATCACAATTAACTATTTTTTGCCAGGCGTTCATTGTGGAACAAAAGTGATTTTCACGGCGAGTTAAGCATTTTGAGCAATTTGCCGATTGGTTTCAGAAAGGCTTGCAACACAATTAACTATTTTTGCCAGACAATCATGTGGAAAGAAAGTGATTTTCTCGGCGAGTTAAGCATTTGGAGTAATTTGCCGATTGGTTTCAGAACGGCTTGCATTGAAATTTCCTATTTTTTGCAACACATTCGTGGTGGAACAAAAGTGATTTTCTCGGCGAGTTAAGCATTTTCAGCATTTTGCCGATTGTTTTCAGAACGGCTTGCATTGAAATTTACTATTTTTTTGCCAGACATTCATTGTGGAACAAAAGTGATTTTCTCGGCGAGTTAGGCATTTTGAATAATTTGCCGATTGGTTCAGAACGGCTTGCATCACAATTTACTATTTTTTGCCAGACATTCATTGTGGAACAAAAGTGATTTTCTCGGCGAGTTAAGCATTTTCAGCATTTTGCCGATTGTTTTCAGAACGGCTTGAATTGAAATTTACTATTTTTTGCCAGACATTCATTGTGGGAAAAAGGTGATTTTCTCGGCGAGTTAAGCATTTTGAGTAATTTGCCGATTGCTTTCAGAACGGCTTGCATTGAAATTTACTACTTTTTGCCAGACATTCATTGTGGCAAGAAAGTGATTTTCTCAGCGAGTTAAGCATTTTGAGTAATTTGCTGATTGGTTTTTAGAACGTCTTGCATCAAAATTAACTATTGTTTGCCAGACATTCATTTGGGGAAAAAAGTGATTTTCTCGGCGATTTAAGCATTTTGAGCAATTTGCTGATTGGTTTCAGAACGGCTTGCATCAAAATTTACTATTTTTTGCCAGACATTCATTGTGAAACAAAAGTGATTTTCTCGGCGAGTTAAGCATTTTGAGTAATTCGCCGATCGCTTGCAGAACGGCTTGCAACAAAATTAACTATTTTTGCCAGACAATCATGTGGAAATAAAGTGATTTTCTCGGCGAGTTAAGCATTTTGAGTAATTTGCCGATTGGATTCAGAACGGCTTGCATTGAAATTTACTATTGCTTGCCAGACATTCATTGTGGAACAAAGGTGATTTTCTCGGCGAGTTAAGCATTTTGAGTAATTTGCCGATTGGTTTCAGAACGGCTTGCAACACAATTAACTATTTTTTGCCAGGCGTTCATTGTAGAACAAAAGTGATTTTCTCGGCGAGTTAAGCATTTTGAGTAATTTGCCGATTGGTTTCAGAACGGCTTGCAACACAATTAACTATTTTTTGCCAGGCATTCATTGTGGAACAAAAGTGATTTTCTCGGCGAGTTAAACATTTTTAGTTTGCCGAATGCTTTCAGAACGGTTTGCATTGAAATTTACTATTTTTTGCCAGACATTCATTGTGGGAACAAAGTGATTTTCTCGGCGAATTAAGCATTTTGAGTAATTTGCCGATTGGTTTCAGAACGGCTTGCATTGAAATTAACTATTTTTTGCCAGATATTCATTGTGGAACAAAAGTGATTTTCTCGGCGAGTTAAGCATTTTGAGTAATTTGCCGATCGGTTTCAGAACGGCTTGCATTGAAATTTACTATTTTTTGCCAGACATTCATTGTGGAACAAAAGTGATTTTCTCGGCGAGTAAGGCATTTTGAGTAATTTGCCGATTGGTTTCAGAACGGCTTGCATCACAATTTACTCTTTTTTGCCAGACATTCATTGTGGAACAAAAGTGATTTTCTCGGCGAGTTAAGCATTTTGAGCATTTTGCCGATTGTTTTCAGAACGGCTTGCATTGAAATTTACTATTTTTTGCCAGACATTCATTGTGGGAAAAAAGTGATTTTCTCGGCGAGTTAAGCATTTTGAGTAATTTGCCGATTGGTTTCAGAACGGCTTGCATCACAATTAACGATTTTTTGCCAGGCATTCATTGAGGAACAAAAGTGATTTTCTCGGCGAGTGAAGCATTTTGAGCAATTTGCCGATTGGTTTCAGATCGGTTTGCATCACAATTAACTATTTTTTGCCAGACATTCATTGTTGAAAAAAACTGATTGTCTCGGGGAGTTATGCATTTTGAGTAATTTGCCGGTTGGTTTCAGAACAGCTTGCATTAAAATGTACTACTTTTTGCCAGACATTCATTGTGGCAAGAAAGTGATTTTCTCAGCGAGTTAAGCATTTTGAGTAATTTGTCGATTGGATTCAGAACGTCTTGCATCAAAATTAACTATTGTTTCCCAGACATTCATTTTGGAAAAAAGTGAATTTCTCGGCGAGTTAAACATTTTGAGTAGTATGCCGATTGATTTCAGAACGGCTTGCATTAAAATTAACTATTTTTGCCTGACACTCATGTGGAAAGAAAGTGATTTTCTCGGCGAGTTAAGCATTTTGAGTAATTTGCCGATTGGTTTAAGAACGGCTTGCATTAAAATTTACTCTTATTTCCAAACATTCATTGTGGGAACGAAGTGATTTTCTCGGCGAGTTAAGCATTTTGAGTAATTTGCCGATTGGTTTCAGAACGACTTTCATCCAAATTAACTATTTTTTGCCAGACATTCATTTGGGGAAAAAAGTGATTTTCTCGGCGATTTAAGCATTTTGAGCAATTTGCTGATTGGTTTCAGAACGGCTTGCATCAAAATTTACTATTTTTTGCCAGACATTCATTGTGAAACAAAAGTGATTTTCTCGGCGAGTTAAGCATTTTGAGTAATTCGCCGATCGCTTGCAGAACGGCTTGCAACAAAATTAACTATTTTTGCCAGACAATCATGTGGAAATAAAGTGATTTTCTCGGCGAGTTAAGCATTTTGAGTAATTTGCTGATTGGTATCAGAACGTCTTGCGTCAAAATTACTATTTTTTGCCAGACATTCATTGTGGAACAAAAGTGATTTTCTCGGCGAGTTAAGCATTTTGAGTAATTTGCCGATTGGTTTCAGAACGACTTTCATCCAAATTAACTATTTTTTGCCAGATATTAATTGTGGGGAAAAAGTGATTTTCTCGGCGAGTTAAGCATTTGGAGTAATTCGCCGATCGCTTTCAGAACGGCTTGCATCAAAATTAACTATTTTTGCCAGACAATCATGTGGAAATAAAGTGATTTTCTCGGCGAGTTAAGCATTTTGAGTAATTTGCCGATTGGATTCAGAACGGCTTGCATTGAAATTTACTATTGCTTGCCAGACATTCATTGTGGAACAAAGGTGATTTTCTCGGCGAGTTAAGCATTTTGAGTAATTTGCCGATTGGTTTCAGAACGGCTTGCAACACAATTAACTATTTTTTGCCAGGCGTTCATTGTAGAACAAAAGTGATTTTCTCGGCGAGTTAAGCATTTTGAGTAATTTGCCGATTGGTTTCAGAACGGCTTGCAACACAATTAACTATTTTTTGCCAGGCATTCATTGTGGAACAAAAGTGATTTTCTCGGCGAGTTAAACATTTTTAGTTTGCCGAATGCTTTCAGAACGGTTTGCATTGAAATTTACTATTTTTTGCCAGACATTCATTGTGGGAACAAAGTGATTTTCTCGGCGAATTAAGCATTTTGAGTAATTTGCCGATTGGTTTCAGAACGGCTTGCATTGAAATTAACTATTTTTTGCCAGATATTCATTGTGGAACAAAAGTGATTTTCTCGGCGAGTTAAGCATTTTGAGTAATTTGCCGATCGGTTTCAGAACGGCTTGCATTGAAATTTACTATTTTTTGCCAGACATTCATTGTGGAACAAAAGTGATTTTCTCGGCGAGTAAGGCATTTTGAGTAATTTGCCGATTGGTTTCAGAACGGCTTGCATCACAATTTACTATTTTTTGCCAGACATTCATTGTGGAACAAAAGTGATTTTCTCGGCGAGTTAAGCATTTTGAGCATTTTGCCGATTGTTTTCAGAACGGCTTGCATTGAAATTTACTATTTTTTGCCAGACATTCATTGTGGGAAAAAGGTGATTTTCTCGGCGAGTTAAGCATTTTGAGTAATTTGCCGATTGGTTTCAGAACGGCTTGCATCACAATTAACGATTTTTTGCCAGGCATTCATTGAGGAACAAAAGTGATTTTCTCGGCGAGTGAAGCATTTTGAGCAATTTGCCGATTGGTTTCAGATCGGTTTGCATCACAATTAACTATTTTTTGCCAGACATTCATTGTTGAAAAAAACTGATTGTCTCGGTGAGTTATGCATTTTGAGTAATTTGCCGGTTGGTTTCAGAACAGCTTGCATTAAAATGTACTACTTTTTGCCAGACATTCATTGTGGCAAGAAAGTGATTTTCTCAGCGAGTTAAGCATTTTGAGTAATTTGTCGATTGGATTCAGAACGTCTTGCATCAAAATTCACTATTGTTTCCCAGACATTCATTTTGGAAAAAAGTGAATTTCTCGGCGAGTTAAACATTTTGAGTAGTTTGCCGATTGATTTCAGAACGGCTTGCATCAAAATTAACTATTTTTGCCTGACACTCATGTGGAAAGAAAGTGATTTTCTCGGCGAGTTAAGCATTTTGAGTAATTTGCCGATTGGTTTAAGAACGGCTTGCATTAAAATTTACTCTTATTTCCAAACATTCATTGTGGGAACGAAGTGATTTTCTCGGCGAGTTAAGCATTTTGAGTAATTTGCCGATTGGTTTCAGAACGGCTTGCATCAAAATTTACTATTTTATGCCAGACATTCATTGTGGAACAAAAGCGATTTTCTGGGCGAGTTAAGCATTTTGAGTAATTTGCCGATTGGTTTTAGAACGGCTTGCATTAAAATTAACTATTTTTTTGCCAGACATTCATTGTGGAACAAAAGTGATTTTCTCGGCGAGTTAAGCATTTTGAGTAATTTGCCGATTGGTTCAGAACGGCTTGCATCACAATTTACTATTTTTTGCCAGACATTCATTGTGGGGGGAAAAGGTGATTTTCACGGCGCGTTAAGCATGTTGAGTAATTTGCCGATTGGTTCAGAACGGCTTGCATCACAATTTACTATTTTTTGCCAGACATTCATTGTGGAACAAAAGTGATTTTCTCCGCGAGTTAAGCATTTTGAGCATTTTGCCGATTGTTTTCAGAACGGCTTGCATTGAAATTTACTATTTTTTGCCAGACATTCATTGTGGGAAAAAGGTGATTTTCTCGGCGAGTTAAGCATTTTGAGTAATTTGCCGATTGGATTCAGAACGGCTTGCATCACACTTAACTATTGTTTGCCAGACATTCATTTGGGAAAAAAAGTGATTTTCCCGGCGAGTTAAGCATTTTGAGTAGTTTGCCGATTGCTTTCAGAACGGCATGCATTGAAATTTACTATTTTTTGCCAGACATTCATTGTGGGAAAAAAGTAATTTTCTCGGCGAGTTAAGCATTTTGAGTAATTTGCCGATTGGTTTCAGATCGGTTTGCATCACAATTAACTATTTTTTGCCAGACATTCATTGTTGAAAAAAACTGATTTTCTCGGCGAGTTATGCATTTTGAGTAATTTGCCGGTTGGTTTCAGAACAGCTTGCATTAAAATGTACTACTTTTTCCCAGACATTCATTGTGGCAAGAAAGTGATTTTCTCAGCGAGTTCAGCATTTTGAGTAATTTGCCGATTGGTTTGAGATCGTCTTGCATCAAAATTAACTATTGTTTGCCAGACATTCATTTGGGAAAAAAAGTGATTTTCTCGGCGAGTTAAGCATTTTGAGTAATTTGCTGATTGGTATCTGAACGCCTTGCGTCAAAATTACTATTTTTTGCCAGACATTCATTTGGGAAAAAAAGTGATTGTCTCCGCGAGTTCAGCATTTTGAGCAATTTGCTGATTGGTTTCAGAACGGCTTGCATCAAAATTTACTATTTTTTGCCAGACATTCATTGTGAAACAAAAGTGATTTTCTCGGCGAGTTAAGCATTTTGAGTAATTCGCCGATCGCTTGCAGAACGGCTTGCAACAAAATTAACTATTTTTGCCAGACAATCATGTGGAAATAAAGTGATTTTCTCGGCGAGTTAAGCATTTTGAGTAATTTGCTGATTGGTATCAGAACGTCTTGCGTCAAAATTACTATTTTTTGCCAGACATTCATTGTGGAACAAAAGTGATTTTCTCGGAGAGTTAAGCATTTTGAGTAATTTGCCGATTGGTTTCAGAACGACTTTCATCCAAATTAACTATTTTTTGCCAGATATTCATTCTGGGGAAAAAAGTGATTTTCTCGGCGAGTTAAGCATTTGGAGTAATTCGCCGATCGCTTTCAGAACGGCTTGCATCAAAATTAACTATTTTTGCCAGACAATCATGTGGAAATAAAGTGATTTTCTCGGCGAGTTAAGCATTTTGAGTAATTTGCCGATTGGATTCAGAACGGCTTGCATTGAAATTTACTATTGCTTGCCAGACATTCATTTTGGAACAAAGGTGATTTTCTCGGCGAGTTAAGCATTTTGAGATATTTGCCGATTGGTTTCAGAACGGCTTGCATCAAAATTTACTATTTTATGCCAGACATTCATTGTGGAACAAAGGCGATTTTCTCGGCGAGTTCAGCATTTTTAGTAATTTGCCGGTTGGTTTCAGAACGGCTTGCATTAAAATTTACTATTTTTTGCAAGACATTCATTGTGGCAAGAAAATGATTTTCTCGTCGAGTTATGCATTTTGAGTAATTTGCCGATTGGTTTCAGAACTTCTTGAATCAAAATTAACTATTGTTTGCCAGACATTGATTGTGAAAAAAAACTGATTTTCTCCGCGAGTTAAGCATTTTGAGTAATTTGCCGATTGGTTTCAGAACGGCTTGCATTGAAATTAACTATTTTTTGCCAGATATTCATTGTGGAACAAAAGTGATTTTCTCGGCGAGTTAAGCATTTTGAGTAATTTGCCGATTGGTTTCAGATCGGTTTGCATCACAATTAACTATTTTTTGCCAGACATTCATTGTTGAAAAAAACTGATTTTCTCGGCGAGTTATGCATTTTGAGTAATTTGCCGGTTGGTTTCAGAACAGCTTGCATTAAAATGTACTACTTTTTCCCAGACATTCATTGTGGCAAGAAAGTGATTTTCTCAGCGAGTTCAGCATTTTGAGTAATTTGCCGATTGGTTTGAGATCGTCTTGCATCAAAATTAACTATTGTTTGCCAGACATTCATTTGGGAAAAAAAGTGATTTTCTTGGCGAGTTAAGCATTTTGAGTAATTTGCTGATTGGTATCTGAACGCCTTGCGTCAAAATTACTATTTTTTGCCAGACATTCATTTGGGGAAAAAAAGTGATTGTCTCCGCGAGTTCAGCATTTTGAGCAATTTGCTGATTGGTTTCAGAACGGCTTGCATCAAAATTTACTATTTTTTGCCAGACATTCATTGTGAAACAAAAGTGATTTTCTCGGCGAGTTAAGCATTTTGAGTAATTCGCCGATCGCTTGCAGAACGGCTTGCAACAAAATTAACTATTTTTGCCAGACAATCATGTGGAAATAAAGTGATTGTCTCGGCGAGTTAAGCATTTTGAGTAATTTGCTGATTGGTGTCAGAACGTCTTGCATCAAAATTTACTATTTTTTGCCAGACATTCATTGTGAAACAAATGTGATTTTCTCGGCGAGTTAAGCATTTTGAGTAATTCGCCGATCGCTTGCAGAACGGCTTGCAACAAAATTAACTATTTTTGCCAGACATTCATTGTGGAACAAAAGTGATTTTCTCGGCGAGTTAAGCATTTTGAGTAATTTGCCGATTGGTTTCAGAACGACTTTCATCCAAATTAACTATTTTTTGCCAGATATTCATTCTGGGAAAAAAGTGATTTTCTCGGCGAGTTAAGCATTTGGAGTAATTCGCCGATCGCTTTCAGAACGGCTTGCATCAAAATTAACTATTTTTGCCAGACAATCATGTGGAAATAAAGTGATTTACTCGGCGAGTTAAGCATTTTGAGTAATTTGCCGATTGGATTCAGAACGGCTTGCATTGAAATTTACTATTGCTTGCCAGACATTCATTGTGGAACAAAGGTGATTTTCTCGGCGAGTTAAGCATTTTGAGTAATTTGCCGATTGGTTTCAGAACGGCTTGCAACACAATTAACTATTTTTTGCCAGGCGTTCATTGTAGAACAAAAGTGATTTTCTCGGCGAGTTAAGCATTTTGAGTAATTTGCCGATTGGTTTCAGAACGGCTTGCAACACAATTAACTATTTTTTGCCAGGCATTCATTGTGGAACAAAAGTGATTTTCTCGGCGAGTTAAACATTTTTAGTTTGCCGATTGCTTTCAGAACGGTTTGCATTAAAATTTACTATTTTTTGCCAGACATTCATTGTGGGAACAAAGTGATTTTCTCGGCGAGTTCAGCATTTTTAGTAATTTGCCGGTTGGTTTCAGAACGGCTTGCAATAAAATTTACTATTTTTTGCAAGACATTCATTGTGGCAAGAAAATTATTTTCTCGTCGAGTTATGCATTTTGAGTAATTTGCCGATTGGTTTCAGAACTTCTTGAATCAAAATTAACTATTGTTTGCCAGACATTGATTGTGAAAAAAAACTGATTTTCTCCGCGAGTTAAGCATTTTGAGTAATTTGCCGATTGGTTTCAGAACGGCTTGCATTGAAATTAACTATTATTTGCCAGACATTCATTGTGGAACAAAAGTGATTTTCTCGGCGAGTTAAGCATTTTGAGTAATTTGCCGATCGGTTTCAGAACGGCTTGCATTGAAATTTACTATTTTTTGCCAGACATTCATTGTGGAACAAAAGGGATTTTCTCGGCGAGTTAGGCATTTTGAGTAATTTGCCGATTGGTTTCAGAACGGCTTGCATCACAATTTACTATTTTTTGCCAGACATTCATTGTGGAACAAAAGTGATTTTCTCGGCGAGTTAAGCATTTTGAGCATTTTGCCGATTGTTTTCAGAACGGCTTGCATTGAAATTTACTATTTTTTGCCAGACATTCATTGTGGAACAAAAGTGATTTTCTCGGCGAGTTAAGCATTTTGAGTAATTTGCCGATTGGTTTCAGAACGACTTTCATCCAAATTAACTATTTTTTGCCAGATATTCATTCTGGGAAAAAAGTGATTTTCTCGGCGAGTTAAGCATTTGGAGTAATTCGCCGATCGCTTTCAGAACGGCTTGCATCAAAATTAACTATTTTTGCCAGACAATCATGTGGAAATAAAGTGATTTACTCGGCGAGTTAAGCATTTTGAGTAATTTGCCGATTGGATTCAGAACGGCTTGCATTGAAATTTACTATTGCTTGCCAGACATTCATTGTGGAACAAAGGTGATTTTCTCGGCGAGTGAAGCATTTTGAGTAATTTGCCGATTGGTTTCAGAACGGCTTGCAACACAATTAACTATTTTTTGCCAGGCGTTCATTGTAGAACAAAAGTGATTTTCTCGGCGAGTTAAGCATTTTGAGTAATTTGCCGATTGGTTTCAGAACGGCTTGCAACACAATTAACTATTTTTTGCCAGGCATTCATTGTGGAACAAAAGTGATTTTCTCGGCGAGTTAAACATTTTTAGTTTGCCGATTGCTTTCAGAACGGTTTGCATTAAAATTTACTATTTTTTGCCAGACATTCATTGTGGGAACAAAGTGATTTTCTCGGCGAGTTCAGCATTTTTAGTAATTTGCCGGTTGGTTTCAGAACGGCTTGCAATAAAATTTACTATTTTTTGCAAGACATTCATTGTGGCAAGAAAATTATTTTCTCGTCGAGTTATGCATTTTGAGTAATTTGCCGATTGGTTTCAGAACTTCTTGAATCAAAATTAACTATTGTTTGCCAGACATTGATTGTGAAAAAAAACTGATTTTCTCCGCGAGTTAAGCATTTTGAGTAATTTGCCGATTGGTTTCAGAACGGCTTGCATTGAAATTAACTATTATTTGCCAGACATTCATTGTGGAACAAAAGTGATTTTCTCGGCGAGTTAAGCATTTTGAGTAATTTGCCGATCGGTTTCAGAACGGCTTGCATTGAAATTTACTATTTTTTGCCAGACATTCATTGTGGAACAAAAGGGATTTTCTCGGCGAGTTAGGCATTTTGAGTAATTTGCCGATTGGTTTCAGAACGGCATGCATCACAATTTACTATTTTTTGCCAGACATTCATTGTGGAACAAAAGTGATTTTCTCGGCGAGTTAAGCATTTTGAGCATTTTGCCGATTGTTTTCAGAACGGCTTGCATTGAAATTTACTATTTTTTGCCAGACATTCATTGTGGGAAAAAGGTGATTTTCTCGGCCAGTTAAGCATTTTGAGTAATTTGCCGATTGGTTTCAGAACGGCTTGCATCACAATTAACGATTTTTTGCCAGGCATTCATTGAGGAACAAAAGTGATTTTCTCGGCGAGTGAAGCATTTTGAGCAATTTGCCGATTGGTTTCAGATCGGTTTGCATCACAATTAACTAATTTTTGCCAGACATTCATTGTTGAAAAAAACTGATTGTCTCGGTGAGTTATGCATTTTGAGTAATTTGCCGGTTGGTTTCAGAACAGCTTGCATTAAAATGTACTACTTTTTGCCAGACATTCATTGTGGCAAGAAAGTGATTTTCTCAGCGAGTTCAGCATTTTGAGTAATTTGCCGATTGGTTTGAGATCGTCTTGCATCAAAATTAACTATTGTTTGCCAGACATTCATTTGGGAAAAAAAGTGATTTTCTTGGCGAGTTAAGCATTTTGAGTAATTTGCTGATTGGTATCTGAACGCCTTGCGTCAAAATTACTATTTTTTGCCAGACATTCATTTGGGGAAAAAAAGTGATTGTCTCCGCGAGTTCAGCATTTTGAGCAATTTGCTGATTGGTTTCAGAACGGCTTGCATCAAAATTTACTATTTTTTGCCAGACATTCATTGTGAAACAAAAGTGATTTTCTCGGCGAGTTAAACATTTTGAGTAATTCGCCGATCGCTTGCAGAACGGCTTGCAACAAAATTAACTATTTTTGCCAGACAATCATGTGGAAATAAAGTGATTTTCTCGGCGAGTTAAGCATTTTGAGTAATTTGCTGATTGGTGTCAGAACGTCTTGCGTCAAAATTACTATTTTTTGCCAGACATTCATTGTGGAACAAAAGTGATTTTCTCGGCGAGTTAAGCATTTTGAGTAATTTGCCGATTGGTTTCAGAACGACTTTCATGCAAATTAACATTTTTTGCCAGATATTCATTCTGGGAAAAAAGTGATTTTCTCGGCGAGTTAAGCATTTGGAGTAATTCGCCGATCGCTTTCAGAACGGCTTGCATCAAAATTAACTATTTTTGCCAGACAATCATGTGGAAATAAAGTGATTTTCTCGGCGAGTTAAGCATTTTGAGTAATTTGCCGATTGGATTCAGAACGGCTTGCATTGAAATTTACTATTGCTTGCCAGACATTCATTGTGGAACAAAGGTGATTTTCTCGGCGAGTTCAGCATTTTGAGTAATTTGCCGATTGGTTTCAGAACGGCTTGCAACACAATTAACTATTTTTTGCCAGGCGTTCATTGTAGAACAAAAGTGATTTTCTCGGCGAGTTAAGCATTTTGAGTAATTTGCCGATTGGTTTCAGAACGGCTTGCAACACAATTAACTATTTTTTCCCAGGCATTCATTGTGGAACAAAAGTGATTTTCTCGGCGAGTTAAACATTTTTAGTTTGCCGATTGCTTTCAGAACGGTTTGCATTAAAATTTACTATTTTTTGCCAGACATTCATTGTGGGAACAAAGTGATTTTCTCGGCGAATTAAGCATTTTGAGTAATTTGCCGATTGGTTTCAGAACGGCTTGCATCAAAATTTACTGTTTTATGCCAGCCATTCATTGTGGAACAAAGGCGATTTTCTCGGCGAGTTCAGCATTTTTAGTAATTTGCCGGTTGGTTTCAGAACGGCTTGCATTAAAATTTACTATTTTTTGCAAGACATTCATTGTGGCAAGAAAATTATTTTCTCGTCGAGTTATGCATTTTGAGTAATTTGCCGATTGGTTTCAGAACTTCTTGAATCAAAATTAACTATTGTTTGCCAGACATTGATTGTGAAAAAAAACTGATTTTCTCCGCGAGTTAAGCATTTTGAGTAATTTGCCGATTGGTTTCAGAACGGCTTGCATTGAAATTAACTATTTTTTGCCAGATATTCATTGTGGAACAAAAGTGATTTTCTCGGCGAGTTAAGCATTTTGAGTAATTTGCCGATCGGTTTCAGAACGGCTTGCATTGAAATTTACTATTTTTTGCCAGACATTCATTGTGGAACAAAAGTGATTTTCTCGGCGAGTTAGGCATTTTGAGTAATTTGCCGATTGGTTTCAGAACGGCTTGCATCACAATTTACTATTTTTTGCCAGACATTCATTTTGGAACAAAAGTGATTTTCTCGGCGAGTTAAGCATTTTGAGCATTTTGCCGATTGTTTTCAGAACGGCTTGCATTGAAATTTACTATTTTTTGCCAGACATTCATTGTGGGAAAAAGGTGATTTGCCGATCGGTTTCAGAACGGCATGCATTGAAATTTACTATTTTTTGCCAGACATTCATTGTGGGAAAAAGGTGATTTTCTCGGCGAGTTAAGCATTTTGAGTAATTTGCCGGTTGGTTTCAGAACGGCTTGCATCACAATTAACTATTTTTTGCCAGGCGTTCATTGTGGAACAAAAGTGATTTTCTCGGCGAGTTAAGCATTTTGAGTAATTTGCCGATTGGTTTCAGAACGGCTTCCAACACAATTAACTATTTTTTGCCAGGCATTCATTGTGGAACAAAAGTGATTTTCCCGGCGAGTTAAGCATTTTCAGTAGTTTACCGATGCTTTCAGAACGGCTTGCATTAAAATTTACTATTTTTTGCCAGACATTCATTGTGGGGAAAAAAGTGATTTTCTCGGCGAGTTAAGCATTTTGAGTAATTTGCTGATTGGTACCAGAACGTCTTGCGTCAAAATTAACTATTTTTGCCAGGCAATCATGTGGAAAGAAAGTGATTTTCTCGGCGAGTTAAGCATTTTGAGTAATTTGCCGATTGGTTTCAGAACGGCTTGCATTGAAATTTCCTATTTTTTCCAAACATTCATTGTGGGAACAAAGTGATTTTCTCGGCGAGTTAAGCATTTTGAGTAATTTGCCGATTGGTTTCAGAACGGCTTGCATCAAAATTTACTATTGTTTGCCAGCCATTGATTGTGAAAAAAAACTGATTTTCTCCGCGAGTTAAGCATTTTGAGTAATTTGCCGATTGGTTTCAGAACGACTTGCATCAAAATTAACTATTTTTTGCGAGACATTCAGTGTGGGGAAAAAAGTGATTTTTCTCGGCGCGTTAAGCATTTTGAGTAATTTGCCGATCGGTTTCAGAACGGCTTGCATTGAAATTTACTATTTTTTGCCAGACATTCATTGTGGAACAAAAGTGATTTTCTCGGCGAGTTAGGCATTTTGAGTAATTTGCCGATTGGTTTCAGAACGGCTTGCGTCACAATTTACTATTTTTTGCCAGACATTCATTGTGGAAAAAAAGTGATTTTCTCGGCGAGTTAAGCATTTTGACCATTTTGCCGATTGTTTTCAGAACGCCTTGCATTGAAATTTACTATTTTTTGCCAGACATTCATTGTGGGAAAAAAGTGATTTTCTCGGCGAGTTAAGCATTTTGAGTAATTTGCCGATTGGTTTCAGAACGGCTTGCATCACAATTTACTATTTTTTGCCAGGCGTTCATTGTGGAACAAAAGTGATTTTCTCGGCGAGTTAAGCATTTTGAGTAATTTGCCGATTGGTTTCAGAACGTCTTGCATCAAAATTAACTATTGTTTGCCAGACATTCATTTGGGAAAAAAGTGATATTCTCGGCGAGTTAAGCATTTTGAGTAATTTGCTGATTGGTATCAGAACGTCTTGCGTCAAAATTACTATTTTTTGCCAGACATTCATTGTGGAACAAAAGTGATTTTCTCGGCGAGTTAAGCATTTTGAGAAATTCGCCGATCGCTTTCAGAACGGCTTGCATCAAATTTAACTATTTTTGCCAGACAATAATGTGCAAAGAAAGTGATTTTCTCGGCGAGTTAAGCATTTTGAGTAATTTGCCGATTATTTCAGAACGGCTTGCATTGAAATTTACTATTTTTTGCCAGACATTCATTGTGGGAAAAAGGTGATTTGTCGATCGGTTTCAGAACGGCATGCATTGAAATTTACTATTTTTTGCCAGACATTCATTGTGGGAAAAAGGTGATTTTCTCGGCGAGTTAAGCATTTTGAGTAATTTGCCGGTTGGTTTCAGAACGGCTTGCATCACAATTAACAATTTTTTGCCAGGCGTTCATTGTGGAACAAAAGTGATTTTCTCGGCGAGTTAAGCATTTTGAGTAATTTGCCGATTGGTTTCAGAACGGCTTCCAACACAATTAACTATTTTTTGCCAGGCATTCATTTTGTACAAAAGTGATTTTCCCGGCGAGTTAAGCATTTTCAGTAGTTTACCGATGCTTTCAGAACGGCTTGCATTAAAATTTACTATTTTTTGCCAGACATTCATTGTGGGGAAAAAAGTGATTTTCTCGGCGAGTTAAGCATTTTGAGTAATTTGCTGATTGGTATCAGAACGTCTTGCGTCAAAATTAACTATTTTTGCCAGGCAATCATGTGGAAAGAAAGTGATTTTCTCGGCGAGTTAAGCATTTTGAGTAATTTGCCGATTGGTTTCAGAACGGCTTGCGTCACAATTTACTATTTTTTGCCAGACATTCATTGTGGAAAAAAAGTGATTTTCTCGGCGAGTTAAGCATTTTGACCATTTTGCCGATTGTTTTCAGAACGGCTTGCATTGAAATTTACTATTTTTTGCCAGACATTCATTGTGGGAAAAAAGTGATTTTCTCGGCGAGTTAAGCATTTTGAGTAAGTTGCCGATTGGTTTCAGAACGGCTTGCATCACAATTTACTATTTTTTGCCAGGCGTTCATTGTGGAACAAAAGTGATTTTCTCGGCGAGTTAAGCATTTTGAGTAATTTGCCGATTGGTTTCAGAACGTCTTGCATCAAAATTAACTATTGTTTGCCAGACATTCATTTGGGAAAAAAGTGATATTCTCGGCGAGTTAAGCATTTTGAGTAATTTGCTGATTGGTATCAGAACGTCTTGCGTCAAAATTACTATTTTTTGCCAGACATTCATTGTGGAACAAAAGTGATTTTCACGGCGAGTTAAGCATTTTGAGAAATTCGCCGATCGCTTTCAGAACGGCTTGCACCAAATTTAACTATTTTTGCCAGACAATAATGTGCAAAGAAAGTGATTTTCTCGGCGAGTTAAGCATTTTGAGTAATTTGCCGATTATTTCAGAACGGCTTGCATTGAAATTTCCTATTTTTTGCAAGACATTCATTGTGGAACAAAAGTGATTTTCTCGGCGAGTTAAGCATTTTGAGTAATTTGCCGATTGGTTTTAGAACGGCTTGCATTAAAATTTACTCTTTTTTCCAAACATTCATTGTGGGAACGAAGTGATTTTCTCGGCGAGTTAAGCATTTTGGGTAATTTGCCGATTGGTTTCAGAACGGCTTGCATTAAAATTTACTATTTTTTGCCAGACATTCATTGTGGGGAAAAAAGTGATTTTCTCGGCGAGTTAAGCATTTTGAGTAATTTGCTGATTGGTACCAGAACGTCTTGCGTCAAAATTAACTATTTTTGCCAGGCAATCATGTGGAAAGAAAGTGATTTTCTCGGCGAGTTAAGCATTTTGAGTAATTTGCCGATTGGTTTCAGAACGGCTTGCATTGAAATTTCCTATTTTTTCCAAACATTCATTGTGGGAACAAAGTGATTTTCTCGGCGAGTTAAGCATTTTGAGTAATTTGCCGATTGGTTTCAGAACGGCTTGCATCAAAATTTACTATTGTTTGCCAGCCATTGATTGTGAAAAAAAACTGATTTTCTCCGCGAGTTAAGCATTTTGAGTAATTTGGCGATTGGTTTCAGAACGACTTGCATCAAAATTAACTATTTTTTGCGAGACATTCAGTGTGGGGAAAAAAGTGATTTTTCTCGGCGCGTTAAGCATTTTGAGTAATTTGCCGATCGGTTTCAGAACGGCTTGCATTGAAATTTACTATTTTTTGCCAGACATTCATTGTGGGAAAAAGGTGATTTGTCGATCGGTTTCAGAACGGCATGCATTGAAATTTACTATTTTTTGCCAGACATTCATTGTGGGAAAAAGGTGATTTTCTCGGCGAGTTAAGCATTTTGAGTAATTTGCCGGTTGGTTTCAGAACGGCTTGCATCACAATTAACTATTTTTTGCCAGGCGTTCATTGTGGAACAAAAGTGATTTTCTCGGCGAGTTAAGCATTTTGAGTAATTTGCCGATTGGTTTCAGAACGGCTTCCAACACAATTAACTATTTTTTGCCAGGCATTCATTTTGTACAAAAGTGATTTTCCCGGCGAGTTAAGCATTTTCAGTAGTTTACCGATGCTTTCAGAACGGCTTGCATTAAAATTTACTATTTTTTGCCAGACATTCATTGTGGGGAAAAAAGTGATTTTCTCGGCGAGTTAAGCATTTTGAGTAATTTGCTGATTGGTATCAGAACGTCTTGCGTCAAAATTAACTATTTTTGCCAGGCAATCATGTGGAAAGAAAGTGATTTTCTCGGCGAGTTAAGCATTTTGAGTAATTTGCCGATTGGTTTCAGAACGGCTTGCGTCACAATTTACTATTTTTTGCCAGACATTCATTGTGGAAAAAAAGTGATTTTCTCGGCGAGTTAAGCATTTTGACCATTTTGCCGATTGTTTTCAGAACGGCTTGCATTGAAATTTACTATTTTTTGCCAGACATTCATTGTGGGAAAAAAGTGATTTTCTCGGCGAGTTAAGCATTTTGAGTAAGTTGCCGATTGGTTTCAGAACGGCTTGCATCACAATTTACTATTTTTTGCCAGGCGTTCATTGTGGAACAAAAGTGATTTTCTCGGCGAGTTAAGCATTTTGAGTAATTTGCCGATTGGTTTCAGAACGTCTTGCATCAAAATTAACTATTGTTTGCCAGACATTCATTTGGGAAAAAAGTGATATTCTCGGCGAGTTAAGCATTTTGAGTAATTTGCTGATTGGTATCAGAACGTCTTGCGTCAAAATTACTATTTTTTGCCAGACATTCATTGTGGAACAAAAGTGATTTTCACGGCGAGTTAAGCATTTTGAGAAATTCGCCGATCGCTTTCAGAACGGCTTGCACCAAATTTAACTATTTTTGCCAGACAATAATGTGCAAAGAAAGTGATTTTCTCGGCGAGTTAAGCATTTTGAGTAATTTGCCGATTATTTCAGAACGGCTTGCATTGAAATTTCCTATTTTTTGCAAGACATTCATTGTGGAACAAAAGTGATTTTCTCGGCGAGTTAAGCATTTTGAGTAATTTGCCGATTGGTTTTAGAACGGCTTGCATTAAAATTTACTCTTTTTTCCAAACATTCATTGTGGGAACGAAGTGATTTTCTCGGCGAGTTAAGCATTTTGGGTAATTTGCCGATTGGTTTCAGAACGGCTTGCATTAAAATTTACTATTTTTTGCCAGACATTCATTGTGGGGAAAAAAGTGATTTTCTCGGCGAGTTAAGCATTTTGAGTAATTTGCTGATTGGTACCAGAACGTCTTGCGTCAAAATTAACTATTTTTGCCAGGCAATCATGTGGAAAGAAAGTGATTTTCTCGGCGAGTTAAGCATTTTGAGTAATTTGCCGATTGGTTTCAGAACGGCTTGCATTGAAATTTCCTATTTTTTCCAAACATTCATTGTGGGAACAAAGTGATTTTCTCGGCGAGTTAAGCATTTTGAGTAATTTGCCGATTGGTTTCAGAACGGCTTGCATCAAAATTTACTATTGTTTGCCAGCCATTGATTGTGAAAAAAAACTGATTTTCTCCGCGAGTTAAGCATTTTGAGTAATTTGGCGATTGGTTTCAGAACGACTTGCATCAAAATTAACTATTTTTTGCGAGACATTCAGTGTGGGGAAAAAAGTGATTTTTCTCGGCGCGTTAAGCATTTTGAGTAATTTGCCGATCGGTTTCAGAACGGCTTGCATTGAAATTTACTATTTTTTGCCAGACATTCATTGTGGGAAAAAGGTGATTTGTCGATCGGTTTCAGAACGGCATGCATTGAAATTTACTATTTTTTGCCAGACATTCATTGTGGGAAAAAGGTGATTTTCTCGGCGAGTTAAGCATTTTGAGTAATTTGCCGGTTGGTTTCAGAACGGCTTGCATCACAATTAACTATTTTTTGCCAGGCGTTCATTGTGGAACAAAAGTGATTTTCTCGGCGAGTTAAGCATTTTGAGTAATTTGCCGATTGGTTTCAGAACGGCTTCCAACACAATTAACTATTTTTTGCCAGGCATTCATTTTGTACAAAAGTGATTTTCCCGGCGAGTTAAGCATTTTCAGTAGTTTACCGATGCTTTCAGAACGGCTTGCATTAAAATTTACTATTTTTTGCCAGACATTCATTGTGGGGAAAAAAGTGATTTTCTCGGCGAGTTAAGCATTTTGAGTAATTTGCTGATTGGTATCAGAACGTCTTGCGTCAAAATTACCTATTTTTGCCAGGCAATCATGTGGAAAGAAAGTGATTTTCTCGGCGAGTTAAGCATTTTGAGTAATTTGCCGATTGGTTTCAGAACGGCTTGCGTCACAATTTACTATTTTTTGCCAGACATTCATTGTGGAAAAAAAGTGATTTTCTCGGCGAGTTAAGCATTTTGACCATTTTGCCGATTGTTTTCAGAACGGCTTGCATTGAAATTTACTATTTTTTGCCAGACATTCATTGTGGGAAAAAAGTGATTTTCTCGGCGAGTTAAGCATTTTGAGTAAGTTGCCGATTGGTTTCAGAACGGCTTGCATCACAATTTACTATTTTTTGCCAGGCGTTCATTGTGGAACAAAAGTGATTTTCTCGGTGAGTTAAGCATTTTGAGTAATTTGCCGATTGGTTTCAGAACGTCTTGCATCAAAATTAACTATTGTTTGCCAGACATTCATTTGGGAAAAAAGTGATATTCTCGGCGAGTTAAGCATTTTGAGTAATTTGCTGATTGGTATCAGAACGTCTTGCGTCAAAATTACTATTTTTTGCCAGACATTCATTGTGGAACAAAAGTGATTTTCACGACGAGTTAAGCATTTTGAGAAATTCGCCGATCGCTTTCAGAACGGCTTGCACCAAATTTAACTATTTTTGCCAGACAATAATGTGCAAAGAAAGTGATTTTCTCGGCGAGTTAAGCATTTTGAGTAATTTGCCGATTATTTCAGAACGGCTTGCATTGAAATTTCCTATTTTTTGCAAGACATTCATTGTGGAACAAAAGTGATTTTCTCGGCGAGTTAAGCATTTTGAGTAATTTGCCGATTGGTTTTAGAACGGCTTGCATTAAAATTTACTCTTTTTTCCAAACATTCATTGTGGGAACGAAGTGATTTTCTCGGCGAGTTAAGCATTTTGAGTAATTTGCCGATTGGTTTCAGAACGGCTTGCATTAAAATTTACTATTTTTTGCCAGACATTCATTGTGGGGAAAAAAGTGATTTTCTCGGCGAGTTAAGCATTTTGAGTAATTTGCTGATTGGTACCAGAACGTCTTGCGTCAAAATTAACTATTTTTGCCAGGCAATCATGTGGAAAGAAAGTGATTTTCTCGGCGAGTTAAGCATTTTGAGTAATTTGCCGATTGGTTTCAGAACGGCTTGCATTGAAATTTCCTATTTTTTCCAAACATTCATTGTGGGAACAAAGTGATTTTCTCGGCGAGTTAAGCATTTTGAGTAATTTGCCGATTGGTTTCAGAACGGCTTGCATCAAAATTTACTATTGTTTGCCAGCCATTGATTGTGAAAAAAAAACTGATTTTCTCCGCGAGTTAAGCATTTTGAGTAATTTGGCGATTGGTTTCAGAACGACTTGCATCAAAATTAACTATTTTTTGCGAGACATTCAGTGTGGGGAAAAAAGTGATTTTTCTCGGCGCGTTAAGCATTTTGAGTAATTTGCCGATCGGTTTCAGAACGGCTTGCATTGAAATTTACTATTTTTTGCCAGACATTCATTGTGGGAAAAAGGTGATTTGTCGATCGGTTTCAGAACGGCATGCATTGAAATTTACTATTTTTTGCCAGACATTCATTGTGGGAAAAAGGTGATTTTCTCGGCGAGTTAAGCATTTTGAGTAATTTGCCGGTTGGTTTCAGAACGGCTTGCATCACAATTAACTATTTTTTGCCAGGCGTTCATTGTGGAACAAAAGTGATTTTCTCGGCGAGTTAAGCATTTTGAGTAATTTGCCGATTGGTTTCAGAACGGCTTCCAACACAATTAACTATTTTTTGCCAGGCATTCATTTTGTACAAAAGTGATTTTCCCGGCGAGTTAAGCATTTTCAGTAGTTTACCGATGCTTTCAGAACGGCTTGCATTAAAATTTACTATTTTTTGCCAGACATTCATTGTGGGAAAAAAGTGATTTTCTCGGCGAGTTAAGCATTTTGAGTAAGTTGCCGATTGGTTTCAGAACGGCTTGCATCACAATTTACTATTTTTTGCCAGGCGTTCATTGTGGAACAAAAGTGATTTTCTCGGCGAGTTAAGCATTTTGAGTAATTTGCCGATTGGTTTCAGAACGTCTTGCATCAAAATTAACTATTGTTTGCCAGACATTCATTTGGGAAAAAAGTGATATTCTCGGCGAGTTAAGCATTTTGAGTAATTTGCTGATTGGTATCAGAACGTCTTGCGTCAAAATTACTATTTTTTGCCAGACATTCATTGTGGAACAAAAGTGATTTTCACGGCGAGTTAAGCATTTTGAGAAATTCGCCGATCGCTTTCAGAACGGCTTGCACCAAATTTAACTATTTTTGCCAGACAATAATGTGCAAAGAAAGTGATTTTCTCGGCGAGTTAAGCATTTTGAGTAATTTGCCGATTATTTCAGAACGGCTTGCATTGAAATTTCCTATTTTTTGCAAGACATTCATTGTGGAACAAAAGTGATTTTCTCGGCGAGTTAAGCATTTTGAGTAATTTGCCGATTGGTTTTAGAACGGCTTGCATTAAAATTTACTCTTTTTTCCAAACATTCATTGTGGGAACGAAGTGATTTTCTCGGCGAGTTAAGCATTTTGAGTAATTTGCCGATTGGTTTCAGAACGGCTTGCATTAAAATTTACTATTTTTTGCCAGACATTCATTGTGGGGAAAAAAGTGATTTTCTCGGCGAGTTAAGCATTTTGAGTAATTTGCTGATTGGTACCAGAACGTCTTGCGTCAAAATTAACTATTTTTGCCAGGCAATCATGTGGAAAGAAAGTGATTTTCTCGGCGAGTTAAGCATTTTGAGTAATTTGCCGATTGGTTTCAGAACGGCTTGCATTGAAATTTCCTATTTTTTCCAAACATTCATTGTGGGAACAAAGTGATTTTCTCGGCGAGTTAAGCATTTTGAGTAATTTGCCGATTGGTTTCAGAACGGCTTGCATCAAAATTTACTATTGTTTGCCAGCCATTGATTGTGAAAAAAAACTGATTTTCTCCGCGAGTTAAGCATTTTGAGTAATTTGGCGATTGGTTTCAGAACGACTTGCATCAAAATTAACTATTTTTTGCGAGACATTCAGTGTGGGGAAAAAAGTGATTTTTCTCGGCGCGTTAAGCATTTTGAGTAATTTGCCGATCGGTTTCAGAACGGCTTGCATTGAAATTTACTATTTTTTGCCAGACATTCATTGTGGAACAAAAGTGATTTTCTCGGCGAGTTAGGCATTTTGAGTAATTTGCCGATTGGTTTCAGAACGGCTTGCGTCACAATTTACTATTTTTTGCCAGACATTCATTGTGGAAAAAAAGTGATTTTCTCGGCGAGTTAAGCATTTTGACCATTTTGCCGATTGTTTTCAGAACGGCTTGCATTGAAATTTACTATTTTTTGCCAGACATTCATTGTGGGAAAAAAGTGATTTTCTCGGCGAGTTAAGCATTTTGAGTAATTTGCCGATTGGTTTCAGAACGGCTTGCATCACAATTTACTATTTTTTGCCAGGCGTTCATTGTGGAACAAAAGTGATTTTCTCGGCGAGTTAAGCATTTTGAGTAATTTGCCGATTGGTTTCAGAACGTCTTGCATCAAAATTAACTATTGTTTGCCAGACATTCATTTGGGAAAAAAGTGATATTCTCGGCGAGTTAAGCATTTTGAGTAATTTGCTGATTGGTATCAGAACGTCTTGCGTCAAAATTACTATTTTTTGCCAGACATTCATTGTGGAACAAAAGTGATTTTCTCGGCGAGTTAAGCATTTTGAGAAATTCGCCGATCGCTTTCAGAACGGCTTGCATCAAATTTAACTATTTTTGCCAGACAATAATGTGCAAAGAAAGTGATTTTCTCGGCGAGTTAAGCATTTTGAGTAATTTGCCGATTATTTCAGAACGGCTTGCATTGAAATTTACTATTTTTTGCCAGACATTCATCGTGGGAAAAAGGTGATTTGTCGATCGGTTTCAGAACGGCATGCATTGAAATTTACTATTTTTTGCCAGACATTCATTGTGGGAAAAAGGTGATTTTCTCGGCGAGTTAAGCATTTTGAGTAATTTGCCGGTTGGTTTCAGAACGGCTTGCATCACAATTAACTATTTTTTGCCAGGCGTTCATTGTGGAACAAAAGTGATTTTCTCGGCGAGTTAAGCATTTTGAGTAATTTGCCGATTGGTTTCAGAACGGCTTCCAACACAATTAACTATTTTTTGCCAGGCATTCATTTTGTACAAAAGTGATTTTCCCGGCGAGTTAAGCATTTTCAGTAGTTTACCGATGCTTTCAGAACGGCTTGCATTAAAATTTACTATTTTTTGCCAGACATTCATTGTGGGGAAAAAAGTGATTTTCTCGGCGAGTTAAGCATTTTGAGTAATTTGCTGATTGGTATCAGAACGTCTTGCGTCAAAATTAACTATTTTTGCCAGGCAATCATGTGGAAAGAAAGTGATTTTCTCGGCGAGTTAAGCATTTTGAGTAATTTGCCGATTGGTTTCAGAACGGCTTGCGTCACAATTTACTATTTTTTGCCAGACATTCATTGTGGAAAAAAAGTGATTTTCTCGGCGAGTTAAGCATTTTGACCATTTTGCCGATTGTTTTCAGAACGGCTTGCATTGAAATTTACTATTTTTTGCCAGACATTCATTGTGGGAAAAAAGTGATTTTCTCGGCGAGTTAAGCCTTTTGAGTAAGTTGCCGATTGGTTTCAGAACGGCTTGCATCACAATTTACTATTTTTTGCCAGGCGTTCATTGTGGAACAAAAGTGATTTTCTCGGCGAGTTAAGCATTTTGAGTAATTTGCCGATTGGTTTCAGAACGTCTTGCATCAAAATTAACTATTGTTTGCCAGACATTCATTTGGGAAAAAAGTGATATTCTCGGCGAGTTAAGCATTTTGAGTAATTTGCTGATTGGTATCAGAACGTCTTGCGTCAAAATTACTATTTTTTGCCAGACATTCATTGTGGAACAAAAGTGATTTTCACGGCGAGTTAAGCATTTTGAGAAATTCGCCGATCGCTTTCAGAACGGCTTGCACCAAATTTAACTATTTTTGCCAGACAATAATGTGCAAAGAAAGTGATTTTCTCGGCGAGTTAAGCATTTTGAGTAATTTGCCGATTATTTCAGAACGGCTTGCATTGAAATTTACTATTTTTTGCCAGACATTCATTGTGGGAAAAAGGTGATTTGTCGATCGGTTTCAGAACGGCATGCATTGAAATTTACTATTTTTTGCCAGACATTCATTGTGGGAAAAAGGTGATTTTCTCGGCGAGTTAAGCATTTTGAGTAATTTGCCGGTTGGTTTCAGAACGGCTTGCATCACAATTAACAATTTTTTGCCAGGCGTTCATTGTGGAACAAAAGTGATTTTCTCGGCGAGTTAAGCATTTTGAGTAATTTGCCGATTGGTTTCAGAACGGCTTCCAACACAATTAACTATTTTTTGCCAGGCATTCATTTTGTACAAAAGTGATTTTCCCGGCGAGTTAAGCATTTTCAGTAGTTTACCGATGCTTTCAGAACGGCTTGCATTAAAATTTACTATTTTTTGCCAGACATTCATTGTGGGGAAAAAAGTGATTTTCTCGGCGAGTTAAGCATTTTGAGTAATTTGCTGATTGGTATCAGAACGTCTTGCGTCAAAATTAACTATTTTTGCCAGGCAATCATGTGGAAAGAAAGTGATTTTCTCGGCGAGTTAAGCATTTTGAGTAATTTGCCGATTGGTTTCAGAACGGCTTGCGTCACAATTTACTATTTTTTGCCAGACATTCATTGTGGAAAAAAAGTGATTTTCTCGGCGAGTTAAGCATTTTGACCATTTTGCCGATTGTTTTCAGAACGGCTTGCATTGAAATTTACTATTTTTTGCCAGACATTCATTGTGGGAAAAAAGTGATTTTCTCGGCGAGTTAAGCATTTTGAGTAAGTTGCCGATTGGTTTCAGAACGGCTTGCATCACAATTTACTATTTTTTGCCAGGCGTTCATTGTGGAACAAAAGTGATTTTCTCGGCGAGTTAAGCATTTTGAGTAATTTGCCGATTGGTTTCAGAACGTCTTGCATCAAAATTAACTATTGTTTGCCAGACATTCATTTGGGAAAAAAGTGATATTCTCGGCGAGTTAAGCATTTTGAGTAATTTGCTGATTGGTATCAGAACGTCTTGCGTCAAAATTACTATTTTTTGCCAGACATTCATTGTGGAACAAAAGTGATTTTCACGGCGAGTTAAGCATTTTGAGAAATTCGCCGATCGCTTTCAGAACGGCTTGCACCAAATTTAACTATTTTTGCCAGACAATAATGTGCAAAGAAAGTGATTTTCTCGGCGAGTTAAGCATTTTGAGTAATTTGCCGATTATTTCAGAACGGCTTGCATTGAAATTTCCTATTTTTTGCAAGACATTCATTGTGGAACAAAAGTGATTTTCTCGGCGAGTTAAGCATTTTGAGTAATTTGCCGATTGGTTTTAGAACGGCTTGCATTAAAATTTACTCTTTTTTCCAAACATTCATTGTGGGAACGAAGTGATTTTCTCGGCGAGTTAAGCATTTTGGGTAATTTGCCGATTGGTTTCAGAACGGCTTGCATTAAAATTTACTATTTTTTGCCAGACATTCATTGTGGGGAAAAAAGTGATTTTCTCGGCGAGTTAAGCATTTTGAGTAATTTGCTGATTGGTACCAGAACGTCTTGCGTCAAAATTAACTATTTTTGCCAGGCAATCATGTGGAAAGAAAGTGATTTTCTCGGCGAGTTAAGCATTTTGAGTAATTTGCCGATTGGTTTCAGAACGGCTTGCATTGAAATTTCCTATTTTTTCCAAACATTCATTGTGGGAACAAAGTGATTTTCTCGGCGAGTTAAGCATTTTGAGTAATTTGCCGATTGGTTTCAGAACGGCTTGCATCAAAATTTACTATTGTTTGCCAGCCATTGATTGTGAAAAAAAACTGATTTTCTCCGCGAGTTAAGCATTTTGAGTAATTTGGCGATTGGTTTCAGAACGACTTGCATCAAAATTAACTATTTTTTGCGAGACATTCAGTGTGGGGAAAAAAGTGATTTTTCTCGGCGCGTTAAGCATTTTGAGTAATTTGCCGATCGGTTTCAGAACGGCTTGCATTGAAATTTACTATTTTTTGCCAGACATTCATTGTGGGAAAAAGGTGATTTGTCGATCGGTTTCAGAACGGCATGCATTGAAATTTACTATTTTTTGCCAGACATTCATTGTGGGAAAAAGGTGATTTTCTCGGCGAGTTAAGCATTTTGAGTAATTTGCCGGTTGGTTTCAGAACGGCTTGCATCACAATTAACTATTTTTTGCCAGGCGTTCATTGTGGAACAAAAGTGATTTTCTCGGCGAGTTAAGCATTTTGAGTAATTTGCCGATTGGTTTCAGAACGGCTTCCAACACAATTAACTATTTTTTGCCAGGCATTCATTTTGTACAAAAGTGATTTTCCCGGCGAGTTAAGCATTTTCAGTAGTTTACCGATGCTTTCAGAACGGCTTGCATTAAAATTTACTATTTTTTGCCAGACATTCATTGTGGGGAAAAAAGTGATTTTCTCGGCGAGTTAAGCATTTTGAGTAATTTGCTGATTGGTATCAGAACGTCTTGCGTCAAAATTAACTATTTTTGCCAGGCAATCATGTGGAAAGAAAGTGATTTTCTCGGCGAGTTAAGCATTTTGAGTAATTTGCCGATTGGTTTCAGAACGGCTTGCGTCACAATTTACTATTTTTTGCCAGACATTCATTGTGGAAAAAAAGTGATTTTCTCGGCGAGTTAAGCATTTTGACCATTTTGCCGATTGTTTTCAGAACGGCTTGCATTGAAATTTACTATTTTTTGCCAGACATTCATTGTGGGAAAAAAGTGATTTTCTCGGCGAGTTAAGCATTTTGAGTAAGTTGCCGATTGGTTTCAGAACGGCTTGCATCACAATTTACTATTTTTTGCCAGGCGTTCATTGTGGAACAAAAGTGATTTTCTCGGCGAGTTAAGCATTTTGAGTAATTTGCCGATTGGTTTCAGAACGTCTTGCATCAAAATTAACTATTGTTTGCCAGACATTCATTTGGGAAAAAAGTGATATTCTCGGCGAGTTAAGCATTTTGAGTAATTTGCTGATTGGTATCAGAACGTCTTGCGTCAAAATTACTATTTTTTGCCAGACATTCATTGTGGAACAAAAGTGATTTTCACGGCGAGTTAAGCATTTTGAGAAATTCGCCGATCGCTTTCAGAACGGCTTGCACCAAATTTTACTATTTTTGCCAGACAATAATGTGCAAAGAAAGTGATTTTCTCGGCGAGTTAAGCATTTTGAGTAATTTGCCGATTATTTCAGAACGGCTTGCATTGAAATTTCCTATTTTTTGCAAGACATTCATTGTGGAACAAAAGTGATTTTCTCGGCGAGTTAAGCATTTTGAGTAATTTGCCGATTGGTTTTAGAACGGCTTGCATTAAAATTTACTCTTTTTTCCAAACATTCATTGTGGGAACGAAGTGATTTTCTCGGCGAGTTAAGCATTTTGGGTAATTTGCCGATTGGTTTCAGAACGGCTTGCATTAAAATTTACTATTTTTTGCCAGACATTCATTGTGGGGAAAAAAGTGATTTTCTCGGCGAGTTAAGCATTTTGAGTAATTTGCTGATTGGTACCAGAACGTCTTGCGTCAAAATTAACTATTTTTGCCAGGCAATCATGTGGAAAGAAAGTGATTTTCTCGGCGAGTTAAGCATTTTGAGTAATTTGCCGATTGGTTTCAGAACGGCTTGCATTGAAATTTCCTATTTTTTCCAAACATTCATTGTGGGAACAAAGTGATTTTCTCGGCGAGTTAAGCATTTTGAGTAATTTGCCGATTGGTTTCAGAACGGCTTGCATCAAAATTTACTATTGTTTGCCAGCCATTGATTGTGAAAAAAAACTGATTTTCTCCGCGAGTTAAGCATTTTGAGTAATTTGGCGATTGGTTTCAGAACGACTTGCATCAAAATTAACTATTTTTTGCGAGACATTCAGTGTGGGGAAAAAAGTGATTTTTCTCGGCGCGTTAAGCATTTTGAGTAATTTGCCGATCGGTTTCAGAACGGCTTGCATTGAAATTTACTATTTTTTGCCAGACATTCATTGTGGGAAAAAGGTGATTTGTCGATCGGTTTCAGAACGGCATGCATTGAAATTTACTATTTTTTGCCAGACATTCATTGTGGGAAAAAGGTGATTTTCTCGGCGAGTTAAGCATTTTGAGTAATTTGCCGGTTGGTTTCAGAACGGCTTGCATCACAATTAACTATTTTTTGCCAGGCGTTCATTGTGGAACAAAAGTGATTTTCTCGGCGAGTTAAGCATTTTGAGTAATTTGCCGATTGGTTTCAGAACGGCTTCCAACACAATTAACTATTTTTTGCCAGGCATTCATTTTGTACAAAAGTGATTTTCCCGGCGAGTTAAGCATTTTCAGTAGTTTACCGATGCTTTCAGAACGGCTTGCATTAAAATTTACTATTTTTTGCCAGACATTCATTGTGGGGAAAAAAGTGATTTTCTCGGCGAGTTAAGCATTTTGAGTAATTTGCTGATTGGTATCAGAACGTCTTGCGTCAAAATTAACTATTTTTGCCAGGCAATCATGTGGAAAGAAAGTGATTTTCTCGGCGAGTTAAGCATTTTGAGTAATTTGCCGATTGGTTTCAGAACGGCTTGCGTCACAATTTACTATTTTTTGCCAGACATTCATTGTGGAAAAAAAGTGATTTTCTCGGCGAGTTAAGCATTTTGACCATTTTGCCGATTGTTTTCAGAACGGCTTGCATTGAAATTTACTATTTTTTGCCAGACATTCATTGTGGGAAAAAAGTGATTTTCTCGGCGAGTTAAGCATTTTGAGTAAGTTGCCGATTGGTTTCAGAACGGCTTGCATCACAATTTACTATTTTTTGCCAGGCGTTCATTGTGGAACAAAAGTGATTTTCTCGGTGAGTTAAGCATTTTGAGTAATTTGCCGATTGGTTTCAGAACGTCTTGCATCAAAATTAACTATTGTTTGCCAGACATTCATTTGGGAAAAAAGTGATATTCTCGGCGAGTTAAGCATTTTGAGTAATTTGCTGATTGGTATCAGAACGTCTTGCGTCAAAATTACTATTTTTTGCCAGACATTCATTGTGGAACAAAAGTGATTTTCACGGCGAGTTAAGCATTTTGAGAAATTCGCCGATCGCTTTCAGAACGGCTTGCACCAAATTTAACTATTTTTGCCAGACAATAATGTGCAAAGAAAGTGATTTTCTCGGCGAGTTAAGCATTTTGAGTAATTTGCCGATTATTTCAGAACGGCTTGCATTGAAATTTCCTATTTTTTGCAAGACATTCATTGTGGAACAAAAGTGATTTTCTCGGCGAGTTAAGCATTTTGAGTAATTTGCCGATTGGTTTTAGAACGGCTTGCATTAAAATTTACTCTTTTTTCCAAACATTCATTGTGGGAACGAAGTGATTTTCTCGGCGAGTTAAGCATTTTGAGTAATTTGCCGATTGGTTTCAGAACGGCTTGCATTAAAATTTACTATTTTTTGCCAGACATTCATTGTGGGGAAAAAAGTGATTTTCTCGGCGAGTTAAGCATTTTGAGTAATTTGCTGATTGGTACCAGAACGTCTTGCGTCAAAATTAACTATTTTTGCCAGGCAATCATGTGGAAAGAAAGTGATTTTCTCGGCGAGTTAAGCATTTTGAGTAATTTGCCGATTGGTTTCAGAACGGCTTGCATTGAAATTTCCTATTTTTTCCAAACATTCATTGTGGGAACAAAGTGATTTTCTCGGCGAGTTAAGCATTTTGAGTAATTTGCCGATTGGTTTCAGAACGGCTTGCATCAAAATTTACTATTGTTTGCCAGCCATTGATTGTGAAAAAAAACTGATTTTCTCCGCGAGTTAAGCATTTTGAGTAATTTGGCGATTGGTTTCAGAACGACTTGCATCAAAATTAACTATTTTTTGCGAGACATTCAGTGTGGGGAAAAAAGTGATTTTTCTCGGCGCGTTAAGCATTTTGAGTAATTTGCCGATCGGTTTCAGAACGGCTTGCATTGAAATTTACTATTTTTTGCCAGACATTCATTGTGGGAAAAAGGTGATTTGTCGATCGGTTTCAGAACGGCATGCATTGAAATTTACTATTTTTTGCCAGACATTCATTGTGGGAAAAAGGTGATTTTCTCGGCGAGTTAAGCATTTTGAGTAATTTGCCGGTTGGTTTCAGAACGGCTTGCATCACAATTAACTATTTTTTGCCAGGCGTTCATTGTGGAACAAAAGTGATTTTCTCGGCGAGTTAAGCATTTTGAGTAATTTGCCGATTGGTTTCAGAACGGCTTCCAACACAATTAACTATTTTTTGCCAGGCATTCATTTTGTACAAAAGTGATTTTCCCGGCGAGTTAAGCATTTTCAGTAGTTTACCGATGCTTTCAGAACGGCTTGCATTAAAATTTACTATTTTTTGCCAGACATTCATTGTGGGAAAAAAGTGATTTTCTCGGCGAGTTAAGCATTTTGAGTAAGTTGCCGATTGGTTTCAGAACGGCTTGCATCACAATTTACTATTTTTTGCCAGGCGTTCATTGTGGAACAAAAGTGATTTTCTCGGCGAGTTAAGCATTTTGAGTAATTTGCCGATTGGTTTCAGAACGTCTTGCATCAAAATTAACTATTGTTTGCCAGACATTCATTTGGGAAAAAAGTGATATTCTCGGCGAGTTAAGCATTTTGAGTAATTTGCTGATTGGTATCAGAACGTCTTGCGTCAAAATTACTATTTTTTGCCAGACATTCATTGTGGAACAAAAGTGATTTTCACGGCGAGTTAAGCATTTTGAGAAATTCGCCGATCGCTTTCAGAACGGCTTGCACCAAATTTAACTATTTTTGCCAGACAATAATGTGCAAAGAAAGTGATTTTCTCGGCGAGTTAAGCATTTTGAGTAATTTGCCGATTATTTCAGAACGGCTTGCATTGAAATTTCCTATTTTTTGCAAGACATTCATTGTGGAACAAAAGTGATTTTCTCGGCGAGTTAAGCATTTTGAGTAATTTGCCGATTGGTTTTAGAACGGCTTGCATTAAAATTTACTCTTTTTTCCAAACATTCATTGTGGGAACGAAGTGATTTTCTCGGCGAGTTAAGCATTTTGAGTAATTTGCCGATTGGTTTCAGAACGGCTTGCATTGAAATTTCCTATTTTTTCCAAACATTCATTGTGGGAACAAAGTGATTTTCTCGGCGAGTTAAGCATTTTGAGTAATTTGCCGATTGGTTTCAGAACGGCTTGCATCAAAATTTACTATTGTTTGCCAGCCATTGATTGTGAAAAAAAACTGATTTTCTCCGCGAGTTAAGCATTTTGAGTAATTTGGCGATTGGTTTCAGAACGACTTGCATCAAAATTAACTATTTTTTGCGAGACATTCAGTGTGGGGAAAAAAGTGATTTTTCTCGGCGCGTTAAGCATTTTGAGTAATTTGCCGATCGGTTTCAGAACGGCTTGCATTGAAATTTACTATTTTTTGCCAGACATTCATTGTGGAACAAAAGTGATTTTCTCGGCGAGTTAGGCATTTTGAGTAATTTGCCGATTGGTTTCAGAACGGCTTGCGTCACAATTTACTATTTTTTGCCAGACATTCATTGTGGAAAAAAAGTGATTTTCTCGGCGAGTTAAGCATTTTGACCATTTTGCCGATTGTTTTCAGAACGGCTTGCATTGAAATTTACTATTTTTTGCCAGACATTCATTGTGGGAAAAAAGTGATTTTCTCGGCGAGTTAAGCATTTTGAGTAATTTGCCGATTGGTTTCAGAACGGCTTGCATCACAATTTACTATTTTTTGCCAGGCGTTCATTGTGGAACAAAAGTGATTTTCTCGGCGAGTTAAGCATTTTGAGTAATTTGCCGATTGGTTTCAGAACGTCTTGCATCAAAATTAACTATTGTTTGCCAGACATTCATTTGGGAAAAAAGTGATATTCTCGGCGAGTTAAGCATTTTGAGTAATTTGCTGATTGGTATCAGAACGTCTTGCGTCAAAATTACTATTTTTTGCCAGACATTCATTGTGGAACAAAAGTGATTTTCTCGGCGAGTTAAGCATTTTGAGAAATTCGCCGATCGCTTTCAGAACGGCTTGCATCAAATTTAACTATTTTTGCCAGACAATAATGTGCAAAGAAAGTGATTTTCTCGGCGAGTTAAGCATTTTGAGTAATTTGCCGATTATTTCAGAACGGCTTGCATTGAAATTTACTATTTTTTGCCAGACATTCATCGTGGGAAAAAGGTGATTTGTCGATCGGTTTCAGAACGGCATGCATTGAAATTTACTATTTTTTGCCAGACATTCATTGTGGGAAAAAGGTGATTTTCTCGGCGAGTTAAGCATTTTGAGTAATTTGCCGGTTGGTTTCAGAACGGCTTGCATCACAATTAACTATTTTTTGCCAGGCGTTCATTGTGGAACAAAAGTGATTTTCTCGGCGAGTTAAGCATTTTGAGTAATTTGCCGATTGGTTTCAGAACGGCTTCCAACACAATTAACTATTTTTTGCCAGGCATTCATTTTGTACAAAAGTGATTTTCCCGGCGAGTTAAGCATTTTCAGTAGTTTACCGATGCTTTCAGAACGGCTTGCATTAAAATTTACTATTTTTTGCCAGACATTCATTGTGGGGAAAAAAGTGATTTTCTCGGCGAGTTAAGCATTTTGAGTAATTTGCTGATTGGTATCAGAACGTCTTGCGTCAAAATTAACTATTTTTGCCAGGCAATCATGTGGAAAGAAAGTGATTTTCTCGGCGAGTTAAGCATTTTGAGTAATTTGCCGATTGGTTTCAGAACGGCTTGCGTCACAATTTACTATTTTTTGCCAGACATTCATTGTGGAAAAAAAGTGATTTTCTCGGCGAGTTAAGCATTTTGACCATTTTGCCGATTGTTTTCAGAACGGCTTGCATTGAAATTTACTATTTTTTGCCAGACATTCATTGTGGGAAAAAAGTGATTTTCTCGGCGAGTTAAGCCTTTTGAGTAAGTTGCCGATTGGTTTCAGAACGGCTTGCATCACAATTTACTATTTTTTGCCAGGCGTTCATTGTGGAACAAAAGTGATTTTCTCGGCGAGTTAAGCATTTTGAGTAATTTGCCGATTGGTTTCAGAACGTCTTGCATCAAAATTAACTATTGTTTGCCAGACATTCATTTGGGAAAAAAGTGATATTCTCGGCGAGTTAAGCATTTTGAGTAATTTGCTGATTGGTATCAGAACGTCTTGCGTCAAAATTACTATTTTTTGCCAGACATTCATTGTGGAACAAAAGTGATTTTCACGGCGAGTTAAGCATTTTGAGAAATTCGCCGATCGCTTTCAGAACGGCTTGCACCAAATTTAACTATTTTTGCCAGACAATAATGTGCAAAGAAAGTGATTTTCTCGGCGAGTTAAGCATTTTGAGTAATTTGCCGATTATTTCAGAACGGCTTGCATTGAAATTTCCTATTTTTTGCAAGACATTCATTGTGGAACAAAAGTGATTTTCTCGGCGAGTTAAGCATTTTGAGTAATTTGCCGATTGGTTTTAGAACGGCTTGCATTAAAATTTACTCTTTTTTCCAAACATTCATTGTGGGAACGAAGTGATTTTCTCGGCGAGTTAAGCATTTTGAGTAATTTGCCGATTGGTTTCAGAACGGCTTGCATTGAAATTAACTATTTTTTGCCAGACATTCATTGTGGAACAAAAGTGATTTTCTCGGCGAGTTAAGCATTTTGAGTAATTGCCGGTTGGTTTCAGAACGGCTTGCATTAAAATTTACTATTTTTTGCAAGACATTCATTGTGGCAAGAAAATGATTTTCTCGGCGAGTTATGCATTTTGAGTAATTTGCCGATTAGTTTCAGAACTTCTTGAATATAAATTAACTATTGTTTGCCAGACATTGATTGTGAAAATAAATTGATTTTCTCCGCGAGTTAAGCATTTTGAGTAATTTGACGATTGGTTTCAGAACGGCTTGCATTGAAATTAACTATTTTTTGCCAGACATTCATTGTGGAACAAAAGTGATGTTCTCGGCGAGTTAAGCATTTTGAGTAATTTGCCGATTGGTTTCAGAACGACTTGCATCACAATTTACTATTTTTTCCAGACATTCATTGTGGAACAAAAGTGATTTTCTCGGCGAGTTAAGCATTTTGAGCATTTTGCCGATTGTTTTCAGAACGGCTTGCATTGAAATTTACTATTTTTTGCCAGACATTCATTGTGGGAAAAAGGTGATTTTCTCGGCGAGTTAAGCATTTTGAGTAATTTGCCGATTGGTTTCAGAACGGCTTGCAACACAATTAACTATATTTTGCCAGGCATTCATTGTGGAACAAAAGTGATTTTCTCGGCGAGTTAAGCATTTTGAGTAGTTTGCCAGGCATTCATTGTGGAACAAAAGTGATTTTCTCGGCGAGTTATGCATTTTGAGTAATTTGCCGATTGGTTTCAGAACTTCTTGAGTAAAAATTAACTATTGTTTGCCAGACATTGATTGTGAAAATAAATTGATTTTCTCCGCGAGTGAAGCATTTTGAGTAATTTGCCGATTGGTTTCAGATCGGTTTGCATCACAATTAACTATTTTTTGCCAGACATTCATTGTTGAAAAAAACTGATTGTCTCGGGGAGTTATGCATTTTGAGTAATTTGCCGGTTGGTTTCAGAACAGCTTGCATTAAAATGTACTACTTTTTGCCAGACATTCATTGTGGCAAGAAAGTGATTTTCTCAGCGAGTTAAGCATTTTGAGTAATTTGTCGATTGGATTCAGAACGTCTTGCATCAAAATTAACTATTGTTTCCCAGACATTCATTTTGGAAAAAAGTGAATTTCTCGGCGAGTTAAACATTTTGAGTAGTATGCCGATTGATTTCAGAACGGCTTGCATTAAAATTAAAATTAACTATTTTTGCCTGACACTCATGTGGAAAGAAAGTGATTTTCTCGGCGAGTTAAGCATTTTGAGTAATTTGCCGATTGGTTTAAGAACGGCTTGCATTAAAATTTACTCTTATTTCCAAACATTCATTGTGGGAACGAAGTGATTTTCTCGGCGAGTTAAGCATTTTGAGTAATTTGCCGATTGGTTTCAGAACGACTTTCATCCAAATTAACTATTTTTTGCCAGACATTCATTTGGGGAAAAAAGTGATTTTCTCGGCGATTTAAGCATTTTGAGCAATTTGCTGATTGGTTTCAGAACGGCTTGCATCAAAATTTACTATTTTTTGCCAGACATTCATTGTGAAACAAAAGTGATTTTCTCGGCGAGTTAAGCATTTTGAGTAATTCGCCGATCGCTTGCAGAACGGCTTGCAACAAAATTAACTATTTTTGCCAGACAATCATGTGGAAATAAAGTGATTTTCTCGGCGAGTTAAGCATTTTGAGTAATTTGCTGATTGGTATCAGAACGTCTTGCGTCAAAATTACTATTTTTTGCCAGACATTCATTGTGGAACAAAAGTGATTTTCTCGGCGAGTTAAGCATTTTGAGTAATTTGCCGATTGGTTTCAGAACGACTTTCATCCAAATTAACTATTTTTTGCCAGATATTCATTGTGGGGAAAAAGTGATTTTCTCGGCGAGTTAAGCATTTGGAGTAATTCGCCGATCGCTTTCAGAACGGCTTGCATCAAAATTAACTATTTTTGCCAGACAATCATGTGGAAATAAAGTGATTTTCTCGGCGAGTTAAGCATTTTGAGTAATTTGCCGATTGGATTCAGAACGGCTTGCATTGAAATTTACTATTGCTTGCCAGACATTCATTGTGGAACAAAGGTGATTTTCTCGGCGAGTTAAGCATTTTGAGTAATTTGCCGATTGGTTTCAGAACGGCTTGCAACACAATTAACTATTTTTTGCCAGGCGTTCATTGTAGAACAAAAGTGATTTTCTCGGCGAGTTAAGCATTTTGAGTAATTTGCCGATTGGTTTCAGAACGGCTTGCAACACAATTAACTATTTTTTGCCAGGCATTCATTGTGGAACAAAAGTGATTTTCTCGGCGAGTTAAACATTTTTAGTTTGCCGAATGCTTTCAGAACGGTTTGCATTGAAATTTACTATTTTTTGCCAGACATTCATTGTGGGAACAAAGTGATTTTCTCGGCGAATTAAGCATTTTGAGTAATTTGCCGATTGGTTTCAGAACGGCTTGCATTGAAATTAACTATTTTTTGCCAGATATTCATTGTGGAACAAAAGTGATTTTCTCGGCGAGTTAAGCATTTTGAGTAATTTGCCGATCGGTTTCAGAACGGCTTGCATTGAAATTTACTATTTTTTGCCAGACATTCATTGTGGAACAAAAGTGATTTTCTCGGCGAGTAAGGCATTTTGAGTAATTTGCCGATTGGTTTCAGAACGGCTTGCATCACAATTTACTATTTTTTGCCAGACATTCATTGTGGAACAAAAGTGATTTTCTCGGCGAGTTAAGCATTTTGAGCATTTTGCCGATTGTTTTCAGAACGGCTTGCATTGAAATTTACTATTTTTTGCCAGACATTCATTGTGGGAAAAAGGTGATTTTCTCGGCGAGTTAAGCATTTTGAGTAATTTGCCGATTGGTTTCAGAACGGCTTGCATCACAATTAACGATTTTTTGCCAGGCATTCATTGAGGAACAAAAGTGATTTTCTCGGCGAGTGAAGCATTTTGAGCAATTTGCCGATTGGTTTCAGATCGGTTTGCATCACAATTAACTATTTTTTGCCAGACATTCATTGTTGAAAAAAACTGATTGTCTCGGTGAGTTATGCATTTTGAGTAATTTGCCGGTTGGTTTCAGAACAGCTTGCATTAAAATGTACTACTTTTTGCCAGACATTCATTGTGGCAAGAAAGTGATTTTCTCAGCGAGTTAAGCATTTTGAGTAATTTGTCGATTGGATTCAGAACGCCTTGCATCAAAATTCACTATTGTTTCCCAGACATTCATTTTGGAAAAAAGTGAATTTCTCGGCGAGTTAAACATTTTGAGTAGTTTGCCGATTGATTTCAGAACGGCTTGCATCAAAATTAACTATTTTTGCCTGACACTCATGTGGAAAGAAAGTGATTTTCTCGGCGAGTTAAGCATTTTGAGTAATTTGCCGATTGGTTTAAGAACGGCTTGCATTAAAATTTACTCTTATTTCCAAACATTCATTGTGGGAACGAAGTGATTTTCTCGGCGAGTTAAGCATTTTGAGTAATTTGCCGATTGGTTTCAGAACGGCTTGCATCAAAATTTACTATTTTATGCCAGACATTCATTGTGGAACAAAAGCGATTTTCTGGGCGAGTTCGGCATTTTGAGTAATTTGCCGATTGGTTTTAGAACGGCTTGCATTAAAATTAACTATTTTTTTGCCAGACATTCATTGTGGAACAAAAGTGATTTTCTCGGCGAGTTAAGCATGTTGAGTAATTTGCCGATTGGTTCAGAACGGCTTGCATCACAATTTACTATTTTTTGCCAGACATTCATTGTGGAACAAAAGTGATTTTCTCCGCGAGTTAAGCATTTTGAGCATTTTGCCGATTGTTTTCAGAACGGCTTGCATTGAAATTTACTATTTTTTGCCAGACATTCATTGTGGGAAAAAGGTGATTTTCTCGGCGAGTTAAGCATTTTGAGTAATTTGCCGATTGGATTCAGAACGGCTTGCATCACACTTAACTATTGTTTGCCAGACATTCATTTGGGAAAAAAAGTGATTTTCCCGGCGAGTTAAGCATTTTGAGTAGTTTGCCGATTGCTTTCAGAACGGCATGCATTGAAATTTACTATTTTTTGCCAGACATTCATTGTGGGAAAAAAGTAATTTTCTCGGCGAGTTAAGCATTTTGAGTAATTTGCCGATTGGTTTCAGATCGGTTTGCATCACAATTAACTATTTTTTGCCAGACATTCATTGTTGAAAAAAACTGATTTTCTCGGCGAGTTATGCATTTTGAGTAATTTGCCGGTTGGTTTCAGAACAGCTTGCATTAAAATGTACTACTTTTTCCCAGACATTCATTGTGGCAAGAAAGTGATTTTCTCAGCGAGTTCAGCATTTTGAGTAATTTGCCGATTGGTTTGAGATCGTCTTGCATCAAAATTAACTATTGTTTGCCAGACATTCATTTGGGAAAAAAAGTGATTTTCTCGGCGAGTTAAGCATTTTGAGTAATTTGCTGATTGGTATCTGAACGCCTTGCGTCAAAATTACTATTTTTTGCCAGACATTCATTTGGGAAAAAAAGTGATTGTCTCCGCGAGTTCAGCATTTTGAGCAATTTGCTGATTGGTTTCAGAACGGCTTGCATCAAAATTTACTATTTTTTGCCAGACATTCATTGTGAAACAAAAGTGATTTTCTCGGCGAGTTAAGCATTTTGAGTAATTCGCCGATCGCTTGCAGAACGGCTTGCAACAAAATTAACTATTTTTGCCAGACAATCATGTGGAAATAAAGTGATTTTCTCGGCGAGTTAAGCATTTTGAGTAATTTGCTGATTGGTATCAGAACGTCTTGCGTCAAAATTACTATTTTTTGCCAGACATTCATTGTGGAACAAAAGTGATTTTCTCGGAGAGTTAAGCATTTTGAGTAATTTGCCGATTGGTTTCAGAACGACTTTCATCCAAATTAACTATTTTTTGCCAGATATTCATTCTGGGGAAAAAAGTGATTTTCTCGGCGAGTTAAGCATTTGGAGTAATTCGCCGATCGCTTTCAGAACGGCTTGCATCAAAATTAACTATTTTTGCCAGACAATCATGTGGAAATAAAGTGATTTTCTCGGCGAGTTAAGCATTTTGAGTAATTTGCCGATTGGATTCAGAACGGCTTGCATTGAAATTTACTATTGCTTGCCAGACATTCATTGTGGAACAAAGGTGATTTTCTCGGCGAGTTAAGCATTTTGAGATATTTGCCGATTGGTTTCAGAACGGCTTGCATCAAAATTTACTATTTTATGCCAGACATTCATTGTGGAACAAAGGCGATTTTCTCGGCGAGTTCAGCATTTTTAGTAATTTGCCGGTTGGTTTCAGAACGGCTTGCATTAAAATTTACTATTTTTTGCAAGACATTCATTGTGGCAAGAAAATGATTTTCTCGTCGAGTTATGCATTTTGAGTAATTTGCCGATTGGTTTCAGAACTTCTTGAATCAAAATTAACTATTGTTTGCCAGACATTGATTGTGAAAAAAAACTGATTTTCTCCGCGAGTTAAGCATTTTGAGTAATTTGCCGATTGGTTTCAGAACGGCTTGCATTGAAATTAACTATTTTTTGCCAGATATTCATTGTGGAACAAAAGTGATTTTCTCGGCGAGTTAAGCATTTTGAGTAATTTGCCGATTGGTTTCAGATCGGTTTGCATCACAATTAACTATTTTTTGCCAGACATTCATTGTTGAAAAAAACTGATTTTCTCGGCGAGTTATGCATTTTGAGTAATTTGCCGGTTGGTTTCAGAACAGCTTGCATTAAAATGTACTACTTTTTCCCAGACATTCATTGTGGCAAGAAAGTGATTTTCTCAGCGAGTTCAGCATTTTGAGTAATTTGCCGATTGGTTTGAGATCGTCTTGCATCAAAATTAACTATTGTTTGCCAGACATTCATTTGGGAAAAAAAGTGATTTTCTTGGCGAGTTAAGCATTTTGAGTAATTTGCTGATTGGTATCTGAACGCCTTGCGTCAAAATTACTATTTTTTGCCAGACATTCATTTGGGGAAAAAAAGTGATTGTCTCCGCGAGTTCAGCATTTTGAGCAATTTGCTGATTGGTTTCAGAACGGCTTGCATCAAAATTTACTATTTTTTGCCAGACATTCATTGTGAAACAAAAGTGATTTTCTCGGCGAGTTAAGCATTTTGAGTAATTCGCCGATCGCTTGCAGAACGGCTTGCAACAAAATTAACTATTTTTGCCAGACAATCATGTGGAAATAAAGTGATTTTCTCGGCGAGTTAAGCATTTTGAGTAATTTGCTGATTGGTGTCAGAACGTCTTGCATCAAAATTTACTATTTTTTGCCAGACATTCATTGTGAAACAAAAGTGATTTTCTCGGCGAGTTAAGCATTTTGAGTAATTCGCCGATCGCTTGCAGAACGGCTTGCAACAAAATTAACTATTTTTGCCAGACATTCATTGTGGAACAAAAGTGATTTTCTCGGCGAGTTAAGCATTTTGAGTAATTTGCCGATTGGTTTCAGAACGACTTTCATCCAAATTAACTATTTTTTGCCAGATATTCATTCTGGGAAAAAAGTGATTTTCTCGGCGAGTTAAGCATTTGGAGTAATTCGCCAATCGCTTTCAGAACGGCTTGCATCAAAATTAACTATTTTTGCCAGACAATCATGTGGAAATAAAGTGATTTACTCGGCGAGTTAAGCATTTTGAGTAATTTGCCGATTGGATTCAGAACGGCTTGCATTGAAATTTACTATTGCTTGCCAGACATTCATTGTGGAACAAAGGTGATTGTCTCGGCGAGTTAAGCATTTTGAGTAATTTGCCGATTGGTTTCAGAACGGCTTGCAACACAATTAACTATTTTTTGCCAGGCGTTCATTGTAGAACAAAAGTGATTTTCTCGGCGAGTTAAGCATTTTGAGTAATTTGCCGATTGGTTTCAGAACGGCTTGCAACACAATTAACTATTTTTTGCCAGGCATTCATTGTGGAACAAAAGTGATTTTCTCGGCGAGTTAAACATTTTTAGTTTGCCGATTGCTTTCAGAACGGTTTGCATTAAAATTTACTATTTTTTGCCAGACATTCATTGTGGGAACAAAGTGATTTTCTCGGCGAGTTCAGCATTTTTAGTAATTTGCCGGTTGGTTTCAGAACGGCTTGCAATAAAATTTACTATTTTTTGCAAGACATTCATTGTGGCAAGAAAATTATTTTCTCGTCGAGTTATGCATTTTGAGTAATTTGCCGATTGGTTTCAGAACTTCTTGAATCAAAATTAACTATTGTTTGCCAGACATTGATTGTGAAAAAAAACTGATTTTCTCCGCGAGTTAAGCATTTTGAGTAATTTGCCGATTGGTTTCAGAACGGCTTGCATTGAAATTAACTATTATTTGCCAGACATTCATTGTGGAACAAAAGTGATTTTCTCGGCGAGTTAAGCATTTTGAGTAATTTGCCGATCGGTTTCAGAACGGCTTGCATTGAAATTTACTATTTTTTGCCAGACATTCATTGTGGAACAAAAGGGATTTTCTCGGCGAGTTAGGCATTTTGAGTAATTTGCCGATTGGTTTCAGAACGGCTTGCATCACAATTTACTGTTTTTTGCCAGACATTCATTGTGGAACAAAAGTGATTTTCTCGGCGAGTTAAGCATTTTGAGCATTTTGCCGATTGTTTTCAGAACGGCTTGCATTGAAATTTACTATTTTTTGCCAGACATTCATTGTGGAACAAAAGTGATTTTCTCGGCGAGTTAAGCATTTTGAGTAATTTGCCGATTGGTTTCAGAACGACTTTCATCCAAATTAACTATTTTTTGCCAGATATTCATTCTGGGAAAAAAGTGATTTTCTCGGCGAGTTAAGCATTTGGAGTAATTCGCCGATCGCTTTCAGAACGGCTTGCATCAAAATTAACTATTTTTGCCAGACAATCATGTGGAAATAAAGTGATTTACTCGGCGAGTTAAGCATTTTGAGTAATTTGCCGATTGGATTCAGAACGGCTTGCATTGAAATTTACTATTGCTTGCCAGACATTCATTGTGGAACAAAGGTGATTTTCTCGGCGAGTTAAGCATTTTGAGTAATTTGCCGATTGGTTTCAGAACGGCTTGCAACACAATTAACTATTTTTTGCCAGGCGTTCATTGTAGAACAAAAGTGATTTTCTCGGCGAGTTAAGCATTTTGAGTAATTTGCCGATTGGTTTCAGAACGGCTTGCAACACAATTAACTATTTTTTGCCAGGCATTCATTGTGGAACAAAAGTGATTTTCTCGGCGAGTTAAACATTTTTAGTTTGCCGATTGCTTTCAGAACGGTTTGCATTAAAATTTACTATTTTTTGCCAGACATTCATTGTGGGAACAAAGTGATTTTCTCGGCGAGTTCAGCATTTTTAGTAATTTGCCGGTTGGTTTCAGAACGGCTTGCAATAAAATTTACTATTTTTTGCAAGACATTCATTGTGGCAAGAAAATTATTTTCTCGTCGAGTTATGCATTTTGAGTAATTTGCCGATTGGTTTCAGAACTTCTTGAATCAAAATTAACTATTGTTTGCCAGACATTGATTGTGAAAAAAAACTGATTTTCTCCGCGAGTTAAGCATTTTGAGTAATTTGCCGATTGGTTTCAGAACGGCTTGCATTGAAATTAACTATTATTTGCCAGACATTCATTGTGGAACAAAAGTGATTTTCTCGGCGAGTTAAGCATTTTGAGTAATTTGCCGATCGGTTTCAGAACGGCTTGCATTGAAATTTACTATTTTTTGCCAGACATTCATTGTGGAACAAAAGGGATTTTCTCGGCGAGTTAGGCATTTTGAGTAATTTGCCGATTGGTTTCAGAACGGCTTGCATCACAATTTACTATTTTTTGCCAGACATTCATTGTGGAACAAAAGTGATTTTCTCGGCGAGTTAAGCATTTTGAGCATTTTGCCGATTGTTTTCAGAACGGCTTGCATTGAAATTTACTATTTTTTGCCAGACATTCATTGTGGGAAAAAGGTGATTTTCTCGGCCAGTTAAGCATTTTGAGTAATTTGCCGATTGGTTTCAGAACGGCTTGCATCACAATTAACGATTTTTTGCCAGGCATTCATTGAGGAACAAAAGTGATTTTCTCGGCGAGTGAAGCATTTTGAGCAATTTGCCGATTGGTTTCAGATCGGTTTGCATCACAATTAACTAATTTTTGCCAGACATTCATTGTTGAAAAAAACTGATTGTCTCGGTGAGTTATGCATTTTGAGTAATTTGCCGGTTGGTTTCAGAACAGCTTGCATTAAAATGTACTACTTTTTGCCAGACATTCATTGTGGCAAGAAAGTGATTTTCTCAGCGAGTTCAGCATTTTGAGTAATTTGCCGATTGGTTTGAGATCGTCTTGCATCAAAATTAACTATTGTTTGCCAGACATTCATTTGGGAAAAAAAGTGATTTTCTTGGCGAGTTAAGCATTTTGAGTAATTTGCTGATTGGTATCTGAACGCCTTGCGTCAAAATTACTATTTTTTGCCAGACATTCATTTGGGGAAAAAAAGTGATTGTCTCCGCGAGTTCAGCATTTTGAGCAATTTGCTGATTGGTTTCAGAACGGCTTGCATCAAAATTTACTATTTTTTGCCAGACATTCATTGTGAAACAAAAGTGATTTTCTCGGCGACTTAAACATTTTGAGTAATTCGCCGATCGCTTGCAGAACGGCTTGCAACAAAATTAACTATTTTTGCCAGACAATCATGTGGAAATAAAGTGATTTTCTCGGCGAGTTAAGCATTTTGAGTAATTTGCTGATTGGTGTCAGAACGTCTTGCGTCAAAATTACTATTTTTTGCCAGACATTCATTGTGGAACAAAAGTGATTTTCTCGGCGAGTTAAGCATTTTGAGTAATTTGCCGATTGGTTTCAGAACGACTTTCATGCAAATTAAAATTTTTTGCCAGATATTCATTCTGGGAAAAAAGTGATTTTCTCGGCGAGTTAAGCATTTGGAGTAATTCGCCGATCGCTTTCAGAACGGCTTGCATCAAAATTAACTATTTTTGCCAGACAATCATGTGGAAATAAAGTGATTTTCTCGGCGAGTTAAGCATTTTGAGTAATTTGCCGATTGGATTCAGAACGGCTTGCATTGAAATTTACTATTGCTTGCCAGACATTCATTGTGGAACAAAGGTGATTTTCTCGGCGAGTTCAGCATTTTGAGTAATTTGCCGATTGGTTTCAGAACGGCTTGCAACACAATTAACTATTTTTTGCCAGGCGTTCATTGTAGAACAAAAGTGATTTTCTCGGCGAGTTAAGCATTTTGAGTAATTTGCCGATTGGTTTCAGAACGGCTTGCAACACAATTAACTATTTTTTCCCAGGCATTCATTGTGGAACAAAAGTGATTTTCTCGGCGAGTTAAACATTTTTAGTTTGCCGATTGCTTTCAGAACGGTTTGCATTAAAATTTACTATTTTTTGCCAGACATTCATTGTGGGAACAAAGTGATTTTCTCGGCGAATTAAGCATTTTGAGTAATTTGCCGATTGGTTTCAGAACGGCTTGCATCAAAATTTACTGTTTTATGCCAGCCATTCATTGTGGAACAAAGGCGATTTTCTCGGCGAGTTCAGCATTTTTAGTAATTTGCCGGTTGGTTTCAGAACGGCTTGCATTAAAATTTACTATTTTTTGCAAGACATTCATTGTGGCAAGAAAATTATTTTCTCGTCGAGTTATGCATTTTGAGTAATTTGCCGATTGGTTTCAGAACTTCTTGAATCAAAATTAACTATTGTTTGCCAGACATTGATTGTGAAAAAAAACTGATTTTCTCCGCGAGTTAAGCATTTTGAGTAATTTGCCGATTGGTTTCAGAACGGCTTGCATTGAAATTAACTATTTTTTGCCAGATATTCATTGTGGAACAAAAGTGATTTTCTCGGCGAGTTAAGCATTTTGAGTAATTTGCCGATCGGTTTCAGAACGGCTTGCATTGAAATTTACTATTTTTTGCCAGACATTCATTGTGGAACAAAAGTGATTTTCTCGGCGAGTTAGGCATTTTGAGTAATTTGCCGATTGGTTTCAGAACGGCTTGCATCACAATTTACTATTTTTTGCCAGACATTCATTTTGGAACAAAAGTGATTTTCTCGGCGAGTTAAGCATTTTGAGCATTTTGCCGATTGTTTTCAGAACGGCTTGCATTGAAATTTACTATTTTTTGCCAGACATTCATTGTGGGAAAAAGGTGATTTGCCGATCGGTTTCAGAACGGCATGCATTGAAATTTACTATTTTTTGCCAGACATTCATTGTGGGAAAAAGGTGATTTTCTCGGCGAGTTAAGCATTTTGAGTAATTTGCCGGTTGGTTTCAGAACGGCTTGCATCACAATTAACTATTTTTTGCCAGGCGTTCATTGTGGAACAAAAGTGATTTTCTCGGCGAGTTAAGCATTTTGAGTAATTTGCCGATTGGTTTCAGAACGGCTTCCAACACAATTAACTATTTTTTGCCAGGCATTCATTGTGGAACAAAAGTGATTTTCCCGGCGAGTTAAGCATTTTCAGTAGTTTACCGATGCTTTCAGAACGGCTTGCATTAAAATTTACTATTTTTTGCCAGACATTCATTGTGGGGAAAAAAGTGATTTTCTCGGCGAGTTAAGCATTTTGAGTAATTTGCTGATTGGTACCAGAACGTCTTGCGTCAAAATTAACTATTTTTGCCAGGCAATCATGTGGAAAGAAAGTGATTTTCTCGGCGAGTTAAGCATTTTGAGTAATTTGCCGATTGGTTTCAGAACGGCTTGCATTGAAATTTCCTATTTTTTCCAAACATTCATTGTGGGAACAAAGTGATTTTCTCGGCGAGTTAAGCATTTTGAGTAATTTGCCGATTGGTTTCAGAACGGCTTGCATCAAAATTTACTATTGTTTGCCAGCCATTGATTGTGAAAAAAAACTGATTTTCTCCGCGAGTTAAGCATTTTGAGTAATTTGCCGATTGGTTTCAGAACGACTTGCATCAAAATTAACTATTTTTTGCGAGACATTCAGTGTGGGGAAAAAAGTGATTTTTCTCGGCGCGTTAAGCATTTTGAGTAATTTGCCGATCGGTTTCAGAACGGCTTGCATTGAAATTTACTATTTTTTGCCAGACATTCATTGTGGAACAAAAGTGATTTTCTCGGCGAGTTAGGCATTTTGAGTAATTTGCCGATTGGTTTCAGAACGGCTTGCGTCACAATTTACTATTTTTTGCCAGACATTCATTGTGGAAAAAAAGTGATTTTCTCGGCGAGTTAAGCATTTTGACCATTTTGCCGATTGTTTTCAGAACGCCTTGCATTGAAATTTACTATTTTTTGCCAGACATTCATTGTGGGAAAAAAGTGATTTTCTCGGCGAGTTAAGCATTTTGAGTAATTTGCCGATTGGTTTCAGAACGGCTTGCATCACAATTTACTATTTTTTGCCAGGCGTTCATTGTGGAACAAAAGTGATTTTCTCGGCGAGTTAAGCATTTTGAGTAATTTGCCGATTGGTTTCAGAACGTCTTGCATCAAAATTAACTATTGTTTGCCAGACATTCATTTGGGAAAAAAGTGATATTCTCGGCGAGTTAAGCATTTTGAGTAATTTGCTGATTGGTATCAGAACGTCTTGCGTCAAAATTACTATTTTTTGCCAGACATTCATTGTGGAACAAAAGTGATTTTCTCGGCGAGTTAAGCATTTTGAGAAATTCGCCGATCGCTTTCAGAACGGCTTGCATCAAATTTAACTATTTTTGCCAGACAATAATGTGCAAAGAAAGTGATTTTCTCGGCGAGTTAAGCATTTTGAGTAATTTGCCGATTATTTCAGAACGGCTTGCATTGAAATTTCCTATTTTTTGCAAGACATTCATTGTGGGAAAAAGGTGATTTGTCGATCGGTTTCAGAACGGCATGCATTGAAATTTACTATTTTTTGCCAGACATTCATTGTGGGAAAAAGGTGATTTTCTCGGCGAGTTAAGCATTTTGAGTAATTTGCCGGTTGGTTTCAGAACGGCTTGCATCACAATTAACTATTTTTTGCCAGGCGTTCATTGTGGAACAAAAGTGATTTTCTCGGCGAGTTAAGCATTTTGAGTAATTTGCCGATTGGTTTCAGAACGGCTTCCAACACAATTAACTATTTTTTGCCAGGCATTCATTTTGTACAAAAGTGATTTTCCCGGCGAGTTAAGCATTTTCAGTAGTTTACCGATGCTTTCAGAACGGCTTGCATTAAAATTTACTATTTTTTGCCAGACATTCATTGTGGGGAAAAAAGTGATTTTCTCGGCGAGTTAAGCATTTTGAGTAATTTGCTGATTGGTATCAGAACGTCTTGCGTCAAAATTAACTATTTTTGCCAGGCAATCATGTGGAAAGAAAGTGATTTTCTCGGCGAGTTAAGCATTTTGAGTAATTTGCCGATTGGTTTCAGAACGGCTTGCGTCACAATTTACTATTTTTTGCCAGACATTCATTGTGGAAAAAAAGTGATTTTCTCGGCGAGTTAAGCATTTTGACCATTTTGCCGATTGTTTTCAGAACGGCTTGCATTGAAATTTACTATTTTTTGCCAGACATTCATTGTGGGAAAAAAGTGATTTTCTCGGCGAGTTAAGCATTTTGAGTAAGTTGCCGATTGGTTTCAGAACGGCTTGCATCACAATTTACTATTTTTTGCCAGGCGTTCATTGTGGAACAAAAGTGATTTTCTCGGCGAGTTAAGCATTTTGAGTAATTTGCCGATTGGTTTCAGAACGTCTTGCATCAAAATTAACTATTGTTTGCCAGACATTCATTTGGGAAAAAAGTGATATTCTCGGCGAGTTAAGCATTTTGAGTAATTTGCTGATTGGTATCAGAACGTCTTGCGTCAAAATTACTATTTTTTGCCAGACATTCATTGTGGAACAAAAGTGATTTTCACGGCGAGTTAAGCATTTTGAGAAATTCGCCGATCGCTTTCAGAACGGCTTGCACCAAATTTAACTATTTTTGCCAGACAATAATGTGCAAAGAAAGTGATTTTCTCGGCGAGTTAAGCATTTTGAGTAATTTGCCGATTATTTCAGAACGGCTTGCATTGAAATTTCCTATTTTTTGCAAGACATTCATTGTGGAACAAAAGTGATTTTCTCGGCGAGTTAAGCATTTTGAGTAATTTGCCGATTGGTTTTAGAACGGCTTGCATTAAAATTTACTCTTTTTTCCAAACATTCATTGTGGGAACGAAGTGATTTTCTCGGCGAGTTAAGCATTTTGGGTAATTTGCCGATTGGTTTCAGAACGGCTTGCATTAAAATTTACTATTTTTTGCCAGACATTCATTGTGGGGAAAAAAGTGATTTTCTCGGCGAGTTAAGCATTTTGAGTAATTTGCTGATTGGTACCAGAACGTCTTGCGTCAAAATTAACTATTTTTGCCAGGCAATCATGTGGAAAGAAAGTGATTTTCTCGGCGAGTTAAGCATTTTGAGTAATTTGCCGATTGGTTTCAGAACGGCTTGCATTGAAATTTCCTATTTTTTCCAAACATTCATTGTGGGAACAAAGTGATTTTCTCGGCGAGTTAAGCATTTTGAGTAATTTGCCGATTGGTTTCAGAACGGCTTGCATCAAAATTTACTATTGTTTGCCAGCCATTGATTGTGAAAAAAAACTGATTTTCTCCGCGAGTTAAGCATTTTGAGTAATTTGGCGATTGGTTTCAGAACGACTTGCATCAAAATTAACTATTTTTTGCGAGACATTCAGTGTGGGGAAAAAAGTGATTTTTCTCGGCGCGTTAAGCATTTTGAGTAATTTGCCGATCGGTTTCAGAACGGCTTGCATTGAAATTTACTATTTTTTGCCAGACATTCATTGTGGGAAAAAGGTGATTTGTCGATCGGTTTCAGAACGGCATGCATTGAAATTTACTATTTTTTGCCAGACATTCATTGTGGGAAAAAGGTGATTTTCTCGGCGAGTTAAGCATTTTGAGTAATTTGCCGGTTGGTTTCAGAACGGCTTGCATCACAATTAACTATTTTTTGCCAGGCGTTCATTGTGGAACAAAAGTGATTTTCTCGGCGAGTTAAGCATTTTGAGTAATTTGCCGATTGGTTTCAGAACGGCTTCCAACACAATTAACTATTTTTTGCCAGGCATTCATTTTGTACAAAAGTGATTTTCCCGGCGAGTTAAGCATTTTCAGTAGTTTACCGATGCTTTCAGAACGGCTTGCATTAAAATTTACTATTTTTTGCCAGACATTCATTGTGGGGAAAAAAGTGATTTTCTCGGCGAGTTAAGCATTTTGAGTAATTTGCTGATTGGTATCAGAACGTCTTGCGTCAAAATTAACTATTTTTGCCAGGCAATCATGTGGAAAGAAAGTGATTTTCTCGGCGAGTTAAGCATTTTGAGTAATTTGCCGATTGGTTTCAGAACGGCTTGCGTCACAATTTACTATTTTTTGCCAGACATTCATTGTGGAAAAAAAGTGATTTTCTCGGCGAGTTAAGCATTTTGACCATTTTGCCGATTGTTTTCAGAACGGCTTGCATTGAAATTTACTATTTTTTGCCAGACATTCATTGTGGGAAAAAAGTGATTTTCTCGGCGAGTTAAGCATTTTGAGTAAGTTGCCGATTGGTTTCAGAACGGCTTGCATCACAATTTACTATTTTTTGCCAGGCGTTCATTGTGGAACAAAAGTGATTTTCTCGGCGAGTTAAGCATTTTGAGTAATTTGCCGATTGGTTTCAGAACGTCTTGCATCAAAATTAACTATTGTTTGCCAGACATTCATTTGGGAAAAAAGTGATATTCTCGGCGAGTTAAGCATTTTGAGTAATTTGCTGATTGGTATCAGAACGTCTTGCGTCAAAATTACTATTTTTTGCCAGACATTCATTGTGGAACAAAAGTGATTTTCACGGCGAGTTAAGCATTTTGAGAAATTCGCCGATCGCTTTCAGAACGGCTTGCACCAAATTTAACTATTTTTGCCAGACAATAATGTGCAAAGAAAGTGATTTTCTCGGCGAGTTAAGCATTTTGAGTAATTTGCCGATTATTTCAGAACGGCTTGCATTGAAATTTCCTATTTTTTGCAAGACATTCATTGTGGAACAAAAGTGATTTTCTCGGCGAGTTAAGCATTTTGAGTAATTTGCCGATTGGTTTTAGAACGGCTTGCATTAAAATTTACTCTTTTTTCCAAACATTCATTGTGGGAACGAAGTGATTTTCTCGGCGAGTTAAGCATTTTGGGTAATTTGCCGATTGGTTTCAGAACGGCTTGCATTAAAATTTACTATTTTTTGCCAGACATTCATTGTGGGGAAAAAAGTGATTTTCTCGGCGAGTTAAGCATTTTGAGTAATTTGCTGATTGGTACCAGAACGTCTTGCGTCAAAATTAACTATTTTTGCCAGGCAATCATGTGGAAAGAAAGTGATTTTCTCGGCGAGTTAAGCATTTTGAGTAATTTGCCGATTGGTTTCAGAACGGCTTGCATTGAAATTTCCTATTTTTTCCAAACATTCATTGTGGGAACAAAGTGATTTTCTCGGCGAGTTAAGCATTTTGAGTAATTTGCCGATTGGTTTCAGAACGGCTTGCATCAAAATTTACTATTGTTTGCCAGCCATTGATTGTGAAAAAAAACTGATTTTCTCCGCGAGTTAAGCATTTTGAGTAATTTGCCGGTTGGTTTCAGAACGGCTTGCATCACAATTAACTATTTTTTGCCAGGCGTTCATTGTGGAACAAAAGTGATTTTCTCGGCGAGTTAAGCATTTTGAGTAATTTGCCGATTGGTTTCAGAACGGCTTCCAACACAATTAACTATTTTTTGCCAGGCATTCATTTTGTACAAAAGTGATTTTCCCGGCGAGTTAAGCATTTTCAGTAGTTTACCGATGCTTTCAGAACGGCTTGCATTAAAATTTACTATTTTTTGCCAGACATTCATTGTGGGGAAAAAAGTGATTTTCTCGGCGAGTTAAGCATTTTGAGTAATTTGCTGATTGGTATCAGAACGTCTTGCGTCAAAATTAACTATTTTTGCCAGGCAATCATGTGGAAAGAAAGTGATTTTCTCGGCGAGTTAAGCATTTTGAGTAATTTGCCGATTGGTTTCAGAACGGCTTGCGTCACAATTTACTATTTTTTGCCAGACATTCATTGTGGAAAAAAAGTGATTTTCTCGGCGAGTTAAGCATTTTGACCATTTTGCCGATTGTTTTCAGAACGGCTTGCATTGAAATTTACTATTTTTTGCCAGTCATTCATTGTGGGAAAAAAGTGATTTTCTCGGCGAGTTAAGCATTTTGAGTAAGTTGCCGATTGGTTTCAGAACGGCTTGCATCACAATTTACTATTTTTTGCCAGGCGTTCATTGTGGAACAAAAGTGATTTTCTCGGTGAGTTAAGCATTTTGAGTAATTTGCCGATTGGTTTCAGAACGTCTTGCATCAAAATTAACTATTGTTTGCCAGACATTCATTTGGGAAAAAAGTGATATTCTCGGCGAGTTAAGCATTTTGAGTAATTTGCTGATTGGTATCAGAACGTCTTGCGTCAAAATTACTATTTTTTGCCAGACATTCATTGTGGAACAAAAGTGATTTTCACGGCGAGTTAAGCATTTTGAGAAATTCGCCGATCGCTTTCAGAACGGCTTGCACCAAATTTAACTATTTTTGCCAGACAATAATGTGCAAAGAAAGTGATTTTCTCGGCGAGTTAAGCATTTTGAGTAATTTGCCGATTATTTCAGAACGGCTTGCATTGAAATTTCCTATTTTTTGCAAGACATTCATTGTGGAACAAAAGTGATTTTCTCGGCGAGTTAAGCATTTTGAGTAATTTGCCGATTGGTTTTAGAACGGCTTGCATTAAAATTTACTCTTTTTTCCAAACATTCATTGTGGGAACGAAGTGATTTTCTCGGCGAGTTAAGCATTTTGGGTAATTTGCCGATTGGTTTCAGAACGGCTTGCATTAAAATTTACTATTTTTTGCCAGACATTCATTGTGGGGAAAAAAGTGATTTTCTCGGCGAGTTAAGCATTTTGAGTAATTTGCTGATTGGTACCAGAACGTCTTGCGTCAAAATTAACTATTTTTGCCAGGCAATCATGTGGAAAGAAAGTGATTTTCTCGGCGAGTTAAGCATTTTGAGTAATTTGCCGATTGGTTTCAGAACGGCTTGCATTGAAATTTCCTATTTTTTCCAAACATTCATTGTGGGAACAAAGTGATTTTCTCGGCGAGTTAAGCATTTTGAGTAATTTGCCGATTGGTTTCAGAACGGCTTGCATCAAAATTTACTATTGTTTGCCAGCCATTGATTGTGAAAAAAAACTGATTTTCTCCGCGAGTTAAGCATTTTGAGTAATTTGGCGATTGGTTTCAGAACGACTTGCATCAAAATTAACTATTTTTTGCGAGACATTCAGTGTGGGGAAAAAAGTGATTTTTCTCGGCGCGTTAAGCATTTTGAGTAATTTGCCGATCGGTTTCAGAACGGCTTGCATTGAAATTTACTATTTTTTGCCAGACATTCATTGTGGGAAAAAGGTGATTTGTCGATCGGTTTCAGAACGGCATGCATTGAAATTTACTATTTTTTGCCAGACATTCATTGTGGGAAAAAGGTGATTTTCTCGGCGAGTTAAGCATTTTGAGTAATTTGCCGGTTGGTTTCAGAACGGCTTGCATCACAATTAACTATTTTTTGCCAGGCGTTCATTGTGGAACAAAAGTGATTTTCTCGGCGAGTTAAGCATTTTGAGTAATTTGCCGATTGGTTTCAGAACGGCTTCCAACACAATTAACTATTTTTTGCCAGGCATTCATTTTGTACAAAAGTGATTTTCCCGGCGAGTTAAGCATTTTCAGTAGTTTACCGATGCTTTCAGAACGGCTTGCATTAAAATTTACTATTTTTTGCCAGACATTCATTGTGGGGAAAAAAGTGATTTTCTCGGCGAGTTAAGCATTTTGAGTAATTTGCTGATTGGTATCAGAACGTCTTGCGTCAAAATTAACTATTTTTGCCAGGCAATCATGTGGAAAGAAAGTGATTTTCTCGGCGAGTTAAGCATTTTGAGTAATTTGCCGATTGGTTTCAGAACGGCTTGCGTCACAATTTACTATTTTTTGCCAGACATTCATTGTGGAAAAAAAGTGATTTTCTCGGCGAGTTAAGCATTTTGACCATTTTGCCGATTGTTTTCAGAACGGCTTGCATTGAAATTTACTATTTTTTGCCAGACATTCATTGTGGGAAAAAAGTGATTTTCTCGGCGAGTTAAGCATTTTGAGTAAGTTGCCGATTGGTTTCAGAACGGCTTGCATCACAATTTACTAGTTTTTGCCAGGCGTTCATTGTGGAACAAAAGTGATTTTCTCGGTGAGTTAAGCATTTTGAGTAATTTGCCGATTGGTTTCAGAACGTCTTGCATCAAAATTAACTATTGTTTGCCAGACATTCATTTGGGAAAAAAGTGATATTCTCGGCGAGTTAAGCATTTTGAGTAATTTGCTGATTGGTATCAGAACGTCTTGCGTCAAAATTACTATTTTTTGCCAGACATTCATTGTGGAACAAAAGTGATTTTCACGGCGAGTTAAGCATTTTGAGAAATTCGCCGATCGCTTTCAGAACGGCTTGCACCAAATTTAACTATTTTTGCCAGACAATAATGTGCAAAGAAAGTGATTTTCTCGGCGAGTTAAGCATTTTGAGTAATTTGCCGATTATTTCAGAACGGCTTGCATTGAAATTTCCTATTTTTTGCAAGACATTCATTGTGGAACAAAAGTGATTTTCTCGGCGAGTTAAGCATTTTGAGTAATTTGCCGATTGGTTTTAGAACGGCTTGCATTAAAATTTACTCTTTTTTCCAAACATTCATTGTGGGAACGAAGTGATTTTCTCGGCGAGTTAAGCATTTTGGGTAATTTGCCGATTGGTTTCAGAACGGCTTGCATTAAAATTTACTATTTTTTGCCAGACATTCATTGTGGGGAAAAAAGTGATTTTCTCGGCGAGTTAAGCATTTTGAGTAATTTGCTGATTGGTACCAGAACGTCTTGCGTCAAAATTAACTATTTTTGCCAGGCAATCATGTGGAAAGAAAGTGATTTTCTCGGCGAGTTAAGCATTTTGAGTAATTTGCCGATTGGTTTCAGAACGGCTTGCATTGAAATTTCCTATTTTTTCCAAACATTCATTGTGGGAACAAAGTGATTTTCTCGGCGAGTTAAGCATTTTGAGTAATTTGCCGATTGGTTTCAGAACGGCTTGCATCAAAATTTACTATTGTTTGCCAGCCATTGATTGTGAAAAAAAACTGATTTTCTCCGCGAGTTAAGCATTTTGAGTAATTTGGCGATTGGTTTCAGAACGACTTGCATCAAAATTAACTATTTTTTGCGAGACATTCAGTGTGGGGAAAAAAGTGATTTTTCTCGGCGCGTTAAGCATTTTGAGTAATTTGCCGATCGGTTTCAGAACGGCTTGCATTGAAATTTACTATTTTTTGCCAGACATTCATTGTGGGAAAAAGGTGATTTGTCGATCGGTTTCAGAACGGCATGCATTGAAATTTACTATTTTTTGCCAGACATTCATTGTGGGAAAAAGGTGATTTTCTCGGCGAGTTAAGCATTTTGAGTAATTTGCCGGTTGGTTTCAGAACGGCTTGCATCACAATTAACTATTTTTTGCCAGGCGTTCATTGTGGAACAAAAGTGATTTTCTCGGCGAGTTAAGCATTTTGAGTAATTTGCCGATTGGTTTCAGAACGGCTTCCAACACAATTAACTATTTTTTGCCAGGCATTCATTTTGTACAAAAGTGATTTTCCCGGCGAGTTAAGCATTTTCAGTAGTTTACCGATGCTTTCAGAACGGCTTGCATTAAAATTTACTATTTTTTGCCAGACATTCATTGTGGGGAAAAAAGTGATTTTCTCGGCGAGTTAAGCATTTTGAGTAATTTGCTGATTGGTATCAGAACGTCTTGCGTCAAAATTAACTATTTTTGCCAGGCAATCATGTGGAAAGAAAGTGATTTTCTCGGCGAGTTAAGCATTTTGAGTAATTTGCCGATTGGTTTCAGAACGGCTTGCGTCACAATTTACTATTTTTTGCCAGACATTCATTGTGGAAAAAAAGTGATTTTCTCGGCGAGTTAAGCATTTTGACCATTTTGCCGATTGTTTTCAGAACGGCTTGCATTGAAATTTACTATTTTTTGCCAGACATTCATTGTGGGAAAAAAGTGATTTTCTCGGCGAGTTAAGCATTTTGAGTAAGTTGCCGATTGGTTTCAGAACGGCTTGCATCACAATTTACTATTTTTTGCCAGGCGTTCATTGTGGAACAAAAGTGATTTTCTCGGTGAGTTAAGCATTTTGAGTAATTTGCCGATTGGTTTCAGAACGTCTTGCATCAAAATTAACTATTGTTTGCCAGACATTCATTTGGGAAAAAAGTGATATTCTCGGCGAGTTAAGCATTTTGAGTAATTTGCTGATTGGTATCAGAACGTCTTGCGTCAAAATTACTATTTTTTGCCAGACATTCATTGTGGAACAAAAGTGATTTTCACGGCGAGTTAAGCATTTTGAGAAATTCGCCGATCGCTTTCAGAACGGCTTGCACCAAATTTAACTATTTTTGCCAGACAATAATGTGCAAAGAAAGTGATTTTCTCGGCGAGTTAAGCATTTTGAGTAATTTGCCGATTATTTCAGAACGGCTTGCATTGAAATTTCCTATTTTTTGCAAGACATTCATTGTGGAACAAAAGTGATTTTCTCGGCGAGTTAAGCATTTTGAGTAATTTGCCGATTGGTTTTAGAACGGCTTGCATTAAAATTTACTCTTTTTTCCAAACATTCATTGTGGGAACGAAGTGATTTTCTCGGCGAGTTAAGCATTTTGAGTAATTTGCCGATTGGTTTCAGAACGGCTTGCATTAAAATTTACTATTTTTTGCCAGACATTCATTGTGGGGAAAAAAGTGATTTTCTCGGCGAGTTAAGCATTTTGAGTAATTTGCTGATTGGTACCAGAACGTCTTGCGTCAAAATTAACTATTTTTGCCAGGCAATCATGTGGAAAGAAAGTGATTTTCTCGGCGAGTTAAGCATTTTGAGTAATTTGCCGATTGGTTTCAGAACGGCTTGCATTGAAATTTCCTATTTTTTCCAAACATTCATTGTGGGAACAAAGTGATTTTCTCGGCGAGTTAAGCATTTTGAGTAATTTGCCGATTGGTTTCAGAACGGCTTGCATCAAAATTTACTATTGTTTGCCAGCCATTGATTGTGAAAAAAAACTGATTTTCTCCGCGAGTTAAGCATTTTGAGTAATTTGGCGATTGGTTTCAGAACGACTTGCATCAAAATTAACTATTTTTTGCGAGACATTCAGTGTGGGGAAAAAAGTGATTTTTCTCGGCGCGTTAAGCATTTTGAGTAATTTGCCGATCGGTTTCAGAACGGCTTGCATTGAAATTTACTATTTTTTGCCAGACATTCATTGTGGAACAAAAGTGATTTTCTCGGCGAGTTAGGCATTTTGAGTAATTTGCCGATTGGTTTCAGAACGGCTTGCGTCACAATTTACTATTTTTTGCCAGACATTCATTGTGGAAAAAAAGTGATTTTCTCGGCGAGTTAAGCATTTTGACCATTTTGCCGATTGTTTTCAGAACGGCTTGCATTGAAATTTACTATTTTTTGCCAGACATTCATTGTGGGAAAAAAGTGATTTTCTCGGCGAGTTAAGCATTTTGAGTAATTTGCCGATTGGTTTCAGAACGGCTTGCATCACAATTTACTATTTTTTGCCAGGCGTTCATTGTGGAACAAAAGTGATTTTCTCGGCGAGTTAAGCATTTAGAGTAATTTGCCGATTGGTTTCAGAACGTCTTGCATCAAAATTAACTATTGTTTGCCAGACATTCATTTGGGAAAAAAGTGATATTCTCGGCGAGTTAAGCATTTTGAGTAATTTGCTGATTGGTATCAGAACGTCTTGCGTCAAAATTACTATTTTTTGCCAGACATTCATTGTGGAACAAAAGTGATTTTCTCGGCGAGTTAAGCATTTTGAGAAATTCGCCGATCGCTTTCAGAACGGCTTGCATCAAATTTAACTATTTTTGCCAGACAATAATGTGCAAAGAAAGTGATTTTCTCGGCGAGTTAAGCATTTTGAGTAATTTGCCGATTATTTCAGAACGGCTTGCATTGAAATTTACTATTTTTTGCCAGACATTCATCGTGGGAAAAAGGTGATTTGTCGATCGGTTTCAGAACGGCATGCATTGAAATTTACTATTTTTTGCCAGACATTCATTGTGGGAAAAAGGTGATTTTCTCGGCGAGTTAAGCATTTTGAGTAATTTGCCGGTTGGTTTCAGAACGGCTTGCATCACAATTAACTATTTTTTGCCAGGCGTTCATTGTGGAACAAAAGTGATTTTCTCGGCGAGTTAAGCATTTTGAGTAATTTGCCGATTGGTTTCAGAACGGCTTCCAACACAATTAACTATTTTTTGCCAGGCATTCATTTTGTACAAAAGTGATTTTCCCGGCGAGTTAAGCATTTTCAGTAGTTTACCGATGCTTTCAGAACGGCTTGCATTAAAATTTACTATTTTTTGCCAGACATTCATTGTGGGGAAAAAAGTGATTTTCTCGGCGAGTTAAGCATTTTGAGTAATTTGCTGATTGGTATCAGAACGACTTGCGTCAAAATTAACTATTTTTGCCAGGCAATCATGTGGAAAGAAAGTGATTTTCTCGGCGAGTTAAGCATTTTGAGTAATTTGCCGATTGGTTTCAGAACGGCTTGCGTCACAATTTACTATTTTTTACCAGACATTCATTGTGGAAAAAAAGTGATTTTCTCGGCGAGTTAAGCATTTTGACCATTTTGCCGATTGTTTTCAGAACGGCTTGCATTGAAATTTACTATTTTTTGCCAGACATTCATTGTGGGAAAAAAGTGATTTTCTCGGCGAGTTAAGCATTTTGAGTAAGTTGCCGATTGGTTTCAGAACGGCTTGCATCACAATTTACTATTTTTTGCCAGGCGTTCATTGTGGAACAAAAGTGATTTTCTCGGCGAGTTAAGCATTTTGAGTAATTTGCCGATTGGTTTCAGAACGTCTTGCATCAAAATTAACTATTGTTTGCCAGACATTCATTTGGGAAAAAAGTGATATTCTCGGCGAGTTAAGCATTTTGAGTAATTTGCTGATTGGTATCAGAACGTCTTGCGTCAAAATTACTATTTTTTGCCAGACATTCATTGTGGAACAAAAGTGATTTTCACGGCGAGTTAAGCATTTTGAGAAATTCGCCGATCGCTTTCAGAACGGCTTGCACCAAATTTAACTATTTTTGCCAGACAATAATGTGCAAAGAAAGTGATTTTCTCGGCGAGTTAAGCATTTTGAGTAATTTGCCGATTATTTCAGAACGGCTTGCATTGAAATTTCCTATTTTTTGCAAGACATTCATTGTGGAACAAAAGTGATTTTCTCGGCGAGTTAAGCATTTTGAGTAATTTGCCGATTGGTTTTAGAACGGCTTGCATTAAAATTTACTCTTTTTTCCAAACATTCATTGTGGGAACGAAGTGATTTTCTCGGCGAGTTAAGCATTTTGAGTAATTTGCCGATTGGTTTCAGAACGGCTTGCATTGAAATTAACTATTTTTTGCCAGACATTCATTGTGGAACAAAAGTGATTTTCTCGGCGAGTTAAGCATTTTGAGTAATTGCCGGTTGGTTTCAGAACGGCTTGCATTAAAATTTACTATTTTTTGCAAGACATTCATTGTGGCAAGAAAATGATTTTCTCGGCGAGTTATGCATTTTGAGTAATTTGCCGATTAGTTTCAGAACTTCTTGAATATAAATTAACTATTGTTTGCCAGACATTGATTGTGAAAATAAATTGATTTTCTCCGCGAGTTAAGCATTTTGAGTAATTTGACGATTGGTTTCAGAACGGCTTGCATTGAAATTAACTATTTTTTGCCAGACATTCATTGTGGAACAAAAGTGATGTTCTCGGCGAGTTAAGCATTTTGAGTAATTTGCCGATTGGTTTCAGAACGACTTGCATCACAATTTACTATTTTTTCCAGACATTCATTGTGGAACAAAAGTGATTTTCTCGGCGAGTTAAGCATTTTGAGCATTTTGCCGATTGTTTTCAGAACGGCTTGCATTGAAATTTACTATTTTTTGCCAGACATTCATTGTGGGAAAAAGGTGATTTTCTCGGCGAGTTGAGCATTTTGAGTAATTTGCCGATTGGTTTCAGAACGGCTTGCAACACAATTAACTATATTTTGCCAGGCATTCATTGTGGAACAAAAGTGATTTTCTCGGCGAGTTAAGCATTTTGAGTAGTTTGCCAGGCATTCATTGTGGAACAAAAGTGATTTTCTCGGCGAGTTATGCATTTTGAGTAATTTGCCGATTAGTTTCAGAACTTCTTGAGTAAAAATTAACTATTGTTTGCCAGACATTGATTGTGAAAATAAATTGATTTTCTCCGCGAGTGAAGCATTTTGAGTAATTTGCCGATTGGTTTCAGAACGGCTTGCATTGAAATTAACTATTTTTTGCCAGACATTCATTGTGGAACAAAAGTGATTTTCTCGGCGAGTTAAGCATTTTGAGTAATTGCCGGTTGGTTTCAGAACGGCTTGCATCAAAATTAACTATTGTTTGCCAGACATTCATTTGGGAAAAAAGTGATATTCTCGGCGAGTTAAGCATTTTGAGTAATTTGCTGATTGGTATCAGAACGTCTTGCGTCAAAATTACTATTTTTTGCCAGACATTCATTGTGGAACAAAAGTGATTTTCACGGCGAGTTAAGCATTTTGAGAAATTCGCCGATCGCTTTCAGAACGGCTTGCACCAAATTTAACTATTTTTGCCAGACAATAATGTGCAAAGAAAGTGATTTTCTCGGCGAGTTAAGCATTTTGAGTAATTTGCCGATTATTTCAGAACGGCTTGCATTGAAATTTCCTATTTTTTGCAAGACATTCATTGTGGAACAAAAGTGATTTTCTCGGCGAGTTAAGCATTTTGAGTAATTTGCCGATTGGTTTTAGAACGGCTTGCATTAAAATTTACTCTTTTTTCCAAACATTCATTGTGGGAACGAAGTGATTTTCTCGGCGAGTTAAGCATTTTGAGTAATTTGCCGATTGGTTTCAGAACGGCTTGCATTGAAATTAACTATTTTTTGCCAGACATTCATTGTGGAACAAAAGTGATTTTCTCGGCGAGTTAAGCATTTTGAGTAATTGCCGGTTGGTTTCAGAACGGCTTGCATTAAAATTTACTATTTTTTGCAAGACATTCATTGTGGCAAGAAAATGATTTTCTCGGCGAGTTATGCATTTTGAGTAATTTGCCGATTGGTTTCAGAACTTCTTGAATATAAATTAACTATTGTTTGCCAGACATTGATTGTGAAAATAAATTGATTTTCTCCGCGAGTTAAGCATTTTGAGTAATTTGACGATTGGTTTCAGAACGGCTTGCATTGAAATTAACTATTTTTTGCTAGACATTCATTGTGGAACAAAAGTGATGTTCTCGGCGAGTTAAGCATTTTGAGTAATTTGCCGATTGGTTTCAGAACGACTTGCATCACAATTTACTATTTTTTCCAGACATTCATTGTGGAACAAAAGTGATTTTCTCGGCGAGTTAAGCATTTTGAGCATTTTGCCGATTGTTTTCAGAACGGCTTGCATTGAAATTTACTATTTTTTGCCAGACATTCATTGTGGGAAAAAGGTGATTTTCTCGGCGAGTTAAGCATTTTGAGTAATTTGCCGATTGGTTTCAGAACGGCTTGCAACACAATTAACTATATTTTGCCAGGCATTCATTGTGGAACAAAAGTGATTTTCTCGGCGAGTTAAGCATTTTGAGTAGTTTGCCAGGCATTCATTGTGGAACAAAAGTGATTTTCTCGGCGAGTTATGCATTTTGAGTAATTTGCCGATTGGTTTCAGAACTTCTTGAGTAAAAATTAACTATTGTTTGCCAGACATTGATTGTGAAAATAAATTGATTTTCTCCGCGAGTGAAGCATTTTGAGTAATTTGCCGATTGGTTTCAGAACGGCTTGCATTGAAATTAACTATTTTTTGCCAGACATTCATTGTGGAACAAAAGTGATTTTCTCGGCGAGTTAAGCATTTTGAGTAATTGCCGGTTGGTTTCAGAACGGCTTGCATTAAAATTTACTATTTTTTGCAAGACATTCATTGTGGCAAGAAAATGATTTTCTCGGCGAGTTATGCATTTTGAGTAATTTGCCGATTGGTTTCAGAACTTCTTGAATAAAAATTAACTATTGTTTGCCAGACATTGATTGTGAAAATAAATTGATTTTCTCCGCGAGTTAAGCATTTTGAGTAATTTGCCGATTGGTTTCAGAACGGCTTGCATTGAAATTAACTATTTTTGCCAGACATTCATTGTGGAACAAAAGTGATGTTCTCGGCGAGTTAAGCATTTTGAGTAATTTGCCGATTGGTTTCAGAACGACTTGCATCACAATTTATTATTTTTTGCCAGACATTCATTGTGGAACAAAATTGATTTTCTCCGCGAGTTAAGCATTTTGAGTAATTTGCCGATTGGTTTCAGAACGGCTTGCAACACAATTAACTATTTTTTGCCAGGCATTCATTGTGGAACAAAAGTGATTTTCTCGGCGAGTTGAGCATTTTGAGTAGTTTGCCGATTGCTTTCAGAACGGCTTGCATTGAAATTTACTATTTTTTGCCAGACATTCATTGTGGGAAAAAAGTAATTTTCTCGGCGAGTTAAGCATTTTGAGTAATTTGCCGATTGGTTTCAGAACGGCTTGCAATTAACTATTTTTTGCCTGGCATTCATTGTGGAACAAAAGTGATTTTCTCAGCGAGTTAAGCATTTTGAGCAATTTGCCGATTGGTTTCAGAACGGTTTGCATCACAATTAACTATTTTTTGCCAGACATTCATTGTTGAAAAATACAGATTTTCTCCGCGAGTTATGCGTTTTGAGTAATTTGCCGGTTGGTTTCAGACAGCTTGCATTAAAATGTACTACTTTTTGCCAGACATTCATTGTGGCAAGAAAGTGATTTTATCAGCGAATTAAGCATTTTGAGTAATTTGCCGATTGGTTTCAGAAGGTCTTGCATCAAAATTAACCATTGTTTGCCAGCCATTCATTTGGGGAAAAAAGTGATTTTCTCGGCGAGTTCAGCATTTTGAGTAATTTGCTGATTGGTTTCAGAACGACTTGCATCAAAATTAACTATTTTTTGCGAGACATTCATTGTCGGGAAAAAAGTAATTTTCTCGGCGCGTTAAGCATTTTGAGAAATTTGCCGATTGGTTTCAGAACGGCTTGCATTGAAATTAACTATTTTTTGCATATTTTGCCGATTGGTTTCAGGTCGGGTTGCATCACAATTAACTATTTTTTTGCCAGACATTCATTGTGGAACAAAAGTGATTTTCTCGGCGAGTTAAACATTTTGAGTAGTTTGCCGATTACTTTCAGAACGGCTTGCATTGAAATTTACTATTTTTTGCCAGACATTCATTGTGGGGAAAAAAGTGATTTTCTCGGCGAGTTAAGCATTTTGAGTAATTCGCCGATCGCTTTCAGAACGGCTTGCATCAAAATTAACTATTTTTGCCAGACAATCATGTGGAAAGAAAGTGATTTTCTCGGCGAGTTAAGCATTTTGAGTAATTTGCCGATTGGTTTCAGAACGGCTTGCATTGAAATTTCCTATTTTTTGCAAGACATTCATTGTGGAACAAAAGTGATTTTCTCGGCGAGTTAAGCATTTTGAGTAATTTGCCGATTGGTTTTAGAACGGCTTGCATTAAAATTTACTCTTTTTTCCAAACATTCATTGTGGGAACGAAGTGATTTTCTCGGCGCGTTAAGCATTTTGAGTAATTTGCCGATCGGTTTCAGAACGGCTTGCATTGAAATTTACTATTTTTTGCCAGACATTCATTGTGGAACAAAAGTGATTTTCTCGGCGAGTTAGGCATTTTGAATAATTTGCCGATTGGTTCAGAACGGCTTGCATCACAATTTACTATTTCTTGCCAGACATTCATTGTGGAACAAAAGTGATTTTCTCGGCGAGTTAAGCATTTTGAGTAATTTGCCGATTGGTTTCAGAACGGCTTGCATCACAATTAACTATTTTTTGCCAGGCGTTCATTGTGGAACAAAAGTGATTTTCTCGGCGAGTTAAGCATTTTGAGTAATTTGCCGATTGATTTGAGATCGGCTTCCAACACAATTAACTATTTTTTGCCAGGCATTCATTGTTGAAAAAAACTGATTTTCTCGGCGAGTTATGCATTTTGAGTAATTTGCCGGTTGGTTTCAGAACAGCTTGCATTAAAATGTACTACTTTTTGCCAGGCATTCATTGTGGCAAGAAAGTGATTTTCTCAGCGAGTTAAGCATTTTGAGTAATTTGCCGATTGGTTTCAGAACGTCTTGCATCAATATTAACTATTGTTTGCCAGACATTCATTTGGGAAAAAAAGTGATTTTCTCGGCGAGTTAAGCATTTTGAGCAATTTGCTGATTGGTTTCAGAACGGCTTGCATTGAAATTTCCTATTTTTTGCCAGACATTCATTGTGAAACATAAGTGATTTTCTCGGCGAGTTAAGCATTTTGAGTAATTCGCCGATCGCTTTCAGAACGGCTTGCATCAAAATTACTATTTTTTGCCAGTCATTCATTGTGGGAAAAAGGTGATTTTCTTGGCGAGTTAAGCATTTTGAGTAATTTGCCGATTGGTTTCAGAACAGCTTGCATCACAATTAACTATTTTTTGCCAGGCGTTCATTGTGGAACAAAATTGATTTTCTCGGCGAGTGAAGCATTTTGAGTAATTTGCCTATTGGTTTCAGAACGGCTTGCAACACAATTAACTATTTTTTGCCAGGCATTCATTGTGGAACAAAAGTGATTTTCTCGGCGAGTTAAGCATTTTCAGTAGTTTGCCGATTGCTATCAGTACGGCTTGCATTGAAATTTACTATTTTTTGCCAGACATTCATTGTGGGAAAAAAGTAATTTTCTCGGCGATTTAAGCATTTTGAGTAATTCGCCGATCGCTTTCAGAACGGCTTGCATCAAAATTAACTATTTTTGCCAGACAATCATGTGGAAAGAAATTGATTTTCTCGGCGAGTTAAGAATTTTGAGTAATTTGCCGATTGGTTTCAGAACGGCTTGCGTCAAAATTACTATTTTTTGCCAGTCATTCATTATGGGGAAAAAAGTGATTTTCTCGGCGCGTTAAGCATTTTGAGTAATTTGCCGATCGGTTTCAGAACGGCTTGCATTGAAATTTACTATTTTTTGCCAGACATTCATTGTGGGAAAAAGGTGATTTTCTTGGCGAGTTAAGCATTTTGAGTAATTTGCCGATTGGTTTCAGAACGGCTTGCATCACAATTAACTATTTTTTGACAGGCGTTCATTGTGGAACGAAATTGATTTTCTCGGCGAGTGAAGCATTTTGAGTAATTTGCCTATTGGTTTCAGAACGGCTTGCAACACAATTAACTATTTTTTGCCAGGCATTCATTGTGGAACAAAAGTGATTTTCTCGGCGAGTTAAGCATTTTCAGTAGTTTGCCGATTGCTATCAGTACGGCTTGCATCAAAATTAACTATTTTTGCCAGACAATCATGTGGAAAGAAATTGATTTTCTCGGCGAGTTAAGAATTTTGAGTAATTTGCCGATTGGTTTCAGAACGGCTTGCGTCAAAATTACTATTTTTTGCCAGTCATTCATTATGGGGAAAAAAGTGATTTTCTCGGCGCGTTAAGCATTTTGAGTAATTTGCCGATCGGTTTCAGAACGGCTTGCATTGAAATTTACTATTTTTTGCCAGACATTCATTGTGGGAAAAAGGTGATTTTCTTGGCGATTTAAGCATTTTGAGTAATTTGCCGATTGGTTTCAGAACGGCTTGCATCACAATTAACTATTTTTTGCCAGGCGTTCATTGTGGAGCGAAATTGATTTTCTCGGCGAGTGAAGCATTTTGAGTAATTTGCCTATTGGTTTCAGAACGGCTTGCAACACAATTAACTATTTTTTGCCAGGCATTCATTGTGGAACAAAAGTGATTTTCTCGGCGAGTTAAGCATTTTCAGTAGTTTGCCGATTGCTATCAGTACGGCTTGCATCAAAATTAACTATTTTTGCCAGACAATCATGTGGAAAGAAATTGATTTTCTCGGCGAGTTAAGAATTTTGAGTAATTTGCCGATTGTTTTCAGAACGGCTTGCATTGAAATTTCCTATTTTTTGCAACACATTCATTGTGGAACAAAAGTGATTTTCTCGGCGAGTTAAGCAGTTTGAGTAATTTGCCGATTGGTTTTAGAACGGCTTGCATTAAAATTTACTCTTATTTCCAAACATTCATAGTGGGAACGAAGTGATTTTCTCGGCGAGTTAAGCATTTTGAGTAATTTGCCGATTGGTTTCAGAACGGCTTGCATCAAAATTTACTATTTTATGCCAGACATTCATTGTGGAACAAAAGTGATTTTCTCGGCGAGTTAGGCATGTTGAGTAATTTGCCGATTGGTTCAGAACTGCTTGCATCACAATTTACTATTTTTTGCCAGACATTCATTGTGGAACAAAAGTGATTTTCTCGGCGAGTTAAGCATTTTGAGCATTTTGCCGATTGTTTTCAGAACGGCTTGCATTGAAATTTACTATTTTTTGCCAGACATTCATTGTGGGAAAAAGGTGATTTTCTTGGCGAGTTAAGCATTTTGAGTAATTTGCCGATTGGTTTCAGAACGGCTTGCATCACAATTAACTATTTTTTGCCAGGCGTTCATTGTGGAACAAAATTGATTTTCTCGGCGAGTGAAGCATTTTGAGTAATTTGCCTATTGGTTTCAGAACGGCTTGCAACACAATTAACTATTTTTTGCCAGGCATTCATTGTGGAACAAAAGTGATTTTCTCGGCGAGTTAAGCATTTTCAGTAGTTTGCCGATTGCTATCAGTACGGCTTGCATTGAAATTTACTATTTTTTGCCAGACATTCATTGTGGGAAAAAAGTAATTTTCTCGGCGATTTAAGCATTTTGAGTAATTCGCCGATCGCTTTCAGAACGGCTTGCATCAAAATTAACTATTTTTGCCAGACAATCATGTGGAAAGAAATTGATTTTCTCGGCGAGTTAAGCATTTTGAGTAATTTGCCGATTGGTTTCAGAACGGCTTGCATTGAAATTTCCTATTTTTTGCAACACATTCATTGTGGAACAAAAGTGATTTTCTCGGCGAGTTAAGCAGTTTGAGTAATTTGCCGATTGGTTTTAGAACGGCTTGCATTAAAGTTTACTCTTATTTCCAAACATTCATAGTGGGAACGAAGTGATTTTCTCGGCGAGTTAAGCATTTTGAGTAATTTGCCGATTGGTTTCAGAACGGCTTGCATCAAAATTTACTATTTTATGCCAGACATTCATTGTGGAACAAAAGCGATTTTCTCGGCGAGGTAAGTATTTTGAGTAATTTGCCGGTTGGTTTCAGAACGGCTTGCATTAAAATTTATTCTTTTTTGCAAGACATTCATTGTGGCAAGAAAATGATTTTCTCGGCGTGTTATGCATTTTGAGTAATTTGCCGATAGGTTTCAGAACTTCTTGAATCAAAATTAACTATTGTTTGCCAGACATTGATTGTGAAAAAAAAATGATTTTCTCCGCAAGTTAAGCATTTTGAGTAATTTGCCGATTGGTTTCAGAACGGCTTGCATTGAAATTAACTATTTTTTGCCAGACATTCATTGTGGAACAAAAGTGATTTTCTCGGCGAGTTAAGCATTTTGAGTAATTTGCCGATTGATTTCAGAACGACTTGCATCAAAATTAACTATTTTTTGCCAGACATTCATTGTGGGGGAAAAAGGTGATTTTCACGGCGCGTTAAGCATTTTGAGTAATTTGCCGATCGGTTTCAGAACGGTTTGCATTGAAATTTACTATTTTTTGCCAGACATTCATTGTGGAACAAAAGTGATTTTCTCGGCGAGTTAGGCATGTTGAGTAATTTTTCCGATTGGTTCAGAACGGCTTGCATCACAATTTACTATTTTTGCCAGGCATTCATTGTGGAACAAAAGTGATTTTCTCGGCGAGTTAAGCATTTTGAGCATTTTGCCGATTGTTTTCAGAACGGCTTGCATTGAAATTTACTATTTTTTGCCAGACATTCATTGTGGGAAAAGGGTGATTTTCTCGGCGAGTTAAGCATTTTGAGTAATTTGCCGATTGGTTTCAGGACGGCTTGCATCACAATTAACTATTGTTTGCCAGACATTCATTTGGGAAAAAAAAGTGATTTTCTCGGCGAGTTAAGCATTTTGAGTAATTTGCTGATTGGTATCAGAACGTCTTGCGTCAAAATTACTATTTTTGGCCGGACATTCATTGTGGGAAAAAGGTGATTTTCCCGGCGAGTTAAGCATTTTGAGTAATTTGCCGATTGGTTTCAGAACGGCTTGCATCACAATTAACTATTTTTGGCCAGACATTCATTGTGGGAAAAAGGTGATTTTCTCGGCGAGTTAAGCATTTTGCCGATTGGTTTCAGAACGGCTTGTATCACAATTAACTATTTTTTGCCAGGCGTTCATTGTGGAACAAAAGTGATTTTCTCGGCGAGTTAGGCATGTTGAGTAATTTGCCGATTGGTTTTAGAACGGCTTGCATTAAGATTTACTCTTATTTCCAAACATTTATTGTGGGAACGAAGTGATTTTCTCGGCGAGTTAAGCATTTTGAGTAATTTGCCGATTGGTTTCAGAACGGCTTGCATCAAAATTTACTATTTTATGCCAGACATTCATTGTGGAACAAAAGCGACTTTCTCGGCGAGTTAAGTATTTTGAGTAATTGGCCGGTTGGTTTCAGAACGGCTTGCATTAAAATTTATTATTTTTTGCAAGGCATTCATTGTGGCAAGAAAATGATTTTCTCGGCGTGTTATGCATTTTGAGTAATTTGCCGATTAGTTTCAGAACTTCTTGAATCAAAATTAACTATTGTTTGCCAGACATTGATTGTGAAAAAAAACTGATTTTCTCCGCGAGTTAAGCATTTTGAGTAATTTGCCGATTGGTTTCAGAACGGCTTGCATTGAAATTAACTATTTTTTGCCAGACATTCATTGTGGAACAAAAGTGGTTTTCTCGGCGAGTTAAGCATTTTGAGTAATTTGCCGATTGGTTTCAGAACGACTTGCATGAAAATTAACTATTTTTTGCGAGACATTCATTGTGGGGGAAAAAGGTGATTTTCACGGCGCGTTAAGCATTTTGAGTAATTTGCCGATTGGTTTCAGAATGGCTTGCATCACAATTAACTATTTTTTGCCAGGCGTTCATTGTGGAACAAAATTGATTTTCTCGGCGAGTGAAGCATTTTGAGTAATTTGCCTATTGGTTTCAGAACGGCTTGCAACACAATTAACTATTTTTTGCCAGGCATTCATTGTGGAACAAAAGTGATTTTCTCGTCGAGTTAAGCATTTTCAGTAGTTTGCCGATTGCTATCAGTACGGCTTGCATTGAAATTTACTATTTTTTGCCAGACATTCATTGTGGGAAAAAAGTAATTTTCTCGGCGATTTAAGCATTTTGAGTAATTCGCCGATCGCTTTCAGAACGGCTTGCATCAAAATTAACTATTTTTGCCAGACAATCATGTGGAAAGAAATTGATTTTCTCGGCGAGTTAAGCATTTTGAGTAATTTGCCGATTGGTTTCAGAACGGCTTGCATTGAAATTTCCTATTTTTTGCAACACATTCATTGTGGAACAAAAGTGATTTTCTCGGCGAGTTAAGCAGTTTGAGTAATTTGCCGATTGGTTTTAGAACGGCTTGCATTAAAATTTACTCTTATTTCCAAACATTTATAGTGGGAACGAAGTGATTTTCTCGGCGAGTTAAGCATTTTGAGTAATTTGCCGATTGGTTTCAGAACGGCTTGCATCAAAATTTACTATTTTATGCCAGACATTCATTGTGGAACAAAAGCGATTTTCTCGGCGAGGTAAGTATTTTGAGTAATTTGCCGGTTGGTTTCAGAACGGCTTGCATTAAAATTTATTCTTTTTTGCAAGACATTCATTGTGGCAAGAAAATGATTTTCTCGGCATGTTATGCATTTTGAGTAATTTGCCGATTGGTTTCAGAACTTCTTGAATCAAAATTAACTATTGTTTGCCAGACATTGATTGTGAAAAAAAAATGATTTTCTCCGCAAGTTAAGCATTTTGAGTAATTTGCCGATTGGTTTCAGAACGGCTTGCATTGAAATTAACTATTTTTTGCCAGACATTCATTGTGGAACAAAAGTGATTTTCTCGGCGAGTTAAGCATTTTGAGTAATTTGCCGATTGATTTCAGAACGACTTGCATCAAAATTAACTATTTTTTGCCAGACATTCATTGTGGGGGAAAAAGGTGATTTTCACGGCGCGTTAAGCATTTGAGTAATTTGCCGATTGGTTTCAGAACGACTTGCATGAAAATTAACTATTTTTTGCGAGACATTCATTGTGGGGGAAAAAGGTGATTTTCACGGCGCGTTAAGCATTTTGGGTAATTTGCCGATTGTTTTCAGAACGGCTTGCATTGAAATTTACTATATTTTGCCAGACATTCATTGTGGGAAAAAGGTGATTTTCTCGGCGAGTTAAGCATTTTGAGTAATTTGCCGATTGGTTTCAGAACGGCTTGCATTGAAATTTACTATTTTTTGCCAGACATTCATTGTGGGAAAAAGGTGATTTTCTCGGCGAGTTAAGCATTTTGAGTAATTTGCCGATTGGTTTCAGAACGGCTTGCATCACAATTAACTATTGTTTGCCAGGCATTCATTTGGGAAAAAAAGTGATTTTCTCGGCGAGTTAAGCATTTTGAGTAATTTGCTGATTGGTATCAGAACGTCTTGCGTCAAAATTACTATTTTTTGCCAGACATTCATTGTGGGAAAAAGGTGATTTTCTCGGCGAGTTAAGCATTTTGAGTAATTTGCCGATTGGTTTCAGAACGGCTTGCATCACAATTAACTATTTTTTGCCAGGCGTTCATTGTGGAACAAAAGTGATTTTCTCGGCGAGTTAGGCATGTTGAGTAATTTGCCGATTGGTTCAGAACGGCTTGCATCACAATTTACTATTTTTTGCCAGACATTCATTGTGGAACAAAAGTGATTTTCTCGGCGAGTTAAGCATTTTGAGCATTTTGCCAATTGTTTTCAGAACGGCTTGCATTGAAATTTACTATTTTTTGCCAGACATTCATTGTGGGAAAAAGGTGATTTTCTCGGCGAGTTAAGCATTTTGAGTAATTTGCCGATTGGTTTCAGAACGGCTTGCATCACAATTAACTATTTTTTGCCAGGCGTTCATTGTGGAACAAAAGTGATTTTCTCGGCGAGTTAAGCATTTTGAGTAATTTGCCGATTGGTTTGAGATCGGCTTGCAACACAATTAACTATTTTTTGCCAGGCATTCATTGTGGAACAAAAGTGATTTACTCGGCGAGTTAAGCATTTTGAGTAATTTGCCGATTGCTTTCAGAACGGCTTGCATTGAAATTTACTATTTTTTGCCAGACATTCATTGTGGGAAAAAGTAATTTTCTCGGCGAGTTAAGCATTTTGAGTAATTTGCCGATTGGTTTCAGATCGGTTTGCATCACAATTAACTATTTTTTGCCAGACATTCATTGTTGAAAAAAACTGATTTTCTCGGCGAGTTATGCATTTTGAGTAATTTGCCGGTTGGTTTCAGAACAGCTTGCATTAAAATGTACTACTTTTTGCCAGACATTCATTGTGGCAAGAAAGTGATTTTCTCAGCGAGTTAAGCATTTTGAGTAATTTGCCGATTGGTTTCAGAACGTCTTGCATCAATATTAACTATTGTTTGCCAGACATTCATTTGGGAAAAAAAGTGATTTTCTCGGCGAGTTAAGCATTTTGAGTAATTTGCCGATTGGTTTCAGAACGGCTTGCATCACAATTAACTATTTTTTGCCAGGCGTTCATTGTGGAACAAAATTGATTTTCTCGGCGAGTGAAGCATTTTGAGTAATTTGCCTATTGGTTTCAGAACGGCTTGCAACACAATTAACTATTTTTTGCCAGACATTCATTGTGGGAAAAAGGTGATTTTCTCGGCGAGTTAAGCATTTTCAGTAGTTTGCCGATTGCTATCAGTACGGCTTGCATTGAAATTTACTATTTTTTGGCAGACATTCATTGTGGGAAAAAAGTAATTTTCTCGGCGATTTAAGCATTTTGAGTAATTCGCCGATCGCTTTCAGAACGGCTTGCATCAAAATTAACTATTTTTGCCAGACAATCATGTGGAAAGAAATTGATTTTCTCGGCGAGTTAAGAATTTTGAGTAATTTGCCGATTGGTTTCAGAACGGCTTGCATTGAAATTTCCTATTTTTTGCAACACATTCATTGTGGAACAAAAGTTATTTTCTCGGCGAGTTAAGCAGTTTGAGTAATTTGCCGATTGGTTTTAGAACGGCTTGCATTAAAATTTACTCTTATTTCCAAACATTCATAGTGGGAACGAAGTGATTTTCTCGGCGAGTTAAGCATTTTGAGTAATTTGCCGATTGGTTTCAGAACGGCTTGCATCAAAATTTACTATTTTATGCCAGACATTCATTGTGGAACAAAAGCGATTTTCTCGGCGAGGTAAGTATTTTGAGTAATTTGCCGATCGGTTTCAGAACGGCTTGCATTGAAATTTATTATTTTTTGCCAGGCATTCATTGTGGGAAAAAGGTGATTTTCTTGGCGAGTTAAGCATTTTGAGTAATTTGCCGATTGGTTTCAGAACGGCTTGCATCACAATTAACTATTTTTTGCCAGGCGTTCATTGTGGAACAAAATTGATTTTCTCGGCGAGTGAAGCATTTTGAGGAATTTGCCTATTGGTTTCAGAACGGCTTGCAACACAATTAACTATTTTTTGCCAGACATTCATTGTGGAACAAAAGTGATTTTCTCGGCGATTTAAGCATTTTGAGTAATTCGCCGATCGCTTTCAGAACAGCTTGCATCAAAATTAACTATTTTTGCCAGACAATCATGTGGAAAGAAATTGATTTTCTCGGCGAGTTAAGAATTTTGAGTAATTTGCCGATTGGTTTCAGAACGGCTTGCATTGAAATTTCCTATTTTTTGCAACACATTCATTGTGGAACAAAAGTGATTTTCTCGGCGAGTTAAGCAGTTTGAGTAATTTGCCGATTGGTTTTAGAACGGCTTGCATTAAAATTTACTCTTATTTCCAAACATTCATAGTGGGAACGAAGTGATTTTCTCGGCGAGTTAAGCATTTTGAGTAATTTGCCGATTGGTTTCAGAACGGCTTGCATCAAAATTTACTATTTTATGCCAGACATTCATTGTGGAACAAAAGCGATTTTCTCGGCGAGGTAAGTATTTTGAGTAATTTGCCGATCGGTTTCAGAACGGCTTGCATTGAAATTTATTATTTTTTGCCAGGCATTCATTGTGGGAAAAAGGTGATTTTCTTGGCGAGTTAAGCATTTTGAGTAATTTGCCGATTGGTTTCAGAACGGCTTGCATCACAATTAACTATTTTTTGCCAGGCGTTCATTGTGGAACAAAATTGATTTTCTCGGCGAGTGAAGCATTTTGAGTAATTTGCCTATTGGTTTCAGAACGGCTTGCAACACAATTAACTATTTTTTGCCAGGCATTCATTGTGGAACAAAAGTGATTTTCTCGGCGAGTTAAGCATTTTCAGTAGTTTGCCGATTGCTATCAGTACGGCTTGCATTGAAATTTACTATTTTTTGCCAGACATTCATTGTGGGAAAAAAGTAATTTTCTCGGCGATTTAAGCATTTTGAGTAATTCGCCGATCGCTTTCAGAACGGCTTGCATCAAAGTTAACTATTTTTGCCAGACAATCATGTGGAAAGAAATTGATTTTCTCGGCGAGTTAAGAATTTTGAGTAATTTGCCGATTGGTTTCAGAACGGCTTGCATTGAAATTTCCTATTTTTTGCAACACATTCATTGTGGAACAAAAGTGATTTTCTCGGCGAGTTAAGCAGTTTGAGTAATTTGCCGATTGGTTTTAGAACGGCTTGCATTAAAATTTACTCTTATTTCCAAACATTCATAGTGGGAACGAAGTGATTTTCTCGGCGAGTTAAGCATTTTGAGTAATTTGCCGATTGGTTTCAGAACGGCTTGCATCAAAATTTACTATTTTATGCCAGACATTCATTGTGGAACAAAAGCGATTTTCTCGCCGAGGTAAGTATTTTGAGTAATTTGCCGATTGGTTTCAGAACGGCTTGCATCACAATTAACTATTTTTTGCCTGGCATTCATTGTGGAACAAAAGTGATTTTCTCGGCGAGTTAAGTATTTTGAGTAGTTTGCCGATTGCTTTCAGAACGGCGTGCATTGAAATTTACTATTTTTTGCCAGACATTCATTGTTGAAAAAAACTGATTTTCTCGGCGAGTTATGCATTTTGAGTAATTTGCCGGTTGGTTTCAGAACAGCTTGCATTAAAATGTACTACTTTTTGCCAGACATTCATTGTGGCAAGAAAATGATTTTCTCGGCGTGTTATGCATTTTGAGTAATTTGCCGATTGGTTTCAGAACTTCTTGAATCAAAATTAACTATTGTTTGCCAGACATTGATTGTGAAAAAAAACTGATTTTCTCCGCAAGTTAAGCATTTTGAGTAATTTGCCGATTGGTTTCAGAACGGCTTGCATTGAAATTAACTATTTTTTGCCAGACATTCATTGTGGAACAAAAGTGATTTTCTCGGCGAGTTAAGCATTTTGAGTAATTTGCCGATTCATTTCAGAACGACTTGCATCAAAATTAACTATTTTTTGCCAGACATTCATTGTGGGGGAAAAAGGTGATTTTCACGGCGCGTTAAGCATTATGAGTAATTTGCCGATCGGTTTCAGAACGGTTTGCATTGAAATTTACTATTTTTTGCCAGACATTCATTGTGGAACAAAAGTGATTTTCTCGGCGAGTTAGGCATGTTGAGTAATTTGCCGATTGGTTCAGAACGGCTTGCATCACAATTTACTATTTTTGCCAGGCATTCATTGTGGAACAAAAGTGATTTTCTCGGCGAGTTAAGCATTTTGAGCATTTTGCCGATTGTTTTCAGAACGGCTTGCATTGAAATTTACTATTTTTTGCCAGACATTCATTGTGGGAAAAGGGTGATTTTCTCGGCGAGTTAAGCATTTTGAGTAATTTGCCGATTGGTTTCAGGACGGCTTGCATCACAATTAACTATTGTTTGCCAGACATTCATTTGGGAAAAAAAAGTGATTTTCTCGGCGAGTTAAGCATTTTGAGTAATTTGCTGATTGGTATCAGAACGTCTTGCGTCAAAATTACTATTTTTGGCCGGACATTCATTGTGGGAAAAAGGTGATTTTCCCGGCGAGTTAAGCATTTTGAGTAATTTGCCGATTGGTTTCAGAACGGCTTGCATCACAATTAACTATTTTTTGCCAGGCGTTCATTGTGGAACAAAAGTGATTTTCTCGGCGAGTTAGGCATGTTGAGTAATTTGCCGATTGGTTTTAGAACGGCTTGCATTAAGATTTACTCTTATTTCCAAACATTCATTGTGGGAACGAAGTGATTTTCTCGGCGAGTTAAGCATTTTGAGTAATTTGCCGATTGGTTTCAGAACGGCTTGCATCAAAATTTACTATTTTATGCCAGACATTCATTGTGGAACAAAAGCGATTTTCTCGGCGAGTTAAGTATTTTGAGTAATTGGCCGGTTGGTTTCAGAACGGCTTGCATTAAAATTTATTATTTTTTGCAAGGCATTCATTGTGGCAAGAAAATGATTTTCTCGGCGAGTTATGCATTTTGAGTAATTTGCCGATTGGTTTCAGAACTTCTTGAATCAAAATTAACTATTGTTTGCCAGACATTGATTGTGAAAAAAAACTGATTTTCTCCGCGAGTTAAGCATTTTGAGTAATTTGCCGATTGGTTTCAGAACGGGTTGCATTGAAATTAACTATTTTTTGCCAGACATTCATTGTGGAACAAAAGTGGTTTTCTCGGCGAGTTAAGCATTTTGAGTAATTTGCCGATTGGTTTCAGAACGACTTGCATGAAAATTAACTATTTTTTGCGAGACATTCATTGTGGGGGAAAAAGGTGATTTTCACGGCGCGTTAAGCATTTTGGGTAATTTGCCGATCGGTTTCAGAACGGCTTGCATTGAAATTTACTATTTTTTGCCAGACATTCATTGTGGGAAAAAGGTGATTTTCTCGGCGAGTTAAGCATTTTGAGTAATTTGCCGATTGGTTTCAGAACGGCTTGCATTGAAATTTACTATTTTTTGCCAGACATTCATTGTGGGAAAAAGGTGATTTTCTCGGCGAGTTAAGCATTTTGAGTAATTTGCCGATTGGTTTCAGAACGGCTTGCATTGAAATTTACTATTTTTTGCCAGACATTCATTGTGGGAAAAAGGTGATTTTCTCGGCGAGTTAAGCATTTTGAGTAATTTGCCGATTGGTTTCAGAACGGCTTGCATCACAATTAACTATTGTTTGCCAGGCATTCATTTGGGAAAAAAAGTGATTTTCTCGGCGAGTTAAGCATTCTGAGTAATTTGCTGATTGGTATCAGAACGTCTTGCGTCAAAATTACTATTTTTTGCCAGACATTCATTGTGGGAAAAACGTGATTTTCTCGGCGAGTTAAGCATTTTGAGTAATTTGCCGATTGGTTTCAGAACGGCTTGCATCACAATTAACTATTTTTTGCCAGGCGTTCATTGTGGAACAAAAGTGATTTTCTCGGCGAGTTAGGCATGTTGAGTAATTTGCCGATTGGTTCAGAACGGCTTGCATCACAATTTACTATTTTTTGCCAGACATTCATTGTGGAACAAAAGTGATTTTCTCGGCGAGTTAAGCATTTTGAGCATTTTGCCAATTGTTTTCAGAACGGCTTGCATTGAAATTTACTATTTTTTGCCAGACATTCATTGTGGGAAAAAGGTGATTTTCTCGGCGAGTTAAGCATTTTGAGTAATTTCCCGATTGGTTTCAGAACGGCTTGCATCACAATTAACTATTTTTTGCCCGGCGTTCATTGTGGAACAAAAGTGATTTTCTCGGCGAGTTAAGCATTTTGAGTAATTTGCAGATTGGTTTCAGAACTGCTTGCAACACAATTAACTATTTTTTGCCAGGCATTCATTGTGGAACAAAAGTGATTTTCTCGGCGAGTTAAGCATTTTGAGTAGTTTGCCGATTGCTTTCAGAACGGCTTGCATTGAAATTTACTATTTTTTGCCAGACATTCATTGTGGGAAAAAAGTAATTTTCTCGGCGAGTTAAGCATTTTGAGTAATTTGCCGATTGGTTTCAGATCGGTTTGCATCACAATTAACTATTTTTTGCCAGACATTCATTGTTGAAAAAAACTGATTTTCTCGGCGAGTTATGCATTTTAAGTAATTTGCCGGTTGGTTTCAGAACAGCTTGCATTAAAATGTACTACTTTTTGCCAGACATTCATTTGGGAAAAAAAGTGATTGTCTCGGCGAGTTCAGCATTTTGAGCAATTTGCTGATTGGTTTCAGAACGGCTTGCATTGAAATTTACTATTTTTTGCCAGACATTCATTGTGGGAACGAAGTGATTTCCTCGGCGAGTTCAGCATTTTGTGTAATTTGCCGATTGGTTTCAGAACGGCTTGCATTGAAATTAACTATTTTTTGCCAGACATTCATTGTGGGAACGAAGTGATTTTCTCGGCGAGTTAAGCATTTTGAGTAATTTGCCGATTGGTTTCAGAACGGCTTGCATCAAAATTTACTATTTTATGCCAGACATTCATTGTGGAACAAAAGCGATTTTCTCGGCGAGTTAAGTATTTTGAGTAATTGGCCGGTTGGTTTCAGAACGGCTTGCATTAAAATTTATTATTTTTTGCAAGGCATTCATTGTGGCAAGAAAATGATTTTCTCGGCGAGTTATGCATTTTGAGTAATTTGCCGATTGGTTTCAGAACTTCTTGAATCAAAATTAATTATTGTTTGCCAGACATTGATTGTGAAAAAAAACTGATTTTCTCCGCGAGTTAAGCATTTTGACTAATTTGCCGATTGGTTTCAGAACGGCTTGCATTGAAATTAACTATTTTTTGCCAGACATTCATTGTGGAACAAAAGTGGTTTTCTCGGCGGGTTAAGCATTTTGAGTAATTTGCCGATTGGTTTCAGAACGGCTTGCATCACAATTAACTATTGTTTGCCAGGCATTCATTTGGGAAAAAAAGTGATTTTCTCGGCGAGTTAAGCATTCTGAGTAATTTGCTGATTGGTATCAGAACGTCTTGCGTCAAAATTACTATTTTTTGCCAGACATTCATTGTGGGAAAAACGTGATTTTCTCGGCGAGTTAAGCATTTTGAGTAATTTGCCGATTGGTTTCAGAACGGCTTGCATCACAATTAACTATTTTTTGCCAGGCGTTCATTGTGGAACAAAAGTGATTTTCTCGGCGAGTTAGGCATGTTGAGTAATTTGCCGATTGGTTCAGAACGGCTTGCATCACAATTTACTATTTTTTGCCAGACATTCATTGTGGAACAAAAGTGATTTTCTCGGCGAGTTAAGCATTTTGAGCATTTTGCCAATTGTTTTCAGAACGGCTTGCATTGAAATTTACTATTTTTTGCCAGACATTCATTGTGGGAAAAAGGTGATTTTCTCGGCGAGTTAAGCATTTTGAGTAATTTCCCGATTGGTTTCAGAACGGCTTGCATCACAATTAACTATTTTTTGCCCGGCGTTCATTGTGGAACAAAAGTGATTTTCTCGGCGAGTTAAGCATTTTGAGTAATTTGCAGATTGGTTTCAGAACTGCTTGCAACACAATTAACTATTTTTTGCCAGGCATTCATTGTGGAACAAAAGTGATTTTCTCGGCGAGTTAAGCATTTTGAGTAGTTTGCCGATTGCTTTCAGAACGGCTTGCATTGAAATTTACTATTTTTTGCCAGACATTCATTGTGGGAAAAAAGTAATTTTCTCGGCGAGTTAAGCATTTTGAGTAATTTGCCGATTGGTTTCAGATCGGTTTGCATCACAATTAACTATTTTTTGCCAGACATTCATTGTTGAAAAAAACTGATTTTCTCGGCGAGTTATGCATTTTAAGTAATTTGCCGGTTGGTTTCAGAACAGCTTGCATTAAAATGTACTACTTTTTGCCAGACATTCATTTGGGAAAAAAAGTGATTGTCTCGGCGAGTTCAGCATTTTGAGCAATTTGCTGATTGGTTTCAGAACGGCTTGCATTGAAATTTACTATTTTTTGCCAGACATTCATTGTGGGAACGAAGTGATTTCCTCGGCGAGTTCAGCATTTTGTGTAATTTGCCGATTGGTTTCAGAACGGCTTGCATTGAAATTAACTATTTTTTGCCAGACATTCATTGTGGGAACGAAGTGATTTTCTCGGCGAGTTAAGCATTTTGAGTAATTTGCCGATTGGTTTCAGAACGGCTTGCATCAAAATTTACTATTTTATGCCAGACATTCATTGTGGAACAAAAGCGATTTTCTCGGCGAGTTAAGTATTTTGAGTAATTGGCCGGTTGGTTTCAGAACGGCTTGCATTAAAATTTATTATTTTTTGCAAGGCATTCATTGTGGCAAGAAAATGATTTTCTCGGCGAGTTATGCATTTTGAGTAATTTGCCGATTGGTTTCAGAACTTCTTGAATCAAAATTAACTATTGTTTGCCAGACATTGATTGTGAAAAAAAACTGATTTTCTCCGCGAGTTAAGCATTTTGACTAATTTGCCGATTGGTTTCAGAACGGCTTGCATTGAAATTAACTATTTTTTGCCAGACATTCATTGTGGAACAAAAGTGGTTTTCTCGGCGAGTTAAGCATTTTGAGTAATTTGCCGATTGGTTTCAGAACGACTTGCATGAAAATTAACTATTTTTTGCGAGACATTCATTGTGGGGGAAAAAGGTGATTTTCACGGCGCGTTAAGCATTTTGGGTAATTTGCCGATCGGTTTCAGAACGGCTTGCATTGAAATTAACTATTTTTTGCCAGACATTCATTGTGGGAAAAAGGTGATTTTCTCGGCGAGTTAAGCATTTTGAGTAATTTGTCGATTGGTTTCAGAACGGCTTGCATTGAAATTTACTATTTTTTGCCAGACATTCATTGTGGGAAAAAGGTGATTTTCTCGGCGAGTTAAGCATTTTGAGTAATTTGCCGATTGGTTTCAGAACGGCTTGCATCACAATTAACTATTGTTTGCCAGGCATTCATTTGGGAAAAAAAGTGATTTTCTCGGCGAGTTAAGCATTCTGAGTAATTTGCTGATTGGTATCAGAACGTCTTGCGTCAAAATTACTATTTTTTGCCAGACATTCATTGTGGGAAAAAGGTGATTTTCTCGGCGAGTTAAGCATTTTGAGTAATTTGCCGATTGGTTTCAGAACGGCTTGCATCACAATTAACTATTTTTTGCCAGGCGTTCATTGTGGAACAAAAGTGACTTTCTCGGCGAGTTAGGCATGTTGAGTAATTTGCCGATTGGTTCAGAACGGCTTGCATCACAATTTACTATTTTTTGCCAGACATTCATTGTGGAACAAAAGTGATTTTCTCGGCGAGTTAAGCATTTTGAGCATTTTGCCAATTGTTTTCAGAACGGCTTGCATTGAAATTTACTATTTTTTGCCAGACATTCATTGTGGGAAAAAGGTGATTTTCTCGGCGAGTTAAGCATTTTGAGTAATTTCCCGATTGGTTTCAGAACGGCTTGCATCACAATTAACTATTTTTTGCCCGGCGTTCATTGTGGAACAAAAGTGATTTTCTCGGCGAGTTAAGCATTTTGAGTAATTTGCAGATTGGTTTCAGAACTGCTTGCAACACAATTAACTATTTTTTGCCAGACATTCATTGTGGAACAAAAGTGATTTTCTCGGCGAGTTAAGCATTTTGAGTAGTTTGCCGATTGCTTTCAGAACGGCTTGCATTGAAATTTACTATTTTTTGCCAGACATTCATTGTGGGAAAAAAGTAATTTTCTCGGCGAGTTAAGCATTTTGAGTAATTTGCCGATTGGTTTCAGATCGGTTTGCATCACAATTAACTATTTTTTGCCAGACATTCATTGTTGAAAAAAACTGATTTTCTCGGCGAGTTATGCATTTTAAGTAATTTGCCGGTTGGTTTCAGAACAGCTTGCATTAAAATGTACTACTTTTTGCCAGACATTCATTTGGGAAAAAAAGTGATTGTCTCGGCGAGTTCAGCATTTTGAGCAATTTGCTGATTGGTTTCAGAACGGCTTGCATTGAAATTTACTATTTTTTGCCAGACATTCATTGTGGGAAAAAGGTGATTTTCTCGGCGAGTTAAGCATTTTGAGGAATTTGCCGATTGGTTTCAGAACGGCTTGCATCACAATTAACTATTTTTTGCCAGGCGTTCATTGTGGAACAAAAGTGATTTCCTCGGCGAGTTCAGCATTTTGTGTAATTTGCCGATTGGTTTCAGAACGGCTTGCATTGAAATTAACTATTTTTTGCCAGACATTCATTGTGGAACAAAAGTGATTTTCTCGGCGAGTTAAGCATTTTGAGTAATTTGCCGATTAGTTTCAGAACGACTTGCATTGAAATTTACTATTTTTTGCCAGACATTCATTGTGGAACAAAAGTGATTTTCTCGGCGAGTTAGGCATTTTGAGTAATTTGCCGATTGGTTTTAGAACGGCTTGCATTAAGATTTACTCTTATTTCCAAACATTCATTGTGGGAACGAAGTGATTTTCTCGGCGAGTTAAGCATTTTGAGTAATTTGCCGATTGGTTTCAGAACGGCTTGCATCAAAATTTACTATTTTATGCCAGACATTCATTGTGGAACAAAAGCGATTTTCTCGGCGAGTTAAGTATTTTGAGTAATTGGCCGGTTGGTTTCAGAACGGCTTGCATTAAAATTTATTATTTTTTGCAAGGCATTCATTGTGGCAAGAAAATGATTTTCTCGGCGAGTTATGCATTTTGAGTAATTTGCCGATTGGTTTCAGAACTTCTTGAATCAAAATTAACTATTGTTTGCCAGCCATTGATTGTGAAAAAAAACGGATTTTCTCCGCGAGTTAAGCATTTTGAGTAATTTGCCGATTGGTTTCAGAACGGCTTGCATTGAAATTAACTATTTTTTGCCAGACATTCATTGTGGAACAAAAGTGGTTTTCTCGGCGAGTTAAGCATTTTGAGTAATTTGCCGATTGGTTTCAGAACGACTTGCATGAAAATTAACTATTTTTTGCGAGACATTCATTGTGGGGGAAAAAGGTGATTTTCACGTCGCGTTAAGCATTTTGGGTAATTCGCCGATCGGTTTCAGAACGGCTTGCATTGAAATTTACTATTTTTTGCCAGACATTCATTGTGGGAAAAAGGTGATTTTCTCGGCGAGTTAAGCATTTTGAGTAATTTGCCGATTGGTTTCAGAACGGCTTGCATTGAAATTTACTATTTTTTGCCAGACATTCATTGTGGGAAAAAGGTGATTTTCTCGGCGAGTTAAGCATTTTGAGTAATTTGCCGATTGGTTTCAGAACGGCTTGCATCACAATTAACTATTGTTTGCCAGGCATTCATTTGGGAAAAAAAGTGATTTTCTCGGCGAGTTAAGCATTTTGAGTAATTTGCTGATTGGTATCAGAACGTCTTGCGTCAAAATTACTATTTTTTGCCAGACATTCATTGTGGGAAAAAGGTGATTTTCTCGGCGAGTTAAGCATTTTGAGTAATTTGCCGATTGGTTTCAGAACGGCTTGCATCACAATTAACTATTTTTTGCCAGGCGTTCATTGTGGAACAAAAGTGATTTTCTCGGCGAGTTAGGCATGTTGAGTAATTTGCCGATTGGTTCAGAACGGCTTGCATCACAATTTACTATTTTTTGCCAGACATTCATTGTGGAACAAAAGTGATTTTCTCGGCGAGTTAAGCATTTTGAGCATTTTGCCAATTGTTTTCAGAACGGCTTGCATTGAAATTTACTATTTTTTGCCAGACATTCATTGTGGGAAAAAGGTGATTTTCTCGGCGAGTTAAGCATTTTGAGTAATTTGCCGATTGGTTTCAGAACGGCTTGCATCACAATTAACTATTTTTTGCCAGGCGTTCATTGTGGAACAAAAGTGATTTTCTCGGCGAGTTAAGCATTTTGAGTAATTTGCCGATTGGTTTGAGATCGGCTTGCAACACAATTAACTATTTTTTGCCAGGCATTCATTGTGGAACAAAAGTGATTTACTCGGCGAGTTAAGCATTTTGAGTAATTTGCCGATTGCTTTCAGAACGGCTTGCATTGAAATTTACTATTTTTTGCCAGACATTCATTGTGGGAAAAAGTAATTTTCTCGGCGAGTTAAGCATTTTGAGTAATTTGCCGATTGGTTTCAGATCGGTTTGCATCACAATTAACTATTTTTTGCCAGACATTCATTGTTGAAAAAAACTGATTTTCTCGGCGAGTTATGCATTTTGAGTAATTTGCCGGTTGGTTTCAGAACAGCTTGCATTAAAATGTACTACTTTTTGCCAGACATTCATTGTGGCAAGAAAGTGATTTTCTCAGCGAGTTAAACATTTTGAGTAATTTGCCGATTGGTTTCAGAACGTCTTGCATCAATATTAACTATTGTTTGCCAGACATTCATTTGGGAAAAAAAGTGATTTTCTCGGCGAGTTAAGCATTTTGAGCAATTTGCTGATTGGTTTCAGAACGGCTTGCATTGAAATTTCCTATTTTTTGCCAGACATTCATTGTGAAGCAAAAGTGATTTTCTCGGCGAGTTAAGCATTTTGAGTAATTCGCCGATCGCTTTCAGAACGGCTTGCATCAAAATTAACTATTTTTGCCAGGCAATCATGTGGATATAAAGTGATTTTCTCGGCGAGTTAAGCATTTTGAGTAATTTGCTGATTGGTATCAGAACGGCTTGCATCAAAATTAACTATTTTTGCCAGACAATCATGTGGAAAGAAATTGATTTTCTCGGCGAGTTAAGAATTTTGAGTAATTTGCCGATTGGTTTCAGAACGGCTTGCATTGAAATTTCCTATTTTTTGCAACACATTCATTGTGGAACAAAAGTGATTTTCTCGGCGAGTTAAGCAGTTTGAGTAATTTGCCGATTGGTTTTAGAACGGCTTGCATTAAAATTTACTCTTATTTCCAAACATTCATAGTGGGAACGAAGTGATTTTCTCGGCGAGTTAAGCATTTTGAGTAATTTGCCGATTGGTTTCAGAACGGCTTGCATCAAAATTTACTATTTTATGCCAGACATTCATTGTGGAACAAAAGCGATTTTCTCGGCGAGGTAAGTATTTTGAGTAATTTGCCGATCGGTTTCAGAACGGCTTGCATTGAAATTTACTATTTTTTGCCAGGCATTCATTGTGGGAAAAAGGTGATTTTCTTGGCGAGTTAATCATTTTGAGTAATTTGCCGATTGGTTTCAGAACGGCTTGCATCACAATTAACTATTTTTTGCCAGGCGTTCATTGTGGAACAAAATTGATTTTCTCGGCGAGTTCAGCATTTTGAGTAATTTGCCTATTGGTTTCAGAACGGCTTGCAACACAATTAACTATTTTTTGCCAGGCATTCATTGTGGAACAAAAGTGATTTTCTCGGCGAGTTAAGCATTTTCAGTAGTTTGCCGATTGCTATCAGTACGGCTTGCATTGAAATTTACTATTTTTTGCCAGACATTCATTGTGGGAAAAAAGTAATTTTCTCGGCGATTTAAGCATTTTGAGTAATTCGCCGATCGCTTTCAGAACGGCTTGCATCAAAATTAACTATTTTTGCCAGACAATCATGTGGAAAGAAATTGATTTTCTCGGCGAGTTAAGAATTTTGAGTAATTTGCCGATTGGTTTCAGAACGGCTTGCATTGAAATTTCCTATTTTTTGCAACACATTCATTGTGGAACAAAAGTGATTTTCTCGGCGAGTTAAGCAGTTTGAGTAATTTGCCGATTGGTTTTAGAACGGCTTGCATTAAAATTTACTCTTATTTCCAAACATTCATAGTGGGAACGAAGTGATTTTCTCGGCGAGTTAAGCATTTTGAGTAATTTGCCGATTGGTTTCAGAACGGCTTGCATCAAAATTTACTATTTTATGCCAGACATTCATTGTGGAACAAAAGCGATTTTCTCGGCGAGGTAAGTATTTTGAGTAATTTGCCGGTTGGTTTCAGAACGGCTTGCATTAAAATTTATTCTTTTTTGCAAGACATTCATTGTGGCAAGAAAATGATTTTCTCGGCGTGTTATGCATTTTGAGTAATTTGCCGATTGGTTTCAGAACTTCTTGAATCAAAATTAACTATTGTTTGCCAGACATTGATTGTGAAAAAAAACTGATTTTCTCCGCAAGTTAAGCATTTTGAGTAATTTGCCGATTGGTTTCAGAACGGCTTGCATTGAAATTAACTATTTTTTGCCAGACATTCATTGTGGAACAAAAGTGATTTTCTCGGCGAGTTAAGCATTTTGAGTAATTTGCCGATTGATTTCAGAACGACTTGCATCAAAATTAACTATTTTTTGCCAGACATTCATTGTGGGGGAAAAAGGTGATTTTCACGGCGCGTTAAGCATTTTGAGTAATTTGCCGATCGGTTTCAGAACGGTTTGCATTGAAATTTACTATTTTTTGCCAGACATTCATTGTGGAACAAAAGTGATTTTCTCGGCGAGTTAGGCATGTTGAGTAATTTGCCGATTGGTTCAGAACGGCTTGCATCACAATTTACTATTTTTGCCAGGCATTCATTGTGGAACAAAAGTGATTTTCTCGGCGAGTTAAGCATTTTGAGCATTTTGCCGATTGTTTTCAGAACGGCTTGCATTGAAATTTACTATTTTTTGCCAGACATTCATTGTGGGAAAAGGGTGATTTTCTCGGCGAGTTAAGCATTTTGAGTAATTTGCCGATTGGTTTCAGGACGGCTTGCATCACAATTAACTATTGTTTGCCAGACATTCATTTGGGAAAAAAAAATGATTTTCTCGGCGAGTTAAGCATTTTGAGTAATTTGCTTATTGGTATCAGAACGTCTTGCGTCAAAATTACTATTTTTGGCCGGACATTCATTGTGGGAAAAAGGTGATTTTCCCGGCGAGTTAAGCATTTTGAGTAATTTGCCGATTGGTTTCAGAACGGCTTGCATCACAATTAACTATTTTTTGCCAGGCGTTCATTGTGGAACAAAAGTGATTTTCTCGGCGAGTTAGGCATGTTGAGTAATTTGCCGATTGGTTTTAGAACGGCTTGCATTAAGATTTACTCTTATTTCCAAACATTCATTGTGGGAACGAAGTGATTTTCTCGGCGAGTTAAGCATTTTGAGTAATTTGCCGATTGGTTTCAGAACGGCTTGCATCAAAATTTACTATTTTATGCCAGACATTCATTGTGGAACAAAAGCGATTTTCTCGGCGAGTTAAGTATTTTGAGTAATTGGCCGGTTGGTTTCAGAACGGCTTGCATTAAAATTTATTATTTTTTGCAAGGCATTCATTGTGGCAAGAAAATGATTTTCTCGGCGAGTTATGCATTTTGAGTAATTGCCGATCAGCAATTTGCTGATTGGTTTCAGAACGGCTTGCATTGAAAATTCCTATTTTTTGCCAGACATTCATTGTGAAACAAAAGTGATTTTCACGGCGAGTTAAGCATTTTGAGTAATTTGCCGATTGGTTTCAGAACGGCTTGCATCAAAATTTACTATTTTATGCCAGACATTCATTGTGGAACAAAAGCGATTTTCTCGGCGAGGTAAGTATTTTGAGTAATTTGCCGATCGGTTTCAGAACGGCTTGCATTGAAATTTACTATTTTTTGCCAGGCATTCATTGTGGGAAAAAGGTGATTTTCTTGGCGAGTTAATCATTTTGAGTAATTTGCCGATTGGTTTCAGAACGGCTTGCATCACAATTAACTATTTTTTGCCAGGCGTTCATTGTGGAACAAAATTGATTTTCTCGGCGAGTTCAGCATTTTGAGTAATTTGCCTATTGGTTTCAGAACGGCTTGCAACACAATTAACTATTTTTTGCCAGGCATTCATTGTGGAACAAAAGTGATTTTCTCGGCGAGTTAAGCATTTTCAGTAGTTTGCCGATTGCTATCAGTACGGCTTGCATTGAAATTTACTATTTTTTGCCAGACATTCATTGTGGAACAAAAGTGATTTTCTCGGCGAGTTAAGCATTTTGAGTAATTTGCCGATTGATTTCAGAACGACTTGCATCAAAATTAACTATTTTTTGCCAGACATTCATTGTGGGGGAAAAAGGTGATTTTCACGGCGCGTTAAGCATTTTGAGTAATTTGCCGATCGGTTTCAGAACGGTTTGCATTGAAATTTACTATTTTTTGCCAGACATTCATTGTGGAACAAAAGTGATTTTCTCGGCGAGTTAGGCATGTTGAGTAATTTGCCGATTGGTTCAGAACGGCTTGCATCACAATTTACTATTTTTGCCAGGCATTCATTGTGGAACAAAAGTGATTTTCTCGGCGAGTTAAGCATTTTGAGCATTTTGCCGATTGTTTTCAGAACGGCTTGCATTGAAATTTACTATTTTTTGCCAGACATTCATTGTGGGAAAAGGGTGATTTTCTCGGCGAGTTAAGCATTTTGAGTAATTTGCCGATTGGTTTCAGGACGGCTTGCATCACAATTAACTATTGTTTGCCAGACATTCATTTGGGAAAAAAAAATGATTTTCTCGGCGAGTTAAGCATTTTGAGTAATTTGCTTATTGGTATCAGAACGTCTTGCGTCAAAATTACTATTTTTGGCCGGACATTCATTGTGGGAAAAAGGTGATTTTCCCGGCGAGTTAAGCATTTTGAGTAATTTGCCGATTGGTTTCAGAACGGCTTGCATCACAATTAACTATTTTTTGCCAGGCGTTCATTGTGGAACAAAAGTGATTTTCTCGGCGAGTTAGGCATGTTGAGTAATTTGCCGATTGGTTTTAGAACGGCTTGCATTAAGATTTACTCTTATTTCCAAACATTCATTGTGGGAACGAAGTGATTTTCTCGGCGAGTTAAGCATTTTGAGTAATTTGCCGATTGGTTTCAGAACGGCTTGCATCAAAATTTACTATTTTATGCCAGACATTCATTGTGGAACAAAAGCGATTTTCTCGGCGAGTTAAGTATTTTGAGTAATTGGCCGGTTGGTTTCAGAACGGCTTGCATTAAAATTTATTATTTTTTGCAAGGCATTCATTGTGGCAAGAAAATGATTTTCTCGGCGAGTTATGCATTTTGAGTAATTGCCGATCAGCAATTTGCTGATTGGTTTCAGAACGGCTTGCATTGAAATTTACTATTTTTTGCCAGACATTAATTGTGGGAAAAAGGTGATTTTATCGGCGAGTTAAGCATTTTGAGTAATTCGCCGATTGGTTTCAGAACGGCTTGCATCACAATTAACTATTTTTTGCCAGGCGTTCATTGTGGAACAAAAGTGATTTTCTCGGCTAGTTAAGCATTTTGAGTAATTTGCCGATTGGTTTCAGAACGGCTTGCAACACAATTAACTATTTTTTGCCAGGCATTCATTGTGGAACAAAAGTGATTTTCTCGGCGAGTTAAACATTTTGAGTAGTTTGCCGATTGCTCTCAGAACGGCTTGCATTGAAATTTACTATTTTTTGCCAGACATTCATTGTGGGAAAAAAGTGATTTTCTCGGCGAGTTAAGCATTTTGAGTAATTCGCCGATCGCTTTCAGAACGGCTTGCATCGAAATTAACTATTTTTGCCAGACAATCATGTGGAAAGAAAGTGATTTTCTCGGCGAGTTAAGCATTTTGAGTAATTTGCCGATTGGTTTCAGAACGGCTTGCATCACAATTAACTATTGTTTGCCAGACATTCATTTTGCAAAACAGTGAATTTCTCGGCGAGTTAAACATTTTGAGTAGTTTGCCGATTGCTTTCAGAACGGCTTGCATTGAAATTTACTATTTTTTGCCAGACATTCATTGTGGGAAAAAAGTGATTTTCTCGGCGAGTTAAGCATTTTGAGTAATTCGCCGATCGCTTTCAGAACGGCTTGCATCAAAATTAACTATTTTTGCCAGACAATCATGTGGAAAGAAAGTGATTTTCTCGGCGAGTTAAGCATTTTGAGTAATTTGCCGATTGGTTTCAGAACGGCTTGCATTGAAATTTCCTACTTTTTGCAAGACATTCATTGTGGAACAAAAGTGATTTTCACGGCGAGTTAAGCAATTTGAGTAATTTGCCGATTGGTTTTAGAACGGCTTGCATTAAAATTTACTCTTATTTCCAAACATTCATTGTGGGAACGAAGTGATTTTCTCGGCGAGTTAAGCATTTTGAGTAATTTGCCGATTGGTTTCAGAACGGCTTGCATCACAATTAACTATTTTTTTCCAGGCGTTCATTGTGGAACAAAAGTGATTTTCTCGGCGAGTTAAGCATTTTGAGTAATTTGCCGATTGGTTTCAGAATGGCTTGCAACACAATTAACTATTTTTTGCCAGGCATTCATTGTGGAACAAAAGTGATTTTCTCGGCGAGTTAAGCATTTTCAGTAGTTTGCCGATTGCTTTCAGAACGGCTTGCATTGAAATTTACTATTTTTTGCCAGACATTCATTGTGGGAAAAAAGTAATTTTCTCGGCGAGTTAAGCATTTTGAGTAATTTGCCGATTGGTTTCAGAACGGCTTGCATCACAATTCACTATTTTTTGCCAGGCGCTCATTGTGGAACGAAGTGATTTTCTCGGCGAGTTAAGCATTTTGAGTAATTTGCCGATTGGTTTCAGAACGGCTTGCATCAAAATTTACTATTTTATGCCAGACATTCATTGCGGAACAAAAGCGATTTTCTCGGCGAGTTCAGCATTTTGAGTAATTTGCCGGTTGGTTTCAGAACGGCTTGCATTAAAATTTACTATTTTTTGCAAGACATTCATTGTGGCAAGAAAAAGATTTTCTCGGCGAGTTAAGCATTTTGAGTAATTTGCCGATTGGTTTCAGAACGGCTTGCATCACAATTAACTATTGTTTGCCAGACATTCATTTTGGAAAAAAGTGAATTTCTCGGCCTGTTAAACATTTTGAGTAGTTTGCCGATTGCTTTCAGAACGGCTTGCATTGAAATTTCCTATTTTTTGCAAGACATTCATTGTGGAACAAAAGTGATTTTCTCGGCGAGTTAAGCAATTTGAGTAATTTGCCGATTGGTTTCAGAACTTCTTGAATCAGAATTAACTATTTTTTGCCAGACATTCATTGTGGGAAAAAGGTGATTTTCTCGGCGAGTTAAGCATTTTGAGTAATTTGCCGATTGGTTTCAGAACGGCTTGCATCACAATTAACTATTTTTTGCCAGGCGTTCATTGTGGAACGAAGTGATTTTCTCGGCGAGTTAAGCATTTTGAGTAATTTGCCGATTGGTTTCAGATCGGTTTGCATCACAATTAACTATTTTTTGCCAGACATTCATTGTTGAAAAAAACTGATTATCTCGGCGAGTTATGCATTTTAAGTAATTTGCCGATTGGTTTCAAAACGGCTTGCATCAAAATTTAGTATTTTATGCCAGACATTCATTGTGGGGGATAAGGTGATTTTCTCGGCGCGTTAAGCATTTTGAGTAATTTGCCGATCGGTTTCAGAACGGCTTGCATTGAAATTTACTAGTTTTTGCCAGACATTCATTGTGGACCAGAAGTGATTTTCTCGGCGAGTTAGGCATTTTGAGTAATTTCCCGATTGGTTCAGAACGGCTTGCATCACAATTTACTATTTTTTGCCAGACATTCATTGTGGACCAGAAGTGATTTTCTCGGCGAGTTAGGCATTTTGAGTAATTTCCCGATTGGTTCAGAACGGCTTGCATCACAATTTACTATTTTTTGCCAGACATTCATTGTGGAACAAAAGTGATTTTCTCGGCGAGTTAAGCATTTTGAGTAATTTGCCGATTGGTTTGAGCATTTTGCCGATTGTTTTCAGAACGGCTTGCATTGAAATTTACTATTTTTTGCCAGACATTCATTGTGGGAAAAAGGTGATTTTCTCGGCGAGTTAAGCATTTTGAGTAATTTGCCTATTGGTTTCAGAACGGCTTGTATCACAATTAACTATTTTTTGCCAGGCATTCATTGTGGAACAAGAGTGATTTTCTCGGCAAGTTAAGCATTTTGAGCAATTTGCTGATTGGTTTCAGAACGGCTTGCATTGAAATTTCCTATTTTTTGCCAGACATTCATTGTGAAACAAAAGTGATTTTCTCGGCGAGTTAAGCATTTTGAGTAATTCGCCGATCGCTTTCAGAACGGCTTGCATCAAAATTAACTATTTTTGCCAGACAATCATGTGGAAATAAAGTGATTTTCTCGACGAGTTAAGCATTTTGAGTAATTTGCTGATTGATATCAGAACGTCTTGCGTCAAAATTACTATTTTTTGCCACACATTCATTGTGGAACAAAAGTGATTTTCTCGGCGGGTTCAGCATTTTGAGCAATTTGCCGATTGGTTTCAGGACGGCTTGCATTGAAATTTCCTATTTTTTGCCAGACATTCATTGTGAAACAAAAGTGATTTTCTCGGCGAGTTAAGCATTTTGAGTAATTCGCCGATCGCTTTCAGAACGGCTTGCATCAAAATTAACTATTTTTGCCAGACAATCATGTGGAAATAAAGTGATTTTCTCGGCGAGTTAAGCATTTTGAGTAATTTGCCGATCGGTTTCAGAACGGCTTGCATTGAAATTTACTATTTTTTGCCAGACATTCATTGTGGGAAAAAGGTGATTTTCTCGGCGAGTTAAGCATTTTGCCGATTGGTTTCAGAACGGCTTGTATCACAATTAACTATTTTTTGCCAGGCGTTCATTGTGGAACAAAAGTGATTTTCTCGGCGAGTTAAGCATTTTGAGTAATTTGCCGATTGGTTTCAGAACGGCTTGCAACACAATTAACTATTTTTTGCCAGGCATTCATTGTGGAACAAGAGTGATTTTCTCGGCGAGTTAAGCATTTTGAGTAGTTTGCCGATTGCTTTCAGAACGGCTTGCATTGAAATTTACTATTTTTTGCCAGACATTCATTGTGGGAAAAAAGTAATTTTCTCGGCGAGTTAAGCATTTTGAGTAATTTGCCGATTGGTTTCAGAACGGCTTGTATCACAATTAACTATTTTTTGCCAGACATTCATTGTTGAAAAAAAGTGATTTTCTCGGCGAGTTAAGCATTTTGAGCAATTTGCTGATTGGTTTCAGAACGGCTTGCATTGAAATTTCCTATTTTTTGCCAGACATTCATTGTGAAAGAAAAGTGATTTTCTCGGCGAGTTAAGCATTTTGAGTAATTCGCCGATCGCTTTCAGAACGGCTTGCATCAAAATTAACTATTTTTGCCAGACAATCATGTGGAAATAAAGTGATTTTCTCGGCGAGTTCAGCATTTTGAGTAATTTGCTGATTGATATCAGAACGTCTTGCGTCAAAATTACTATTTTTTGCCAGACATTCATTGTGGAACAAAAGTGATTTTCTCGGCGGGTTCAGCATTTTGAGCAATTTGCCGATTGGTTTCAGAACGGCTTGCATTGAAATTTCCTATTTTTTGCCAGACATTCATTGTGAAACAAAAGGGAATTTTCTCGGCGAGTTAAGCATTTTGAGTAATTCGCCGATCGCTTTCAGAACGGCTTGCATCAAAATTAACTATTTTTGCCAGACAATCATGTGGAAATAAAGTGATTTTCTCGGCGAGTTAAGCATTTTGAGTAATTTGCCGATTGGTTTCAGAACGGCTTGCATCACAATTAACTATTTTTTGCCAGGCATTCATTGTGGAACGAAGTGATTTTCACGGCGAGTTAAGCATTTTGAGTAATTTGCCGATTGGTTTCAGATCGGTTTGCATCACAATTAACTATTTTTTGCCAGACATTCATTGTTGAAAAAAACTGATTTTCTCGGCGAGTTATGCATTTTAAGTAATTTGCCGATTGGTTTCAAAACGGCTTGCATCAAAATTTACTATTTTATGCCAGACATTCATTGTGGGGGATAAGGTGATTTTCTCGGCGCGTTAAGCATTTTGAGTAATTTGCCGATCGGTTTCAGAACGGCTTGCATTGAAATTTACTATTTTTTGCCAGACATTCATTGTGGACCAGAAGTGATTTTCTCGGCGAGTTAGGCATTTTGAGTAATTTCCCGATTGGTTCAGAACGGCTTGCATCACAATTTACTATTTTTTGCCAGACATTCATTGTGGAACAAAAGTGATTTTCTCGGCGAGTTAAGCATTTTGAGTAATTTGCCGATTGGTTTGAGCATTTTGCCGATTGTTTTCAGAAGGGCTTGCATTGAAATTTACTATTTTTTGCCAGACATTCATTGTGGGAAAAAGGTGATTTTCTCGGCGAGTTAAGCATTTTGAGTAATTTGCCGATTGGTTTCAGAACGGCTTGTATCACAATTAACTATTTTTTGCCAGGCGTTCATTGTGGAACAAAAGTGATTTTCTCGGCGAGTTAAGCATTTTGAGTAATTTGCCGATTGGTTTCAGATCGGTTTGCATCACAATAAACTATTTTTTGCCAGACATTCATTGTTGAAAAAAAGTGATTTTCTCGGCGAGTTAAGCATTTTGAGCAATTTGCTGATTGGTTTCAGAACGGCTTGCATTGAAATTTCCTATTTTTTGCCAGACATTCATTGTGAAACAAAAGTGATTTTCTCGGCGAGTTAAGCATTTTGAGTAATTCGCCGATCGCTTTCAGAACGTCTTGCATCAAAATTAAGTATTTTTGCCAGACAATCATGTGGAAATAAAGTGATTTTCTCGGCGAGTTAAGCATTTTGAGTAATTTGCCGATTGGATTCAGAACGGCTTGCATTGAAATTTACTATTTTTTGCCAGACATTCATTGTGGAACAAAAGTGATTTTCTCGTCGAGTTAAGCATTTTGAGTAATTTGCCGATTGGTTTCAGAACGGCTTGTATCACAATTAACTATTTTTTGCCAGGCGTTCATTGTGGAACAAAAGTGATTTTCTCGGCGCGTCAAGCATTTTGAGTAATTTGCCGATCGGTTTCAGAACGGCTTGCATTGAAATTTCCTATTTTTTGCCAGACATTCATTGTGGGAAAAAGGTGATTTTCTCGGCGAGTTAAGCATTTTGAGTAATTTGCCGATTGGTTTCAGAACTGCTTGTATCACAATTAATTATTTTTTGCCAGGCGTTCATTGTGGACCAAAAGTGATTTTCTCGGCGAGTTAAGCATTTTGAGTAATTTGCCGATTGGTTTCAGAACGGCTTGCAACACAATTAACTATTTTTTGCCAGGCATTCATTGTGGAACAAGAGTGATTTTCTCGGCGAGTTAAGCATTTTGAGTAGTTTGCCGATTGCTTTCAGAACGGCTTGCATTGAAATTTACTATTTTTTGCCAGACATTCATTGTGGGAAAAAAGTAATTTTCTCGGCGAGTTAAGCATTTTGAGTAATTTGCCGATTGGTTTCAGATCGGTTTGCATCACAAGTAACTATTTTTTGCCAGACATTCATTGTTGAAAAAAAGTGATTTTCTCGGCGAGTTAAGCATTCTGAGCAATTTGCTGATTGGTTTCAGAACGGCTTGCATTGAAATTTCCTATTTTTTGCCAGACATTCATTGTGAAACAAAAGTGATTTTCTCGGCGAGTTAAGCATTTTGAGTAATTCGCCGATCGCTTTCAGAACGGCTTGCATCAAAATTAACTATTTTTGCCAGACAATCATGTGGAAATAAAGTGATTTTCTCGGCGAGTTCAGCATTTTGAGTAATTTGCTGATTGATATCAGAACGTCTTGCGTCAAAATTACTATTTTTTGACAGGCATTCATTGTGGAACAAAAGTGATTTTCTCGGCGGGTTCAGCATTTTGAGCAATTTGCCGATTGGTTTCAGAACGGCTTGCATTGAAATTTCCTATTTTTTGCCAGACATTCATTGTGAAACAAAAGTGATTTTCTCGGCGAGTTAAGCATTTTGAGTAATTCGCCGATCGCTTTCAGAACGTCTTGCATCAAAATTAAGTATTTTTGCCAGACAATCATGTGGAAATAAAGTGATTTTCTCGGCGAGTTAAGCATTTTGAGTAATTTGCCGATTGGATTCAGAACGGCTTGCATTGAAATTTACTATTTTTTGCCAGACATTCATTGTGGAACAAAAGTGATTTTCTCGGCGAGTTAAGCATTTTGAGTAATTTGCCGATTGGTTTCAGAACGGCTTGTATCACAATTAACTATTTTTTGCCAGGCGTTCATTGTGGAACAAAAGTGATTTTCTCGGCGCGTCAAGCATTTTGAGTAATTTGCCGATCGGTTTCAGAACGGCTTGCATTGAAATTTCCTATTTTTTGCCAGACATTCATTGTGGGAAAAAGGTGATTTTCTCGGCGAGTTAAGCATTTTGAGTAATTTGCCGATTGGTTTCAGAACGGCTTGTATCACAATTAATTATTTTTTGCCAGGCGTTCATTGTGGAACAAAAGTGATTTTCTCGGCGAGTTAAGCATTTTGAGTAATTTGCCGATTGGTTTCAGAACGGCTTGCAACACAATTAACTATTTTTTGCCAGGCATTCATTGTGGAACAAGAGTGATTTTCTAGGCGAGTTAAGCATTTTGAGTAGTTTGCCGATTGCTTTCAGAACGGCTTGCATTGAAATTTACTATTTTTTGCCAGACATTCATTGTGGGAAAAAAGTAATTTTCTCGGCGAGTTAAGCATTTTGAGTAATTTGCCGATTGGTTTCAGATCGGTTTGCATCACAATAAACTATTTTTTGCCAGACATTCATTGTTGAAAAAAAGTGATTTTCTCGGCGAGTTAAGCATTTTGAGCAATTTGCTGATTGGTTTCAGAACGGCTTGCATTGAAATTTCCTATTTTTTGCCAGACATTCATTGTGAAACAAAAGTGATTTTCTCGGCGAGTTAAGCATTTTGAGTAATTCGCCGATCGCTTTCAGAACGGCTTGCATCAAAATTAACTATTTTTGCCAGACAATCATGTGGAAATAAAGTGATTTTCTCGGCGAGTTAAGCATTTTGAGTAATTTGCCGATTGGTTTCAGAACGGCTTGCATCACAATTAACTATTTTTTGCCAGGCGTTCATTGTGGAACGAAGTGATTTTCACGGCGAGTTAAGCATTTTGAGTAATTTGCCGATTGGTTTCAGATCGGTTTGCATCACAATTAACTATTTTTTGCCAGACATTCATTGTTGAAAAAAACTGATTTTCTCGGCGAGTTATGCATTTTAAGTAATTTGCCGATTGGTTTCAAAACGGCTTGCATCAAAATTTACTATTTTATGCCAGACATTCATTGTGGGGGATAAGGTGATTTTCTCGGCGCGTTAAGCATTTTGAGTAATTTGCCGATCGGTTTCAGAACGGCTTGCATTGAAATTTACTATTTTTTGCCAGACATTCATTGTGGACCAGAAGTGATTTTCTGGGCGAGTTAGGCATTTTGAGTAATTTCCCGATTGGTTCAGAACGGCTTGCATCACAATTTACTATTTTTTGCCAGACATTCATTGTGGAACAAAAGTGATTTTCTCGGCGAGTTAAGCATTTTGAGTAATTTGCCGATTGGTTTGAGCATTTTGCCGATTGTTTTCAGAACGGCTTGCATTGAAATTTACTATTTTTTGCCAGACATTCATTGTGGGAAAAAGGTGATTTTCTCGGCGAGTTAAGCATTTTGAGTAATTTGCCGATTGGTTTCAGAACGGCTTGTATCACAATTAACTATTTTTTGCCAGGCGTTCATTGTGGAACAAAAGTGATTTTCTCGGCGAGTTAAGCATTTTGAGTAATTTGCCGATTGGTTTCAGAACGGCTTGCAACACAATTAACTATTTTTTGCCAGGCATTCATTGTGGAACAAGAGTGATTTTCTCGGCGAGTTAAGCATTTTGAGTAGTTTGCCGATTGCTTTCAGAACGGCTTGCATTGAAATTTACTATTTTTTGCCAGACATTCATTGTGGGAAAAAAGTAATTTTCTCGGCGAGTTAAGCATTTTGAGTAATTTGCCGATTGGTTTCAGATCGGTTTGCATCACAATAAACTATTTTTTGCCAGACATTCATTGTTGAAAAAAAGTGATTTTCTCGGCGAGTTAAGCATTTTGAGCAATTTGCTGATTGGTTTCAGAACGGCTTGCATTGAAATTTCCTATTTTTTGCCAGACATTCATTGTGAAACAAAAGTGATTTTCTCGGCGAGTTAAGCATTTTGAGTAATTCGCCGATCGCTTTCAGAACGGCTTGCATCAAAATTAACTATTTTTGCCAGACAATCATGTGGAAATAAAGTGATTTTCTCGGCGAGTTAAGCATTTTGAGTAATTTGCTGATTGATATCAGAACGTCTTGCGTCAAAATTACTATTTTTTGCCAGACATTCATTGTGGAACAAAAGTGATTTTCTCGGCGGGTTCAGCATTTTGAGCAATTTGCCGATTGGTTTCAGAACGGCTTGCATTGAAATTTCCTATTTTTTGCCAGACATTCATTGTGAAACAAAAGGGAATTTTCTCGGCGAGTTAAGCATTTTGAGTAATTCGCCGATCGCTTTCAGAACGGCTTGCATCAAAATTAACTATTTTTGCCAGACAATCATGTGGAAATAAAGTGATTTTCTCGGCGAGTTAAGCATTTTGAGTAATTTGCCGATTGGTTTCAGAACGGCTTGCATCACAATTAACTATTTTTTGCCAGGCGTTCATTGTGGAACGAAGTGATTTTCACGGCGAGTTAAGCATTTTGAGTAATTTGCCGATTGGTTTCAGATCGGTTTGCATCACAATTAACTATTTTTTGCCAGACATTCATTGTTGAAAAAAACTGATTTTCTCGGCGAGTTATGCATTTTAAGTAATTTGCCGATTGGTTTCAAAACGGCTTGCATCAAAATTTACTATTTTATGATGCAAACCGTACATTCATTGTGAAACAAAAGTGATTTTCTCGGCGAGTTAAGCATTTTGAGTAATTCGCCGATCGCTTTCAGAACGGCTTGCATCAAAATTAACTATTTTTGCCAGACAATCATGTGGAAATAAAGTGATTTTCTCGACGAGTTAAGCATTTTGAGTAATTTGCTGATTGATATCAGAACGTCTTGCGTCAAAATTACTATTTTTTGCCAGACATTCATTGTGGGAAAAAGGTGATTTTCTCGGCGAGTTAAGCATTTTGCCGATTGGTTTCAGAACGGCTTGTATCACAATTAACTATTTTTTGCCAGGCGTTCATTGTGGAACAAAAGTGATTTTCTCGGCGAGTTAAGCATTTTGAGTAATTTGCCGATTGGTTTCAGAACGGCTTGCAACACAATTAACTATTTTTTGCCAGGCATTCATTGTGGAACAAGAGTGATTTTCTCGGCGAGTTAAGCATTTTGAGTAGTTTGCCGATTGCTTTCAGAACGGCTTGCATTGAAATTTACTATTTTTTGCCAGACATTCATTGTGGGAAAAAGGTGATTTTCTCGGCGAGTTAAGCATTTTGAGTAATTTGCCGATTGGTTTCAGAACGGCTTGTATCACAATTAATTATTTTTTGCCAGGCGTTCATTGTGGAACAAAAGTGATTTTTTCGGCGAGTTAAGCATTTTGAGTGATTTGCCGATTGGTTTCAGAACGGCTTGCAACACAATTAACTATTTTTTGCCAGGCATTCATTGTGGAACAAGAGTGATTTTCTCGGCGAGTTAAGCATTTTGAGTAGTTTGCCGATTGCTTTCAGAACGGCTTGCATTGAAATTTACTATTTTTTGCCAGACATTCATTGTGGGAAAAAAGTAATTTTCTCGGCGAGTTAAGCATTTTGAGTAATTTGCCGATTGGTTTCAGATCGGTTTGCATCACAATAAACTATTTTTTGCCAGACATTCATTGTTGAAAAAAAGTGATTTTCTCGGCGAGTTAAGCATTTTGAGCAATTTGCTGATTGGTTTCAGAACGGCTTGCATTGAAATTTCCTATTTTTTGCCAGACATTCATTGTGAAACAAAAGTGATTTTCTCGGCGAGTTAAGCATTTTGAGTAATTCGCCGATCGCTTTCAGAACGGCTTGCATCAAAATTAACTATTTTTGCCAGACAATCATGTGGAAATAAAGTGATTTTCTCGGCGAGTTAAGCATTTTGAGTAATTTGCTGATTGATATCAGAACGTCTTGCGTCAAAATTACTATTTTTTGCCAGACATTCATTGTGGAACAAAAGTGATTTTCTCGGCGGGTTCAGCATTTTGAGCAATTTGCCGATTGGTTTCAGAATGGCTTGCATTGAAATTTCCTATTTTTTGCCAGACATTCATTGTGAAACAAAAGGGAATTTTCTCGGCGAGTTAAGCATTTTGAGTAATTCGCCGATCGCTTTCAGAACGGCTTGCATCAAAATTAACTATTTTTGCCAGACAATCATGTGGAAATAAAGTGATTTTCTCGGCGAGTTAAGCATTTTGAGTAATTTGCCGATTGGTTTCAGAACGGCTTGCATCACAATTAACTATTTTTTGCCAGGCGTTCATTGTGGAACGAAGTGATTTTCACGGCGAGTTAAGCATTTTGAGTAATTTGCCGATTGGTTTCAGATCGGTTTGCATCACAATTAACTATTTTTTGCCAGACATTCATTGTTGAAAAAAACTGATTTTCTCGGCGAGTTATGCATTTTAAGTAATTTGCCGATTGGTTTCAAAACGGCTTGCATCAAAATTTACTATTTTATGCCAGACATTCATTGTGGGGGATAAGGTGATTTTCTCGGCGCGTTAAGCATTTTGAGTAATTTGCCGATCGGTTTCAGAACGGCTTGCATTGAAATTTACTATTTTTTGCCAGACATTCATTGGGGACCAGAAGTGATTTTCTCGGCGAGTTAGGCATTTTGAGTAATTTCCCGATTGGTTCAGAACGGCTTGCATCACAATTTACTATTTTTTGCCAGACATTCATTGTGGAACAAAAGTGATTTTCTCGGCGAGTTAAGCATTTTGAGTAATTTGCCGATTGGTTTGAGCATTTTGCCGATTGTTTTCAGAACGGCTTGCATTGAAATTTACTATTTTTTGCCAGACATTCATTGTGGGAAAAAGGTGATTTTCTCGGCGAGTTAAGCATTTTGAGTAATTTGCCGATTGGTTTCAGAACGGCTTGTATCACAATTAACTATTTTTTGCCAGGCGTTCATTGTGGAACAAAAGTGATTTTCTCGGCGAGTTAAGCATTTTGAGTAATTTGCCGATTGGTTTCAGAACGGCTTGCAACACAATTAACTATTTTTTGCCAGGCATTCATTGTGGAACAAGAGTGATTTTCTCGGCGAGTTAAGCATTTTGAGTAGTTTGCCGATTGCTTTCAGAACGGCTTGCATTGAAATTTACTATTTTTTGCCAGACATTCATTGTGGGAAAAAAGTAATTTTCTCGGCGAGTTAAGCATTTTGAGTAATTTGCCGATTGGTTTCAGATCGGTTTGCATCACAATAAACTATTTTTTGCCAGACATTCATTGTTGAAAAAAAGTGATTTTCTCGGCGAGTTAAGCATTTTGAGCAATTTGCTGATTGGTTTCAGAACGGCTTGCATTGAAATTTCCTATTTTTTGCCAGACATTCATTGTGAAACAAAAGTGATTTTCTCGGCGAGTTAAGCATTTTGAGTAATTCGCCGATCGCTTTCAGAACGGCTTGCATCAAAATTAACTATTTTTGCCAGACAATCATGTGGAAATAAAGTGATTTTCTCGACGAGTTAAGCATTTTGAGTAATTTGCTGATTGATATCAGAACGTCTTGCGTCAAAATTACTATTTTTTGCCAGACATTCATTGTGGGAAAAAGGTGATTTTCTCGGCGAGTTAAGCATTTTGCCGATTGGTTTCAGAACGGCTTGTATCACAATTAACTATTTTTTGCCAGGCGTTCATTGTGGAACAAAAGTGATTTTCTCGGCGAGTTAAGCATTTTGAGTAATTTGCCGATTGGTTTCAGAACGGCTTGCAACACAATTAACTATTTTTTGCCAGGCATTCATTGTGGAACAAGAGTGATTTTCTCGGCGAGTTAAGCATTTTGAGTAGTTTGCCGATTGCTTTCAGAACGGCTTGCATTGAAATTTACTATTTTTTGCCAGACATTCATTGTGGGAAAAAAGTAATTTTCTCGGCGAGTTAAGCATTTTGAGTAATTTGCCGGTTGGTTTCAGAACAGCTTGCGTTAAAATGTACTACTTTTTCCCAGACATTCATTGTGGCAAGAAAGTAATTTTCTCGGCGAGTTAAGCATTTTGAGTAATTCGCCGATCGCTTTCAGAACGGCTTGCATCAAAATTAACTATTTTTGCCAGCCAATCATGTGGAAATAAAGTGATTTTCTCGGCGAGTTCAGCATTTTGAGTAATTTGCTGATTGGTATCAGAACGCCTTGCGTCAAAATTACTATTTTTTGCCAGACAATAATGTGGAAATAAAGTGATTTTCTCGGCGAGTTAAGCATTTTGAGTAATTTGCCGATTGGTTTCAGATCGGTTTGCATCACAATTAACTATTTTTTGCCAGACATTCATTGTTGAAAAAAACTGATTTTCTCGGCGAGTTATGCATTTTGAGTAATTTGCCGGTTGGTTTCAGAACAGCTTGCGTTAAAATGTACTACTTTTTCCCAGACATTCATTGTGGCAAGAAAGTGATTTTCTCAGCGAGTTCAGCATTTTGAGTAATTTGCCGATTGGTTTCAGATCGTCTTGCATCAAAATTAACTATTGTTTGCCAGACATTCATTTGGGAAAAAAAGTGATTTTCTCGGCGAGTTAAGCATTTTGAGTAATTTGCTGATTGGTATCAGAACGCCTTGCGTCAAAATTACTATTTTTTGCCAGACATTCATTGTGGAACAAAAGTGATTTTCTCGGCGCGTTCAGCATTTTGAGTAATTTGCCGATTGGTTTCAGAACGGCTTGCATTGAAATTTCCTATTTTTTGCCAGACATTCATTGTGAAACAAAAGTGATTTTCTCGGCGAGTTGGGCATTTTGAGTGATTCTCCGATCGCTTTCAGAACGGCTTGCATCAAAATTAACTATTTTTGCCAGACAATCATGTGGAAATAAAGTGATTTTCTCGGCGAGTTAAGCATTTTGAGTAATTTGCCGATTGGTATCAGAACGTCTTGCGTCAAAATTACTGTTTTTTGCCAGACATTCATTATGGAACAAAAGTGATTTTCTCGGCGCGTTCAGCATTTTGAGCAATTTGCCGATTGGTTTCAGAACGGCTTGCAGTGAAATTTCCTATTTTTTGCCAGACATTCATTGTGAAACAAAAGTGATTTTCTCGGCGAGTTAAGCATTTTGAGTAATTTGCTGATTGGTATCAGAACGCCTTGCGTCAAAATTAGTATTTTTTGCCAGACATTCTTTGTGGAACAAAAGTGATTTTCTCGGCGAGTTAAGCATTTTGACCAATTTGCCGTATGTTTTCAGAACGGCTTGCACCAAATTAACTATTTTTGCCAGACAATAATGTGGAAATAAAGTGATTTTCTCGGCGAGTTAAGCATTTTGAGTAATTTGCCGATTGGCTTCAGATCGGTTTGCATCACAATTAACTATTTTTTGCCAGACATTCATTGTTGAAAAAAACTGATTTTCTCGGCGAGTTATGCATTTTGAGTAATTTGCCGGTTGGTTTCAGAACAGCTTGCGTTAAAATGTACTACTTTTTCCCAGACATTCATTGTGGCAAGAAAGTGATTTTCTCAGCGAGTTCAGCATTTTGAGTGATTTGCCGATTGGTTTCAGATCGTCTTGCATCAAAATTAACTATTGTTTGCCAGACATTCATTTGGGAAAAAAAGTGATTTTCTCGGCGAGTTAAGCATTTTGAGTAATTTGCTGATTGGTATCAGAACGCCTTGCGTCAAAATTACTATTTTTTGCCAGACATTCATTGTGGAACAAAAGTGATTTTCTCGGCGCGTTCAGCATTTTGAGTAATTTGCCGATTGGTTTCAGAACGGCTTGCATTGAAATTTCCTATTTTTTGCCAGACATTCATTGTGAAACAAAAGTGATTTTCTCGGCGAGTTAAGCATTTTGAGTAATTTGCTGATTGGTATCAGAACGCCTTGCGTCAAAATTACTATTTTTTGCCAGACATTCTTTGTGGAACAAAAGTGATTTTCTCGGCGAGTTAAGCATTTTGACCATTTTGCCGTATGTTTTCAGAACGGCTTGCACCAAATTAACTATTTTTGCCAGACAATAATGTGGAAATAAAGTGATTTTCTCGGCGAGTTAAGCATTTTGAGTAATTTGCCGATTGGCTTCAGATCGGTTTGCATCACAATTAACTATTTTTTGCCAGACATTCATTGTTGAAAAAAACTGATTTTCTCGGCGAGTTATGCATTTTGAGTAATTTGCCGGTTGGTTTCAGAACAGCTTGCGTTAAAATGTACTACTTTTTCCCAGACATTCATTGTGGCAAGAAAGTGATTTTCTCAGCGAGTTCAGCATTTTGAGTAATTTGCCGATTGGTTTCAGATCGTCTTGCATCAAAATTAACTATTGTTTGCCAGACATTCATTTGGGAAAAAAAGTGATTTTCTCGGCGAGTTAAGCATTTTGAGTAATTTGCTGATTGGTATCAGAACGCCTTGCGTCAAAATTACTATTTTTTGCCAGACATTCATTGTGGAACAAAAGTGATTTTCTCGGCGCGTTCAGCATTTTGAGTAATTTGCCGATTGGTTTCAGAACGGCTTGCATTGAAATTTCCTATTTTTTGCCAGACATTCATTGTGAAACAAAAGTGATTTTCTCGGCGAGTTAAGCATTTTGAGTAATTCGCCGATCGCTTTCAGAACGGCTTGCATCAAAATTAACTATTTTTGCCAGACAATCATGTGGAAATAAAGTGATTTTCTCGGCGAGTTAAGCATTTTGAGTAATTTGCTGATTGATATCAGAACGTCTTGCGTCAAAATTACTATTTTTTGCCAGACATTCATTGTGGAACAAAAGTGATTTTCTCGGCGGGTTCAGCATTTTGAGCAATTTGCCGATTGGTTTCAGAACGGCTTGCATTGAAATTTCCTATTTTTTGCCAGACATTCATTGTGAAACAAAAGGGAATTTTCTCGGCGAGTTAAGCATTTTGAGTAATTCGCCGATCGCTTTCAGAACGGCTTGCATCAAAATTAACTATTTTTGCCAGACAATCATGTGGAAATAAAGTGATTTTCTCGGCGAGTTAAGCATTTTGAGTAATTTGCCGATTGGTTTCAGAACGGCTTGCATCACAATTAACTATTTTTTGCCAGGCGTTCATTGTGGAACGAAGTGATTTTCACGGCGAGTTAAGCATTTTGAGTAATTTGCCGATTGGTTTCAGATCGGTTTGCATCACAATTAACTATTTTTTGCCAGACATTCATTGTTGAAAAAAACTGATTTTCTCGGCGAGTTATGCATTTTAAGTAATTTGCCGATTGGTTTCAAAACGGCTTGCATCAAAATTTACTATTTTATGCCAGACATTCATTGTGGGGGATAAGGTGATTTTCTCGGCGCGTTAAGCATTTTGAGTAATTTGCCGATCGGTTTCAGAACGGCTTGCATTGAAATTTACTATTTTTTGCCAGACATTCATTGTGGACCAGAAGTGATTTTCTCGGCGAGTTAGGCATTTTGAGTAATTTCCCGATTGGTTCAGAACGGCTTGCATCACAATTTACTATTTTTTGCCAGACATTCATTGTGGAACAAAAGTGATTTTCTCGGCGAGTTAAGCATTTTGAGTAATTTGCCGATTGGTTTGAGCATTTTGCCGATTGTTTTCAGAACGGCTTGCATTGAAATTTACTATTTTTTGCCAGACATTCATTGTGGGAAGAAGGTGATTTTCTCGGCGAGTTAAGCATTTTGAGTAATTTGCCGATTGGTTTCAGAACGGCTTGTATCACAATTAACTATTTTTTGCCAGGCGTTCATTGTGGAACAAAAGTGATTTTCTCGGCGAGTTAAGCATTTTGAGTAATTTGCCGATTGGTTTCAGAACGGCTTGCAACACAATTAACTATTTTTTGCCAGGCATTCATTGTGGAACAAGAGTGATTTTCTCGGCGAGTTAAGCATTTTGAGTAGTTTGCCGATTGCTTTCAGAACGGCTTGCATTGAAATTTACTATTTTTTGCCAGACATTCATTGTGGGAAAAAAGTAATTTTCTCGGCGAGTTAAGCATTTTGAGTAATTTGCCGATTGGTTTCAGATCGGTTTGCATCACAATAAACTATTTTTTGCCAGACATTCATTGTTGAAAAAAAGTGATTTTCTCGGCGAGTTAAGCATTTTGAGCAATTTGCTGATTGGTTTCAGAACGGCTTGCATTGAAATTTCCTATTTTTTGCCAGACATTCATTGTGAAACAAAAGTGATTTTCTCGGCGAGTTAAGCATTTTGAGTAATTCGCCGATCGCTTTCAGAACGGCTTGCATCAAAATTAACTATTTTTGCCAGACAATCATGTGGAAATAATGTGATTTTCTCGACGAGTTAAGCATTTTGAGTAATTTGCTGATTGATATCAGAACGTCTTGCGTCAAAATTACTATTTTTTGCCAGACATTCATTGTGGGAAAAAGGTGATTTTCTCGGCGAGTTAAGCATTTTGCCGATTGGTTTCAGAACGGCTTGTATCACAATTAACTATTTTTTGCCAGGCGTTCATTGTGGAACAAAAGTGATTTTCTCGGCGAGTTAAGCATTTTGAGTAATTTGCCGATTGGTTTCAGATCGGTTTGCATCACAATAAACTATTTTTTGCCAGACATTCATTGTTGAAAAAAAGTGATTTTCTCGGCGAGTTAAGCATTTTGAGCAATTTGCTGATTGGTTTCAGAACGGCTTGCATTGAAATTTCCTATTTTTTGCCAGACATTCATTGTGAAACAAAAGTGATTTTCTCGGCGAGTTAAGCATTTTGAGTAATTCGCCGATCGCTTTCAGAACGGCTTGCATCAAAATTAACTATTTTTGCCAGACAATCATGTGGAAATAAAGTGATTTTCTCGGCGAGTTAAGCATTTTGAGTAATTTGCTGATTGATATCAGAACGTCTTGCGTCAAAATTACTATTTTTTGCCAGACATTCATTGTGGAACAAAAGTGATTTTCTCGGCGGGTTCAGCATTTTGAGCAATTTGCCGATTGGTTTCAGAACGGCTTGCATTGAAATTTCCTATTTTTTGCCAGACATTCATTGTGAAACAAAAGGGAATTTTCTCGGCGAGTTAAGCATTTTGAGTAATTCGCCGATCGCTTTCAGAACGGCTTGCATCAAAATTAACTATTTTTGCCAGACAATCATGTGGAAATAAAGTGATTTTCTCGGCGAGTTAAGCATTTTGAGTAATTTGCCGATTGGTTTCAGAACGGCTTGCATCACAATTAACTATTTTTTGCCAGGCGTTCATTGTGGAACGAAGTGATTTTCACGGCGAGTTAAGCATTTTGAGTAATTTGCCGATTGGTTTCAGATCGGTTTGCATCACAATTAACTATTTTTTGCCAGACATTCATTGTTGAAAAAAACTGATTTTCTCGGCGAGTTATGCATTTTAAGTAATTTGCCGATTGGTTTCAAAACGGCTTGCATCAAAATTTACTATTTTATGCCAGACATTCATTGTGGGGGATAAGGTGATTTTCTCGGCGCGTTAAGCATTTTGAGTAATTTGCCGATCGGTTTCAGAACGGCTTGCATTGAAATTTACTATTTTTTGCCAGACATTCATTGTGGACCAGGAGTGATTTTCTCGGCGAGTTAGGCATTTTGAGTAATTTCCCGATTGGTTCAGAACGGCTTGCATCACAATTTACTATTTTTTGCCAGACATTCATTGTGGAACAAAAGTGATTTTCTCGGCGAGTTAAGCATTTTGAGTAATTTGCCGATTGGTTTGAGCATTTTGCCGATTGTTTTCAGAACGGCTTGCATTGAAATTTAGTATTTTTTGCCAGACATTCATTGTGGGAAAAAGGTGATTTTCTCGGCGAGTTAAGCATTTTGAGTAATTTGCCGATTGGTTTCAGAACGGCTTGTATCACAATTAACTATTTTTTGCCAGGCGTTCATTGTGGAACAAAAGTGATTTTCTCGGCGAGTTAAGCATTTTGAGTAATTTGCCGATTGGTTTCAGAACGGCTTGCAACACAATTAACTATTTTTTGCCAGGCATTCATTGTGGAACAAGAGTGATTTTCTCGGCGAGTTAAGCATTTTGAGTAGTTTGCCGATTGCTTTCAGAACGGCTTGCATTGAAATTTACTATTTTTTGCCAGACATTCATTGTGGGAAAAAAGTAATTTTCTCGGCGAGTTAAGCATTTTGAGTAATTTGCCGATTGGTTTCAGATCGGTTTGCATCACAATAAACTATTTTTTGCCAGACATTCATTGTTGAAAAAAAGTGATTTTCTCGGCGAGTTAAGCATTTTGAGCAATTTGCTGATTGGTTTCAGAACGGCTTGCATTGAAATTTCCTATTTTTTGCCAGACATTCATTGTGAAACAAAAGTGATTTTCTCGGCGAGTTAAGCATTTTGAGTAATTCGCCGATCGCTTTCAGAACGGCTTGCATCAAAATTAACTATTTTTGCCAGACAATCATGTGGAAATAAAGTGATTTTCTCGACGAGTTAAGCATTTTGAGTAATTTGCTGATTGATATCAGAACGTCTTGCGTCAAAATTACTATTTTTTGCCAGACATTCATTGTGGGAAAAAGGTGATTTTCTCGGCGAGTTAAGCATTTTGCCGATTGGTTTCAGAACGGCTTGTATCACAATTAACTATTTTTTGCCAGGCGTTCATTGTGGAACAAAAGTGATTTTCTCGGCGAGTTAAGCATTTTGAGTAATTTGCCGATTGGTTTTAGAACGGCTTGCAACACAATTAACTATTTTTTGCCAGGCATTCATTGTGGAACAAGAGTGATTTTCTCGGCGAGTTAAGCATTTTGAGTAGTTTGCCGATTGCTTTCAGAACGGCTTGCATTGAAATTTACTATTTTTTGCCAGACATTCATTGTGGGAAAAAAGTAATTTTCTCGGCGAGTTAAGCATTTTGAGTAATTTGCCGGTTGGTTTCAGAACAGCTTGCGTTAAAATGTACTACTTTTTCCCAGACATTCATTGTGGCAAGAAAGTAATTTTCTCGGCGAGTTAAGCATTTTGAGTAATTCGCCGATCGCTTTCAGAACGGCTTGCATCAAAATTAACTATTTTTGCCAGCCAATCATGTGGAAATAAAGTGATTTTCTCGGCGAGTTCAGCATTTTGAGTAATTTGCTGATTGGTATCAGAACGCCTTGCGTCAAAATTACTATTTTTTGCCAGACAATAATGTGGAAATAAAGTGATTTTCTCGGCGAGTTAAGCATTTTGAGTAATTTGCCGATTGGTTTCAGATCGGTTTGCATCACAATTAACTATTTTTTGCCAGACATTCATTGTTGAAAAAAACTGATTTTCTCGGCGAGTTATGCATTTTGAGTAATTTGCCGGTTGGTTTCAGAACAGCTTGCGTTAAAATGTACTACTTTTTCCCAGACATTCATTGTGGCAAGAAAGTGATTTTCTCAGCGAGTTCAGCATTTTGAGTAATTTGCCGATTGGTTTCAGATCGTCTTGCATCAAAATTAACTATTGTTTGCCAGACATTCATTTGGGAAAAAAAGTGATTTTCTCGGCGAGTTAAGCATTTTGAGTAATTTGCTGATTGGTATCAGAACGCCTTGCGTCAAAATTACTATTTTTTGCCAGACATTCATTGTGGAACAAAAGTGATTTTCTCGGCGCGTTCAGCATTTTGAGTAATTTGCCGATTGGTTTCAGAACGGCTTGCATTGAAATTTCCTATTTTTTGCCAGACATTCATTGTGAAACAAAAGTGATTTTCTCGGCGAGTTGGGCATTTTGAGTGATTCTCCGATCGCTTTCAGAACGGCTTGCATCAAAATTAACTATTTTTGCCAGACAATCATGTGGAAATAAAGTGATTTTCTCGGCGAGTTAAGCATTTTGAGTAATTTGCCGATTGGATTCAGAACGGCTTGCATTGAAATTTCCTATTTTTTGCAAGACATTCATTGTGGAACAAAAGTGATTTTCTCGGCGAGTTAAGCATTTTGAGTAATTTGCCGATTGGTATCAGAACGTCTTGCGTCAAAATTACTGTTTTTTGCCAGACATTCATTATGGAACAAAAGTGATTTTCTCGGCGCGTTCAGCATTTTGAGCAATTTGCCGATTGGTTTCAGAACGGCTTGCAGTGAAATTTCCTATTTTTTGCCAGACATTCATTGTGAAACAAAAGTGATTTTCTCGGCGAGTTAAGCATTTTGAGTAATTTGCTGATTGGTATCAGAACGCCTTGCGTCAAAATTACTATTTTTTGCCAGACATTCTTTGTGGAACAAAAGTGATTTTCTCGGCGAGTTAAGCATTTTGACCATTTTGCCGTATGTTTTCAGAACGGCTTGCACCAAATTAACTATTTTTGCCAGACAATAATGTGGAAATAAAGTGATTTTCTCGGCGAGTTAAGCATTTTGAGTAATTTGCCGATTGGCTTCAGATCGGTTTGCATCACAATTAACTATTTTTTGCCAGACATTCATTGTTGAAAAAAACTGATTTTCTCGGCGAGTTATGCATTTTGAGTAATTTGCCGGTTGGTTTCAGAACAGCTTGCGTTAAAATGTACTACTTTTTCCCAGACATTCATTGTGGCAAGAAAGTGATTTTCTCAGCGAGTTCAGCATTTTGAGTAATTTGCCGATTGGTTTCAGATCGTCTTGCATCAAAATTAACTATTGTTTGCCAGACATTCATTTGGGAAAAAAAGTGATTTTCTCGGCGAGTTAAGCATTTTGAGTAATTTGCTGATTGGTATCAGAACGCCTTGCGTCAAAATTACTATTTTTTGCCAGACATTCATTGTGGAACAAAAGTGATTTTCTCGGCGCGTTCAGCATTTTGAGTAATTTGCCGATTGGTTTCAGAACGGCTTGCATTGAAATTTCCTATTTTTTGCCAGACATTCATTGTGAAACAAAAGTGATTTTCTCGGCGAGTTAAGCATTTTGAGTAATTTGCTGATTGGTATCAGAACGCCTTGCGTCAAAATTACTATTTTTTGCCAGACATTCTTTGTGGAACAAAAGTGATTTTCTCGGCGAGTTAAGCATTTTGACCATTTTGCCGTATGTTTTCAGAACGGCTTGCACCAAATTAACTATTTTTGCCAGACAATAATGTGGAAATAAAGTGATTTTCTCGGCGAGTTAAGCATTTTGAGTAATTTGCCGATTGGCTTCAGATCGGTTTGCATCACAATTAACTATTTTTTGCCAGACATTCATTGTTGAAAAAAACTGATTTTCTCGGCGAGTTATGCATTTTGAGTAATTTGCCGGTTGGTTTCAGAACAGCTTGCGTTAAAATGTACTACTTTTTCCCAGACATTCATTGTGGCAAGAAAGTGATTTTCTCAGCGAGTTCAGCATTTTGAGTAATTTGCCGATTGGTTTCAGATCGTCTTGCATCAAAATTAACTATTGTTTGCCAGACATTCATTTGGGAAAAAAAGTGATTTTCTCGGCGAGTTAAGCATTTTGAGTAATTTGCTGATTGGTATCAGAACGCCTTGCGTCAAAATTACTATTTTTTGCCAGACATTCATTGTGGAACAAAAGTGATTTTCTCGGCGCGTTCAGCATTTTGAGTAATTTGCCGATTGGTTTCAGAACGGCTTGCATTGAAATTTCCTATTTTTTGCCAGACATTCATTGTGAAACAAAAGTGATTTTCTCGGCGAGTTAAGCATTTTGAGTAATTCGCCGATCGCTTTCAGAACGGCTTGCATCAAAATTAACTATTTTTGCCAGACAATCATGTGGAAATAAAGTGATTTTCTCGGCGAGTTAAGCATTTTGAGTAATTTGCTGATTGATATCAGAACGTCTTGCGTCAAAATTACTATTTTTTGCCAGACATTCATTGTGGAACAAAAGTGATTTTCTCGGCGGGTTCAGCATTTTGAGCAATTTGCCGATTGGTTTCAGAACGGCTTGCATTGAAATTTCCTATTTTTTGCCAGACATTCATTGTGAAACAAAAGGGAATTTTCTCGGCGAGTTAAGCATTTTGAGTAATTCGCCGATCGCTTTCAGAACGGCTTGCATCAAAATTAACTATTTTTGCCAGACAATCATGTGGAAATAAAGTGATTTTCTCGGCGAGTTAAGCATTTTGAGTAATTTGCCGATTGGTTTCAGAACGGCTTGCATCACAATTAACTATTTTTTGCCAGGCGTTCATTGTGGAACGAAGTGATTTTCACGGCGAGTTAAGCATTTTGAGTAATTTGCCGATTGGTTTCAGATCGGTTTGCATCACAATTAACTATTTTTTGCCAGACATTCATTGTTGAAAAAAACTGATTTTCTCGGCGAGTTATGCATTTTAAGTAATTTGCCGATTGGTTTCAAAACGGCTTGCATCAAAATTTACTATTTTATGCCAGACATTCATTGTGGGGGATAAGGTGATTTTCTCGGCGCGTTAAGCATTTTGAGTAATTTGCCGATCGGTTTCAGAACGGCTTGCATTGAAATTTACTATTTTTTGCCAGACATTCATTGTGGACCAGAAGTGATTTTCTCGGCGAGTTAGGCATTTTGAGTAATTTCCCGATTGGTTCAGAACGGCTTGCATCACAATTTACTATTTTTTGCCAGACATTCATTGTGGAACAAAAGTGATTTTCTCGGCGAGTTAAGCATTTTGAGTAATTTGCCGATTGGTTTGAGCATTTTGCCGATTGTTTTCAGAACGGCTTGCATTGAAATTTACTATTTTTTGCCAGACATTCATTGTGGGAAGAAGGTGATTTTCTCGGCGAGTTAAGCATTTTGAGTAATTTGCCGATTGGTTTCAGAACGGCTTGTATCACAATTAACTATTTTTTGCCAGGCGTTCATTGTGGAACAAAAGTGATTTTCTCGGCGAGTTAAGCATTTTGAGTAATTTGCCGATTGGTTTCAGAACGGCTTGCAACACAATTAACTATTTTTTGCCAGGCATTCATTGTGGAACAAGAGTGATTTTCTCGGCGAGTTAAGCATTTTGAGTAGTTTGCCGATTGCTTTCAGAACGGCTTGCATTGAAATTTACTATTTTTTGCCAGACATTCATTGTGGGAAAAAAGTAATTTTCTCGGCGAGTTAAGCATTTTGAGTAATTTGCCGATTGGTTTCAGATCGGTTTGCATCACAATAAACTATTTTTTGCCAGACATTCATTGTTGAAAAAAAGTGATTTTCTCGGCGAGTTAAGCATTTTGAGCAATTTGCTGATTGGTTTCAGAACGGCTTGCATTGAAATTTCCTATTTTTTGCCAGACATTCATTGTGAAACAAAAGTGATTTTCTCGGCGAGTTAAGCATTTTGAGTAATTCGCCGATCGCTTTCAGAACGGCTTGCATCAAAATTAACTATTTTTGCCAGACAATCATGTGGAAATAATGTGATTTTCTCGACGAGTTAAGCATTTTGAGTAATTTGCTGATTGATATCAGAACGTCTTGCGTCAAAATTACTATTTTTTGCCAGACATTCATTGTGGGAAAAAGGTGATTTTCTCGGCGAGTTAAGCATTTTGCCGATTGGTTTCAGAACGGCTTGTATCACAATTAACTATTTTTTGCCAGGCGTTCATTGTGGAACAAAAGTGATTTTCTCGGCGAGTTAAGCATTTTGAGTAATTTGCCGATTGGTTTCAGATCGGTTTGCATCACAATAAACTATTTTTTGCCAGACATTCATTGTTGAAAAAAAGTGATTTTCTCGGCGAGTTAAGCATTTTGAGCAATTTGCTGATTGGTTTCAGAACGGCTTGCATTGAAATTTCCTATTTTTTGCCAGACATTCATTGTGAAACAAAAGTGATTTTCTCGGCGAGTTAAGCATTTTGAGTAATTCGCCGATCGCTTTCAGAACGGCTTGCATCAAAATTAACTATTTTTGCCAGACAATCATGTGGAAATAAAGTGATTTTCTCGGCGAGTTAAGCATTTTGAGTAATTTGCTGATTGATATCAGAACGTCTTGCGTCAAAATTACTATTTTTTGCCAGACATTCATTGTGGAACAAAAGTGATTTTCTCGGCGGGTTCAGCATTTTGAGCAATTTGCCGATTGGTTTCAGAACGGCTTGCATTGAAATTTCCTATTTTTTGCCAGACATTCATTGTGAAACAAAAGGGAATTTTCTCGGCGAGTTAAGCATTTTGAGTAATTCGCCGATCGCTTTCAGAACGGCTTGCATCAAAATTAACTATTTTTGCCAGACAATCATGTGGAAATAAAGTGATTTTCTCGGCGAGTTAAGCATTTTGAGTAATTTGCCGATTGGTTTCAGAACGGCTTGCATCACAATTAACTATTTTTTGCCAGGCGTTCATTGTGGAACGAAGTGATTTTCACGGCGAGTTAAGCATTTTGAGTAATTTGCCGATTGGTTTCAGATCGGTTTGCATCACAATTAACTATTTTTTGCCAGACATTCATTGTTGAAAAAAACTGATTTTCTCGGCGAGTTATGCATTTTAAGTAATTTGCCGATTGGTTTCAAAACGGCTTGCATCAAAATTTACTATTTTATGCCAGACATTCATTGTGGGGGATAAGGTGATTTTCTCGGCGCGTTAAGCATTTTGAGTAATTTGCCGATCGGTTTCAGAACGGCTTGCATTGAAATTTACTATTTTTTGCCAGACATTCATTGTGGACCAGGAGTGATTTTCTCGGCGAGTTAGGCATTTTGAGTAATTTCCCGATTGGTTCAGAACGGCTTGCATCACAATTTACTATTTTTTGCCAGACATTCATTGTGGAACAAAAGTGATTTTCTCGGCGAGTTAAGCATTTTGAGTAATTTGCCGATTGGTTTGAGCATTTTGCCGATTGTTTTCAGAACGGCTTGCATTGAAATTTAGTATTTTTTGCCAGACATTCATTGTGGGAAAAAGGTGATTTTCTCGGCGAGTTAAGCATTTTGAGTAATTTGCCGATTGGTTTCAGAACGGCTTGTATCACAATTAACTATTTTTTGCCAGGCGTTCATTGTGGAACAAAAGTGATTTTCTCGGCGAGTTAAGCATTTTGAGTAATTTGCCGATTGGTTTCAGAACGGCTTGCAACACAATTAACTATTTTTTGCCAGGCATTCATTGTGGAACAAGAGTGATTTTCTCGGCGAGTTAAGCATTTTGAGTAGTTTGCCGATTGCTTTCAGAACGGCTTGCATTGAAATTTACTATTTTTTGCCAGACATTCATTGTGGGAAAAAAGTAATTTTCTCGGCGAGTTAAGCATTTTGAGTAATTTGCCGATTGGTTTCAGATCGGTTTGCATCACAATAAACTATTTTTTGCCAGACATTCATTGTTGAAAAAAAGTGATTTTCTCGGCGAGTTAAGCATTTTGAGCAATTTGCTGATTGGTTTCAGAACGGCTTGCATTGAAATTTCCTATTTTTTGCCAGACATTCATTGTGAAACAAAAGTGATTTTCTCGGCGAGTTAAGCATTTTGAGTAATTCGCCGATCGCTTTCAGAACGGCTTGCATCAAAATTAACTATTTTTGCCAGACAATCATGTGGAAATAAAGTGATTTTCTCGACGAGTTAAGCATTTTGAGTAATTTGCTGATTGATATCAGAACGTCTTGCGTCAAAATTACTATTTTTTGCCAGACATTCATTGTGGGAAAAAGGTGATTTTCTCGGCGAGTTAAGCATTTTGCCGATTGGTTTCAGAACGGCTTGTATCACAATTAACTATTTTTTGCCAGGCGTTCATTGTGGAACAAAAGTGATTTTCTCGGCGAGTTAAGCATTTTGAGTAATTTGCCGATTGGTTTTAGAACGGCTTGCAACACAATTAACTATTTTTTGCCAGGCATTCATTGTGGAACAAGAGTGATTTTCTCGGCGAGTTAAGCATTTTGAGTAGTTTGCCGATTGCTTTCAGAACGGCTTGCATTGAAATTTACTATTTTTTGCCAGACATTCATTGTGGGAAAAAAGTAATTTTCTCGGCGAGTTAAGCATTTTGAGTAATTTGCCGGTTGGTTTCAGAACAGCTTGCGTTAAAATGTACTACTTTTTCCCAGACATTCATTGTGGCAAGAAAGTAATTTTCTCGGCGAGTTAAGCATTTTGAGTAATTCGCCGATCGCTTTCAGAACGGCTTGCATCAAAATTAACTATTTTTGCCAGCCAATCATGTGGAAATAAAGTGATTTTCTCGGCGAGTTCAGCATTTTGAGTAATTTGCTGATTGGTATCAGAACGCCTTGCGTCAAAATTACTATTTTTTGCCAGACAATAATGTGGAAATAAAGTGATTTTCTCGGCGAGTTAAGCATTTTGAGTAATTTGCCGATTGGTTTCAGATCGGTTTGCATCACAATTAACTATTTTTTGCCAGACATTCATTGTTGAAAAAAACTGATTTTCTCGGCGAGTTATGCATTTTGAGTAATTTGCCGGTTGGTTTCAGAACAGCTTGCGTTAAAATGTACTACTTTTTCCCAGACATTCATTGTGGCAAGAAAGTGATTTTCTCAGCGAGTTCAGCATTTTGAGTAATTTGCCGATTGGTTTCAGATCGTCTTGCATCAAAATTAACTATTGTTTGCCAGACATTCATTTGGGAAAAAAAGTGATTTTCTCGGCGAGTTAAGCATTTTGAGTAATTTGCTGATTGGTATCAGAACGCCTTGCGTCAAAATTACTATTTTTTGCCAGACATTCATTGTGGAACAAAAGTGATTTTCTCGGCGCGTTCAGCATTTTGAGTAATTTGCCGATTGGTTTCAGAACGGCTTGCATTGAAATTTCCTATTTTTTGCCAGACATTCATTGTGAAACAAAAGTGATTTTCTCGGCGAGTTGGGCATTTTGAGTGATTCTCCGATCGCTTTCAGAACGGCTTGCATCAAAATTAACTATTTTTGCCAGACAATCATGTGGAAATAAAGTGATTTTCTCGGCGAGTTAAGCATTTTGAGTAATTTGCCGATTGGATTCAGAACGGCTTGCATTGAAATTTCCTATTTTTTGCAAGACATTCATTGTGGAACAAAAGTGATTTTCTCGGCGAGTTAAGCATTTTGAGTAATTTGCCGATTGGTATCAGAACGTCTTGCGTCAAAATTACTGTTTTTTGCCAGACATTCATTATGGAACAAAAGTGATTTTCTCGGCGCGTTCAGCATTTTGAGCAATTTGCCGATTGGTTTCAGAACGGCTTGCAGTGAAATTTCCTATTTTTTGCCAGACATTCATTGTGAAACAAAAGTGATTTTCTCGGCGAGTTAAGCATTTTGAGTAATTTGCTGATTGGTATCAGAACGCCTTGCGTCAAAATTACTATTTTTTGCCAGACATTCTTTGTGGAACAAAAGTGATTTTCTCGGCGAGTTAAGCATTTTGACCATTTTGCCGTATGTTTTCAGAACGGCTTGCACCAAATTAACTATTTTTGCCAGACAATAATGTGGAAATAAAGTGATTTTCTCGGCGAGTTAAGCATTTTGAGTAATTTGCCGATTGGCTTCAGATCGGTTTGCATCACAATTAACTATTTTTTGCCAGACATTCATTGTTGAAAAAAACTGATTTTCTCGGCGAGTTATGCATTTTGAGTAATTTGCCGGTTGGTTTCAGAACAGCTTGCGTTAAAATGTACTACTTTTTCCCAGACATTCATTGTGGCAAGAAAGTGATTTTCTCAGCGAGTTCAGCATTTTGAGTAATTTGCCGATTGGTTTCAGATCGTCTTGCATCAAAATTAACTATTGTTTGCCAGACATTCATTTGGGAAAAAAAGTGATTTTCTCGGCGAGTTAAGCATTTTGAGTAATTTGCTGATTGGTATCAGAACGCCTTGCGTCAAAATTACTATTTTTTGCCAGACATTCATTGTGGAACAAAAGTGATTTTCTCGGCGCGTTCAGCATTTTGAGTAATTTGCCGATTGGTTTCAGAACGGCTTGCATTGAAATTTCCTATTTTTTGCCAGACATTCATTGTGAAACAAAAGTGATTTTCTCGGCGAGTTAAGCATTTTGAGTAATTTGCTGATTGGTATCAGAACGCCTTGCGTCAAAATTACTATTTTTTGCCAGACATTCTTTGTGGAACAAAAGTGATTTTCTCGGCGAGTTAAGCATTTTGACCATTTTGCCGTATGTTTTCAGAACGGCTTGCACCAAATTAACTATTTTTGCCAGACAATAATGTGGAAATAAAGTGATTTTCTCGGCGAGTTAAGCATTTTGAGTAATTTGCCGATTGGCTTCAGATCGGTTTGCATCACAATTAACTATTTTTTGCCAGACATTCATTGTTGAAAAAAACTGATTTTCTCGGCGAGTTATGCATTTTGAGTAATTTGCCGGTTGGTTTCAGAACAGCTTGCGTTAAAATGTACTACTTTTTCCCAGACATTCATTGTGGCAAGAAAGTGATTTTCTCAGCGAGTTCAGCATTTTGAGTAATTTGCCGATTGGTTTCAGATCGTCTTGCATCAAAATTAACTATTGTTTGCCAGACATTCATTTGGGAAAAAAAGTGATTTTCTCGGCGAGTTAAGCATTTTGAGTAATTTGCTGATTGGTATCAGAACGCCTTGCGTCAAAATTACTATTTTTTGCCAGACATTCATTGTGGAACAAAAGTGATTTTCTCGGCGCGTTCAGCATTTTGAGTAATTTGCCGATTGGTTTCAGAACGGCTTGCATTGAAATTTCCTATTTTTTGCCAGACATTCATTGTGAAACAAAAGTGATTTTCTCGGCGAGTTGGGCATTTTGAGTGATTCTCCGATCGCTTTCAGAACGGCTTGCATCAAAATTAACTATTTTTGCCAGACAATCATGTGGAAATAAAGTGATTTTCTCGGCGAGTTAAGCATTTTGAGTAATTTGCCGATTGGATTCAGAACGGCTTGCATTGAAATTTCCTATTTTTTGCAAGACATTCATTGTGGAACAAAAGTGATTTTCTCGGCGAGTTAAGCATTTTGAGTAATTTGCCGATTGGTTTTAGAACGGCTTGCATTAAAATTTACTCTTTTTTGCCAAACATTCATTGTGGGAACAAAGTGATTTTCTCGGCGAGTTATGCATTTTGAGTAATTTGCCGATTGGTTTCAGAACTTCTTGAATCAAAATTAACTATTGTTTACCAGACATTCATTGTTGAAAAAAACTGATTTTCTCGGCGAGTTATGCATTTTGAGTAATTTGCCGGTTGGTTTCAGAACGGCTTGCATTGAAATTTCCTATTTTTTGCCAGACATCATTGTGAAACAAAAGTGATTTTCTCGGCGAGTTAAGCATTTTGAGTAATTCGCCGATCGCTTTCAGAACGGTTTGCATCAAAATTAACTATTTTTGCCAGACAATCATGTGGAAATAACGTGATTTTCTAGGCGAGTTCAGCATTTTGAGCAATTTGCCGATTGGTTTCAGAACGGCTTGCATTGAAATTTCCTATTTTTTGCCAGACATTCATTGTGAAACAAAAGTGATTTTCTCGGTGAGTTAAGCATTTTGAGTGATTCTCCGATCGCTTTCAGAACGGCTTGCATCAAAATTAACTATTTTTGCCAGACAATCATGTGGAAATAAAGTGATTTTCTCGGCGAGTTAAGCATTTTGTGTAATTTGCCGATTGGATTCAGAACGGCTTGCATTGAAATTAACTATTTTTTGCCAGACATTCATTGTGGAACAAAAGTGATTTTCTCGGCGAGTTAAGCATTTTGAGTAATTTGCCGATTGGTTTCAGAACGGCTTGCAACACAATTAACTATTTTTTGCCAGGCATTCATTGTGGAACAAAAGTGATTTTCTCGGCGAGTTATGCATTTCGAGTAGTTTGCCGATTGCTTTCAGAACGGCTTGCATTGAAATTTACTATTTTTTGCCAGACATTCATTGTGGAACAAAAGTGATTTTTCTCGGCGAGGTAAGCATTTTGAGCAATTTGCCGATTGGTTTCAGATCGGTTTGCATCACAATTAACTATTTTTTGCCAGACATTCATTGTTGAAAAAATCTGATTTTCTCGGCGATTTATGCATTTTGAGTAATTTGCCGGTTGGTTTCAGAACAGCTTGCATTAAAATGTACTACTTTTTGCCAGACATTCATTGTGGCAAGAAAGTGATTTTCTCAGCGAGTTAAGCATTTTGAGTAATTTGCCGATTGGTTTCAGAACGTCTTGCATCAAAATTAACTATTGTTTGCCAGACATTCATTTGGGAAAAAAAGTGGTTTTCTCGGCGAGTTAAGCATTTTGAGTAATTTGCTGATTGGTATCAGAACGTCTTGCGTCAAAATTACTATTTTTTGCCAGACATTCATTGTGGAACAAAAGTGATTTTCTCGGCGCGTTCAGCATTTTGAGCAATTTGCCGATTGGTTTCAGAACGGCTTGCATTGAAATTTCCTATTTTTTGCCAGGCATTCATTGTGAAACAAAAGTGATTTTCTCGGCGAGTTAAGCATTTTGAGTAATTCGCCGATCGCTTTCAGAACGGCTTGCATCAAAATTAACTATTTTTGCCAGACAATCATGTGGAAATAAAGTGATTTTCTCGGCGAGTTAAGCATTTTGTGTAATTTGCCGATTGGATTCAGAACGGCTTGCATTGAAATTTACTATTTTTTGCCAGACATTCATTGTGGAACAAAAGTGATTTTCTCGGCGAGTTAAGCATTTTGAGTAATTTGCCGATTGGTTTCAGAACGGCTTGCAACACAATTAACTATTTTTTGCCAGGCATTCATTGTGGAACAAAAGTGATTTTCTCGGCGAGTTATGCATTTCGAGTAGTTTGCCGATTGCTTTCAGAACGGCTTGCATTGAAATTTACTATTTTTTGCCAGACATTCATTGTGGGAAAAAAGTAATTTTCTCGGCGAGTTAATCATTTTGAGTAATTTGCCGATTGGTTTCAGATCGGTTTGCATCACAATTAACTATTTTTTGCCAGACATTCATTGTTGAAAAAAACTGATTTTCTCGGCGAGTTATGCATTTTGAGTAATTTGCCGGTTGGTTTCAGAACAGCTTGCATTAAAATGTACTACTTTTTCCCAGACATTCATTGTGGCAAGAAAGTGATTTTCTCAGCGAGTTAAGCATTTTGAGTAATTTGCCGATTGGTTTCAGATCGTCTTGCATCAAAATTAACTATTGTTTGCCAGACATTCATTTGGGAAAAAAAGTGATTTTCTCGGCGAGTTAAGCATTTTGAGTAATTTGCTGATTGGTATCAGAACGCCTTGCGTCAAAATTACTATTTTTTGCCAGACACTCATTGTGGAACAAAAGTGATTTTCTCGGCGCGTTCAGCATTTTGAGTAATTTGCCGATTGGTTTCAGAACGGCTTGCATTGAAATTTACTATTTTTTGCCAGACATTCATTGTGGAACAAAAGTGATTTTCTCGGCGAGTTAGGCATTTTGAGTAATTTGCCGGTTGGTTTCAGAACAGCTTGCATTAAAATGTACTACTTTTTGCCAGACATTCATTGTGGCAAGAAAGTGATTTTCTCAGCGAGTTAAGCATTTTGAGTAATTTGCCGATTGGTTTCAGAACGGCTTGCATCACAATTAACTATTTTTTGCCTGGCATTCATTGTGGAACAAAAGTGATTTTCTCGGTGAGTTAAGCATTTTGAGTGATTCTCCGATCGATTTCAGAACGGCTTGCATCAAAATTAACTATTTTTGCCAGACAATCATGTGGAAATAAAGTGATTTTCTCGGCGAGTTAAGCATTTTGTGTAAATTGCCGATTGGATTCAGAACGACTTGCATTCAAATTAACTATTTTTTGCCAGACATTCATTGTGGAACAAAAGTGATTTTCTCGGCGAGTTATGCATTTCGAGTAGTTTGCCGATTGCTTTCAGAACGGCTTGCATTGAAATTTACTATTTTTTGCCAGACATTCATTGTGGGAAAAAAGTAATTTTCTCGGCGAGTTAATCATTTTGAGTAATTTGCCGATTGGTTTCAGATCGGTTTGCATCACAATTAACTATTTTTTGCCAGACATTCATTGTTGAAAAAAACTGATTTTCTCGGCGAGTTATGCATTTTGAGTAATTTGCCGGTTGGTTTCAGAACAGCTTGCATTAAAATGTACTGCTTTTTCCCAGACATTCATTGTGGCAAGAAAGTGATTTTCTCAGCGAGTTCAGCATTTTGAGTAATTTGCCGATTGGTTTCAGATCGTCTTGCATCAAAATTAACTATTGTTTGCCAGACATTCATTTGGGAAAAAAGTGATTTTCTCGGCGAGTTAAGCATTTTGAGTAATTTGCTGATTGGTATCAGAACGCCTTGCGTCAAAATTACTATTTTTTGCCAGACATTCATTGTGGAACAAAAGTGATTTTCTCGGCGCGTTCAGCATTTTGAGCAATTTGCGGATTGGTTTTAGAACGGCTTGCATTAAAATTTCCTATTTTTTGCCAGACATTCATTGTGATACAAAAGTGATTTTCTCGGCGAGTTGAGCATTTTGAGTGATTCTCCGATCGCTTTCAGAACGGCTTGCACCAAATTAACTATTTTTGCCAGACAATCATGTGGAAATAAAGTGATTTTCTCGGCGAGTTAAGCATTTTGAGTAATTTGCCGATTGGATTCAGAACGGCTTGCATTGAAATTTCCTATTTTTTGCAAGACATTCATTGTGGAACAAAAGTGATTTTCTCGGCGAGTTAAGCATTTTGAGTAATTTGCCGATTGGTTTTAGAACGGCTTGCATTAAAATTTACTCTTTTTTGCCCAACATTCATTGTGGGAACAAAGTGATTTTCTCGGCGAGTTATGCATTTTGAGTAATTTGCCGATTGGTTTCAGATCGTCTTGCATCAAAATTAACTATTGTTTGCCAGACATTCATTTGGGAAAAAAAGTGATTTTCTCGGCGAGTTAAGCATTTTGAGTAATTTGCTGATTGGTATCAGAACGCCTTGCGTCAAAATTACTATTTTTTGCCAGACATTCTTTGTGGAACAAAAGTGATTTTCTCGGCGAGTTAAGCATTTTGAGCATTTTGCCGATTGTTTTCAGAACGGCTTGCACCAAATTAACTATTTTTGCCAGACAATCATGTGGAAATAAAGTGATTTTCTCGGCGAGTTAAGCATTTTGAGTAATTTGCCGATTGGTTTCAGATCGGTTTGCATCACAATTAACTACTTTTTCCCAGACATTCATTGTGGCAAGAAAGTGATTTTCTCAGCGAGTTCAGCATTTTGAGTAATTTGCCGATTGGTTTCAGATCGTCTTGCATCAAAATTAACTATTGTTTGCCAGACATTCATTTGGGAAAAAAAGTGATTTTCTCGGCGAGTTAAGCATTTTGAGCAATTTGCCGATTGGTTTTAGAACGGCTTGCATTAAAATTTCCTACTTTTTGCCAGACATTCATTGTGAAACAAAAGTGATTTTATCGGCGAGTTGAGCATTTTGAGTGATTCTCCGATCGCTTTCAGAACGGCTTGCACCAAATTAACTATTTTTGCCAGACAATCATGTGGAAATAAAGTGATTTTCTCGGCGAGTTAAGCATTTTGAGTAATTTGCCGATTGGATTCAGAACGGCTTGCATTGAAATTTCCTATTTTTTGCAAGACATTCATTGTGGAACAAAAGTGATTTTCTCGGCGAGTTAAGCATTTTGAGTAATTTGCCGATTGGTTTTAGAACGGCTTGCATTAAAATTTACTCTTTTTTGCCCAACATTCATTGTGGAGCGAAATTGATTTTCTCGGCGAGTGAAGCATTTTGAGTAATTTGCCTATTGGTTTCAGAACGGCTTGCAACACAATTAACTATTTTTTGCCAGGCATTCATTGTGGAACAAAAGTGATTTTCTCGGCGAGTTAAGCATTTTCAGTAGTTTGCCGATTGCTATCAGTACGGCTTGCATCAAAATTAACTATTTTTGCCAGACAATCATGTGGAAAGAAATTGATTTTCTCGGCGAGTTAAGAATTTTGAGTAATTTGCCGATTGTTTTCAGAACGGCTTGCATTGAAATTTCCTATTTTTTGCAACACATTCATTGTGGAACAAAAGTGATTTTCTCGGCGAGTTAAGCAGTTTGAGTAATTTGCCGATTGGTTTTAGAACGGCTTGCATTAAAATTTACTCTTATTTCCAAACATTCATAGTGGGAACAAAGTGATTTTCTCGGCGAGTTATGCATTTTGAGTAATTTGCCGATTGGTTTCAGATCGTCTTGCATCAAAATTAACTATTGTTTGCCAGACATTCATTTGGGAAAAAAAGTGATTTTCTCGGCGAGTTAAGCATTTTGAGTAATTTGCTGATTGGTATCAGAACGCCTTGCGTCAAAATTACTATTTTTTGCCAGACATTCTTTGTGGAACAAAAGTGATTTTCTCGGCGAGTTAAGCATTTTGAGCATTTTGCCGATTGTTTTCAGAACGGCTTGCACCAAATTAACTATTTTTGCCAGACAATCATGTGGAAATAAAGTGATTTTCTCGGCGAGTTAAGCATTTTGAGTAATTTGCCGATTGGTTTCAGATCGGTTTGCATCACAATTAACTACTTTTTCCCAGACATTCATTGTGGCAAGAAAGTGATTTTCTCAGCGAGTTCAGCATTTTGAGTAATTTGCCGATTGGTTTCAGATCGTCTTGCATCAAAATTAACTATTGTTTGCCAGACATTCATTTGGGAAAAAAAGTGATTTTCTCGGCGAGTTAAGCATTTTGAGCAATTTGCCGATTGGTTTTAGAACGGCTTGCATTAAAATTTCCTACTTTTTGCCAGACATTCATTGTGAAACAAAAGTGATTTTATCGGCGAGTTGAGCATTTTGAGTGATTCTCCGATCGCTTTCAGAACGGCTTGCACCAAATTAACTATTTTTGCCAGACAATCATGTGGAAATAAAGTGATTTTCTCGGCGAGTTAAGCATTTTGAGTAATTTGCCGATTGGATTCAGAACGGCTTGCATTGAAATTTCCTATTTTTTGCAAGACATTCATTGTGGAACAAAAGTGATTTTCTCGGCGAGTTAAGCATTTTGAGTAATTTGCCGATTGGTTTTAGAACGGCTTGCATTAAAATTTACTCTTTTTTGCCCAACATTCATTGTGGAGCGAAATTGATTTTCTCGGCGAGTGAAGCATTTTGAGTAATTTGCCTATTGGTTTCAGAACGGCTTGCAACACAATTAACTATTTTTTGCCAGGCATTCATTGTGGAACAAAAGTGATTTTCTCGGCGAGTTAAGCATTTTCAGTAGTTTGCCGATTGCTATCAGTACGGCTTGCATCAAAATTAACTATTTTTGCCAGACAATCATGTGGAAAGAAATTGATTTTCTCGGCGAGTTAAGAATTTTGAGTAATTTGCCGATTGTTTTCAGAACGGCTTGCATTGAAATTTCCTATTTTTTGCAACACATTCATTGTGGAACAAAAGTGATTTTCTCGGCGAGTTAAGCAGTTTGAGTAATTTGCCGATTGGTTTTAGAACGGCTTGCATTAAAATTTACTCTTATTTCCAAACATTCATAGTGGGAACGAAGTGATTTTCTCGGCGAGTTAAGCATTTTGAGTAATTTGCCGATTGGTTTCAGAACGGCTTGCATCAAAATTTACTATTTTATGCCAGACATTCATTGTGGAACAAAAGTGATTTTCTCGGCGAGTTAGGCATGTTGAGTAATTTGCCGATTGGTTCAGAACTGCTTGCATCACAATTTACTATTTTTTGCCAGACATTCATTGTGGAACAAAAGTGATTTTCTCGGCGAGTTAAGCATTTTGAGCATTTTGCCGATTGTTTTCAGAACGGCTTGCATTGAAATTTACTATTTTTTGCCAGACATTCATTGTGGGAAAAAGGTGATTTTCTTGGCGAGTTAAGCATTTTGAGTAATTTGCCGATTGGTTTCAGAACGGCTTGCATCACAATTAACTATTTTTTGCCAGGCGTTCATTGTGGAACAAAATTGATTTTCTCGGCGAGTGAAGCATTTTGAGTAATTTGCCTATTGGTTTCAGAACGGCTTGCAACACAATTAACTATTTTTTGCCAGGCATTCATTGTGGAACAAAAGTGATTTTCTCGGCGAGTTAAGCATTTTCAGTAGTTTGCCGATTGCTATCAGTACGGCTTGCATTGAAATTTACTATTTTTTGCCAGACATTCATTGTGGGAAAAAAGTAATTTTCTCGGCGATTTAAGCATTTTGAGTAATTCGCCGATCGCTTTCAGAACGGCTTGCATCAAAATTAACTATTTTTGCCAGACAATCATGTGGAAAGAAATTGATTTTCTCGGCGAGTTAAGCATTTTGAGTAATTTGCCGATTGGTTTCAGAACGGCTTGCATTGAAATTTCCTATTTTTTGCAACACATTCATTGTGGAACAAAAGTGATTTTCTCGGCGAGTTAAGCAGTTTGAGTAATTTGCCGATTGGTTTTAGAACGGCTTGCATTAAAGTTTACTCTTATTTCCAAACATTCATAGTGGGAACGAAGTGATTTTCTCGGCGAGTTAAGCATTTTGAGTAATTTGCCGATTGGTTTCAGAACGGCTTGCATCAAAATTTACTATTTTATGCCAGACATTCATTGTGGAACAAAAGCGATTTTCTCGGCGAGGTAAGTATTTTGAGTAATTTGCCGGTTGGTTTCAGAACGGCTTGCATTAAAATTTATTCTTTTTTGCAAGACATTCATTGTGGCAAGAAAATGATTTTCTCGGCGTGTTATGCATTTTGAGTAATTTGCCGATAGGTTTCAGAACTTCTTGAATCAAAATTAACTATTGTTTGCCAGACATTGATTGTGAAAAAAAAATGATTTTCTCCGCAAGTTAAGCATTTTGAGTAATTTGCCGATTGGTTTCAGAACGGCTTGCATTGAAATTAACTATTTTTTGCCAGACATTCATTGTGGAACAAAAGTGATTTTCTCGGCGAGTTAAGCATTTTGAGTAATTTGCCGATTGATTTCAGAACGACTTGCATCAAAATTAACTATTTTTTGCCAGACATTCATTGTGGGGGAAAAAGGTGATTTTCACGGCGCGTTAAGCATTTTGAGTAATTTGCCGATCGGTTTCAGAACGGTTTGCATTGAAATTTACTATTTTTTGCCAGACATTCATTGTGGAACAAAAGTGATTTTCTCGGCGAGTTAGGCATGTTGAGTAATTTTTCCGATTGGTTCAGAACGGCTTGCATCACAATTTACTATTTTTGCCAGGCATTCATTGTGGAACAAAAGTGATTTTCTCGGCGAGTTAAGCATTTTGAGCATTTTGCCGATTGTTTTCAGAACGGCTTGCATTGAAATTTACTATTTTTTGCCAGACATTCATTGTGGGAAAAGGGTGATTTTCTCGGCGAGTTAAGCATTTTGAGTAATTTGCCGATTGGTTTCAGGACGGCTTGCATCACAATTAACTATTGTTTGCCAGACATTCATTTGGGAAAAAAAAGTGATTTTCTCGGCGAGTTAAGCATTTTGAGTAATTTGCTGATTGGTATCAGAACGTCTTGCGTCAAAATTACTATTTTTGGCCGGACATTCATTGTGGGAAAAAGGTGATTTTCCCGGCGAGTTAAGCATTTTGAGTAATTTGCCGATTGGTTTCAGAACGGCTTGCATCACAATTAACTATTTTTGGCCAGACATTCATTGTGGGAAAAAGGTGATTTTCTCGGCGAGTTAAGCATTTTGCCGATTGGTTTCAGAACGGCTTGTATCACAATTAACTATTTTTTGCCAGGCGTTCATTGTGGAACAAAAGTGATTTTCTCGGCGAGTTAGGCATGTTGAGTAATTTGCCGATTGGTTTTAGAACGGCTTGCATTAAGATTTACTCTTATTTCCAAACATTTATTGTGGGAACGAAGTGATTTTCTCGGCGAGTTAAGCATTTTGAGTAATTTGCCGATTGGTTTCAGAACGGCTTGCATCAAAATTTACTATTTTATGCCAGACATTCATTGTGGAACAAAAGCGATTTTCTCGGCGAGTTAAGTATTTTGAGTAATTGGCCGGTTGGTTTCAGAACGGCTTGCATTAAAATTTATTATTTTTTGCAAGGCATTCATTGTGGCAAGAAAATGATTTTCTCGGCGTGTTATGCATTTTGAGTAATTTGCCGATTAGTTTCAGAACTTCTTGAATCAAAATTAACTATTGTTTGCCAGACATTGATTGTGAAAAAAAACTGATTTTCTCCGCGAGTTAAGCATTTTGAGTAATTTGCCGATTGGTTTCAGAACGGCTTGCATTGAAATTAACTATTTTTTGCCAGACATTCATTGTGGAACAAAAGTGGTTTTCTCGGCGAGTTAAGCATTTTGAGTAATTTGCCGATTGGTTTCAGAACGACTTGCATGAAAATTAACTATTTTTTGCGAGACATTCATTGTGGGGGAAAAAGGTGATTTTCACGGCGCGTTAAGCATTTTGAGTAATTTGCCGATTGGTTTCAGAATGGCTTGCATCACAATTAACTATTTTTTGCCAGGCGTTCATTGTGGAACAAAATTGATTTTCTCGGCGAGTGAAGCATTTTGAGTAATTTGCCTATTGGTTTCAGAACGGCTTGCAACACAATTAACTATTTTTTGCCAGGCATTCATTGTGGAACAAAAGTGATTTTCTCGTCGAGTTAAGCATTTTCAGTAGTTTGCCGATTGCTATCAGTACGGCTTGCATTGAAATTTACTATTTTTTGCCAGACATTCATTGTGGGAAAAAAGTAATTTTCTCGGCGATTTAAGCATTTTGAGTAATTCGCCGATCACTTTCAGAACGGCTTGCATCAAAATTAACTATTTTTGCCAGACAATCATGTGGAAAGAAATTGATTTTCTCGGCGAGTTAAGCATTTTGAGTAATTTGCCGATTGGTTTCAGAACGGCTTGCATTGAAATTTCCTATTTTTTGCAACACATTCATTGTGGAACAAAAGTGATTTTCTCGGCGAGTTAAGCAGTTTGAGTAATTTGCCGATTGGTTTTAGAACGGCTTGCATTAAAATTTACTCTTATTTCCAAACATTTATAGTGGGAACGAAGTGATTTTCTCGGCGAGTTAAGCATTTTGAGTAATTTGCCGATTGGTTTCAGAACGGCTTGCATCAAAATTTACTATTTTATGCCAGACATTCATTGTGGAACAAAAGCGATTTTCTCGGCGAGGTAAGTATTTTGAGTAATTTGCCGGTTGGTTTCAGAACGGCTTGCATTAAAATTTATTCTTTTTTGCAAGACATTCATTGTGGCAAGAAAATGATTTTCTCGGCATGTTATGCATTTTGAGTAATTTGCCGATTGGTTTCAGAACTTCTTGAATCAAAATTAACTATTGTTTGCCAGACATTGATTGTGAAAAAAAAATGATTTTCTCCGCAAGTTAAGCATTTTGAGTAATTTGCCGATTGGTTTCAGAACGGCTTGCATTGAAATTAACTATTTTTTGCCAGACATTCATTGTGGAACAAAAGTGATTTTCTCGGCGAGTTAAGCATTTTGAGTAATTTGCCGATTGATTTCAGAACGACTTGCATCAAAATTAACTATTTTTTGCCAGACATTCATTGTGGGGGAAAAAGGTGATTTTCACGGCGCGTTAAGCATTTGAGTAATTTGCCGATTGGTTTCAGAACGACTTGCATGAAAATTAACTATTTTTTGCGAGACATTCATTGTGGGGGAAAAAGGTGATTTTCACGGCGCGTTAAGCATTTTGGGTAATTTGCCGATTGTTTTCAGAACGGCTTGCATTGAAATTTACTATATTTTGCCAGACATTCATTGTGGGAAAAAGGTGATTTTCTCGGCGAGTTAAGCATTTTGAGTAATTTGCCGATTGGTTTCAGAACGGCTTGCATTGAAATTTACTATTTTTTGCCAGACATTCATTGTGGGAAAAAGGTGATTTTCTCGGCGAGTTAAGCATTTTGAGTAATTTGCCGATTGGTTTCAGAACGGCTTGCATCACAATTAACTATTGTTTGCCAGGCATTCATTTGGGAAAAAAAGTGATTTTCTCGGCGAGTTAAGCATTTTGAGTAATTTGCTGATTGGTATCAGAACGTCTTGCGTCAAAATTACTATTTTTTGCCAGACATTCATTGTGGGAAAAAGGTGATTTTCTCGGCGAGTTAAGCATTTTGAGTAATTTGCCGATTGGTTTCAGAACGGCTTGCATCACAATTAACTATTTTTTGCCAGGCGTTCATTGTGGAACAAAAGTGATTTTCTCGGCGAGTTAGGCATGTTGAGTAATTTGCCGATTGGTTCAGAACGGCTTGCATCACAATTTACTATTTTTTGCCAGACATTCATTGTGGAACAAAAGTGATTTTCTCGGCGAGTTAAGCATTTTGAGCATTTTGCCAATTGTTTTCAGAACGGCTTGCATTGAAATTTACTATTTTTTGCCAGACATTCATTGTGGGAAAAAGGTGATTTTCTCGGCGAGTTAAGCATTTTGAGTAATTTGCCGATTGGTTTCAGAACGGCTTGCATCACAATTAACTATTTTTTGCCAGGCGTTCATTGTGGAACAAAAGTGATTTTCTCGGCGAGTTAAGCATTTTGAGTAATTTGCCGATTGGTTTGAGATCGGCTTGCAACACAATTAACTATTTTTTGCCAGGCATTCATTGTGGAACAAAAGTGATTTACTCGGCGAGTTAAGCATTTTGAGTAATTTGCCGATTGCCTTCAGAACGGCTTGCATTGAAATTTACTATTTTTTGCCAGACATTCATTGTGGGAAAAAGTAATTTTCTCGGCGAGTTAAGCATTTTGAGTAATTTGCCGATTGGTTTCAGATCGGTTTGCATCACAATTAACTATTTTTTGCCAGACATTCATTGTTGAAAAAAACTGATTTTCTCGGCGAGTTATGCATTTTGAGTAATTTGCCGGTTGGTTTCAGAACAGCTTGCATTAAAATGTACTACTTTTTGCCAGACATTCATTGTGGCAAGAAAGTGATTTTCTCAGCGAGTTAAGCATTTTGAGTAATTTGCCGATTGGTTTCAGAACGTCTTGCATCAATATTAACTATTGTTTGCCAGACATTCATTTGGGAAAAAAAGTGATTTTCTCGGCGAGTTAAGCATTTTGAGTAATTTGCCGATTGGTTTCAGAACGGCTTGCATCACAATTAACTATTTTTTGCCAGGCGTTCATTGTGGAACAAAATTGATTTTCTCGGCGAGTGAAGCATTTTGAGTAATTTGCCTATTGGTTTCAGAACGGCTTGCAACACAATTAACTATTTTTTGCCAGACATTCATTGTGGGAAAAAGGTGATTTTCTCGGCGAGTTAAGCATTTTCAGTAGTTTGCCGATTGCTATCAGTACGGCTTGCATTGAAATTTACTATTTTTTGGCAGACATTCATTGTGGGAAAAAAGTAATTTTCTCGGCGATTTAAGCATTTTGAGTAATTCGCCGATCGCTTTCAGAACGGCTTGCATCAAAATTAACTATTTTTGCCAGACAATCATGTGGAAAGAAATTGATTTTCTCGGCGAGTTAAGAATTTTGAGTAATTTGCCGATTGGTTTCAGAACGGCTTGCATTGAAATTTCCTATTTTTTGCAACACATTCATTGTGGAACAAAAGTTATTTTCTCGGCGAGTTAAGCAGTTTGAGTAATTTGCCGATTGGTTTTAGAACGGCTTGCATTAAAATTTACTCTTATTTCCAAACATTCATAGTGGGAACGAAGTGATTTTCTCGGCGAGTTAAGCATTTTGAGTAATTTGCCGATTGGTTTCAGAACGGCTTGCATCAAAATTTACTATTTTATGCCAGACATTCATTGTGGAACAAAAGCGATTTTCTCGGCGAGGTAAGTATTTTGAGTAATTTGCCGATCGGTTTCAGAACGGCTTGCATTGAAATTTATTATTTTTTGCCAGGCATTCATTGTGGGAAAAAGGTGATTTTCTTGGCGAGTTAAGCATTTTGAGTAATTTGCCGATTGGTTTCAGAACGGCTTGCATCACAATTAACTATTTTTTGCCAGGCGTTCATTGTGGAACAAAATTGATTTTCTCGGCGAGTGAAGCATTTTGAGGAATTTGCCTATTGGTTTCAGAACGGCTTGCAACACAATTAACTATTTTTTGCCAGGCATTCATTGTGGAACAAAAGTGATTTTCTCGGCGATTTAAGCATTTTGAGTAATTCGCCGATCGCTTTCAGAACGGCTTGCATCAAAATTAACTATTTTTGCCAGACAATCATGTGGAAAGAAATTGATTTTCTCGGCGAGTTAAGAATTTTGAGTAATTTGCCGATTGGTTTCAGAACGGCTTGCATTGAAATTTCCTATTTTTTGCAACACATTCATTGTGGAACAAAAGTGATTTTCTCGGCGAGTTAAGCAGTTTGAGTAATTTGCCGATTGGTTTTAGAACGGCTTGCATTAAAATTTACTCTTATTTCCAAACATTCATAGTGGGAACGAAGTGATTTTCTCGGCGAGTTAAGCATTTTGAGTAATTTGCCGATTGGTTTCAGAACGGCTTGCATCAAAATTTACTATTTTATGCCAGACATTCATTGTGGAACAAAAGCGATTTTCTCGGCGAGGTAAGTATTTTGAGTAATTTGCCGATCGGTTTCAGAACGGCTTGCATTGAAATTTATTATTTTTTGCCAGGCATTCATTGTGGGAAAAAGGTGATTTTCTTGGCGAGTTAAGCATTTTGAGTAATTTGCCGATTGGTTTCAGAACGGCTTGCATCACAATTAACTATTTTTTGCCAGGCGTTCATTGTGGAACAAAATTGATTTTCTCGGCGAGTGAAGCATTTTGAGTAATTTGCCTATTGGTTTCAGAACGGCTTGCAACACAATTAACTATTTTTTGCCAGGCATTCATTGTGGAACAAAAGTGATTTTCTCGGCGAGTTAAGCATTTTCAGTAGTTTGCCGATTGCTATCAGTACGGCTTGCATTGAAATTTACTATTTTTTGCCAGACATTCATTGTGGGAAAAAAGTAATTTTCTCGGCGATTTAAGCATTTTGAGTAATTCGCCGATCGCTTTCAGAACGGCTTGCATCAAAATTAACTATTTTTGCCAGACAATCATGTGGAAAGAAATTGATTTTCTCGGCGAGTTAAGAATTTTGAGTAATTTGCCGATTGGTTTCAGAACGGCTTGCATTGAAATTTCCTATTTTTTGCAACACATTCATTGTGGAACAAAAGTGATTTTCTCGGCGAGTTAAGCAGTTTGAGTAATTTGCCGATTGGTTTTAGAACGGCTTGCATTAAAATTTACTCTTATTTCCAAACATTCATAGTGGGAACGAAGTGATTTTCTCGGCGAGTTAAGCATTTTGAGTAATTTGCCGATTGGTTTCAGAACGGCTTGCATCAAAATTTACTATTTTATGCCAGACATTCATTGTGGAACAAAAGCGATTTTCTCGCCGAGGTAAGTATTTTGAGTAATTTGCCGATTGGTTTCAGAACGGCTTGCATCACAATTAACTATTTTTTGCCTGGCATTCATTGTGGAACAAAAGTGATTTTCTCGGCGAGTTAAGTATTTTGAGTAGTTTGCCGATTGCTTTCAGAACGGCGTGCATTGAAATTTACTATTTTTTGCCAGACATTCATTGTTGAAAAAAACTGATTTTCTCGGCGAGTTATGCATTTTGAGTAATTTGCCGGTTGGTTTCAGAACAGCTTGCATTAAAATGTACTACTTTTTGCCAGACATTCATTGTGGCAAGAAAATGATTTTCTCGGCGTGTTATGCATTTTGAGTAATTTGCCGATTGGTTTCAGAACTTCTTGAATCAAAATTAACTATTGTTTGCCAGACATTGATTGTGAAAAAAAACTGATTTTCTCCGCAAGTTAAGCATTTTGAGTAATTTGCCGATTGGTTTCAGAACGGCTTGCATTGAAATTAACTATTTTTTGCCAGACATTCATTGTGGAACAAAAGTGATTTTCTCGGCGAGTTAAGCATTTTGAGTAATTTGCCGATTCATTTCAGAACGACTTGCATCAAAATTAACTATTTTTTGCCAGACATTCATTGTGGGGGAAAAAGGTGATTTTCACGGCGCGTTAAGCATTATGAGTAATTTGCCGATCGGTTTCAGAACGGTTTGCATTGAAATTTACTATTTTTTGCCAGACATTCATTGTGGAACAAAAGTGATTTTCTCGGCGAGTTAGGCATGTTGAGTAATTTGCCGATTGGTTCAGAACGGCTTGCATCACAATTTACTATTTTTGCCAGGCATTCATTGTGGAACAAAAGTGATTTTCTCGGCGAGTTAAGCATTTTGAGCATTTTGCCGATTGTTTTCAGAACGGCTTGCATTGAAATTTACTATTTTTTGCCAGACATTCATTGTGGGAAAAGGGTGATTTTCTCGGCGAGTTAAGCATTTTGAGTAATTTGCCGATTGGTTTCAGGACGGCTTGCATCACAATTAACTATTGTTTGCCAGACATTCATTTGGGAAAAAAAAGTGATTTTCTCGGCGAGTTAAGCATTTTGAGTAATTTGCTGATTGGTATCAGAACGTCTTGCGTCAAAATTACTATTTTTGGCCGGACATTCATTGTGGGAAAAAGGTGATTTTCCCGGCGAGTTAAGCATTTTGAGTAATTTGCCGATTGGTTTCAGAACGGCTTGCATCACAATTAACTATTTTTTGCCAGGCGTTCATTGTGGAACAAAAGTGATTTTCTCGGCGAGTTAGGCATGTTGAGTAATTTGCCGATTGGTTTTAGAACGGCTTGCATTAAGATTTACTCTTATTTCCAAACATTCATTGTGGGAACGAAGTGATTTTCTCGGCGAGTTAAGCATTTTGAGTAATTTGCCGATTGGTTTCAGAACGGCTTGCATCAAAATTTACTATTTTATGCCAGACATTCATTGTGGAACAAAAGCGATTTTCTCGGCGAGTTAAGTATTTTGAGTAATTGGCCGGTTGGTTTCAGAACGGCTTGCATTAAAATTTATTATTTTTTGCAAGGCATTCATTGTGGCAAGAAAATGATTTTCTCGGCGAGTTATGCATTTTGAGTAATTTGCCGATTGGTTTCAGAACTTCTTGAATCAAAATTAACTATTGTTTGCCAGACATTGATTGTGAAAAAAAACTGATTTTCTCCGCGAGTTAAGCATTTTGAGTAATTTGCCGATTGGTTTCAGAACGGGTTGCATTGAAATTAACTATTTTTTGCCAGACATTCATTGTGGAACAAAAGTGGTTTTCTCGGCGAGTTAAGCATTTTGAGTAATTTGCCGATTGGTTTCAGAACGACTTGCATGAAAATTAACTATTTTTTGCGAGACATTCATTGTGGGGGAAAAAGGTGATTTTCACGGCGCGTTAAGCATTTTGGGTAATTTGCCGATCGGTTTCAGAACGGCTTGCATTGAAATTTACTATTTTTTGCCAGACATTCATTGTGGGAAAAAGGTGATTTTCTCGGCGAGTTAAGCATTTTGAGTAATTTGCCGATTGGTTTCAGAACGGCTTGCATTGAAATTTACTATTTTTTGCCAGACATTCATTGTGGGAAAAAGGTGATTTTCTCGGCGAGTTAAGCATTTTGAGTAATTTGCCGATTGGTTTCAGAACGGCTTGCATCACAATTAACTATTGTTTGCCAGGCATTCATTTGGGAAAAAAAGTGATTTTCTCGGCGAGTTAAGCATTCTGAGTAATTTGCTGATTGGTATCAGAACGTCTTGCGTCAAAATTACTATTTTTTGCCAGACATTCATTGTGGGAAAAAGGTGATTTTCTCGGCGAGTTAAGCATTTTGAGTAATTTGCCGATTGGTTTCAGAACGGCTTGCATCACAATTAACTATTTTTTCCCAGGCGTTCATTGTGGAACAAAAGTGATTTTCTCGGCGAGTTAGGCATGTTGAGTAATTTGCCGATTGGTTCAGAACGGCTTGCATCACAATTTACTATTTTTTGCCAGACATTCATTGTGGAACAAAAGTGATTTTCTCGGCGAGTTAAGCATTTTGAGCATTTTGCCAATTGTTTTCAGAACGGCTTGCATTGAAATTTACTATTTTTTGCCAGACATTCATTGTGGGAAAAAGGTGATTTTCTCGGCGAGTTAAGCATTTTGAGTAATTTGCCGATTGGTTTCAGAACGGCTTGCATCACAATTGACTATTTTTTGCCAGGCGTTCATTGTGGAACAAAAGTGATTTTCTCGGCGAGTTAAGCATTTTGAGTAATTTGCCGATTGGTTTGAGATCGGCTTGCAACACAATTAACTATTTTTTGCCAGGCATTCATTGTGGAACAAAAGTGATTTACTCGACGAGTTAAGCATTTTGAGTAATTTGCCGATTGCTTTCAGAACGGCTTGCATTGAAATTTACTATTTTTTGCCAGACATTCATTGTGGGAAAAGGGTGATTTTCTCGGCGAGTTAAGCATTTTGAGTAATTTGCCGATTGGTTTCAGGACGGCTTGCATCACAATTAACTATTGTTTGCCAGACATTCATTTGGGAAAAAAAAGTGATTTTCTCGGCGAGTTAAGCATTTTGAGTAATTTGCTGATTGGTATCAGAATGTCTTGCGTCAAAATTACTATTTTTGGCCGGACATTCATTGTGGGAAAAAGGTGATTTTCCCGGCGAGTTAAGCATTTTGAGTAATTTGCCGATTGGTTTCAGAACGGCTTGCATCACAATTAACTATTTTTTGCCAGGCGTTCATTGTGGAACAAAAGTGATTTTCTCGGCGAGTTAGGCATGTTGAGTAATTTGCCGATTGGTTTTAGAACTGCTTGCATTAAGATTTACTCTTATTTCCAAACATTCATTGTGGGAACGAAGTAATTTTCTCGGCGAGTTAAGCATTTTGAGTAATTTGCCGATTGGTTTCAGAACGGCTTGCATCAAAATTTACTATTTTATGCCAGACATTCATTGTGGAACAAAAGCGATTTTCTCGGCGAGTTAAGTATTTTGAGTAATTGGCCGGTTGGTTTCAGAACGGCTTGCATTAAGATTTATTATTTTTTGCAAGGCATTCATTGTGGCAAGAAAATGATTTTCTCGGCGAGTTATGCATTTTGAGTAATTTGCCGATTGGTTTCAGAACTTCTTGAATCAAAATTAACTATTGTTTGCCAGACATTGATTGTGAAAAAAAACTGATTTTCTCCGCGAGTTAAGCATTTTGAGTAATTTGCCGATTGGTTTCAGAACGGCTTGCATTGAAATTAACTATTTTTTGCCAGACATTCATTGTGGAACAAAAGTGGTTTTCTCGGCGAGTTAAGCATTTTGAGTAATTTGCCGATTGGTTTCAGAACGACTTGCATGAAAATTAACTATTTTTTGCGAGACATTCATTGTGGGGGAAAAAGGTGATTTTCACGGCGCGTTAAGCATTTTGGGTAATTTGCCGATCGGTTTCAGAACGGCTTGCATTGAAATTTACTATTTTTTGCCAGACATTCATTGTGGGAAAAAGGTGATTTTCTCGGCGAGTTAAGCATTTTGAGTAATTTGCCGATTGGTTTCAGAACGGCTTGCATTGAAATTTACTATTTTTTGCCAGACATTCATTGTGGGAAAAAGGTGATTTTCTCGGCGAGTTAAGCATTTTGAGTAATTTGCCGATTGGTTTCAGAACGGCTTGCATCACAATTAACTATTGTTTGCCAGGCATTCATTTGGGAAAAAAAGTGATTTTCTCGGCGAGTTAAGCATTCTGAGTAATTTGCTGATTGGTATCAGAACGTCTTGCGTCAAAATTACTATTTTTTGCCAGACATTCATTGTGGGAAAAACGTGATTTTCTCGGCGAGTTAAGCATTTTGAGTAATTTGCCGATTGGTTTCAGAACGGCTTGCATCACAATTAACTATTTTTTGCCAGGCGTTCATTGTGGAACAAAAGTGATTTTCTCGGCGAGTTAGGCATGTTGAGTAATTTGCCGATTGGTTCAGAACGGCTTGCATCACAATTTACTATTTTTTGCCAGACATTCATTGTGGAACAAAAGTGATTTTCTCGGCGAGTTAAGCATTTTGAGCATTTTGCCAATTGTTTTCAGAACGGCTTGCATTGAAATTTACTATTTTTTGCCAGACATTCATTGTGGGAAAAAGGTGATTTTCTCGGCGAGTTAAGCATTTTGAGTAATTTCCCGATTGGTTTCAGAACGGCTTGCATCACAATTAACTATTTTTTGCCCGGCGTTCATTGTGGAACAAAAGTGATTTTCTCGGCGAGTTAAGCATTTTGAGTAATTTGCAGATTGGTTTCAGAACTGCTTGCAACACAATTAACTATTTTTTGCCAGGCATTCATTGTGGAACAAAAGTGATTTTCTCGGCGAGTTAAGCATTTTGAGTAGTTTGCCGATTGCTTTCAGAACGGCTTGCATTGAAATTTACTATTTTTTGCCAGACATTCATTGTGGGAAAAAAGTAATTTTCTCGGCGAGTTAAGCATTTTGAGTAATTTGCCGATTGGTTTCAGATCGGTTTGCATCACAATTAACTATTTTTTGCCAGACATTCATTGTTGAAAAAAACTGATTTTCTCGGCGAGTTATGCATTTTAAGTAATTTGCCGGTTGGTTTCAGAACAGCTTGCATTAAAATGTACTACTTTTTGCCAGACATTCATTTGGGAAAAAAAGTGATTGTCTCGGCGAGTTCAGCATTTTGAGCAATTTGCTGATTGGTTTCAGAACGGCTTGCATTGAAATTTACTATTTTTTGCCAGACATTCATTGTGGGAACGAAGTGATTTCCTCGGCGAGTTCAGCATTTTGTGTAATTTGCCGATTGGTTTCAGAACGGCTTGCATTGAAATTAACTATTTTTTGCCAGACATTCATTGTGGGAACGAAGTGATTTTCTCGGCGAGTTAAGCATTTTGAGTAATTTGCCGATTGGTTTCAGAACGGCTTGCATCAAAATTTACTATTTTATGCCAGACATTCATTGTGGAACAAAAGCGATTTTCTCGGCGAGTTAAGTATTTTGAGTAATTGGCCGGTTGGTTTCAGAACGGCTTGCATTAAAATTTATTATTTTTTGCAAGGCATTCATTGTGGCAAGAAAATGATTTTCTCGGCGAGTTATGCATTTTGAGTAATTTGCCGATTGGTTTCAGAACTTCTTGAATCAAAATTAATTATTGTTTGCCAGACATTGATTGTGAAAAAAAACTGATTTTCTCCGCGAGTTAAGCATTTTGACTAATTTGCCGATTGGTTTCAGAACGGCTTGCATTGAAATTAACTATTTTTTGCCAGACATTCATTGTGGAACAAAAGTGGTTTTCTCGGCGGGTTAAGCATTTTGAGTAATTTGCCGATTGGTTTCAGAACGGCTTGCATCACAATTAACTATTGTTTGCCAGGCATTCATTTGGGAAAAAAAGTGATTTTCTCGGCGAGTTAAGCATTCTGAGTAATTTGCTGATTGGTATCAGAACGTCTTGCGTCAAAATTACTATTTTTTGCCAGACATTCATTGTGGGAAAAACGTGATTTTCTCGGCGAGTTAAGCATTTTGAGTAATTTGCCGATTGGTTTCAGAACGGCTTGCATCACAATTAACTATTTTTTGCCAGGCGTTCATTGTGGAACAAAAGTGATTTTCTCGGCGAGTTAGGCATGTTGAGTAATTTGCCGATTGGTTCAGAACGGCTTGCATCACAATTTACTATTTTTTGCCAGACATTCATTGTGGAACAAAAGTGATTTTCTCGGCGAGTTAAGCATTTTGAGCATTTTGCCAATTGTTTTCAGAACGGCTTGCATTGAAATTTACTATTTTTTGCCAGACATTCATTGTGGGAAAAAGGTGATTTTCTCGGCGAGTTAAGCATTTTGAGTAATTTCCCGATTGGTTTCAGAACGGCTTGCATCACAATTAACTATTTTTTGCCCGGCGTTCATTGTGGAACAAAAGTGATTTTCTCGGCGAGTTAAGCATTTTGAGTAATTTGCAGATTGGTTTCAGAACTGCTTGCAACACAATTAACTATTTTTTGCCAGGCATTCATTGTGGAACAAAAGTGATTTTCTCGGCGAGTTAAGCATTTTGAGTAGTTTGCCGATTGCTTTCAGAACGGCTTGCATTGAAATTTACTATTTTTTGCCAGACATTCATTGTGGGAAAAAAGTAATTTTCTCGGCGAGTTAAGCATTTTGAGTAATTTGCCGATTGGTTTCAGATCGGTTTGCATCACAATTAACTATTTTTTGCCAGACATTCATTGTTGAAAAAAACTGATTTTCTCGGCGAGTTATGCATTTTAAGTAATTTGCCGGTTGGTTTCAGAACAGCTTGCATTAAAATGTACTACTTTTTGCCAGACATTCATTTGGGAAAAAAAGTGATTGTCTCGGCGAGTTCAGCATTTTGAGCAATTTGCTGATTGGTTTCAGAACGGCTTGCATTGAAATTTACTATTTTTTGCCAGACATTCATTGTGGGAACGAAGTGATTTCCTCGGCGAGTTCAGCATTTTGTGTAATTTGCCGATTGGTTTCAGAACGGCTTGCATTGAAATTAACTATTTTTTGCCAGACATTCATTGTGGGAACGAAGTGATTTTCTCGGCGAGTTAAGCATTTTGAGTAATTTGCCGATTGGTTTCAGAACGGCTTGCATCAAAATTTACTATTTTATGCCAGACATTCATTGTGGAACAAAAGCGATTTTCTCGGCGAGTTAAGTATTTTGAGTAATTGGCCGGTTGGTTTCAGAACGGCTTGCATTAAAATTTATTATTTTTTGCAAGGCATTCATTGTGGCAAGAAAATGATTTTCTCGGCGAGTTATGCATTTTGAGTAATTTGCCGATTGGTTTCAGAACTTCTTGAATCAAAATTAACTATTGTTTGCCAGACATTGATTGTGAAAAAAAACTGATTTTCTCCGCGAGTTAAGCATTTTGACTAATTTGCCGATTGGTTTCAGAACGGCTTGCATTGAAATTAACTATTTTTTGCCAGACATTCATTGTGGAACAAAAGTGGTTTTCTCGGCGAGTTAAGCATTTTGAGTAATTTGCCGATTGGTTTCAGAACGACTTGCATGAAAATTAACTATTTTTTGCGAGACATTCATTGTGGGGGAAAAAGGTGATTTTCACGGCGCGTTAAGCATTTTGGGTAATTTGCCGATCGGTTTCAGAACGGCTTGCATTGAAATTAACTATTTTTTGCCAGACATTCATTGTGGGAAAAAGGTGATTTTCTCGGCGAGTTAAGCATTTTGAGTAATTTGTCGATTGGTTTCAGAACGGCTTGCATTGAAATTTACTATTTTTTGCCAGACATTCATTGTGGGAAAAAGGTGATTTTCTCGGCGAGTTAAGCATTTTGAGTAATTTGCCGATTGGTTTCAGAACGGCTTGCATCACAATTAACTATTGTTTGCCAGGCATTCATTTGGGAAAAAAAGTGATTTTCTCGGCGAGTTAAGCATTCTGAGTAATTTGCTGATTGGTATCAGAACGTCTTGCGTCAAAATTACTATTTTTTGCCAGACATTCATTGTGGGAAAAAGGTGATTTTCTCGGCGAGTTAAGCATTTTGAGTAATTTGCCGATTGGTTTCAGAACGGCTTGCATCACAATTAACTATTTTTTGCCAGGCGTTCATTGTGGAACAAAAGTGACTTTCTCGGCGAGTTAGGCATGTTGAGTAATTTGCCGATTGGTTCAGAACGGCTTGCATCACAATTTACTATTTTTTGCCAGACATTCATTGTGGAACAAAAGTGATTTTCTCGGCGAGTTAAGCATTTTGAGCATTTTGCCAATTGTTTTCAGAACGGCTTGCATTGAAATTTACTATTTTTTGCCAGACATTCATTGTGGGAAAAAGGTGATTTTCTCGGCGAGTTAAGCATTTTGAGTAATTTCCCGATTGGTTTCAGAACGGCTTGCATCACAATTAACTATTTTTTGCCCGGCGTTCATTGTGGAACAAAAGTGATTTTCTCGGCGAGTTAAGCATTTTGAGTAATTTGCAGATTGGTTTCAGAACTGCTTGCAACACAATTAACTATTTTTTGCCAGACATTCATTGTGGAACAAAAGTGATTTTCTCGGCGAGTTAAGCATTTTGAGTAGTTTGCCGATTGCTTTCAGAACGGCTTGCATTGAAATTTACTATTTTTTGCCAGACATTCATTGTGGGAAAAAAGTAATTTTCTCGGCGAGTTAAGCATTTTGAGTAATTTGCCGATTGGTTTCAGATCGGTTTGCATCACAATTAACTATTTTTTGCCAGACATTCATTGTTGAAAAAAACTGATTTTCTCGGCGAGTTATGCATTTTAAGTAATTTGCCGGTTGGTTTCAGAACAGCTTGCATTAAAATGTACTACTTTTTGCCAGACATTCATTTGGGAAAAAAAGTGATTGTCTCGGCGAGTTCAGCATTTTGAGCAATTTGCTGATTGGTTTCAGAACGGCTTGCATTGAAATTTACTATTTTTTGCCAGACATTCATTGTGGGAAAAAGGTGATTTTCTCGGCGAGTTAAGCATTTTGAGGAATTTGCCGATTGGTTTCAGAACGGCTTGCATCACAATTAACTATTTTTTGCCAGGCGTTCATTGTGGAACAAAAGTGATTTCCTCGGCGAGTTCAGCATTTTGTGTAATTTGCCGATTGGTTTCAGAACGGCTTGCATTGAAATTAACTATTTTTTGCCAGACATTCATTGTGGAACAAAAGTGATTTTCTCGGCGAGTTAAGCATTTTGAGTAATTTGCCGATTAGTTTCAGAACGACTTGCATTGAAATTTACTATTTTTTGCCAGACATTCATTGTGGAACAAAAGTGATTTTCTCGGCGAGTTAGGCATTTTGAGTAATTTGCCGATTGGTTTTAGAACGGCTTGCATTAAGATTTACTCTTATTTCCAAACATTCATTGTGGGAACGAAGTGATTTTCTCGGCGAGTTAAGCATTTTGAGTAATTTGCCGATTGGTTTCAGAACGGCTTGCATCAAAATTTACTATTTTATGCCAGACATTCATTGTGGAACAAAAGCGATTTTTTCGGCGAGTTAAGTATTTTGAGTAATTTGCCGATTGGTTTTAGAACGGCTTGCATTAAAATTTACTCTTATTTCCAAACATTCATAGTGGGAACGAAGTGATTTTCTCGGCGAGTTAAGCATTTTGAGTAATTTGCCGATTGGTTTCAGAACGGCTTGCATCAAAATTTACTATTTTATGCCAGACATTCATTGTGGAACAAAAGCGATTTTCTCGGCGAGGTAAGTATTTTGAGTAATTTGCCGATCGGTTTCAGAACGGCTTGCATTGAAATTTACTATTTTTTGCCAGGCATTCATTGTGGGAAAAAGGTGATTTTCTTGGCGAGTTAATCATTTTGAGTAATTTGCCGATTGGTTTCAGAACGGCTTGCATCACAATTAACTATTTTTTGCCAGGCGTTCATTGTGGAACAAAATTGATTTTCTCGGCGAGTTCAGCATTTTGAGTAATTTGCCTATTGGTTTCAGAACGGCTTGCAACACAATTAACTATTTTTTGCCAGGCATTCATTGTGGAACAAAAGTGATTTTCTCGGCGAGTTAAGCATTTTCAGTAGTTTGCCGATTGCTATCAGTACGGCTTGCATTGAAATTTACTATTTTTTGCCAGACATTCATTGTGGGAAAAAAGTAATTTTCTCGGCGATTTAAGCATTTTGAGTAATTCGCCGATCGCTTTCAGAACGGCTTGCATCAAAATTAACTATTTTTGCCAGACAATCATGTGGAAAGAAATTGATTTTCTCGGCGAGTTAAGAATTTTGAGTAATTTGCCGATTGGTTTCAGAACGGCTTGCATTGAAATTTCCTATTTTTTGCAACACATTCATTGTGGAACAAAAGTGATTTTCTCGGCGAGTTAAGCAGTTTGAGTAATTTGCCGATTGGTTTTAGAACGGCTTGCATTAAAATTTACTCTTATTTCCAAACATTCATAGTGGGAACGAAGTGATTTTCTCGGCGAGTTAAGCATTTTGAGTAATTTGCCGATTGGTTTCAGAACGGCTTGCATCAAAATTTACTATTTTATGCCAGACATTCATTGTGGAACAAAAGCGATTTTCTCGGCGAGGTAAGTATTTTGAGTAATTTGCCGGTTGGTTTCAGAACGGCTTGCATTAAAATTTATTCTTTTTTGCAAGACATTCATTGTGGCAAGAAAATGATTTTCTCGGCGTGTTATGCATTTTGAGTAATTTGCCGATTGGTTTCAGAACTTCTTGAATCAAAATTAACTATTGTTTGCCAGACATTGATTGTGAAAAAAAACTGATTTTCTCCGCAAGTTAAGCATTTTGAGTAATTTGCCGATTGGTTTCAGAACGGCTTGCATTGAAATTAACTATTTTTTGCCAGACATTCATTGTGGAACAAAAGTGATTTTCTCGGCGAGTTAAGCATTTTGAGTAATTTGCCGATTGATTTCAGAACGACTTGCATCAAAATTAACTATTTTTTGCCAGACATTCATTGTGGGGGAAAAAGGTGATTTTCACGGCGCGTTAAGCATTTTGAGTAATTTGCCGATCGGTTTCAGAACGGTTTGCATTGAAATTTACTATTTTTTGCCAGACATTCATTGTGGAACAAAAGTGATTTTCTCGGCGAGTTAGGCATGTTGAGTAATTTGCCGATTGGTTCAGAACGGCTTGCATCACAATTTACTATTTTTGCCAGGCATTCATTGTGGAACAAAAGTGATTTTCTCGGCGAGTTAAGCATTTTGAGCATTTTGCCGATTGTTTTCAGAACGGCTTGCATTGAAATTTACTATTTTTTGCCAGACATTCATTGTGGGAAAAGGGTGATTTTCTCGGCGAGTTAAGCATTTTGAGTAATTTGCCGATTGGTTTCAGGACGGCTTGCATCACAATTAACTATTGTTTGCCAGACATTCATTTGGGAAAAAAAAATGATTTTCTCGGCGAGTTAAGCATTTTGAGTAATTTGCTTATTGGTATCAGAACGTCTTGCGTCAAAATTACTATTTTTGGCCGGACATTCATTGTGGGAAAAAGGTGATTTTCCCGGCGAGTTAAGCATTTTGAGTAATTTGCCGATTGGTTTCAGAACGGCTTGCATCACAATTAACTATTTTTTGCCAGGCGTTCATTGTGGAACAAAAGTGATTTTCTCGGCGAGTTAGGCATGTTGAGTAATTTGCCGATTGGTTTTAGAACGGCTTGCATTAAGATTTACTCTTATTTCCAAACATTCATTGTGGGAACGAAGTGATTTTCTCGGCGAGTTAAGCATTTTGAGTAATTTGCCGATTGGTTTCAGAACGGCTTGCATCAAAATTTACTATTTTATGCCAGACATTCATTGTGGAACAAAAGCGATTTTCTCGGCGAGTTAAGTATTTTGAGTAATTGGCCGGTTGGTTTCAGAACGGCTTGCATTAAAATTTATTATTTTTTGCAAGGCATTCATTGTGGCAAGAAAATGATTTTCTCGGCGAGTTATGCATTTTGAGTAATTGCCGATCAGCAATTTGCTGATTGGTTTCAGAACGGCTTGCATTGAAAATTCCTATTTTTTGCCAGACATTCATTGTGAAACAAAAGTGATTTTCACGGCGAGTTAAGCATTTTGAGTAATTTGCCGATTGGTTTCAGAACGGCTTGCATCAAAATTTACTATTTTATGCCAGACATTCATTGTGGAACAAAAGCGATTTTCTCGGCGAGGTAAGTATTTTGAGTAATTTGCCGATCGGTTTCAGAACGGCTTGCATTGAAATTTACTATTTTTTGCCAGGCATTCATTGTGGGAAAAAGGTGATTTTCTTGGCGAGTTAATCATTTTGAGTAATTTGCCGATTGGTTTCAGAACGGCTTGCATCACAATTAACTATTTTTTGCCAGGCGTTCATTGTGGAACAAAATTGATTTTCTCGGCGAGTTCAGCATTTTGAGTAATTTGCCTATTGGTTTCAGAACGGCTTGCAACACAATTAACTATTTTTTGCCAGGCATTCATTGTGGAACAAAAGTGATTTTCTCGGCGAGTTAAGCATTTTCAGTAGTTTGCCGATTGCTATCAGTACGGCTTGCATTGAAATTTACTATTTTTTGCCAGACATTCATTGTGGAACAAAAGTGATTTTCTCGGCGAGTTAAGCATTTTGAGTAATTTGCCGATTGATTTCAGAACGACTTGCATCAAAATTAACTATTTTTTGCCAGACATTCATTGTGGGGGAAAAAGGTGATTTTCACGGCGCGTTAAGCATTTTGAGTAATTTGCCGATCGGTTTCAGAACGGTTTGCATTGAAATTTACTATTTTTTGCCAGACATTCATTGTGGAACAAAAGTGATTTTCTCGGCGAGTTAGGCATGTTGAGTAATTTGCCGATTGGTTCAGAACGGCTTGCATCACAATTTACTATTTTTGCCAGGCATTCATTGTGGAACAAAAGTGATTTTCTCGGCGAGTTAAGCATTTTGAGCATTTTGCCGATTGTTTTCAGAACGGCTTGCATTGAAATTTACTATTTTTTGCCAGACATTCATTGTGGGAAAAGGGTGATTTTCTCGGCGAGTTAAGCATTTTGAGTAATTTGCCGATTGGTTTCAGGACGGCTTGCATCACAATTAACTATTGTTTGCCAGACATTCATTTGGGAAAAAAAAATGATTTTCTCGGCGAGTTAAGCATTTTGAGTAATTTGCTTATTGGTATCAGAACGTCTTGCGTCAAAATTACTATTTTTGGCCGGACATTCATTGTGGGAAAAAGGTGATTTTCCCGGCGAGTTAAGCATTTTGAGTAATTTGCCGATTGGTTTCAGAACGGCTTGCATCACAATTAACTATTTTTTGCCAGGCGTTCATTGTGGAACAAAAGTGATTTTCTCGGCGAGTTAGGCATGTTGAGTAATTTGCCGATTGGTTTTAGAACGGCTTGCATTAAGATTTACTCTTATTTCCAAACATTCATTGTGGGAACGAAGTGATTTTCTCGGCGAGTTAAGCATTTTGAGTAATTTGCCGATTGGTTTCAGAACGGCTTGCATCAAAATTTACTATTTTATGCCAGACATTCATTGTGGAACAAAAGTGATTTTCTCGGCGAGTTAAGTATTTTGAGTAATTGGCCGGTTGGTTTCAGAACGGCTTGCATTAAAATTTATTATTTTTTGCAAGGCATTCATTGTGGCAAGAAAATGATTTTCTCGGCGAGTTATGCATTTTGAGTAATTGCCGATCAGCAATTTGCTGATTGGTTTCAGAACGGCTTGCATTGAAAATTCCTATTTTTTGCCAGACATTCATTGTGAAACAAAAGTGATTTTCACGGCGAGTTAAGCATTTTGAGTAATTCGCCGATCGCTTTCAGAACGGCTTGCATCAAAATTAACTATTTTTGCCAGACAATCATGTGGAAATAAAGTGATTTTCTCGGCGAGTTAAGCATTTTGAGTAATTTGCCGATTGGATTCAGAACGGCTTGCATTGAAATTTACTATTTTTTGCCAGACATTCATTGTGGAACAAAAGTGATTTTCTCGGCGAGTTAAGCATTTTGAGAAATTTGCCGATTGTTTTCAGAACGGCTTGCATTGAAATTTACTATTTTTTGCCAGACATTAATTGTGGGAAAAAGGTGATTTTATCGGCGAGTTAAGCATTTTGAGTAATTCGCCGATTGGTTTCAGAACGGCTTGCATCACAATTAACTATTTTTTGCCAGGCGTTCATTGTGGAACAAAAGTGATTTTCTCGGCTAGTTAAGCATTTTGAGTAATTTGCCGATTGGTTTCAGAACGGCTTGCAACACAATTAACTATTTTTTGCCAGGCATTCATTGTGGAACAAAAGTGATTTTCTCGGCGAGTTAAACATTTTGAGTAGTTTGCCGATTGCTCTCAGAACGGCTTGCATTGAAATTTACTATTTTTTGCCAGACATTCATTGTGGGAAAAAAGTGATTTTCTCGGCGAGTTAAGCATTTTGAGTAATTCGCCGATCGCTTTCAGAACGGCTTGCATCGAAATTAACTATTTTTGCCAGACAATCATGTGGAAAGAAAGTGATTTTCTCGGCGAGTTAAGCATTTTGAGTAATTTGCCGATTGGTTTCAGAACGGCTTGCATCACAATTAACTATTGTTTGCCAGACATTCATTTTGCAAAACAGTGAATTTCTCGGCGAGTTAAACATTTTGAGTAGTTTGCCGATTGCTTTCAGAACGGCTTGCATTGAAATTTACTATTTTTTGCCAGACATTCATTGTGGGAAAAAAGTGATTTTCTCGGCGAGTTAAGCATTTTGAGTAATTCGCCGATCGCTTTCAGAACGGCTTGCATCAAAATTAACTATTTTTGCCAGACAATCATGTGGAAAGAAAGTGATTTTCTCGGCGAGTTAAGCATTTTGAGTAATTTGCCGATTGGTTTCAGAACGGCTTGCATTGAAATTTCCTACTTTTTGCAAGACATTCATTGTGGAACAAAAGTGATTTTCACGGCGAGTTAAGCAATTTGAGTAATTTGCCGATTGGTTTTAGAACGGCTTGCATTAAAATTTACTCTTATTTCCAAACATTCATTGTGGGAACGAAGTGATTTTCTCGGCGAGTTAAGCATTTTGAGTAATTTGCCGATTGGTTTCAGAACGGCTTGCATCACAATTAACTATTTTTTTCCAGGCGTTCATTGTGGAACAAAAGTGATTTTCTCGGCGAGTTAAGCATTTTGAGTAATTTGCCGATTGGTTTCAGAATGGCTTGCAACACAATTAACTATTTTTTGCCAGGCATTCATTGTGGAACAAAAGTGATTTTCTCGGCGAGTTAAGCATTTTCAGTAGTTTGCCGATTGCTTTCAGAACGGCTTGCATTGAAATTTACTATTTTTTGCCAGACATTCATTGTGGGAAAAAAGTAATTTTCTCGGCGAGTTAAGCATTTTGAGTAATTTGCCGATTGGTTTCAGAACGGCTTGCATCACAATTCACTATTTTTTGCCAGGCGCTCATTGTGGAACGAAGTGATTTTCTCGGCGAGTTAAGCATTTTGAGTAATTTGCCGATTGGTTTCAGAACGGCTTGCATCAAAATTTACTATTTTATGCCAGACATTCATTGCGGAACAAAAGCGATTTTCTCGGCGAGTTCAGCATTTTGAGTAATTTGCCGGTTGGTTTCAGAACGGCTTGCATTAAAATTTACTATTTTTTGCAAGACATTCATTGTGGCAAGAAAAAGATTTTCTCGGCGAGTTAAGCATTTTGAGTAATTTGCCGATTGGTTTCAGAACGGCTTGCATCACAATTAACTATTGTTTGCCAGACATTCATTTTGGAAAAAAGTGAATTTCTCGGCCTGTTAAACATTTTGAGTAGTTTGCCGATTGCTTTCAGAACGGCTTGCATTGAAATTTCCTATTTTTTGCAAGACATTCATTGTGGAACAAAAGTGATTTTCTCGGCGAGTTAAGCAATTTGAGTAATTTGCCGATTGGTTTCAGAACTTCTTGAATCAGAATTAACTATTTTTTGCCAGACATTCATTGTGGGAAAAAGGTGATTTTCTCGGCGAGTTAAGCATTTTGAGTAATTTGCCGATTGGTTTCAGAACGGCTTGCATCACAATTAACTATTTTTTGCCAGGCGTTCATTGTGGAACGAAGTGATTTTCTCGGCGAGTTAAGCATTTTGAGTAATTTGCCGATTGGTTTCAGATCGGTTTGCATCACAATTAACTATTTTTTGCCAGACATTCATTGTTGAAAAAAACTGATTATCTCGGCGAGTTATGCATTTTAAGTAATTTGCCGATTGGTTTCAAAACGGCTTGCATCAAAATTTAGTATTTTATGCCAGACATTCATTGTGGGGGATAAGGTGATTTTCTCGGCGCGTTAAGCATTTTGAGTAATTTGCCGATCGGTTTCAGAACGGCTTGCATTGAAATTTACTAGTTTTTGCCAGACATTCATTGTGGACCAGAAGTGATTTTCTCGGCGAGTTAGGCATTTTGAGTAATTTCCCGATTGGTTCAGAACGGCTTGCATCACAATTTACTATTTTTTGCCAGACATTCATTGTGGACCAGAAGTGATTTTCTCGGCGAGTTAGGCATTTTGAGTAATTTCCCGATTGGTTCAGAACGGCTTGCATCACAATTTACTATTTTTTGCCAGACATTCATTGTGGAACAAAAGTGATTTTCTCGGCGAGTTAAGCATTTTGAGTAATTTGCCGATTGGTTTGAGCATTTTGCCGATTGTTTTCAGAACGGCTTGCATTGAAATTTACTATTTTTTGCCAGACATTCATTGTGGGAAAAAGGTGATTTTCTCGGCGAGTTAAGCATTTTGAGTAATTTGCCTATTGGTTTCAGAACGGCTTGTATCACAATTAACTATTTTTTGCCAGGCATTCATTGTGGAACAAGAGTGATTTTCTCGGCAAGTTAAGCATTTTGAGCAATTTGCTGATTGGTTTCAGAACGGCTTGCATTGAAATTTCCTATTTTTTGCCAGACATTCATTGTGAAACAAAAGTGATTTTCTCGGCGAGTTAAGCATTTTGAGTAATTCGCCGATCGCTTTCAGAACGGCTTGCATCAAAATTAACTATTTTTGCCAGACAATCATGTGGAAATAAAGTGATTTTCTCGACGAGTTAAGCATTTTGAGTAATTTGCTGATTGATATCAGAACGTCTTGCGTCAAAATTACTATTTTTTGCCACACATTCATTGTGGAACAAAAGTGATTTTCTCGGCGGGTTCAGCATTTTGAGCAATTTGCCGATTGGTTTCAGGACGGCTTGCATTGAAATTTCCTATTTTTTGCCAGACATTCATTGTGAAACAAAAGTGATTTTCTCGGCGAGTTAAGCATTTTGAGTAATTCGCCGATCGCTTTCAGAACGGCTTGCATCAAAATTAACTATTTTTGCCAGACAATCATGTGGAAATAAAGTGATTTTCTCGGCGAGTTAAGCATTTTGAGTAATTTGCCGATCGGTTTCAGAACGGCTTGCATTGAAATTTACTATTTTTTGCCAGACATTCATTGTGGGAAAAAGGTGATTTTCTCGGCGAGTTAAGCATTTTGCCGATTGGTTTCAGAACGGCTTGTATCACAATTAACTATTTTTTGCCAGGCGTTCATTGTGGAACAAAAGTGATTTTCTCGGCGAGTTAAGCATTTTGAGTAATTTGCCGATTGGTTTCAGAACGGCTTGCAACACAATTAACTATTTTTTGCCAGGCATTCATTGTGGAACAAGAGTGATTTTCTCGGCGAGTTAAGCATTTTGAGTAGTTTGCCGATTGCTTTCAGAACGGCTTGCATTGAAATTTACTATTTTTTGCCAGACATTCATTGTGGGAAAAAAGTAATTTTCTCGGCGAGTTAAGCATTTTGAGTAATTTGCCGATTGGTTTCAGAACGGCTTGTATCACAATTAACTATTTTTTGCCAGACATTCATTGTTGAAAAAAAGTGATTTTCTCGGCGAGTTAAGCATTTTGAGCAATTTGCTGATTGGTTTCAGAACGGCTTGCATTGAAATTTCCTATTTTTTGCCAGACATTCATTGTGAAAGAAAAGTGATTTTCTCGGCGAGTTAAGCATTTTGAGTAATTCGCCGATCGCTTTCAGAACGGCTTGCATCAAAATTAACTATTTTTGCCAGACAATCATGTGGAAATAAAGTGATTTTCTCGGCGAGTTCAGCATTTTGAGTAATTTGCTGATTGATATCAGAACGTCTTGCGTCAAAATTACTATTTTTTGCCAGACATTCATTGTGGAACAAAAGTGATTTTCTCGGCGGGTTCAGCATTTTGAGCAATTTGCCGATTGGTTTCAGAACGGCTTGCATTGAAATTTCCTATTTTTTGCCAGACATTCATTGTGAAACAAAAGGGAATTTTCTCGGCGAGTTAAGCATTTTGAGTAATTCGCCGATCGCTTTCAGAACGGCTTGCATCAAAATTAACTATTTTTGCCAGACAATCATGTGGAAATAAAGTGATTTTCTCGGCGAGTTAAGCATTTTGAGTAATTTGCCGATTGGTTTCAGAACGGCTTGCATCACAATTAACTATTTTTTGCCAGGCATTCATTGTGGAACGAAGTGATTTTCACGGCGAGTTAAGCATTTTGAGTAATTTGCCGATTGGTTTCAGATCGGTTTGCATCACAATTAACTATTTTTTGCCAGACATTCATTGTTGAAAAAAACTGATTTTCTCGGCGAGTTATGCATTTTAAGTAATTTGCCGATTGGTTTCAAAACGGCTTGCATCAAAATTTACTATTTTATGCCAGACATTCATTGTGGGGGATAAGGTGATTTTCTCGGCGCGTTAAGCATTTTGAGTAATTTGCCGATCGGTTTCAGAACGGCTTGCATTGAAATTTACTATTTTTTGCCAGACATTCATTGTGGACCAGAAGTGATTTTCTCGGCGAGTTAGGCATTTTGAGTAATTTCCCGATTGGTTCAGAACGGCTTGCATCACAATTTACTATTTTTTGCCAGACATTCATTGTGGAACAAAAGTGATTTTCTCGGCGAGTTAAGCATTTTGAGTAATTTGCCGATTGGTTTCAGATCGGTTTGCATCACAATAAACTATTTTTTGCCAGACATTCATTGTTGAAAAAAAGTGATTTTCTCGGCGAGTTAAGCATTTTGAGCAATTTGCTGATTGGTTTCAGAACGGCTTGCATTGAAATTTCCTATTTTTTGCCAGACATTCATTGTGAAACAAAAGTGATTTTCTCGGCGAGTTAAGCATTTTGAGTAATTCGCCGATCGCTTTCAGAACGTCTTGCATCAAAATTAAGTATTTTTGCCAGACAATCATGTGGAAATAAAGTGATTTTCTCGGCGAGTTAAGCATTTTGAGTAATTTGCCGATTGGATTCAGAACGGCTTGCATTGAAATTTACTATTTTTTGCCAGACATTCATTGTGGAACAAAAGTGATTTTCTCGTCGAGTTAAGCATTTTGAGTAATTTGCCGATTGGTTTCAGAACGGCTTGTATCACAATTAACTATTTTTTGCCAGGCGTTCATTGTGGAACAAAAGTGATTTTCTCGGCGCGTCAAGCATTTTGAGTAATTTGCCGATCGGTTTCAGAACGGCTTGCATTGAAATTTCCTATTTTTTGCCAGACATTCATTGTGGGAAAAAGGTGATTTTCTCGGCGAGTTAAGCATTTTGAGTAATTTGCCGATTGGTTTCAGAACGGCTTGTATCACAATTAATTATTTTTTGCCAGGCGTTCATTGTGGAACAAAAGTGATTTTCTCGGCGAGTTAAGCATTTTGAGTAATTTGCCGATTGGTTTCAGAACGGCTTGCAACACAATTAACTATTTTTTGCCAGGCATTCATTGTGGAACAAGAGTGATTTTCTCGGCGAGTTAAGCATTTTGAGTAGTTTGCCGATTGCTTTCAGAACGGCTTGCATTGAAATTTACTATTTTTTGCCAGACATTCATTGTGGGAAAAAAGTAATTTTCTCGGCGAGTTAAGCATTTTGAGTAATTTGCCGATTGGTTTCAGATCGGTTTGCATCACAAGTAACTATTTTTTGCCAGACATTCATTGTTGAAAAAAAGTGATTTTCTCGGCGAGTTAAGCATTCTGAGCAATTTGCTGATTGGTTTCAGAACGGCTTGCATTGAAATTTCCTATTTTTTGCCAGACATTCATTGTGAAACAAAAGTGATTTTCTCGGCGAGTTAAGCATTTTGAGTAATTCGCCGATCGCTTTCAGAACGGCTTGCATCAAAATTAACTATTTTTGCCAGACAATCATGTGGAAATAAAGTGATTTTCTCGGCGAGTTCAGCATTTTGAGTAATTTGCTGATTGATATCAGAACGTCTTGCGTCAAAATTACTATTTTTTGACAGGCATTCATTGTGGAACAAAAGTGATTTTCTCGGCGGGTTCAGCATTTTGAGCAATTTGCCGATTGGTTTCAGAACGGCTTGCATTGAAATTTCCTATTTTTTGCCAGACATTCATTGTGAAACAAAAGTGATTTTCTCGGCGAGTTAAGCATTTTGAGTAATTCGCCGATCGCTTTCAGAACGTCTTGCATCAAAATTAAGTATTTTTGCCAGACAATCATGTGGAAATAAAGTGATTTTCTCGGCGAGTTAAGCATTTTGAGTAATTTGCCGATTGGATTCAGAACGGCTTGCATTGAAATTTACTATTTTTTGCCAGACATTCATTGTGGAACAAAAGTGATTTTCTCGGCGAGTTAAGCATTTTGAGTAATTTGCCGATTGGTTTCAGAACGGCTTGTATCACAATTAACTATTTTTTGCCAGGCGTTCATTGTGGAACAAAAGTGATTTTCTCGGCGCGTCAAGCATTTTGAGTAATTTGCCGATCGGTTTCAGAACGGCTTGCATTGAAATTTCCTATTTTTTGCCAGACATTCATTGTGGGAAAAAGGTGATTTTCTCGGCGAGTTAAGCATTTTGAGTAATTTGCCGATTGGTTTCAGAACGGCTTGTATCACAATTAATTATTTTTTGCCAGGCGTTCATTGTGGAACAAAAGTGATTTTCTCGGCGAGTTAAGCATTTTGAGTAATTTGCCGATTGGTTTCAGAACGGCTTGCAACACAATTAACTATTTTTTGCCAGGCATTCATTGTGGAACAAGAGTGATTTTCTCGGCGAGTTAAGCATTTTGAGTAGTTTGCCGATTGCTTTCAGAACGGCTTGCATTGAAATTTACTATTTTTTGCCAGACATTCATTGTGGGAAAAAAGTAATTTTCTCGGCGAGTTAAGCATTTTGAGTAATTTGCCGATTGGTTTCAGATCGGTTTGCATCACAATAAACTATTTTTTGCCAGACATTCATTGTTGAAAAAAAGTGATTTTCTCGGCGAGTTAAGCATTTTGAGCAATTTGCTGATTGGTTTCAGAACGGCTTGCATTGAAATTTCCTATTTTTTGCCAGACATTCATTGTGAAACAAAAGTGATTTTCTCGGCGAGTTAAGCATTTTGAGTAATTCGCCGATCGCTTTCAGAACGGCTTGCATCAAAATTAACTATTTTTGCCAGACAATCATGTGGAAATAAAGTGATTTTCTCGGCGAGTTAAGCATTTTGAGTAATTTGCCGATTGGTTTCAGAACGGCTTGCATCACAATTAACTATTTTTTGCCAGGCGTTCATTGTGGAACGAAGTGATTTTCACGGCGAGTTAAGCATTTTGAGTAATTTGCCGATTGGTTTCAGATCGGTTTGCATCACAATTAACTATTTTTTGCCAGACATTCATTGTTGAAAAAAACTGATTTTCTCGGCGAGTTATGCATTTTAAGTAATTTGCCGATTGGTTTCAAAACGGCTTGCATCAAAATTTACTATTTTATGCCAGACATTCATTGTGGGGGATAAGGTGATTTTCTCGGCGCGTTAAGCATTTTGAGTAATTTGCCGATCGGTTTCAGAACGGCTTGCATTGAAATTTACTATTTTTTGCCAGACATTCATTGGGGACCAGAAGTGATTTTCTGGGCGAGTTAGGCATTTTGAGTAATTTCCCGATTGGTTCAGAACGGCTTGCATCACAATTTACTATTTTTTGCCAGACATTCATTGTGGAACAAAAGTGATTTTCTCGGCGAGTTAAGCATTTTGAGTAATTTGCCGATTGGTTTGAGCATTTTGCCGATTGTTTTCAGAACGGCTTGCATTGAAATTTACTATTTTTTGCCAGACATTCATTGTGGGAAAAAGGTGATTTTCTCGGCGAGTTAAGCATTTTGAGTAATTTGCCGATTGGTTTCAGAACGGCTTGTATCACAATTAACTATTTTTTGCCAGGCGTTCATTGTGGAACAAAAGTGATTTTCTCGGCGAGTTAAGCATTTTGAGTAATTTGCCGATTGGTTTCAGAACGGCTTGCAACACAATTAACTATTTTTTGCCAGGCATTCATTGTGGAACAAGAGTGATTTTCTCGGCGAGTTAAGCATTTTGAGTAGTTTGCCGATTGCTTTCAGAACGGCTTGCATTGAAATTTACTATTTTTTGCCAGACATTCATTGTGGGAAAAAAGTAATTTTCTCGGCGAGTTAAGCATTTTGAGTAATTTGCCGATTGGTTTCAGATCGGTTTGCATCACAATAAACTATTTTTTGCCAGACATTCATTGTTGAAAAAAAGTGATTTTCTCGGCGAGTTAAGCATTTTGAGCAATTTGCTGATTGGTTTCAGAACGGCTTGCATTGAAATTTCCTATTTTTTGCCAGACATTCATTGTGAAACAAAAGTGATTTTCTCGGCGAGTTAAGCATTTTGAGTAATTCGCCGATCGCTTTCAGAACGGCTTGCATCAAAATTAACTATTTTTGCCAGACAATCATGTGGAAATAAAGTGATTTTCTCGGCGAGTTAAGCATTTTGAGTAATTTGCTGATTGATATCAGAACGTCTTGCGTCAAAATTACTATTTTTTGCCAGACATTCATTGTGGAACAAAAGTGATTTTCTCGGCGGGTTCAGCATTTTGAGCAATTTGCCGATTGGTTTCAGAACGGCTTGCATTGAAATTTCCTATTTTTTGCCAGACATTCATTGTGAAACAAAAGGGAATTTTCTCGGCGAGTTAAGCATTTTGAGTAATTCGCCGATCGCTTTCAGAACGGCTTGCATCAAAATTAACTATTTTTGCCAGACAATCATGTGGAAATAAAGTGATTTTCTCGGCGAGTTAAGCATTTTGAGTAATTTGCCGATTGGTTTCAGAACGGCTTGCATCACAATTAACTATTTTTTGCCAGGCGTTCATTGTGGAACGAAGTGATTTTCACGGCGAGTTAAGCATTTTGAGTAATTTGCCGATTGGTTTCAGATCGGTTTGCATCACAATTAACTATTTTTTGCCAGACATTCATTGTTGAAAAAAACTGATTTTCTCGGCGAGTTATGCATTTTAAGTAATTTGCCGATTGGTTTCAAAACGGCTTGCATCAAAATTTACTATTTTATGATGCAAACCGTACATTCATTGTGAAACAAAAGTGATTTTCTCGGCGAGTTAAGCATTTTGAGTAATTCGCCGATCGCTTTCAGAACGGCTTGCATCAAAATTAACTATTTTTGCCAGACAATCATGTGGAAATAAAGTGATTTTCTCGACGAGTTAAGCATTTTGAGTAATTTGCTGATTGATATCAGAACGTCTTGCGTCAAAATTACTATTTTTTGCCAGACATTCATTGTGGGAAAAAGGTGATTTTCTCGGCGAGTTAAGCATTTTGCCGATTGGTTTCAGAACGGCTTGTATCACAATTAACTATTTTTTGCCAGGCGTTCATTGTGGAACAAAAGTGATTTTCTCGGCGAGTTAAGCATTTTGAGTAATTTGCCGATTGGTTTCAGAACGGCTTGCAACACAATTAACTATTTTTTGCCAGGCATTCATTGTGGAACAAGAGTGATTTTCTCGGCGAGTTAAGCATTTTGAGTAGTTTGCCGATTGCTTTCAGAACGGCTTGCATTGAAATTTACTATTTTTTGCCAGACATTCATTGTGGGAAAAAGGTGATTTTCTCGGCGAGTTAAGCATTTTGAGTAATTTGCCGATTGGTTTCAGAACGGCTTGTATCACAATTAATTATTTTTTGCCAGGCGTTCATTGTGGAACAAAAGTGATTTTTTCGGCGAGTTAAGCATTTTGAGTGATTTGCCGATTGGTTTCAGAACGGCTTGCAACACAATTAACTATTTTTTGCCAGGCATTCATTGTGGAACAAGAGTGATTTTCTCGGCGAGTTAAGCATTTTGAGTAGTTTGCCGATTGCTTTCAGAACGGCTTGCATTGAAATTTACTATTTTTTGCCAGACATTCATTGTGGGAAAAAAGTAATTTTCTCGGCGAGTTAAGCATTTTGAGTAATTTGCCGATTGGTTTCAGATCGGTTTGCATCACAATAAACTATTTTTTGCCAGACATTCATTGTTGAAAAAAAGTGATTTTCTCGGCGAGTTAAGCATTTTGAGCAATTTGCTGATTGGTTTCAGAACGGCTTGCATTGAAATTTCCTATTTTTTGCCAGACATTCATTGTGAAACAAAAGTGATTTTCTCGGCGAGTTAAGCATTTTGAGTAATTCGCCGATCGATTTCAGAACGGCTTGCATCAAAATTAACTATTTTTGCCAGACAATCATGTGGAAATAAAGTGATTTTCTCGGCGAGTTAAGCATTTTGAGTAATTTGCTGATTGATATCAGAACGTCTTGCGTCAAAATTACTATTTTTTGCCAGACATTCATTGTGGAACAAAAGTGATTTTCTCGGCGGGTTCAGCATTTTGAGCAATTTGCCGATTGGTTTCAGAATGGCTTGCATTGAAATTTCCTATTTTTTGCCAGACATTCATTGTGAAACAAAAGGGAATTTTCTCGGCGAGTTAAGCATTTTGAGTAATTCGCCGATCGCTTTCAGAACGGCTTGCATCAAAATTAACTATTTTTGCCAGACAATCATGTGGAAATAAAGTGATTTTCTCGGCGAGTTAAGCATTTTGAGTAATTTGCCGATTGGTTTCAGAACGGCTTGCATCACAATTAACTATTTTTTGCCAGGCGTTCATTGTGGAACGAAGTGATTTTCACGGCGAGTTAAGCATTTTGAGTAATTTGCCGATTGGTTTCAGATCGGTTTGCATCACAATTAACTATTTTTTGCCAGACATTCATTGTTGAAAAAAACTGATTTTCTCGGCGAGTTATGCATTTTAAGTAATTTGCCGATTGGTTTCAAAACGGCTTGCATCAAAATTTACTATTTTATGCCAGACATTCATTGTGGGGGATAAGGTGATTTTCTCGGCGCGTTAAGCATTTTGAGTAATTTGCCGATCGGTTTCAGAACGGCTTGCATTGAAATTTACTATTTTTTGCCAGACATTCATTGGGGACCAGAAGTGATTTTCTCGGCGAGTTAGGCATTTTGAGTAATTTCCCGATTGGTTCAGAACGGCTTGCATCACAATTTACTATTTTTTGCCAGACATTCATTGTGGAACAAAAGTGATTTTCTCGGCGAGTTAAGCATTTTGAGTAATTTGCCGATTGGTTTGAGCATTTTGCCGATTGTTTTCAGAACGGCTTGCATTGAAATTTACTATTTTTTGCCAGACATTCATTGTGGGAAAAAGGTGATTTTCTCGGCGAGTTAAGCATTTTGAGTAATTTGCCGATTGGTTTCAGAACGGCTTGTATCACAATTAACTATTTTTTGCCAGGCGTTCATTGTGGAACAAAAGTGATTTTCTCGGCGAGTTAAGCATTTTGAGTAATTTGCCGATTGGTTTCAGAACGGCTTGCAACACAATTAACTATTTTTTGCCAGGCATTCATTGTGGAACAAGAGTGATTTTCTCGGCGAGTTAAGCATTTTGAGTAGTTTGCCGATTGCTTTCAGAACGGCTTGCATTGAAATTTACTATTTTTTGCCAGACATTCATTGTGGGAAAAAAGTAATTTTCTCGGCGAGTTAAGCATTTTGAGTAATTTGCCGATTGGTTTCAGATCGGTTTGCATCACAATAAACTATTTTTTGCCAGACATTCATTGTTGAAAAAAAGTGATTTTCTCGGCGAGTTAAGCATTTTGAGCAATTTGCTGATTGGTTTCAGAACGGCTTGCATTGAAATTTCCTATTTTTTGCCAGACATTCATTGTGAAACAAAAGTGATTTTCTCGGCGAGTTAAGCATTTTGAGTAATTCGCCGATCGCTTTCAGAACGGCTTGCATCAAAATTAACTATTTTTGCCAGACAATCATGTGGAAATAAAGTGATTTTCTCGACGAGTTAAGCATTTTGAGTAATTTGCTGATTGATATCAGAACGTCTTGCGTCAAAATTACTATTTTTTGCCAGACATTCATTGTGGGAAAAAGGTGATTTTCTCGGCGAGTTAAGCATTTTGCCGATTGGTTTCAGAACGGCTTGTATCACAATTAACTATTTTTTGCCAGGCGTTCATTGTGGAACAAAAGTGATTTTCTCGGCGAGTTAAGCATTTTGAGTAATTTGCCGATTGGTTTCAGAACGGCTTGCAACACAATTAACTATTTTTTGCCAGGCATTCATTGTGGAACAAGAGTGATTTTCTCGGCGAGTTAAGCATTTTGAGTAGTTTGCCGATTGCTTTCAGAACGGCTTGCATTGAAATTTACTATTTTTTGCCAGACATTCATTGTGGGAAAAAAGTAATTTTCTCGGCGAGTTAAGCATTTTGAGTAATTTGCCGGTTGGTTTCAGAACAGCTTGCGTTAAAATGTACTACTTTTTCCCAGACATTCATTGTGGCAAGAAAGTAATTTTCTCGGCGAGTTAAGCATTTTGAGTAATTCGCCGATCGCTTTCAGAACGGCTTGCATCAAAATTAACTATTTTTGCCAGCCAATCATGTGGAAATAAAGTGATTTTCTCGGCGAGTTCAGCATTTTGAGTAATTTGCTGATTGGTATCAGAACGCCTTGCGTCAAAATTACTATTTTTTGCCAGACAATAATGTGGAAATAAAGTGATTTTCTCGGCGAGTTAAGCATTTTGAGTAATTTGCCGATTGGTTTCAGATCGGTTTGCATCACAATTAACTATTTTTTGCCAGACATTCATTGTTGAAAAAAACTGATTTTCTCGGCGAGTTATGCATTTTGAGTAATTTGCCGGTTGGTTTCAGAACAGCTTGCGTTAAAATGTACTACTTTTTCCCAGACATTCATTGTGGCAAGAAAGTGATTTTCTCAGCGAGTTCAGCATTTTGAGTAATTTGCCGATTGGTTTCAGATCGTCTTGCATCAAAATTAACTATTGTTTGCCAGACATTCATTTGGGAAAAAAAGTGATTTTCTCGGCGAGTTAAGCATTTTGAGTAATTTGCTGATTGGTATCAGAACGCCTTGCGTCAAAATTACTATTTTTTGCCAGACATTCATTGTGGAACAAAAGTGATTTTCTCGGCGCGTTCAGCATTTTGAGTAATTTGCCGATTGGTTTCAGAACGGCTTGCATTGAAATTTCCTATTTTTTGCCAGACATTCATTGTGAAACAAAAGTGATTTTCTCGGCGAGTTGGGCATTTTGAGTGATTCTCCGATCGCTTGCAGAACGGCTTGCATCAAAATTAACTATTTTTGCCAGACAATCATGTGGAAATAAAGTGAATTTCTCGGCGAGTTCAGCATTTTGAGTAATTTGCCGATTGGTATCAGAACGTCTTGCGTCAAAATTACTGTTTTTTGCCAGACATTCATTATGGAACAAAAGTGATTTTCTCGGCGCGTTCAGCATTTTGAGCAATTTGCCGATTGGTTTCAGAACGGCTTGCAGTGAAATTTCCTATTTTTTGCCAGACATTCATTGTGAAACAAAAGTGATTTTCTCGGCGAGTTAAGCATTTTGAGTAATTTGCTGATTGGTATCAGAACGCCTTGCGTCAAAATTAGTATTTTTTGCCAGACATTCTTTGTGGAACAAAAGTGATTTTCTCGGCGAGTTAAGCATTTTGACCATTTTGCCGTATGTTTTCAGAACGGCTTGCACCAAATTAACTATTTTTGCCAGACAATAATGTGGAAATAAAGTGATTTTCTCGGCGAGTTAAGCATTTTGAGTAATTTGCCGATTGGCTTCAGATCGGTTTGCATCACAATTAACTATTTTTTGCCAGACATTCATTGTTGAAAAAAACTGATTTTCTCGGCGAGTTATGCATTTTGAGTAATTTGCCGGTTGGTTTCAGAACAGCTTGCGTTAAAATGTACTACTTTTTCCCAGACATTCATTGTGGCAAGAAAGTGATTTTCTCAGCGAGTTCAGCATTTTGAGTGATTTGCCGATTGGTTTCAGATCGTCTTGCATCAAAATTAACTATTGTTTGCCAGACATTCATTTGGGAAAAAAAGTGATTTTCTCGGCGAGTTAAGCATTTTGAGTAATTTGCTGATTGGTATCAGAACGCCTTGCGTCAAAATTACTATTTTTTGCCAGACATTCATTGTGGAACAAAAGTGATTTTCTCGGCGCGTTCAGCATTTTGAGTAATTTGCCGATTGGTTTCAGAACGGCTTGCATTGAAATTTCCTATTTTTTGCCAGACATTCATTGTGAAACAAAAGTGATTTTCTCGGCGAGTTAAGCATTTTGAGTAATTTGCTGATTGGTATCAGAACGCCTTGCGTCAAAATTACTATTTTTTGCCAGACATTCTTTGTGGAACAAAAGTGATTTTCTCGGCGAGTTAAGCATTTTGACCATTTTGCCGTATGTTTTCAGAACGGCTTGCACCAAATTAACTATTTTTGCCAGACAATAATGTGGAAATAAAGTGATTTTCTCGGCGAGTTAAGCATTTTGAGTAATTTGCCGATTGGCTTCAGATCGGTTTGCATCACAATTAACTATTTTTTGCCAGACATTCATTGTTGAAAAAAACTGATTTTCTCGGCGAGTTATGCATTTTGAGTAATTTGCCGGTTGGTTTCAGAACAGCTTGCGTTAAAATGTACTACTTTTTCCCAGACATTCATTGTGGCAAGAAAGTGATTTTCTCAGCGAGTTCAGCATTTTGAGTAATTTGCCGATTGGTTTCAGATCGTCTTGCATCAAAATTAACTATTGTTTGCCAGACATTCATTTGGGAAAAAAAGTGATTTTCTCGGCGAGTTAAGCATTTTGAGTAATTTGCTGATTGGTATCAGAACGCCTTGCGTCAAAATTACTATTTTTTGCCAGACATTCATTGTGGAACAAAAGTGATTTTCTCGGCGCGTTCAGCATTTTGAGTAATTTGCCGATTGGTTTCAGAACGGCTTGCATTGAAATTTCCTATTTTTTGCCAGACATTCATTGTGAAACAAAAGTGATTTTCTCGGCGAGTTAAGCATTTTGAGTAATTCGCCGATCGCTTTCAGAACGGCTTGCATCAAAATTAACTATTTTTGCCAGACAATCATGTGGAAATAAAGTGATTTTCTCGGCGAGTTAAGCATTTTGAGTAATTTGCTGATTGATATCAGAACGTCTTGCGTCAAAATTACTATTTTTTGCCAGACATTCATTGTGGAACAAAAGTGATTTTCTCGGCGGGTTCAGCATTTTGAGCAATTTGCCGATTGGTTTCAGAACGGCTTGCATTGAAATTTCCTATTTTTTGCCAGACATTCATTGTGAAACAAAAGGGAATTTTCTCGGCGAGTTAAGCATTTTGAGTAATTCGCCGATCGCTTTCAGAACGGCTTGCATCAAAATTAACTATTTTTGCCAGACAATCATGTGGAAATAAAGTGATTTTCTCGGCGAGTTAAGCATTTTGAGTAATTTGCCGATTGGTTTCAGAACGGCTTGCATCACAATTAACTATTTTTTGCCAGGCGTTCATTGTGGAACGAAGTGATTTTCACGGCGAGTTAAGCATTTTGAGTAATTTGCCGATTGGTTTCAGATCGGTTTGCATCACAATTAACTATTTTTTGCCAGACATTCATTGTTGAAAAAAACTGATTTTCTCGGCGAGTTATGCATTTTAAGTAATTTGCCGATTGGTTTCAAAACGGCTTGCATCAAAATTTACTATTTTATGCCAGACATTCATTGTGGGGGATAAGGTGATTTTCTCGGCGCGTTAAGCATTTTGAGTAATTTGCCGATCGGTTTCAGAACGGCTTGCATTGAAATTTACTATTTTTTGCCAGACATTCATTGTGGACCAGAAGTGATTTTCTCGGCGAGTTAGGCATTTTGAGTAATTTCCCGATTGGTTCAGAACGGCTTGCATCACAATTTACTATTTTTTGCCAGACATTCATTGTGGAACAAAAGTGATTTTCTCGGCGAGTTAAGCATTTTGAGTAATTTGCCGATTGGTTTGAGCATTTTGCCGATTGTTTTCAGAACGGCTTGCATTGAAATTTACTATTTTTTGCCAGACATTCATTGTGGGAAGAAGGTGATTTTCTCGGCGAGTTAAGCATTTTGAGTAATTTGCCGATTGGTTTCAGAACGGCTTGTATCACAATTAACTATTTTTTGCCAGGCGTTCATTGTGGAACAAAAGTGATTTTCTCGGCGAGTTAAGCATTTTGAGTAATTTGCCGATTGGTTTCAGAACGGCTTGCAACACAATTAACTATTTTTTGCCAGGCATTCATTGTGGAACAAGAGTGATTTTCTCGGCGAGTTAAGCATTTTGAGTAGTTTGCCGATTGCTTTCAGAACGGCTTGCATTGAAATTTACTATTTTTTGCCAGACATTCATTGTGGGAAAAAAGTAATTTTCTCGGCGAGTTAAGCATTTTGAGTAATTCGCCGATCGCTTTCAGAACGGCTTGCATCAAAATTAACTATTTTTGCCAGACAATCATGTGGAAATAATGTGATTTTCTCGACGAGTTAAGCATTTTGAGTAATTTGCTGATTGATATCAGAACGTCTTGCGTCAAAATTACTATTTTTTGCCAGACATTCATTGTGGGAAAAAGGTGATTTTCTCGGCGAGTTAAGCATTTTGCCGATTGGTTTCAGAACGGCTTGTATCACAATTAACTATTTTTTGCCAGGCGTTCATTGTGGAACAAAAGTGATTTTCTCGGCGAGTTAAGCATTTTGAGTAATTTGCCGATTGGTTTCAGATCGGTTTGCATCACAATAAACTATTTTTTGCCAGACATTCATTGTTGAAAAAAAGTGATTTTCTCGGCGAGTTAAGCATTTTGAGCAATTTGCTGATTGGTTTCAGAACGGCTTGCATTGAAATTTCCTATTTTTTGCCAGACATTCATTGTGAAACAAAAGTGATTTTCTCGGCGAGTTAAGCATTTTGAGTAATTCGCCGATCGCTTTCAGAACGGCTTGCATCAAAATTAACTATTTTTGCCAGACAATCATGTGGAAATAAAGTGATTTTCTCGGCGAGTTAAGCATTTTGAGTAATTTGCTGATTGATATCAGAACGTCTTGCGTCAAAATTACTATTTTTTGCCAGACATTCATTGTGGAACAAAAGTGATTTTCTCGGCGGGTTCAGCATTTTGAGCAATTTGCCGATTGGTTTCAGAACGGCTTGCATTGAAATTTCCTATTTTTTGCCAGACATTCATTGTGAAACAAAAGGGAATTTTCTCGGCGAGTTAAGCATTTTGAGTAATTCGCCGATCGCTTTCAGAACGGCTTGCATCAAAATTAACTATTTTTGCCAGACAATCATGTGGAAATAAAGTGATTTTCTCGGCGAGTTAAGCATTTTGAGTAATTTGCCGATTGGTTTCAGAACGGCTTGCATCACAATTAACTATTTTTTGCCAGGCGTTCATTGTGGAACGAAGTGATTTTCACGGCGAGTTAAGCATTTTGAGTAATTTGCCGATTGGTTTCAGATCGGTTTGCATCACAATTAACTATTTTTTGCCAGACATTCATTGTTGAAAAAAACTGATTTTCTCGGCGAGTTATGCATTTTAAGTAATTTGCCGATTGGTTTCAAAACGGCTTGCATCAAAATTTACTATTTTATGCCAGACATTCATTGTGGGGGATAAGGTGATTTTCTCGGCGCGTTAAGCATTTTGAGTAATTTGCCGATCGGTTTCAGAACGGCTTGCATTGAAATTTACTATTTTTTGCCAGACATTCATTGTGGACCAGGAGTGATTTTCTCGGCGAGTTAGGCATTTTGAGTAATTTCCCGATTGGTTCAGAACGGCTTGCATCACAATTTACTATTTTTTGCCAGACATTCATTGTGGAACAAAAGTGATTTTCTCGGCGAGTTAAGCATTTTGAGTAATTTGCCGATTGGTTTGAGCATTTTGCCGATTGTTTTCAGAACGGCTTGCATTGAAATTTAGTATTTTTTGCCAGACATTCATTGTGGGAAAAAGGTGATTTTCTCGGCGAGTTAAGCATTTTGAGTAATTTGCCGATTGGTTTCAGAACGGCTTGTATCACAATTAACTATTTTTTGCCAGGCGTTCATTGTGGAACAAAAGTGATTTTCTCGGCGAGTTAAGCATTTTGAGTAATTTGCCGATTGGTTTCAGAACGGCTTGCAACACAATTAACTATTTTTTGCCAGGCATTCATTGTGGAACAAGAGTGATTTTCTCGGCGAGTTAAGCATTTTGAGTAGTTTGCCGATTGCTTTCAGAACGGCTTGCATTGAAATTTACTATTTTTTGCCAGACATTCATTGTGGGAAAAAAGTAATTTTCTCGGCGAGTTAAGCATTTTGAGTAATTTGCCGATTGGTTTCAGATCGGTTTGCATCACAATAAACTATTTTTTGCCAGACATTCATTGTTGAAAAAAAGTGATTTTCTCGGCGAGTTAAGCATTTTGAGCAATTTGCTGATTGGTTTCAGAACGGCTTGCATTGAAATTTCCTATTTTTTGCCAGACATTCATTGTGAAACAAAAGTGATTTTCTCGGCGAGTTAAGCATTTTGAGTAATTCGCCGATCGCTTTCAGAACGGCTTGCATCAAAATTAACTATTTTTGCCAGACAATCATGTGGAAATAAAGTGATTTTCTCGACGAGTTAAGCATTTTGAGTAATTTGCTGATTGATATCAGAACGTCTTGCGTCAAAATTACTATTTTTTGCCAGACATTCATTGTGGGAAAAAGGTGATTTTCTCGGCGAGTTAAGCATTTTGCCGATTGGTTTCAGAACGGCTTGTATCACAATTAACTATTTTTTGCCAGGCGTTCATTGTGGAACAAAAGTGATTTTCTCGGCGAGTTAAGCATTTTGAGTAATTTGCCGATTGGTTTTAGAACGGCTTGCAACACAATTAACTATTTTTTGCCAGGCATTCATTGTGGAACAAGAGTGATTTTCTCGGCGAGTTAAGCATTTTGAGTAGTTTGCCGATTGCTTTCAGAACGGCTTGCATTGAAATTTACTATTTTTTGCCAGACATTCATTGTGGGAAAAAAGTAATTTTCTCGGCGAGGTAAGCATTTTGAGTAATTTGCCGGTTGGTTTCAGAACAGCTTGCGTTAAAATGTACTACTTTTTCCCAGACATTCATTGTGGCAAGAAAGTAATTTTCTCGGCGAGTTAAGCATTTTGAGTAATTCGCCGATCGCTTTCAGAACGGCTTGCATCAAAATTAACTATTTTTGCCAGCCAATCATGTGGAAATAAAGTGATTTTCTCGGCGAGTTCAGCATTTTGAGTAATTTGCTGATTGGTATCAGAACGCCTTGCGTCAAAATTACTATTTTTTGCCAGACAATAATGTGGAAATAAAGTGATTTTCTCGGCGAGTTAAGCATTTTGAGTAATTTGCCGATTGGTTTCAGATCGGTTTGCATCACAATTAACTATTTTTTGCCAGACATTCATTGTTGAAAAAAACTGATTTTCTCGGCGAGTTATGCATTTTGAGTAATTTGCCGGTTGGTTTCAGAACAGCTTGCGTTAAAATGTACTACTTTTTCCCAGACATTCATTGTGGCAAGAAAGTGATTTTCTCAGCGAGTTCAGCATTTTGAGTAATTTGCCGATTGGTTTCAGATCGTCTTGCATCAAAATTAACTATTGTTTGCCAGACATTCATTTGGGAAAAAAAGTGATTTTCTCGGCGAGTTAAGCATTTTGAGTAATTTGCTGATTGGTATCAGAACGCCTTGCGTCAAAATTACTATTTTTTGCCAGACATTCATTGTGGAACAAAAGTGATTTTCTCGGCGCGTTCAGCATTTTGAGTAATTTGCCGATTGGTTTCAGAACGGCTTGCATTGAAATTTCCTATTTTTTGCCAGACATTCATTGTGAAACAAAAGTGATTTTCTCGGCGAGTTGGGCATTTTGAGTGATTCTCCGATCGCTTTCAGAACGGCTTGCATCAAAATTAACTATTTTTGCCAGACAATCATGTGGAAATAAAGTGATTTTCTCGGCGAGTTAAGCATTTTGAGTAATTTGCCGATTGGATTCAGAACGGCTTGCATTGAAATTTCCTATTTTTTGCAAGACATTCATTGTGGAACAAAAGTGATTTTCTCGGCGAGTTAAGCATTTTGAGTAATTTGCCGATTGGTATCAGAACGTCTTGCGTCAAAATTACTGTTTTTTGCCAGACATTCATTATGGAACAAAAGTGATTTTCTCGGCGCGTTCAGCATTTTGAGCAATTTGCCGATTGGTTTCAGAACGGCTTGCAGTGAAATTTCCTATTTTTTGCCAGACATTCATTGTGAAACAAAAGTGATTTTCTCGGCGAGTTAAGCATTTTGAGTAATTTGCTGATTGGTATCAGAACGCCTTGCGTCAAAATTACTATTTTTTGCCAGACATTCTTTGTGGAACAAAAGTGATTTTCTCGGCGAGTTAAGCATTTTGACCATTTTGCCGTATGTTTTCAGAACGGCTTGCACCAAATTAACTATTTTTGCCAGACAATAATGTGGAAATAAAGTGATTTTCTCGGCGAGTTAAGCATTTTGAGTAATTTGCCGATTGGCTTCAGATCGGTTTGCATCACAATTAACTATTTTTTGCCAGACATTCATTGTTGAAAAAAACTGATTTTCTCGGCGAGTTATGCATTTTGAGTAATTTGCCGGTTGGTTTCAGAACAGCTTGCGTTAAAATGTACTACTTTTTCCCAGACATTCATTGTGGCAAGAAAGTGATTTTCTCAGCGAGTTCAGCATTTTGAGTAATTTGCCGATTGGTTTCAGATCGTCTTGCATCAAAATTAACTATTGTTTGCCAGACATTCATTTGGGAAAAAAAGTGATTTTCTCGGCGAGTTAAGCATTTTGAGTAATTTGCTGATTGGTATCAGAACGCCTTGCGTCAAAATTACTATTTTTTGCCAGACATTCATTGTGGAACAAAAGTGATTTTCTCGGCGCGTTCAGCATTTTGAGTAATTTGCCGATTGGTTTCAGAACGGCTTGCATTGAAATTTCCTATTTTTTGCCAGACATTCATTGTGAAACAAAAGTGATTTTCTCGGCGAGTTAAGCATTTTGAGTAATTTGCTGATTGGTATCAGAACGCCTTGCGTCAAAATTACTATTTTTTGCCAGACATTCTTTGTGGAACAAAAGTGATTTTCTCGGCGAGTTAAGCATTTTGACCATTTTGCCGTATGTTTTCAGAACGGCTTGCACCAAATTAACTATTTTTGCCAGACAATAATGTGGAAATAAAGTGATTTTCTCGGCGAGTTAAGCATTTTGAGTAATTTGCCGATTGGCTTCAGATCGGTTTGCATCACAATTAACTATTTTTTGCCAGACATTCATTGTTGAAAAAAACTGATTTTCTCGGCGAGTTATGCATTTTGAGTAATTTGCCGGTTGGTTTCAGAACAGCTTGCGTTAAAATGTACTACTTTTTCCCAGACATTCATTGTGGCAAGAAAGTGATTTTCTCAGCGAGTTCAGCATTTTGAGTAATTTGCCGATTGGTTTCAGATCGTCTTGCATCAAAATTAACTATTGTTTGCCAGACATTCATTTGGGAAAAAAAGTGATTTTCTCGGCGAGTTAAGCATTTTGAGTAATTTGCTGATTGGTATCAGAACGCCTTGCGTCAAAATTACTATTTTTTGCCAGACATTCATTGTGGAACAAAAGTGATTTTCTCGGCGCGTTCAGCATTTTGAGTAATTTGCCGATTGGTTTCAGAACGGCTTGCATTGAAATTTCCTATTTTTTGCCAGACATTCATTGTGAAACAAAAGTGATTTTCTCGGCGAGTTGGGCATTTTGAGTGATTCTCCGATCGCTTTCAGAACGGCTTGCATCAAAATTAACTATTTTTGCCAGACAATCATGTGGAAATAAAGTGATTTTCTCGGCGAGTTAAGCATTTTGAGTAATTTGCCGATTGGATTCAGAACGGCTTGCATTGAAATTTCCTATTTTTTGCAAGACATTCATTGTGGAACAAAAGTGATTTTCTCGGCGAGTTAAGCATTTTGAGTAATTTGCCGATTGGTTTTAGAACGGCTTGCATTAAAATTTACTCTTTTTTGCCAAACATTCATTGTGGGAACAAAGTGATTTTCTCGGCGAGTTATGCATTTTGAGTAATTTGCCGATTGGTTTCAGAACTTCTTGAATCAAAATTAACTATTGTTTACCAGACATTCATTGTTGAAAAAAACTGATTTTCTCGGCGAGTTATGCATTTTGAGTAATTTGCCGGTTGGTTTCAGAACGGCTTGCATTGAAATTTCCTATTTTTTGCCAGACATCATTGTGAAACAAAAGTGATTTTCTCGGCGAGTTAAGCATTTTGAGTAATTCGCCGATCGCTTTCAGAACGGTTTGCATCAAAATTAACTATTTTTGCCAGACAATCATGTGGAAATAACGTGATTTTCTAGGCGAGTTCAGCATTTTGAGCAATTTGCCGATTGGTTTCAGAACGGCTTGCATTGAAATTTCCTATTTTTTGCCAGACATTCATTGTGAAACAAAAGTGATTTTCTCGGTGAGTTAAGCATTTTGAGTGATTCTCCGATCGCTTTCAGAACGGCTTGCATCAAAATTAACTATTTTTGCCAGACAATCATGTGGAAATAAAGTGATTTTCTCGGCGAGTTAAGCATTTTGTGTAATTTGCCGATTGGATTCAGAACGGCTTGCATTGAAATTAACTATTTTTTGCCAGACATTCATTGTGGAACAAAAGTGATTTTCTCGGCGAGTTAAGCATTTTGAGTAATTTGCCGATTGGTTTCAGAACGGCTTGCAACACAATTAACTATTTTTTGCCAGGCATTCATTGTGGAACAAAAGTGATTTTCTCGGCGAGTTATGCATTTCGAGTAGTTTGCCGATTGCTTTCAGAACGGCTTGCATTGAAATTTACTATTTTTTGCCAGACATTCATTGTGGAACAAAAGTGATTTTTCTCGGCGAGGTAAGCATTTTGAGCAATTTGCCGATTGGTTTCAGATCGGTTTGCATCACAATTAACTATTTTTTGCCAGACATTCATTGTTGAAAAAATCTGATTTTCTCGGCGATTTATGCATTTTGAGTAATTTGCCGGTTGGTTTCAGAACAGCTTGCATTAAAATGTACTACTTTTTGCCAGACATTCATTGTGGCAAGAAAGTGATTTTCTCAGCGAGTTAAGCATTTTGAGTAATTTGCCGATTGGTTTCAGAACGTCTTGCATCAAAATTAACTATTGTTTGCCAGACATTCATTTGGGAAAAAAAGTGGTTTTCTCGGCGAGTTAAGCATTTTGAGTAATTTGCTGATTGGTATCAGAACGTCTTGCGTCAAAATTACTATTTTTTGCCAGACATTCATTGTGGAACAAAAGTGATTTTCTCGGCGCGTTCAGCATTTTGAGCAATTTGCCGATTGGTTTCAGAACGGCTTGCATTGAAATTTCCTATTTTTTGCCAGGCATTCATTGTGAAACAAAAGTGATTTTCTCGGCGAGTTAAGCATTTTGAGTAATTCGCCGATCGCTTTCAGAACGGCTTGCATCAAAATTAACTATTTTTGCCAGACAATCATGTGGAAATAAAGTGATTTTCTCGGCGAGTTAAGCATTTTGTGTAATTTGCCGATTGGATTCAGAACGGCTTGCATTGAAATTTACTATTTTTTGCCAGACATTCATTGTGGAACAAAAGTGATTTTCTCGGCGAGTTAAGCATTTTGAGTAATTTGCCGATTGGTTTCAGAACGGCTTGCAACACAATTAACTATTTTTTGCCAGGCATTCATTGTGGAACAAAAGTGATTTTCTCGGCGAGTTATGCATTTCGAGTAGTTTGCCGATTGCTTTCAGAACGGCTTGCATTGAAATTTACTATTTTTTGCCAGACATTCATTGTGGGAAAAAAGTAATTTTCTCGGCGAGTTAATCATTTTGAGTAATTTGCCGATTGGTTTCAGATCGGTTTGCATCACAATTAACTATTTTTTGCCAGACATTCATTGTTGAAAAAAACTGATTTTCTCGGCGAGTTATGCATTTTGAGTAATTTGCCGGTTGGTTTCAGAACAGCTTGCATTAAAATGTACTACTTTTTCCCAGACATTCATTGTGGCAAGAAAGTGATTTTCTCAGCGAGTTAAGCATTTTGAGTAATTTGCCGATTGGTTTCAGATCGTCTTGCATCAAAATTAACTATTGTTTGCCAGACATTCATTTGGGAAAAAAAGTGATTTTCTCGGCGAGTTAAGCATTTTGAGTAATTTGCTGATTGGTATCAGAACGCCTTGCGTCAAAATTACTATTTTTTGCCAGACACTCATTGTGGAACAAAAGTGATTTTCTCGGCGCGTTCAGCATTTTGAGTAATTTGCCGATTGGTTTCAGAACGGCTTGCATTGAAATTTACTATTTTTTGCCAGACATTCATTGTGGAACAAAAGTGATTTTCTCGGCGAGTTAGGCATTTTGAGTAATTTGCCGGTTGGTTTCAGAACAGCTTGCATTAAAATGTACTACTTTTTGCCAGACATTCATTGTGGCAAGAAAGTGATTTTCTCAGCGAGTTAAGCATTTTGAGTAATTTGCCGATTGGTTTCAGAACGGCTTGCATCACAATTAACTATTTTTTGCCTGGCATTCATTGTGGAACAAAAGTGATTTTCTCGGTGAGTTAAGCATTTTGAGTGATTCTCCGATCGATTTCAGAACGGCTTGCATCAAAATTAACTATTTTTGCCAGACAATCATGTGGAAATAAAGTGATTTTCTCGGCGAGTTAAGCATTTTGTGTAAATTGCCGATTGGATTCAGAACGACTTGCATTCAAATTAACTATTTTTTGCCAGACATTCATTGTGGAACAAAAGTGATTTTCTCGGCGAGTTATGCATTTCGAGTAGTTTGCCGATTGCTTTCAGAACGGCTTGCATTGAAATTTACTATTTTTTGCCAGACATTCATTGTGGGAAAAAAGTAATTTTCTCGGCGAGTTAATCATTTTGAGTAATTTGCCGATTGGTTTCAGATCGGTTTGCATCACAATTAACTATTTTTTGCCAGACATTCATTGTTGAAAAAAACTGATTTTCTCGGCGAGTTATGCATTTTGAGTAATTTGCCGGTTGGTTTCAGAACAGCTTGCATTAAAATGTACTGCTTTTTCCCAGACATTCATTGTGGCAAGAAAGTGATTTTCTCAGCGAGTTCAGCATTTTGAGTAATTTGCCGATTGGTTTCAGATCGTCTTGCATCAAAATTAACTATTGTTTGCCAGACATTCATTTGGGAAAAAAGTGATTTTCTCGGCGAGTTAAGCATTTTGAGTAATTTGCTGATTGGTATCAGAACGCCTTGCCTCAAAATTACTATTTTTTGCCAGACATTCATTGTGGAACAAAAGTGATTTTCTCGGCGCGTTCAGCATTTTGAGCAATTTGCGGATTGGTTTTAGAACGGCTTGCATTAAAATTTCCTATTTTTTGCCAGACATTCATTGTGATACAAAAGTGATTTTCTCGGCGAGTTGAGCATTTTGAGTGATTCTCCGATCGCTTTCAGAACGGCTTGCACCAAATTAACTATTTTTGCCAGACAATCATGTGGAAATAAAGTGATTTTCTCGGCGAGTTAAGCATTTTGAGTAATTTGCCGATTGGATTCAGAACGGCTTGCATTGAAATTTCCTATTTTTTGCAAGACATTCATTGTGGAACAAAAGTGATTTTCTCGGCGAGTTAAGCATTTTGAGTAATTTGCCGATTGGTTTTAGAACGGCTTGCATTAAAATTTACTCTTTTTTGCCCAACATTCATTGTGGGAACAAAGTGATTTTCTCGGCGAGTTATGCATTTTGAGTAATTTGCCGATTGGTTTCAGATCGTCTTGCATCAAAATTAACTATTGTTTGCCAGACATTCATTTGGGAAAAAAAGTGATTTTCTCGGCGAGTTAAGCATTTTGAGTAATTTGCTGATTGGTATCAGAACGCCTTGCGTCAAAATTACTATTTTTTGCCAGACATTCTTTGTGGAACAAAAGTGATTTTCTCGGCGAGTTAAGCATTTTGAGCATTTTGCCGATTGTTTTCAGAACGGCTTGCACCAAATTAACTATTTTTGCCAGACAATCATGTGGAAATAAAGTGATTTTCTCGGCGAGTTAAGCATTTTGAGTAATTTGCCGATTGGTTTCAGATCGGTTTGCATCACAATTAACTACTTTTTCCCAGACATTCATTGTGGCAAGAAAGTGATTTTCTCAGCGAGTTCAGCATTTTGAGTAATTTGCCGATTGGTTTCAGATCGTCTTGCATCAAAATTAACTATTGTTTGCCAGACATTCATTTGGGAAAAAAAGTGATTTTCTCGGCGAGTTAAGCATTTTGAGCAATTTGCCGATTGGTTTTAGAACGGCTTGCATTAAAATTTCCTACTTTTTGCCAGACATTCATTGTGAAACAAAAGTGATTTTATCGGCGAGTTGAGCATTTTGAGTGATTCTCCGATCGCTTTCAGAACGGCTTGCACCAAATTAACTATTTTTGCCAGACAATCATGTGGAAATAAAGTGATTTTCTCGGCGAGTTAAGCATTTTGAGTAATTTGCCGATTGGATTCAGAACGGCTTGCATTGAAATTTCCTATTTTTTGCAAGACATTCATTGTGGAACAAAAGTGATTTTCTCGGCGAGTTAAGCATTTTGAGTAATTTGCCGATTGGTTTTAGAACGGCTTGCATTAAAATTTACTCTTTTTTGCCCAACATTCATTGTGGGAACAAAAGTGAATTTCTCGGCGAGTTAAGCATTTTGAGCATTTTGCCGATTGTTTTCAGAACGGCTTGCACCAATTAACTATTTTTGCCAGACAACCATGTGGAAATAAAGTGATTTTCTCGGCGAGTTAAGCATTTTGAGTAATTTGCCGATTGGTTTCAGATCGGTTTGCATCACAATTAACTATTTTTTGCCAGACATTCACTGTTGAACAAAACGGATTTTCTCGGCGAGTTATGCATTTTGAGTAATTTGCCGGTTGGTTTCAGAACAGCTTGCGTTAAAATGTACTACTTTTTCCCAGTCATTGGTTGTGGCAAGAAAGTGATTTTCTCAGCGTGTTCAGCATTTTGAGTAATTTGCCGATTGGTTTCAGATCGTCTTGCATCAAAATTAACTATTGTTTGCCAGACATTCATTTGGGAAAAAAAGTGATTTTCTCGGCGAGTTAAGCATTTTGAGTAATTTGCTGATTGGTATCAGAACGCCTTGCGTCAAAATTACTATTTTTTGCCAGACATTCATTGTGGGACAAAAGTGATTTTCTCGGCGCGTTCAGCATTTTGAGCAATTTGCCGATTGGTTTTAGAACGGCTTGCATTAAAATTTCATATTTTTTGCCAGACATTCATTGTGAAACAAAAATGATTTTCTCGGCGAGTTGAGCATTTTGAGTGATTCTCCGATCGCTTTCAGAACGGCTTGCACCAAATTAACTATTTTTGCCAGACAATCATGTGGAAATAAAGTGATTTTCTCGGCGAGTTAAGCATTTTGAGTAATTTGCCGATTGGTTTCAGAACTTCTTGAATCAAAATTAACTATTGTTTGCCAGACATTGATTGTGAAAAAAAAACTGATTTTCGCCGCGAGTTAAGCATTTTGAGTAATTTGCCGATCGGTTTCAGAACGGTTTGCATTGAAATTTACTATTTTTTGCCAGACATTCATTGTGGAACAAAAGTGATTTTCTCGGCGAGTTAGGCATTTTGAGTAATTTGCCGATTGGTTTCAGAACGGCTTGCATCACAATTAACTATTTTTTGCTTGGCATTCATTGTGGAACAAAAGTGATTTTCTCGGCGAGTTAAGTATTTTGAGTAGTTTGCCGATTGCTTTCAGAACAGCTTGCGTTAAAATGTACTACTTTTTCCCAGTCATTCATTGTGGCAAGAAAGTGATTTTCTCAGCGAGATCAGCATTTTGAGTAATTTGCCGATTGGTTTCAGATCGTCTTGCATCAAAATTAACTATTGTTTGCCAGACATTCATTTGGGAAAAAAAGTGATTTTCTCGGCGAGTTAAGCATTTTGAGTAATTTGCTGATTGGTATCAGAACGCCTTGCGTCAAAATTACTATTTTTTGCCAGACATTCATTGTGGAACAAAAGTGATTTTCTCGGCGCGTTCAGCATTTTGAGCAATTTGCCGATTGGTTTTAGAACGGCTTGCATTAAAATTTCCTATTTTTTGCCAGACATTCATTGTGAAACAAAAATGATTTTCTCGGCGAGTTGAGCATTTTGAGTGATTCTCCGATCGCTTTCAGAACGGCTTGCACCAAATTAACTATTTTTGCCAGACAATCATGTGGAAATAAAGTGATTTTCTCGGCGAGTTAAGCATTTTGAGTAATTTGCCGATTGGATTCAGAACGGCTTGCATTGAAATTTCCTATTTTTTGCATGACATTCATTGTGGAACAAAAGTGATTTTCTCGGCGAGTTAAGCATTTTGAGTAATTTGCCGATTGGTTTTAGAACGGCTTGCATTAAAATTTACTCTTCTTTGCCAAAGATTCATTGTGGGAACAAAGTGATTTTCTCGGCGAGTTATGCATTTTGAGTAATTTGCCGATTGGTTTCAGAACTTCTTGAATCAAAATTAACTATTGTTTGCCAGACATTGATTGTGAAAAAAAAACTGATTTTCTCCGCGAGTTAAGCATTTTGAGTAATTTGCCGATCGGTTTCAGAACGGTTTGCATTGAAATTTACTATTTTTTGCCAGACATTCATTGTGGAACAAAAGTGATTTTCTCGGCGAGTTAGGCATTCTGAGTAATTTGCCGATTGGTTTCAGAACGGCTTGCATCACAATTAACTATTTTTTGCTTGGCATTCATTGTGGAACAAAAGTGATTTTCTCGGCGAGTTAAGTATTTTGAGTAGTTTGCCGATTGCTTTCAGAACGGCGTGCATTGAAATTTACTATTTTTTGCCAGACATTCATTGTGGGAAAAAAGTAATTTTCTCGGCGACTTAAGCATTTTGAGTAATTTGCCGATTGGTTTCAGAACGGCTTGCATCACAATTAACTATTTTTTGCCTGGCATTAATTGTGGAACAAAAGTGATTTTCTCGGCGAGTTAAGCATTTTGAGCAATTTGCCGATTGGTTTCAGATCGGTTTGCATCACAATTAACTATTTTTTGCCAGACATTCATTGTTGAAAAAAACTGATTTTCTCGGCGAGTTATGCATTTTGAGTAATTTGCCGGTTGGTTTCACAACAGCTTGCATTAAAATGTACTACTTTTTCCCAGACATTCATTGTGGCAAGAAAGTGATTTTCTCAGCGAGTTAAGCATTTTGAGTAATTTGCCGATTGGTTTCAGAACGTCTTGCATCAAAATTAACGATTGTTTGCCAGACATTCATTTGGTTAAAAAAGTTATTTACTCGGCGAGTTAAGCATTTTGAGTAATTTGCTGATTGGTATCAGAACGCCTTGCGTAAAAATTACTATTTTTTGCCAGACATTCATTGTGGAACAAAAGTGATTTTCTCGGCGCGTTCAGCATTTTGAGTAATTTGCCGATTGGTTTCAGAACGGCTTGCATTGAAATTTCCTATTTTTTGCCAGACATTCATTGTGAAACAAAAGTGATTTTCTCGGCGAGTTGGGCATTTTGAGTGATTTGCCGATTGGATTTAGAACGGCTTGCATTAAAATTTACTCTTTTTTGCCAGACAATCATGTGGAAATAAAGTGATTTTCTCGGCGAGTTAAGAATTTTGAGTAATTTGCGGATTGGATTCAGAACGGCTTGCATTGAAATTTCCTATTTTTTGCAAGACATTCATTGTGGAACAAAAGTGATTTTCTCGGCGAGTTAAGCATTTTGAGTAATTTGCCGATTGGATTTAGAACGGCTTGCATTAAAATTTACTCATTTTTGCCAAACATTCATTGTGGGAACAAAGTGATTTTCTCGGCGAGTTATGCATTTTGAGTAATTTGCCGATTGGTTTCAGAACTTCTTGAATCAAAATTAACTATTGTTTGCCAGACATTGATTGTGAAAAGAAAACTGATTTTCTCCGCGAGTTAAGCATTTTGAGTAGTTTGCCGATTGCTTTCAGAACGGCTTGCATTGAAATTTACTATTTTTTGCCAGACATTCATTGTGGAACAAAAGTGATTTTCTCGGCGAGTTAAGCATTTTGAGCAATTTGCCGATTGGTTTCAGATTGGTTTGCATCACAATTAACTATTTCTTGCCAGACATTCATTGTTGAAAAAAACTGATTTTTCTCGGCGAGTTATGCATTTTGAGTAATTTGCCGGTTGGTTTCAGAACAGCTTGCATTAAAATGTACTACTTTTTGCCAGACATTCATTGTGGCAAGGAAGTGATTTTCTCAGCGAGTTCAGCATTTTGAGTAATTTGCCGATTGGTTTCAGATCGTCTTGCATCAAAATTAACTATTGTTTGCCAGACATTCATTTGGGAAAAAAAGTGATTTTCTCGGCGAGTTAAGCATTTTGAGTAATTTGCTGATTGGTATCAGAACGCCTTGCGTCAAAATTACTATTTTTTGCCAGACATTCATTGTGGAACAAAAGTGATTTTCTCGGCGCGTTCAGCATTTTGAGCAATTTGCCGATTGGTTTTAGAACGGCTTGCATTAAAATTTCCTATTTTTTGCCAGACATTCATTGTGAAACAAAAATGATTTTCTCGGCGAGTTGAGCATTTTGAGTGATTCTCCGATCGCTTTCAGAACGGCTTGCACCAAATTAACTATTTTTGCCAGACAATCATGTGGAAATAAAGTGATTTTCTCGGCGAGTTAAGCATTTTGAGTAATTTGCCGATTGGTTTCAGAACTTCTTGAATCAAAATTAACTATTGTTTGCCAGACATTCATTTGGGGAAAAAAGTGATTTTCTCGGCGAGTTAAGCATTTTGAGTAATTTGCTGATTGGTATCAGAACGCCTTGCGTCAAAATTACTATTTTTTGCCAGACATTCATTGTGGAACAAAAGTGATTTTCTCGGCGCGTTCAGCATTTTGAGCAATTTGCCGATTGGTTTTAGAACGGCTTGCATTAAAATTTCCTATTTTTTGCCAGACATTCATTGTGAAACAAAAATGATTTTCTCGGCGAGTTGAGCATTTTGAGTGATTCTCCGATCGCTTTCAGAACGGCTTGCACCAAATTAACTATTTTTGCCAGACAATCATGTGGAAATAAAGTGATTTTCTCGGCGAGTTAAGCATTTTGAGTAATTTGCCGATTGGATTCAGAACGGCTTGCATTGAAATTTCCTATTTTTTGCACGACATTCATTGTGGAACAAAAGTGATTATCTCGGCGAGTTAAGCATTTTGAGTAATTTGCCGATTGGTTTTAGAACGGCTTGCATTAAAATTTACTCTTCTTTGCCAAACATTCATTGTGGGAACAAAGTGATTTTCTCGGCGAGTTATGCATTTTGAGTAATTTGCCGATTGGTTTCAGAACTTCTTGAATCAAAATTAACTATTGTTTGCCAGACATTGATTGTGAAAAAAAAACTGATTTTCTCCGCGAGTTAAGCATTTTGAGTAATTTGCCGATCGGTTTCAGAACGGTTTGCATTGAAATTTACTATTTTTTGCCAGACATTCATTGTGGAACAAAAGTGATTTTCTCGGCGAGTTAGGCATTCTGAGTAATTTGCCGATTGGTTTCAGAACGGCTTGCATCACAATTAACTATTTTTTGCTTGGCATTCATTGTGGAACAAAAGTGATTTTCTCGGCGAGTTAAGTATTTTGAGTAGTTTGCCGATTGCTTTCAGAACGGCGTGCATTGAAATTTACTATTTTTTGCCAGACATTCATTGTGGGAAAAAAGTAATTTTCTCGGCGACTTAAGCATTTTGAGTAATTTGCCGATTGGTTTCAGAACGGCTTGCATCACAATTAACTATTTTTTGCCTGGCATTAATTGTGGAACAAAAGTGATTTTCTCGGCGAGTTAAGCATTTTGAGCAATTTGCCGATTGGTTTCAGATCGGTTTGCATCACAATTAACTATTTTTTGCCAGACATTCATTGTTGAAAAAAACTGATTTTCTCGGCGAGTTATGCATTTTGAGTAATTTGCCGGTTGGTTTCACAACAGCTTGAATTAAAATGTACTACTTTTTCCCAGACATTCTTTGTGGCAAGAAAGTGATTTTCTCAGCGAGTTAAGCATTTTGAGTAATTTGCCGATTGGTTTCAGAACGTCTTGCATCAAAATTAACGATTGTTTGCCAGACATTCATTTGGTTAAAAAAGTTATTTACTCGGCGAGTTAAGCATTTTGAGTAATTTGCTGATTGGTATCAGAACGCCTTGCGTAAAAATTACTATTTTTTGCCAGACATTCATTGTGGAACAAAAGTGATTTTCTCGGCGCGTTCAGCATTTTGAGTAATTTGCCGATTGGTTTCAGAACGGCTTGCATTGAAATTTCCTATTTTTTGCCAGACATTCATTGTGAAACAAAAGTGATGTTCTCGGCGAGTTGAGCATTTTGAGTGATTCTCCGATCGCTTTTAGAACGGCTTGCATCAAAATTAACTATTTTTGCCAGACAATCATGTGGAAATAAAGTGATTTTCTCGGCGCGTTCAGCATTTTGAGTAATTTGCCGATTGCTTTCAGAACGGCTTGCATTGAAATTTACTATTTTTTGCCAGACATTCATTGTGGAACAAAAGTGATTTTCTCGGCGAGTTAAGCATTTTGAGCAATTTGCCGATTGGTTTCAGATTGGTTTGCATCACAATTAACTATTTCTTGCCAGACATTCATTGTTGAAAAAAACTGATTTTTCTCGGCGAGTTATGCATTTTGAGTAATTTGCCGGTTGGTTTCAGAACAGCTTGCATTAAAATGTACTACTTTTTGCCAGACATTCATTGTGGCAAGGAAGTGATTTTCTCAGCGAGTTCAGCATTTTGAGTAATTTGCCGATTGGTTTCAGATCGTCTTGCATCAAAATTAACTATTGTTTGCCAGACATTCATTTGGGAAAAAAAGTGATTTTCTCGGCGAGTTAAGCATTTTGAGTAATTTGCTGATTGGTATCAGAACGCCTTGCGTCAAAATTACTATTTTTTGCCAGACATTCATTGTGGAACAAAAGTGATTTTCTCGGCGCGTTCAGCATTTTGAGCAATTTGCCGATTGGTTTTAGAACGGCTTGCATTAAAATTTCCTATTTTTTGCCAGACATTCATTGTGAAACAAAAATGATTTTCTCGGCGAGTTGAGCATTTTGAGTGATTCTCCGATCGCTTTCAGAACGGCTTGCACCAAATTAACTATTTTTGCCAGACAATCATGTGGAAATAAAGTGATTTTCTCGGCGAGTTAAGCATTTTGAGTAATTTGCCGATTGGTTTCAGAACTTCTTGAATCAAAATTAACTATTGTTTGCCAGACATTGATTGTGAAAAAAAAACTGATTTTCGCCGCGAGTTAAGCATTTTGAGTAATTTGCCGATCGGTTTCAGAACGGTTTGCATTGAAATTTACTATTTTTTGCCAGACATTCATTGTGGAACAAAAGTGATTTTCTCGGCGAGTTAGGCATTTTGAGTAATTTGCCGATTGGTTTCAGAACGGCTTGCATCACAATTAACTATTTTTTGCTTGGCATTCATTGTGGAACAAAAGTGATTTTCTCGGCGAGTTAAGTATTTTGAGTAGTTTGCCGATTGCTTTCAGAACAGCTTGCGTTAAAATGTACTACTTTTTCCCAGTCATTCATTGTGGCAAGAAAGTGATTTTCTCAGCGAGATCAGCATTTTGAGTAATTTGCCGATTGGTTTCAGATCGTCTTGCATCAAAATTAACTATTGTTTGCCAGACATTCATTTGGGAAAAAAAGTGATTTTCTCGGCGAGTTAAGCATTTTGAGTAATTTGCTGATTGGTATCAGAACGCCTTGCGTCAAAATTACTATTTTTTGCCAGACATTCATTGTGGAACAAAAGTGATTTTCTCGGCGCGTTCAGCATTTTGAGCAATTTGCCGATTGGTTTTAGAACGGCTTGCATTAAAATTTCCTATTTTTTGCCAGACATTCATTGTGAAACAAAAATGATTTTCTCGGCGAGTTGAGCATTTTGAGTGATTCTCCGATCGCTTTCAGAACGGCTTGCACCAAATTAACTATTTTTGCCAGACAATCATGTGGAAATAAAGTGATTTTCTCGGCGAGTTAAGCATTTTGAGTAATTTGCCGATTGGATTCAGAACGGCTTGCATTGAAATTTCCTATTTTTTGCATGACATTCATTGTGGAACAAAAGTGATTTTCTCGGCGAGTTAAGCATTTTGAGTAATTTGCCGATTGGTTTTAGAACGGCTTGCATTAAAATTTACTCTTCTTTGCCAAAGATTCATTGTGGGAACAAAGTGATTTTCTCGGCGAGTTATGCATTTTGAGTAATTTGCCGATTGGTTTCAGAACTTCTTGAATCAAAATTAACTATTGTTTGCCAGACATTGATTGTGAAAAAAAAACTGATTTTCTCCGCGAGTTAAGCATTTTGAGTAATTTGCCGATCGGTTTCAGAACGGTTTGCATTGAAATTTACTATTTTTTGCCAGACATTCATTGTGGAACAAAAGTGATTTTCTCGGCGAGTTAGGCATTCTGAGTAATTTGCCGATTGGTTTCAGAACGGCTTGCATCACAATTAACTATTTTTTGCTTGGCATTCATTGTGGAACAAAAGTGATTTTCTCGGCGAGTTAAGTATTTTGAGTAGTTTGCCGATTGCTTTCAGAACGGCGTGCATTGAAATTTACTATTTTTTGCCAGACATTCATTGTGGGAAAAAAGTAATTTTCTCGGCGACTTAAGCATTTTGAGTAATTTGCCGATTGGTTTCAGAACGGCTTGCATCACAATTAACTATTTTTTGCCTGGCATTAATTGTGGAACAAAAGTGATTTTCTCGGCGAGTTAAGCATTTTGAGCAATTTGCCGATTGGTTTCAGATCGGTTTGCATCACAATTAACTATTTTTTGCCAGACATTCATTGTTGAAAAAAACTGATTTTCTCGGCGAGTTATGCATTTTGAGTAATTTGCCGGTTGGTTTCACAACAGCTTGCATTAGAATGTACTACTTTTTCCCAGACATTCATTGTGGCAAGAAAGTGATTTTCTCAGCGAGTTAAGCATTTTGAGTAATTTGCCGATTGGTTTCAGAACGTCTTGCATCAAAATTAACGATTGTTTGCCAGACATTCATTTGGTTAAAAAAGTTATTTACTCGGCGAGTTAAGCATTTTGAGTAATTTGCTGATTGGTATCAGAACGCCTTGCGTAAAAATTACTATTTTTTGCCAGACATTCATTGTGGAACAAAAGTGATTTTCTCGGCGCGTTCAGCATTTTGAGTAATTTGCCGATTGGTTTCAGAACGGCTTGCATTGAAATTTCCTATTTTTTGCCAGACATTCATTGTGAAACAAAAGTGATTTTCTCGGCGAGTTGAGCATTTTGAGTGATTTGCCGATTGGATTTAGAACGGCTTGCATTAAAATTTACTCTTTTTTGCCAGACAATCATGTGGAAATAAAGTGATTTTCTCGGCGAGTTAAGAATTTTGAGTAATTTGCGGATTGGATTCAGAACGGCTTGCATTGAAATTTCCTATTTTTTGCAAGACATTCATTGTGGAACAAAAGTGATTTTCTCGGCGAGTTAAGCATTTTGAGTAATTTGCCGATTGGATTTAGAACGGCTTGCATTAAAATTTACTCTTTTTTGCCAAACATTCATTGTGGGAACAAAGTGATTTTCTCGGCGAGTTATGCATTTTGAGTAATTTGCCGATTGGTTTCAGAACTTCTTGAATCAAAATTAACTATTGTTTGCCAGACATTGATTGTGAAAAGAAAACTGATTTTCTCCGCGAGTTAAGCATTTTGAGTAGTTTGCCGATTGCTTTCAGAACGGCTTGCATTGAAATTTACTATTTTTTGCCAGACATTCATTGTGGAACAAAAGTGATTTTCTCGGCGAGTTAAGCATTTTGAGCAATTTGCCGATTGGTTTCAGATTGGTTTGCATCACAATTAACTATTTCTTGCCAGACATTCATTGTTGAAAAAAACTGATTTTTCTCGGCGAGTTATGCATTTTGAGTAATTTGCCGGTTGGTTTCAGAACAGCTTGCATTAAAATGTACTACTTTTTGCCAGACATTCATTGTGGCAAGGAAGTGATTTTCTCAGCGAGTTCAGCATTTTGAGTAATTTGCCGATTGGTTTCAGATCGTCTTGCATCAAAATTAACTATTGTTTGCCAGACATTCATTTGGGAAAAAAAGTGATTTTCTCGGCGAGTTAAGCATTTTGAGTAATTTGCTGATTGGTATCAGAACGCCTTGCGTCAAAATTACTATTTTTTGCCAGACATTCATTGTGGAACAAAAGTGATTTTCTCGGCGCGTTCAGCATTTTGAGCAATTTGCCGATTGGTTTTAGAACGGCTTGCATTAAAATTTCCTATTTTTTGCCAGACATTCATTGTGAAACAAAAATGATTTTCTCGGCGAGTTGAGCATTTTGAGTGATTCTCCGATCGCTTTCAGAACGGCTTGCACCAAATTAACTATTTTTGCCAGACAATCATGTGGAAATAAAGTGATTTTCTCGGCGAGTTAAGCATTTTGAGTAATTTGCCGATTGGTTTCAGAACTTCTTGAATCAAAATTAACTATTGTTTGCCAGACATTCATTTGGGGAAAAAAGTGATTTTCTCGGCGAGTTAAGCATTTTGAGTAATTTGCTGATTGGTATCAGAACGCCTTGCGTCAAAATTACTATTTTTTGCCAGACATTCATTGTGGAACAAAAGTGATTTTCTCGGCGCGTTCAGCATTTTGAGCAATTTGCCGATTGGTTTTAGAACGGCTTGCATTAAAATTTCCTATTTTTTGCCAGACATTCATTGTGAAACAAAAATGATTTTCTCGGCGAGTTGAGCATTTTGAGTGATTCTCCGATCGCTTTCAGAACGGCTTGCACCAAATTAACTATTTTTGCCAGACAATCATGTGGAAATAAAGTGATTTTCTCGGCGAGTTAAGCATTTTGAGTAATTTGCCGATTGGATTCAGAACGGCTTGCATTGAAATTTCCTATTTTTTGCACGACATTCATTGTGGAACAAAAGTGATTATCTCGGCGAGTTAAGCATTTTGAGTAATTTGCCGATTGGTTTTAGAACGGCTTGCATTAAAATTTACTCTTCTTTGCCAAACATTCATTGTGGGAACAAAGTGATTTTCTCGGCGAGTTATGCATTTTGAGTAATTTGCCGATTGGTTTCAGAACTTCTTGAATCAAAATTAACTATTGTTTGCCAGACATTGATTGTGAAAAAAAAACTGATTTTCTCCGCGAGTTAAGCATTTTGAGTAATTTGCCGATCGGTTTCAGAACGGTTTGCATTGAAATTTACTATTTTTTGCCAGACATTCATTGTGGAACAAAAGTGATTTTCTCGGCGAGTTAGGCATTCTGAGTAATTTGCCGATTGGTTTCAGAACGGCTTGCATCACAATTAACTATTTTTTGCTTGGCATTCATTGTGGAACAAAAGTGATTTTCTCGGCGAGTTAAGTATTTTGAGTAGTTTGCCGATTGCTTTCAGAACGGCGTGCATTGAAATTTACTATTTTTTGCCAGACATTCATTGTGGGAAAAAAGTAATTTTCTCGGCGACTTAAGCATTTTGAGTAATTTGCCGATTGGTTTCAGAACGGCTTGCATCACAATTAACTATTTTTTGCCTGGCATTAATTGTGGAACAAAAGTGATTTTCTCGGCGAGTTAAGCATTTTGAGCAATTTGCCGATTGGTTTCAGATCGGTTTGCATCACAATTAACTATTTTTTGCCAGACATTCATTGTTGAAAAAAACTGATTTTCTCGGCGAGTTATGCATTTTGAGTAATTTGCCGGTTGGTTTCACAACAGCTTGAATTAAAATGTACTACTTTTTCCCAGACATTCTTTGTGGCAAGAAAGTGATTTTCTCAGCGAGTTAAGCATTTTGAGTAATTTGCCGATTGGTTTCAGAACGTCTTGCATCAAAATTAACGATTGTTTGCCAGACATTCATTTGGTTAAAAAAGTTATTTACTCGGCGAGTTAAGCATTTTGAGTAATTTGCTGATTGGTATCAGAACGCCTTGCGTAAAAATTACTATTTTTTGCCAGACATTCATTGTGGAACAAAAGTGATTTTCTCGGCGCGTTCAGCATTTTGAGTAATTTGCCGATTGGTTTCAGAACGGCTTGCATTGAAATTTCCTATTTTTTGCCAGACATTCATTGTGAAACAAAAGTGATGTTCTCGGCGAGTTGAGCATTTTGAGTGATTCTCCGATCGCTTTTAGAACGGCTTGCATCAAAATTAACTATTTTTGCCAGACAATCATGTGGAAATAAAGTGATTTTCTCGGCGCGTTCAGCATTTTGAGTAATTTGCCGATTGCTTTCAGAACGGCTTGCATTGAAATTTACTATTTTTTGCCAGACATTCATTGTGGAACAAAAGTGATTTTCTCGGCGAGTTAAGCATTTTGAGCAATTTGCCGATTGGTTTCAGATTGGTTTGCATCACAATTAACTATTTCTTGCCAGACATTCATTGTTGAAAAAAACTGATTTTTCTCGGCGAGTTATGCATTTTGAGTAATTTGCCGGTTGGTTTCAGAACAGCTTGCATTAAAATGTACTACTTTTTGCCAGACATTCATTGTGGCAAGGAAGTGATTTTCTCAGCGAGTTCAGCATTTTGAGTAATTTGCCGATTGGTTTCAGATCGTCTTGCATCAAAATTAACTATTGTTTGCCAGACATTCATTTGGGAAAAAAAGTGATTTTCTCGGCGAGTTAAGCATTTTGAGTAATTTGCTGATTGGTATCAGAACGCCTTGCGTCAAAATTACTATTTTTTGCCAGACATTCATTGTGGAACAAAAGTGATTTTCTCGGCGCGTTCAGCATTTTGAGCAATTTGCCGATTGGTTTTAGAACGGCTTGCATTAAAATTTCCTATTTTTTGCCAGACATTCATTGTGAAACAAAAATGATTTTCTCGGCGAGTTGAGCATTTTGAGTGATTCTCCGATCGCTTTCAGAACGGCTTGCACCAAATTAACTATTTTTGCCAGACAATCATGTGGAAATAAAGTGATTTTCTCGGCGAGTTAAGCATTTTGAGTAATTTGCCGATTGGTTTCAGAACTTCTTGAATCAAAATTAACTATTGTTTGCCAGACATTGATTGTGAAAAAAAAACTGATTTTCTCCGCGAGTTAAGCATTTTGAGTAATTTGCCGATCGGTTTCAGATCGTCTTGCATCAAAATTAACTATTGTTTGCCAGACATTCATTTGGGAAAAAAAGTGATTTTCTCGGCGAGTTAAGCATTTTGAGTAATTTGCTGATTGGTATCAGAACGGCTTGCATCACAATTAACTATTTTTTGCTTGGCATTCATTGTGGAACAAAAGTGATTTTCTCGGCGAGTTAAGTATTTTGAGTAGTTTGCCGATTGCTTTCAGAACAGCTTGCGTTAAAATGTACTACTTTTTCCCAGTCATTCATTGTGGCAAGAAAGTGATTTTCTCAGCGAGATCAGCATTTTGAGTAATTTGCCGATTGGTTTCAGATCGTCTTGCATCAAAATTAACTATTGTTTGCCAGACATTCATTTGGGAAAAAAAGTGATTTTCTCGGCGAGTTAAGCATTTTGAGTAATTTGCTGATTGGTATCAGAACGCCTTGCGTCAAAATTACTATTTTTTGCCAGACATTCATTGTGGAACAAAAGTGATTTTCTCGGCGCGTTCAGCATTTTGAGTAATTTGCCGATTGGTTTTAGAACGGCTTGCATTAAAATTTCCTATTTTTTGCCAGACATTCATTGTGAAACAAAAATGATTTTCTCGGCGAGTTGAGCATTTTGAGTGATTCTCCGATCGCTTTCAGAACGGCTTGCACCAAATTAACTATTTTTGCCAGACAATCATGTGGAAATAAAGTGATTTTCTCGGCGAGTTAAGCATTTTGAGTAATTTGCCGATTGGATTCAGAACGGCTTGCATTGAAATTTCCTATTTTTTGCATGACATTCATTGTGGAACAAAAGTGATTATCTCGGCGAGTTAAGCATTTTGAGTAATTTGCCGATTGGTTTTAGAACGGCTTGCATTAAAATTTACTCTTCTTTGCCAAACATTCATTGTGGGAACAAAGTGATTTTCTCGGCGAGTTATGCATTTTGAGTAATTTGCCGATTGGTTTCAGAACTTCTTGAATCAAAATTAACTATTGTTTGCCAGACATTGATTGTGAAAAAAAAGCTGATTTTCTCCGCGAGTTAAGCATTTTGAGTAATTTGCCGATCGGTTTCAGAACGGCTTGCATCACAATTAACTATTTTTTGCTTGGCATTCATTGTGGGAAAAAAGTAATTTTCTCGGCGAGTTAGGCATTCTGAGTAATTTGCCGATTGGTTTCAGAACGGCTTGCATCACAATTAACTATTTTTTGCTTGGCATTCATTGTGGAACAAAAGTGATTTTCTCGGCGAGTTAAGTATTTTGAGTAGTTTGCCGATTGCTTTCAGAACGGCGTGCATTGAAATTTACTATTTTTTGCCAGACATTCATTGTGGGAAAAAAAGTAATTTTCTCGGCGACTTAAGCATTTTGAGTAATTTGCCGATTGGTTTCAGAACGGCTTGCATCACAATTAACTATTTTTTGCCTGGCATTAATTGTGGAACAAAAGTGATTTTCTCGGCGAGTTAAGCATTTTGAGCAATTTGCCGATTGGTTTCAGATCGGTTTGCATCACAATTAACTATTTTTTGCCAGACATTCATTGTTGAAAACAACTGATTTTCTCGGCGAGTTATGCATTTTGAGTAATTTGCCGGTTGGTTTCACAACAGCTTGCATTAAAATGTACTACTTTTTCCCAGACATTCATTGTGGCAAGAAAGTGATTTTCTCAGCGAGTTAAGCATTTTGAGTAATTTGCCGATTGGTTTCAGAACGTCTTGCATCAAAATTAACGATTGTTTGCCAGACATTCATTTGGTTAAAAAAGTTATTTAGTCGGCGAGTTAAGCATTTTGAGTAATTTGCTGATTGGTATCAGAACGCCTTGCGTAAAAATTACTATTTTTTGCCAGACATTCATTGTGGAACAAAAGTGATTTTCTCGGCGCGTTCAGCATTTTGAGTAATTTGCCGATTGGTTTCAGAACGGCTTGCATTGAAATTTCCTATTTTTTGCCAGACATTCATTGTGAAACAAAAGTGATTTTCTCGGCGAGTTGAGCATTTTGAGTGATTCTCCGATCGCTTTTAGAACGGCTTGCATCAAAATTAACTATTTTTGCCAGACAATCATGTGGAAATAAAGTGATTTTCTCGGCGAGTTAAGAATTTTGAGTAATTTGCGGATTGGATTCAGAACGGCTTGCATTGAAATTTCCTATTTTTTGCAAGACATTCATTGTGGAACAAAAGTGATTTTCTCGGCGAGTTAAGCATTTTGAGTAATTTGCCGATTGGATTTAGAACGGCTTGCATTAAAATTTACTCTTTTTTGCCAAACATTCATTGTGGGAACAAAGTGATTTTCTCGGCGAGTTATGCATTTTGAGTAATTTGCCGATTGGTTTCAGAACTTCTTGAATCAAAATTAACTATTGTTTGCCAGACATTGATTGTGAAAAGAAAACTGATTTTCTCCGCGAGTTAAGCATTTTGAGTAGTTTGCCGATTGCTTTCAGAACGGCTTGCATTGAAATTTACTATTTTTTGCCAGACATTCATTGTGGAACAAAAGTGATTTTCTCGGCGAGTTAAGCATTTTGAGCAATTTGCCGATTGGTTTCAGATTGGTTTGCATCACAATTAACTATTTCTTGCCAGACATTCATTGTTGAAAAAAACTGATTTTTCTCGGCGAGTTATGCATTTTGAGTAATTTGCCGGTTGGTTTCAGAACAGCTTGCATTAAAATGTACTACTTTTTGCCAGACATTCATTGTGGCAAGGAAGTGATTTTCTCAGCGAGTTCAGCATTTTGAGTAATTTGCCGATTGGTTTCAGATCGTCTTGCATCAAAATTAACTATTGTTTGCCAGACATTCATTTGGGAAAAAAAGTGATTTTCTCGGCGAGTTAAGCATTTTGAGTAATTTGCTGATTGGTATCAGAACGCCTTGCGTCAAAATTACTATTTTTTGCCAGACATTCATTGTGGAACAAAAGTGATTTTCTCGGCGCGTTCAGCATTTTGAGCAATTTGCCGATTGGTTTTAGAACGGCTTGCATTAAAATTTCCTATTTTTTGCAAAACATTCATTGTGGAACAAAAGTGATTTTCTCGGCGAGTTAAGCATTTTGGGTAATTTGCCGATTGGTTTTAGAACGGCTTGCATTAAAATTTACTCTTCTTTGCCAAACATTCATTGTGGGAACAAAGTGATTTTCTCGGCGAGTTATGCATTTTGAGTAATTTGCCGATTGGTTTCAGAACTTCTTGAATCAAAATTAACTATTGTTTGCCAGACATTGATTGTGCAAAAAAAACAGATTTTCTCCGCGAGTTAAGCATTTTGAGTAATTTACCGATTGGTTTCAGAACGGCTTGCATCACAATTAACTATTGTTTGCCAGGCGTTCATTGTGGAACAAAAGTGATTTTCTCGACGAGTTAAGCATTTTGAGTAATTTGCCGATTGGTTTCAGAACGGCTTGCATCACAATTAACTATTGTTTGCCAGGCGTTCATTGTGGAACAAATGTGATTTTCTCGGCGAGTTAAGCATTTTGAGTAATTTGCCGATTGGTTTCAGAACGGCTTGCAACACAATTAACTATTTTTTGCCAGGCATTCATTGTGGAACAAAAGTGATTTTCTCGGCGAGTTAAGCATTTGGAGCAATTTGCCGATTGGTTTCAGATCGGTTTGCATCACAATTAACTATTTTTTGCCAGACATTCATTGTTGAAAAAAACTGATTTTCTCGGCGAGTTATGCATTTTGAGTAATTTGCCGGTTGGTTTCAGAACAGCTTGCATTAAAATGTACTACTTTTTGCCAGACATTCATTGTGGCAAGAAAGTGATTTTCTCAGCGAGTTCAGGATTTTGAGTAATTTGCCGATTGGTTTCAGATCGTCTTGCATCAAAATTAACTATTGTTTGCCAGACATTCATTTGGGAAAAAAAGTGATTTTCTCGGCGAGTTAAGCATTTGAGTAATTTGCTGATTGGTATCAGAACGCCTTGCGTCAAAATTACTATTTTTTGCCAGACATTCATTGTGGAACAAAAGTGATTTTCTCGGCGCGTTCAGCATTTTGAGCAATTTGCCGATTGGTTTCAGAACGGCTTGCATTGAAATTTCCTATTTTTTGCCAGACATTCATTGTGAAACAAAAGTGATTTTCTCGGCGAGTTGAGCATTTTGAGTGATTCTCCGATCGCTTTCAGAATGGCTTGCACCAAATTAACTATTTTTGCCAGACAATCATGTGGAAATAGAGTGATTTTCTCGGCGAGTTAAGCATTTTGAGTAATTTGCCGATCGGTTTCAGAACGGCTTGCATCACAATTAACTATTTTTTGCTTGGCATTCATTGTGGAACAAAAGTGATTTTCTCGGCGAGTTAAGTATTTTGAGTAGTTTGCCGATTGCTTTCAGAACGGCGTGCATTGAAATTTACTATTTTTTGCCAGACATTCATTGTGGGAAAAAAGTAATTTTCTCGGCGACTTAAGCATTTTGAGTAATTTGCCGATTGGTTTCAGAACGGCTTGCATCACAATTAACTATTTTTTGCCTGGCATTAATTGTGGAACAAAAGTGATTTTCTCGGCGAGTTAAGCATTTTGAGCAATTTGCCGATTGGTTTCAGATCGGTTTGCATCACAATTAACTATTTTTTGCCAGACATGCATTGTTGAAAAAAACTGATTTTCTCGGCGAGTTATGCATTTTGAGTAATTTGCCGGTTGGTTTCACAACAGCTTGCATTAAAATGTACTACTTTTTCCCAGACATTCATTGTGGCAAGAAAGTGATTTTCTCAGCGAGTTAAGCATTTTGAGTAATTTGCCGATTGGTTTCAGAACGTCTTGCATCAAAATTAACGATTGTTTGCCAGACATTCATTTGGTTAAAAAAGTTATTTACTCGGCGAGTTAAGCATTTTGAGTAATTTGCTGATTGGTATCAGAACGCCTTGCGTAAAAATTACTATTTTTTGCCAGACATTCATTGTGGAACAAAAGTGATTTTCTCGGCGCGTTCAGCATTTTGAGTAATTTGCCGATTGGTTTCAGAACGGCTTGCATTGAAATTTCCTATTTTTTGCCAGACATTCATTGTGAAACAAAAGTGATTTTCTCGGCGAGTTGAGCATTTTGAGTGATTCTCCGATCGCTTTTAGAACGGCTTGCATCAAAATTAACTATTTTTGCCAGACAATCATGTGGAAATAAAGTGATTTTCTCGGCGAGTTAAGAATTTTGAGTAATTTGCGGATTGGATTCAGAACGGCTTGCATTGAAATTTCCTATTTTTTGCAAGACATTCATTGTGGAACAAAAGTGATTTTCTCGGCGAGTTAAGCATTTTGAGTAATTTGCCGATTGGATTTAGAACGGCTTGCATTAAAATTTACTCTTTTTTGCCAAACATTCATTGTGGGAACAAAGTGATTTTCTCGGCGAGTTATGCATTTTGAGTAATTTGCCGATTGGTTTCAGATCGTCTTGCATCAAAATTAACTATTGTTTGCCAGACATTCATTTGGGAAAAAAAGTGATTTTCTCGGCGAGTTAAGCATTTTGAGTAATTTGCTGATTGGTATCAGAACGCCTTGCGTCAAAATTACTATTTTTTGCCAGACATTCATTGTGGAACAAAAGTGATTTTCTCGGCGCGTTCAGCATTTTGAGTAATTTGCCGATTGGTTTTAGAACGGCTTGCATTAAAATTTCCTATTTTTTGCCAGACATTCATTGTGAAACAAAAATGATTTTCTCGGCGAGTTGAGCATTTTGAGTGATTCTCCGATCGCTTTCAGAACGGCTTGCACCAAATTAACTATTTTTGCCAGACAATCATGTGGAAATAAAGTGATTTTCTCGGCGAGTTAAGCATTTTGAGTAATTTGCCGATTGGATTCAGAACGGCTTGCATTGAAATTTCCTATTTTTTGCATGACATTCATTGTGGAACAAAAGTGATTATCTCGGCGAGTTAAGCATTTTGAGTAATTTGCCGATTGGTTTTAGAACGGCTTGCATTAAAATTTACTCTTCTTTGCCAAACATTCATTGTGGGAACAAAGTGATTTTCTCGGCGAGTTATGCATTTTGAGTAATTTGCCGATTGGTTTCAGAACTTCTTGAATCAAAATTAACTATTGTTTGCCAGACATTGATTGTGAAAAAAAAGCTGATTTTCTCCGCGAGTTAAGCATTTTGAGTAATTTGCCGATCGGTTTCAGAACGGCTTGCATCACAATTAACTATTTTTTGCTTGGCATTCATTGTGGGAAAAAAGTAATTTTCTCGGCGAGTTAGGCATTCTGAGTAATTTGCCGATTGGTTTCAGAACGGCTTGCATCACAATTAACTATTTTTTGCTTGGCATTCATTGTGGAACAAAAGTGATTTTCTCGGCGAGTTAAGTATTTTGAGTAGTTTGCCGATTGCTTTCAGAACGGCGTGCATTGAAATTTACTATTTTTTGCCAGACATTCATTGTGGGAAAAAAAGTAATTTTCTCGGCGACTTAAGCATTTTGAGTAATTTGCCGATTGGTTTCAGAACGGCTTGCATCACAATTAACTATTTTTTGCCTGGCATTAATTGTGGAACAAAAGTGATTTTCTCGGCGAGTTAAGCATTTTGAGCAATTTGCCGATTGGTTTCAGATCGGTTTGCATCACAATTAACTATTTTTTGCCAGACATTCATTGTTGAAAACAACTGATTTTCTCGGCGAGTTATGCATTTTGAGTAATTTGCCGGTTGGTTTCACAACAGCTTGCATTAAAATGTACTACTTTTTCCCAGACATTCATTGTGGCAAGAAAGTGATTTTCTCAGCGAGTTAAGCATTTTGAGTAATTTGCCGATTGGTTTCAGAACGTCTTGCATCAAAATTAACGATTGTTTGCCAGACATTCATTTGGTTAAAAAAGTTATTTAGTCGGCGAGTTAAGCATTTTGAGTAATTTGCTGATTGGTATCAGAACGCCTTGCGTAAAAATTACTATTTTTTGCCAGACATTCATTGTGGAACAAAAGTGATTTTCTCGGCGCGTTCAGCATTTTGAGTAATTTGCCGATTGGTTTCAGAACGGCTTGCATTGAAATTTCCTATTTTTTGCCAGACATTCATTGTGAAACAAAAGTGATTTTCTCGGCGAGTTGAGCATTTTGAGTGATTCTCCGATCGCTTTTAGAACGGCTTGCATCAAAATTAACTATTTTTGCCAGACAATCATGTGGAAATAAAGTGATTTTCTCGGCGAGTTAAGAATTTTGAGTAATTTGCGGATTGGATTCAGAACGGCTTGCATTGAAATTTCCTATTTTTTGCAAGACATTCATTGTGGAACAAAAGTGATTTTCTCGGCGAGTTAAGCATTTTGAGTAATTTGCCGATTGGATTTAGAACGGCTTGCATTAAAATTTACTCTTTTTTGCCAAACATTCATTGTGGGAACAAAGTGATTTTCTCGGCGAGTTATGCATTTTGAGTAATTTGCCGATTGGTTTCAGAACTTCTTGAATCAAAATTAACTATTGTTTGCCAGACATTGATTGTGAAAAGAAAACTGATTTTCTCCGCGAGTTAAGCATTTTGAGTAGTTTGCCGATTGCTTTCAGAACGGCTTGCATTGAAATTTACTATTTTTTGCCAGACATTCATTGTGGAACAAAAGTGATTTTCTCGGCGAGTTAAGCATTTTGAGCAATTTGCCGATTGGTTTCAGATTGGTTTGCATCACAATTAACTATTTCTTGCCAGACATTCATTGTTGAAAAAAACTGATTTTTCTCGGCGAGTTATGCATTTTGAGTAATTTGCCGGTTGGTTTCAGAACAGCTTGCATTAAAATGTACTACTTTTTGCCAGACATTCATTGTGGCAAGGAAGTGATTTTCTCAGCGAGTTCAGCATTTTGAGTAATTTGCCGATTGGTTTCAGATCGTCTTGCATCAAAATTAACTATTGTTTGCCAGACATTCATTTGGGAAAAAAAGTGATTTTCTCGGCGAGTTAAGCATTTTGAGTAATTTGCTGATTGGTATCAGAACGCCTTGCGTCAAAATTACTATTTTTTGCCAGACATTCATTGTGGAACAAAAGTGATTTTCTCGGCGCGTTCAGCATTTTGAGCAATTTGCCGATTGGTTTTAGAACGGCTTGCATTAAAATTTCCTATTTTTTGCAAAACATTCATTGTGGAACAAAAGTGATTTTCTCGGCGAGTTAAGCATTTTGGGTAATTTGCCGATTGGTTTTAGAACGGCTTGCATTAAAATTTACTCTTCTTTGCCAAACATTCATTGTGGGAACAAAGTGATTTTCTCGGCGAGTTATGCATTTTGAGTAATTTGCCGATTGGTTTCAGAACTTCTTGAATCAAAATTAACTATTGTTTGCCAGACATTGATTGTGCAAAAAAAACAGATTTTCTCCGCGAGTTAAGCATTTTGAGTAATTTACCGATTGGTTTCAGAACGGCTTGCATCACAATTAACTATTGTTTGCCAGGCGTTCATTGTGGAACAAAAGTGATTTTCTCGACGAGTTAAGCATTTTGAGTAATTTGCCGATTGGTTTCAGAACGGCTTGCATCACAATTAACTATTGTTTGCCAGGCGTTCATTGTGGAACAAATGTGATTTTCTCGGCGAGTTAAGCATTTTGAGTAATTTGCCGATTGGTTTCAGAACGGCTTGCAACACAATTAACTATTTTTTGCCAGGCATTCATTGTGGAACAAAAGTGATTTTCTCGGCGAGTTAAGCATTTGGAGCAATTTGCCGATTGGTTTCAGATCGGTTTGCATCACAATTAACTATTTTTTGCCAGACATTCATTGTTGAAAAAAACTGATTTTCTCGGCGAGTTATGCATTTTGAGTAATTTGCCGGTTGGTTTCAGAACAGCTTGCATTAAAATGTACTACTTTTTGCCAGACATTCATTGTGGCAAGAAAGTGATTTTCTCAGCGAGTTCAGGATTTTGAGTAATTTGCCGATTGGTTTCAGATCGTCTTGCATCAAAATTAACTATTGTTTGCCAGACATTCATTTGGGAAAAAAAGTGATTTTCTCGGCGAGTTAAGCATTTGAGTAATTTGCTGATTGGTATCAGAACGCCTTGCGTCAAAATTACTATTTTTTGCCAGACATTCATTGTGGAACAAAAGTGATTTTCTCGGCGCGTTCAGCATTTTGAGCAATTTGCCGATTGGTTTCAGAACGGCTTGCATTGAAATTTCCTATTTTTTGCCAGACATTCATTGTGAAACAAAAGTGATTTTCTCGGCGAGTTGAGCATTTTGAGTGATTCTCCGATCGCTTTCAGAATGGCTTGCACCAAATTAACTATTTTTGCCAGACAATCATGTGGAAATAGAGTGATTTTCTCGGCGAGTTAAGCATTTTGAGTAATTTGCCGATCGGTTTCAGAACGGCTTGCATCACAATTAACTATTTTTTGCTTGGCATTCATTGTGGAACAAAAGTGATTTTCTCGGCGAGTTAAGTATTTTGAGTAGTTTGCCGATTGCTTTCAGAACGGCGTGCATTGAAATTTACTATTTTTTGCCAGACATTCATTGTGGGAAAAAAGTAATTTTCTCGGCGACTTAAGCATTTTGAGTAATTTGCCGATTGGTTTCAGAACGGCTTGCATCACAATTAACTATTTTTTGCCTGGCATTAATTGTGGAACAAAAGTGATTTTCTCGGCGAGTTAAGCATTTTGAGCAATTTGCCGATTGGTTTCAGATCGGTTTGCATCACAATTAACTATTTTTTGCCAGACATGCATTGTTGAAAAAAACTGATTTTCTCGGCGAGTTATGCATTTTGAGTAATTTGCCGGTTGGTTTCACAACAGCTTGCATTAAAATGTACTACTTTTTCCCAGACATTCATTGTGGCAAGAAAGTGATTTTCTCAGCGAGTTAAGCATTTTGAGTAATTTGCCGATTGGTTTCAGAACGTCTTGCATCAAAATTAACGATTGTTTGCCAGACATTCATTTGGTTAAAAAAGTTATTTACTCGGCGAGTTAAGCATTTTGAGTAATTTGCTGATTGGTATCAGAACGCCTTGCGTAAAAATTACTATTTTTTGCCAGACATTCATTGTGGAACAAAAGTGATTTTCTCGGCGCGTTCAGCATTTTGAGTAATTTGCCGATTGGTTTCAGAACGGCTTGCATTGAAATTTCCTATTTTTTGCCAGACATTCATTGTGAAACAAAAGTGATTTTCTCGGCGAGTTGAGCATTTTGAGTGATTCTCCGATCGCTTTTAGAACGGCTTGCATCAAAATTAACTATTTTTGCCAGACAATCATGTGGAAATAAAGTGATTTTCTCGGCGAGTTAAGAATTTTGAGTAATTTGCGGATTGGATTCAGAACGGCTTGCATTGAAATTTCCTATTTTTTGCAAGACATTCATTGTGGAACAAAAGTGATTTTCTCGGCGAGTTAAGCATTTTGAGTAATTTGCCGATTGGATTTAGAACGGCTTGCATTAAAATTTACTCTTTTTTGCCAAACATTCATTGTGGGAACAAAGTGATTTTCTCGGCGAGTTATGCATTTTGAGTAATTTGCCGATTGGTTTCAGAACTTCTTGAATCAAAATTAACTATTGTTTGCCAGACATTGATTGTGAAAAGAAAACTGATTTTCTCCGCGAGTTAAGCATTTTGAGTAGTTTGCCGATTGCTTTCAGAACGGCTTGCATTGAAATTTACTATTTTTTGCCAGACATTCATTGTGGAACAAAAGTGATTTTCTCGGCGAGTTAAGCATTTTGAGCAATTTGCCGATTGGTTTCAGATTGGTTTGCATCACAATTAACTATTTCTTGCCAGACATTCATTGTTGAAAAAAACTGATTTTTCTCGGCGAGTTATGCATTTTGAGTAATTTGCCGGTTGGTTTCAGAACAGCTTGCATTAAAATGTACTACTTTTTGCCAGACATTCATTGTGGCAAGGAAGTGATTTTCTCAGCGAGTTCAGCATTTTGAGTAATTTGCCGATTGGTTTCAGATCGTCTTGCATCAAAATTAACTATTGTTTGCCAGACATTCATTTGGGAAAAAAAGTGATTTTCTCGGCGAGTTAAGCATTTTGAGTAATTTGCTGATTGGTATCAGAACGCCTTGCGTCAAAATTACTATTTTTTGCCAGACATTCATTGTGGAACAAAAGTGATTTTCTCGGCGCGTTCAGCATTTTGAGCAATTTGCCGATTGGTTTTAGAACGGCTTGCATTAAAATTTCCTATTTTTTGCAAAACATTCATTGTGGAACAAAAGTGATTTTCTCGGCGAGTTAAGCATTTTGGGTAATTTGCCGATTGGTTTTAGAACGGCTTGCATTAAAATTTACTCTTCTTTGCCAAACATTCATTGTGGGAACAAAGTGATTTTCTCGGCGAGTTATGCATTTTGAGTAATTTGCCGATTGGTTTCAGAACTTCTTGAATCAAAATTAACTATTGTTTGCCAGACATTGATTGTGCAAAAAAAACAGATTTTCTCCGCGAGTTAAGCATTTTGAGTAATTTACCGATTGGTTTCAGAACGGCTTGCATCACAATTAACTATTGTTTGCCAGGCGTTCATTGTGGAACAAAAGTGATTTTCTCGACGAGTTAAGCATTTTGAGTAATTTGCCGATTGGTTTCAGAACGGCTTGCATCACAATTAACTATTGTTTGCCAGGCGTTCATTGTGGAACAAATGTGATTTTCTCGGCGAGTTAAGCATTTTGAGTAATTTGCCGATTGGTTTCAGAACGGTTTGCAACACAATTAACTATTTTTTGCCAGGCATTCATTGTGGAACAAAAGTGATTTTCTCGGCGAGTTAAGCATTTGGAGCAATTTGCCGATTGGTTTCAGATCGGTTTGCATCACAATTAACTATTTTTTGCCAGACATTCATTGTTGAAAAAAACTGATTTTCTCGGCGAGTTATGCATTTTGAGTAATTTGCCGGTTGGTTTCAGAACAGCTTGCATTAAAATGTACTACTTTTTGCCAGACATTCATTGTGGCAAGAAAGTGATTTTCTCAGCGAGTTCAGCATTTTGAGTAATTTGCCGATTGGTTTCAGATCGTCTTGCATCAAAATTAACTATTGTTTGCCAGACATTCATTTGGGAAAAAAAGTGATTTTCTCGGCGAGTTAAGCATTTGAGTAATTTGCTGATTGGTATCAGAACGCCTTGCGTCAAAATTACTATTTTTTGCCAGACATTCATTGTGGAACAAAAGTGATTTTCTCGGCGCGTTCAGCATTTTGAGTAGTTTGCCGATTGCTTTCAGAACGGCTTGCATTGAAATTTACTATTTTTTGCCAGACATTCATTGTGGAACAAAAGTGATTTTCTCGGCGCGTTCAGCATTTTGAGCAATTTGCCGATTGTTTTCAGAACGGCTTGCATTGAAATTTCCTATTTTTTGCCAGACATTCATTGTGAAACAAAAGTGATTTTCTCGGCGAGTTGAGCCTTTTGAGTGATTCTCCGATCGCTTTCAGAACGGCTTGCACCAAATTAACTATTTTTGCCAGACAATCATGTGGAAATAGAGTGATTTTCTCGGCGAGTTAAGCATTTTGAGTAATTTGCCGATCGGTTTCAGAACGGTTTGCATTGAAATTTACTATTTTTTGCCAGACATTCATTGTGGAACAAAAGTGATTTTCTCGGCGAGTTAAGCATTTTGAGTAATTTGCCGATTGGGTTCAGAACGGCTTGCAACACAATTAACTATTTTTTGCCAGGCGATCATTGTGGAACAAAAGTGATTTTCTCGGCGAGTTAAGCATTTTGAGTAGTTTGCCGATTGCTTTCAGAACGGCTTGCATTGAAATTTACTATTTTTTGCCAGACATTCATTGTGGAACAAAAGTGATTTTCTCGGCGAGTTCAGCATTTTGAGCAATTTGCCGATTGGTTTCAGATCGGTTTGCATCACAATTAACTATTTTTTGCCAGACATTCATTGTTGAAAAAAACTGATTTTCTCGGCGAGTTATGCATTTTGAGTAATTTGCTGGTTGGTTTCAGAACAGCTTGCATTAAAATGTACTACTTTTTGCCAGGCATTCATTGTGGCAAGAAAGTGATTTTCTCAGCGAGTTAAGCATTTTGAGTAATTTGCCGATTGGTTTCAGAACGGCTTGCATCACAATTAACTATTTTTTGCCTGGCATTCATTGTGGAACAAAAGTGATTATCTCGGCGAGTTAAGCATTTTGAGCAATTTGCTGATTGGTATCAGAACGCCTTGCGTCAAAATTACTATTTTTTGCCAGACATTCATTGTGAAACAAAAGTGATTTTCTCGGCGAGTTAAGCATTTTGTGTAATTTGCCGATTGGATTCAGAACGGCTTGCATTGAAATTAACTATTTTTTGCCAGACATTCATTGTGGAACAAAAGTGATTTTCTCGGCGAGTTAAGCATTTTGAGCATTTTGCCGATTGTTTTCAGAACGGCTTGCACCAAATTAACTATTTTTGCCAGACAATCATGTGGAAATAAAGTGATTTTCTCGGCGAGTTAAGCATTTTGAGTAATTTGCCGATTGGTTTCAGATCGGTTTGCATCACAATTAACTATTTTTTGCCAGACATTCATTGTTGAAAAAAACTGATTTTCTCGGCGAGTTATGCATTTTGAGTAATTTGCCGGTTGGTTTCAGAACAGCTTGCGTTAAAATGTACTACTTTTTCCCAGACATTCATTGTGGCAAGAAAGTGATTTTCTCATCGAGTTCAGCATTTTGAGTAATTTGCCGATTGGTTTCAGAACTTCTTGAATCAAAATTATCTATTGTTTGCCAGACATTGATTGTGCAAAAAAAACAGATTTTCTCCGCGAGTTAAGCATTTTGAGTAATTTACCGATTGGTTTCAGAACGGCTTGCATCACAATTAACTATTGTTTGCCAGGCGTTCATTGTGGAACAAAAGTGATTTTCTCGACGAGTTAAGCATTTTGAGTAATTTGCCGATTGGTTTCAGAACGGCTTGCATCACAATTAACTATTGTTTGCCAGGCGTTCATTGTGGAACAAATGTGATTTTCTCGGCGAGTTAAGCATTTTGAGTAATTTGCCGATTGGTTTCAGAACGGCTTGCAACACAATTAACAATTTTTTGCCAGGCATTCATTGTGGAACAAAAGTGATTTTCTCGGCGAGTTAAGCATTTGGAGCAATTTGCCGATTGGTTTCAGATCGGTTTGCATCACAATTAACTATTTTTTGCCAGACATTCATTGTTGAAAAAAACTGATTTTCTCGGCGAGTTATGCATTTTGAGTAATTTGCCGGTTGGTTTCAGAACAGCTTGCATTAAAATGTACTACTTTTTACCAGACATTCATTGTGGCAAGAAAGTGATTTTCTCAGCGAGTTCAGCATTTTGAGTAATTTGCCGATTGGTTTCAGATCGTCTTGCATCAAAATTAACTATTGTTTGCCAGACATTCATTTGGGAAAAAAAGTGATTTTCTCGGCGAGTTAAGCATTTGAGTAATTTGCTGATTGGTATCAGAACGCCTTGCGTCAAAATTACTATTTTTTGCCAGACATTCATTGTGGAACAAAAGTGATTTTCTCGGCGCGTTCAGCATTTTGAGCAATTTGCCGATTGGTTTCAGAACGGCTTGCATTGAAATTTCCTATTTTTTGCCAGACATTCATTGTGAAACAAAAGTGATTTTCTCGGCGAGTTGAGCATTTTGAGTGATTCTCCGATCGCTTTCAGAATGGCTTGCACCAAATTAACTATTTTTGCCAGACAATCATGTGGAAATAGAGTGATTTTCTCGGCGAGTTAAGCATTTTGAGTAATTTGCCGATCGGTTTCAGAACGGTTTGCATTGAAATTTACTATTTTTTGCCAGACATTCATTGTGGAACAAAAGTGATTTTCTCGGCGAGTTAAGCATTTTGAGTAATTTGCCGATTGGGTTCAGAACGGCTTGCAACACAATTAACTATTTTTTGCCAAGCGATCATTGTGGAACAAAAGTGATTTTCTCGGCGAGTTAAGCATTTTGAGTAGTTTGCCGATTGCTTTCAGAACGGCTTGCATTGAAATTTACTATTTTTTGCCAGACATTCATTGTGGAACAAAAGTGATTTTCTCGGCGCGTTCAGCATTTTGAGCAATTTGCCGATTGGTTTCAGAACGGCTTGCATTGAAATTTCCTATTTTTTGCCAGACATTCATTGTGAAACAAAAGTGATTTTCTCGGCGAGTTGAGCATTTTGAGTGATTCTCCGATCGCTTTCAGAATGGCTTGCACCAAATTAACTATTTTTGCCAGACAATCATGTGGAAATAGAGTGATTTTCTCGGCGAGTTAAGCATTTTGAGTAATTTGCCGATCGGTTTCAGAACGGTTTGCATTGAAATTTACTATTTTTTGCCAGACATTCATTGTGGAACAAAAGTGATTTTCTCGGCGAGTTAAGCATTTTGAGTAATTTGCCGATTGGGTTCAGAACGGCTTGCAACACAATTAACTATTTTTTGCCAGGCGATCATTGTGGAACAAAAGTGATTTACTCGGCGAGTTAAGCATTTTGAGTAGTTTGCCGATTGCTTTCAGAACGGCTTGCATTGAAATTTACTATTTTTTGCCAGACATTCATTGTGGAACAAAAGTGATTTTCTCGGCGCGTTCAGCATTTTGAGCAATTTGCCGATTGGTTTCAGAACGGCTTGCATTGAAATTTCCTATTTTTTGCCAGACATTCATTGTGAAACAAAAGTGATTTTCTCGGCGAGTTGAGCATTTTGAGTGATTCTCCGATCGCTTTCAGAACGGCTTGCACCAAATTAACTATTTTTGCCAGACATTCATTGTTGAAAAAAACTGATTTTCTCGGCGAGTTATGCATTTTGAGTAATTTGCTGGTTGGTTTCAGAACAGCTTGCATTAAAATGTACTACTTTTTGCCAGACATTCATTGTGGCAAGAAAGTGATTTTCTCAGCGAGTTAAGCATTTTGAGTAATTTGCCGATTGGTTTCAGAACGGCTTGCATCACAATTAACTATTTTTTGCCTGGCATTCATTGTGGAACAAAAGTGATTATCTCGGCGAGTTAAGCATTTTGAGCAATTTGCTGATTGGTATCAGAACGCCTTGCGTCAAAATTACTATTTTTTGCCAGACATTCATTGTGAAACAAAAGTGATTTTCTCGGCGAGTTAAGCATTTTGTGTAATTTGCCGATTGGATTCAGAACGGCTTGCATTGAAATTAACTATTTTTTGCCAGACATTCATTGTGGAACAAAAGTGATTTTCTCGGCGAGTTAAGCATTTTGAGTAATTTGCCGATTGGTTTCAGAACGGCATGCAACACAATTAACTATTTTTTGCCAGGCATTCATTGTGGAACAAAAGTGATTTTCTCGGCGAGTTAAGCATTTTGAGCATTTTGCCGATTGTTTTCAGAACGGCTTGCACCAAATTAACTATTTTTGCCAGACAATCATGTGGAAATAAAGTGATTTTCTCGGCGAGTTAAGCATTTTGAGTAATTTGCCGATTGGTTTCAGATCGGTTTGCATCACAATTAACTATTTTTTGCCAGACATTCATTGTTGAAAAAAACTGATTTTCTCGGCGAGTTATGCATTTTGAGTAATTTGCCGGTTGGTTTCAGAACAGCTTGCGTTAAAATGTACTACTTTTTCCCAGACATTCATTGTGGCAAGAAAGTGATTTTCTCATCGAGTTCAGCATTTTGAGTAATTTGCCGATTGGTTTCAGATCGTCTTGCATCAAAATTAACTATTGTTTGCCAGACATTCATTTGGGGAAAAAAGTGATTTTCTCGGCGAGTTAAGCATTTTGAGTAATTTGCTGATTGGCATCAGAACGCCTTGCGTCAAAATTACTATTTTTTGCCAGACATTCATCGTGGAACAAAAGTGATTTTCTCGGCGCGTTCAGCATTTTGAGCAATTTGCCGATTGGTTTTAGAACGGCTTGCATTAAAATTTCCTATTTTTTGCCAGACATTCATTGTGAAACAAAAGTGATTTTCTCGGCGAGTTGAGCATTTTGAGTGATTTGCCGATTGGGTTCAGAACGGCTTGCAACACAATTAACTATTTTTTGCCAGGCGATCATTGTGGAACAAAAGTGATTTTCTCGGCGAGTTAAGCATTTTGAGTAGTTTGCCGATTGCTTTCAGAACGGCTTGCATTGAAATTTACTATTTTTTGCCAGACATTCATTGTGGAACAAAAGTGATTTTCTCGGCGCGTTCAGCATTTTGAGCAATTTGCCGATTGGTTTCAGAACGGCTTGCATTGAAATTTCCTATTTTTTGCCAGACATTCATTGTGAAACAAAAGTGATTTTCTCGGCGAGTTGAGCATTTTGAGTGATTCTCCGATCGCTTTCAGAACGGCTTGCACCAAATTAACTATTTTTGCCAGACAATCATGTGGATATAGAGTGATTTTCTCGGCGAGTTAAGCATTTTGAGTAATTTGCCGATCGGTTTCAGAACGGTTTGCATTGAAATTTACTATTTTTTGCCAGACATTCATTGTGGAACAAAAGTGATTTTCTCGGCGAGTTAAGCATTTTGAGTAATTTGCCGATTGGGTTCAGAACGGCTTGCAACACAATTAACTATTTTTTGCCAGGCGATCATTGTGGAACAAAAGTGATTTTCTCGGCGAGTTAAGCATTTTGAGTAGTTTTCCGATTGCTTTCAGAACGGCTTGCATTGAAATTTACTATTTTTTGCCAGACATTCATTGTGGAACAAAAGTGATTTTCTCGGCGAGTTCAGCATTTTGAGCAATTTGCCGATTGGTTTCAGATCGGTTTGCATCACAATTAACTATTTTTTGCCAGACATTCATTGTTGAAAAAAACTGATTTTCTCGGCGAGTTATGCATTTTGAGTAATTTGCTGGTTGGTTTCAGAACAGCTTGCATTAAAATGTACTACTTTTTGCCAGACATTCATTGTGGCAAGAAAGTGATTTTCTCAGCGAGTTAAGCATTTTGAGTAATTTGCCGATTGGTTTCAGAACGGCTTGCATCACAATTAACTATTTTTTGCCTGGCATTCATTGTGGAACAAAAGTGATTATCTCGGCGAGTTAAGCATTTTGAGCAATTTGCTGATTGGTATCAGAACGCCTTGCGTCAAAATTACTATTTTTTGCCAGACATTCATTGTGAAACAAAAGTGATTTTCTCGGCGAGTTAAGCATTTTGTGTAATTTGCCGATTGGATTCAGAACGGCTTGCATTGAAATTAACTATTTTTTGCCAGACATTCATTGTGGAACAAAAGTGATTTTCTCGGCGAGTTAAGCATTTTGAGTAATTTGCCGATTGGTTTCAGAACGGCTTGCAACACAATTAACTATTTTTTGCCAGGCATTCATTGTGGAACAAAAGTGATTTTCTCGGCGAGTTAAGCATTTTGAGCATTTTGCCGATTGTTTTCAGAACAGCTTGCACCAAATTAACTATTTTTGCCAGACAATCATGTGGAAATAAAGTGATTTTCTCGGCGAGTTAAGCATTTTGAGTAATTTGCCGATTGGTTTCAGATCGGTTTGCATCACAATTAACTATTTTTTGCCAGACATTCATTGTTGAAAAAAACTGATTTTCTCGGCGAGTTATGCATTTTGAGTAATTTGCCGGTTGGTTTCAGAACAGCTTGCGTTAAAATGTACTACTTTTTCCCAGACATTCATTGTGGCAAGAAAGTGATTTTCTCATCGAGTTCAGCATTTTGAGTAATTTGCCGATTGGTTTCAGATCGTCTTGCATCAAAATTAACTATTGTTTGCCAGACATTCATTTGGGGAAAAAAGTGATTTTCTCGGCGAGTTAAGCATTTTGAGTAATTTGCTGATTGGCATCAGAACGCCGTGCGTCAAAATTACTATTTTTTGCCAGACATTCATCGTGGAACAAAAGTGATTTTCTCGGCGCGTTCAGCATTTTGAGCAATTTGCCGATTGGTTTTAGAACGGCTTGCATTAAAATTTCCTATTTTTTGCCAGACATTCATTGTGAAACAAAAGTGATTTTCTCGGCGAGTTGAGCATTTTGAGTGATTTGCCGATTGGGTTCAGAACGGCTTGCAACACAATTAACTATTTTTTGCCAGGCGATCATTGTGGAACAAAAGTGATTTTCTCGGCGCGTTCAGCATTTTGAGCAATTTGCCGATTGGTTTCAGAACGGCTTGCATTGAAATTTCCTATTTTTTGCCAGACATTCAATGTGAAACAAAAGTGATTTTCTCGGCGAGTTAAGCATTTTGAGTAATTTGCCGATCGGTTTCAGAACGGTTTGCATTGAAATTTACTATTTTTTGCCAGACATTCATTGTGGAACAAAAGTGATTTTCTCGGCGAGTTAAGCATTTTGAGTAATTTGCCGATTGGGTTCAGAACGGCTTGCAACACAATTAACTATTTTTTGCCAGGCGATCATTGTGGAACAAAAGTGATTTTCTCGGCGCGTTCAGCATTTTGAGCAATTTGCCGATTGGTTTCAGAACGGCTTGCATTGAAATTTCCTATTTTTTGCCAGACATTCAATGTGAAACAAAAGTGATTTTCTCGGCGAGTTAAGCATTTTGAGTAATTTGCCGATCGGTTTCAGAACGGTTTGCATTGAAATTTACTATTTTTTGCCAGACATTCATTGTGGAACAAAAGTGATTTTCTCGGCGAGTTAAGCATTTTGAGTAATTTGCCGATTGGGTTCAGAACGGCTTGCAACACAATTAACTATTTTTTGCCAGGCGATCATTGTGGAACAAAAGTGATTTTCTCGGCGAGTTAAGCATTTTGAGTAGTTTGCCGATTGCTTTCAGAACGGCTTGCATTGAAATTTACTATTTTTTGCCAGACATTCATTGTGGAACAAAAGTGATTTTCTCGGCGAGTTCAGCATTTTGAGCAATTTGCCGATTGGTTTCAGATCGGTTTGCATCACAATTAACTATTTTTTGCCAGACATTCATTGTTGAAAAAAACTGATTTTCTCGGCGAGTTATGCATTTTGAGTAATTTGCCGGTTGGTTTCAGAACAGCTTGCGTTAAAATGTACTACTTTTTCCCAGACTTTCATTGTGGCAAGAAAGTGATTTTCTCATCGAGTTCAGCATTTTGAGTAATTTGCCGATTGGTTTCAGATCGTCTTGCATCAAAATTAACTATTGTTTGCCAGACATTCATTGTGGCAAGAAAGTGATTTTCTCAGCGAGTTAAGCATTTTGAGTAATTTGCCGATTGGTTTCAGAACGTCTTGCATCAAAATTAACTATTTTTTGCCAGACATTCATTGTGAAACAAAAGTGATTTTTCGGCGAGTTAAGCATTTTGAGTAATTTGCCGATTGGATTCAGAACGGCTTGCATTGAAAGTTCCTATTTTTTGCAAGACATTCACTGTGGAACAAAAGTGATTTTCTCAGCGAGATAAGCATTTTGAGTAATTTGCCGATTGGTTTCAGAACGTCTTGCATCAAAATTAACTATTGTTTGCCAGACATTCATTTGGGAAAAAAAGTGATTTTCTCGGCGAGTTATGCATTTTGAGTAATTTGCTGGTTGGTTTCAGAACAGCTTGCATTAAAATGTACTACTTTTTGCCAGACATTCATTGTGGCAAGAAAGTGATTTTCTCAGCGAGTTAAGCATTTTGAGTAATTTGCCGATTGGTTTCAGAACGGCTTGCATCACAATTAACTATTTTTTGCCTGGCATTCATTGTGGAACAAAAGTGATTATCTCGGCGAGTTAAGCATTTTGAGCAATTTGCTGATTGGTATCAGAACGCCTTGCGTCAAAATTACTATTTTTTGCCAGACATTCATTGTGAAACAAAAGTGATTTTCTCGGCGAGTTAAGCATTTTGTGTAATTTGCCGATTGGATTCAGAACGGCTTGCATTGAAATTAACTATTTTTTGCCAGACATTCATTGTGGAACAAAAGTGATTTTCTCGGCGAGTTAAGCATTTTGAGTAATTTGCCGATTGGTTTCAGAACGGCTTGCAACACAATTAACTATTTTTTGCCAGGCATTCATTGTGGAACAAAAGTGATTTTCTCGGCGAGTTAAGCATTTTGAGCATTTTGCCGATTGTTTTCAGAACAGCTTGCACCAAATTAACTATTTTTGCCAGACAATCATGTGGAAATAAAGTGATTTTCTCGGCGAGTTAAGCATTTTGAGTAATTTGCCGATTGGTTTCAGATCGGTTTGCATCACAATTAACTATTTTTTGCCAGACATTCATTGTTGAAAAAAACTGATTTTCTCGGCGAGTTATGCATTTTGAGTAATTTGCCGGTTGGTTTCAGAACAGCTTGCGTTAAAATGTACTACTTTTTCCCAGACATTCATTGTGGCAAGAAAGTGATTTTCTCATCGAGTTCAGCATTTTGAGTAATTTGCCGATTGGTTTCAGATCGTCTTGCATCAAAATTAACTATTGTTTGCCAGACATTCATTTGGGGAAAAAAGTGATTTTCTCGGCGAGTTAAGCATTTTGAGTAATTTGCTGATTGGCATCAGAACGCCGTGCGTCAAAATTACTATTTTTTGCCAGACATTCATCGTGGAACAAAAGTGATTTTCTCGGCGCGTGCAGCATTTTGAGCAATTTGCCGATTGGTTTTAGAACGGCTTGCATTAAAATTTCCTATTTTTTGCCAGACATTCATTGTGAAACAAAAGTGATTTTCTCGGCGAGTTGAGCATTTTGAGTGATTTGCCGATTGGGTTCAGAACGGCTTGCAACACAATTAACTATTTTTTGCCAGGCGATCATTGTGGAACAAAAGTGATTTTCTCGGCGCGTTCAGCATTTTGAGCAATTTGCCGATTGGTTTCAGAACGGCTTGCATTGAAATTTCCTATTTTTTGCCAGACATTCAATGTGAAACAAAAGTGATTTTCTCGGCGAGTTAAGCATTTTGAGTAATTTGCCGATCGGTTTCAGAACGGTTTGCATTGAAATTTACTATTTTTTGCCAGACATTCATTGTGGAACAAAAGTGATTTTCTCGGCGAGTTAAGCATTTTGAGTAATTTGCCGATTGGGTTCAGAACGGCTTGCAACACAATTAACTATTTTTTGCCAGGCGATCATTGTGGAACAAAAGTGATTTTCTCGGCGAGTTAAGCATTTTGAGTAGTTTGCCGATTGCTTTCAGAACGGCTTGCATTGAAATTTACTATTTTTTGCCAGACATTCATTGTGGAACAAAAGTGATTTTCTCGGCGAGTTCAGCATTTTGAGCAATTTGCCGATTGGTTTCAGATCGGTTTGCATCACAATTAACTATTTTTTGCCAGACATTCATTGTTGAAAAAAACTGATTTTCTCGGCGAGTTATGCATTTTGAGTAATTTGCCGGTTGGTTTCAGAACAGCTTGCGTTAAAATGTACTACTTTTTCCCAGACTTTCATTGTGGCAAGAAAGTGATTTTCTCATCGAGTTCAGCATTTTGAGTAATTTGCCGATTGGTTTCAGATCGTCTTGCATCAAAATTAACTATTGTTTGCCAGACATTCATTGTGGCAAGAAAGTGATTTTCTCAGCGAGTTAAGCATTTTGAGTAATTTGCCGATTGGTTTCAGAACGTCTTGCATCAAAATTAACTATTTTTTGCCAGACATTCATTGTGAAACAAAAGTGATTTTTCGGCGAGTTAAGCATTTTGAGTAATTTGCCGATTGGTTTCAGAACGGCTTGCATTGAAATTTAGTATTTTTTGCCAGGCATTCATTGTGGGAAAAAGGTGATTTTCTCGGCGAGTTAAGCATTTTGAGTAATTTGCCGATTGGGTTCAGAACGGCTTGCAACACAATTAACTATTTTTTGCCAGGCGTTCATTGTGGAACAAAAGTGATTTTCTCGGCGAGTTAAGCATTTTGAGTAGTTTGCCGATTGCTTTCAGAACGGCTTGCATTGTAATTTACTATTTTTTGCCAGACATTCATTGTGGAACAAAAGTGATTTTCTCGGCGAGTTAAGCATTTTGAGTAATTTGCCGATTGGTTTCAGAACGTCTTGCATCAAAATTAACTATTGTTTGCCAGACATTCATTTGGGAAAAAAAGTGATTTTCTCGGCGAGTTAAGCATTTTGAGTAATTTGCTGATTGGTATCAGAACGTCTTGCGTCAAAATTACTATTTTTTGCCAGACATTCTTTGTGGAACAAAAGTGATTTTCTCGGCGAGTTAAGCATTTTGAGCATTTTGCCGATTGTTTTCAGAACGGCTTGCATTGAAATTTAGTATTTTTTGCCAGACATTCATTGTGGGAAAAAGGTGATTGTCTCGGCGAGTTAAGCATTTTGAGTAATTTGCCGATTGGTTTCAGAACGGCTTGCAACACAATTAACTATTTTTTGCCAGGCGTTCATTGTGGAACAAAAGTGATTTTCTCGGCGAGTTAACCATTTTGAGTAGTTTGCCGATTGTTTTCAGAACGGCTTGCATTGAAATTTAGTATTTTTTGCCAGGCATTCATTGTGGGAAAAAGGTGATTTTCTCGGCGAGTTAAGCATTTTGAGCAATTTGCCGATTGGTTTCAGATCGGTTTGCACTAAAATGTACTACTTTTTGCCAGACATTCATTGTGGCAAGAAAGTGATTTTCTCGGCGAGTTATGCATTTTGAGTAATTTGCCGATTGGCTTCAGAACTTCTTGAATCAAAATTAACTATTGTTTGCCAGACATTGATTGTGAAAAAAAAACCGATTTTCTCCGCGAGTTAAGCAATTTGAGTAATTTGCCGATCGGTTTCAGAACGGTTTGCATTGAAATTTACTATTTTTTGCCAGACATTCATTGTGGAACAAAAGTGATTTTCACGGCGAGTTAGGCATTTTGAGTAATTTGCCGATTGGTTTTAGAACGGCTTGCATCACAATTAACTATTTTTTGCCAGACATTCATTGTTGAAAAAAACTGATCTTCTAGGCGAGTTATGCATTTTGAGTAATTTGCCGGTTGGTTTCAGAACAGCTTGGCAAAAATGTACTACTTTTTGCCAGACATTCATTGTGGCAAGAAAGTGATTTTCTCAGCGAGTTAAGCATTTTGAGTAATTTGCCGATTGGTTTCAGAACGTCTTGCATCAAAATTAACTATTGTTTGCCAGACATTGATTGTGAAAAAAAAACTGATTTTCTCCGCGAGTTAAGCATTTTGAGTAATTTGCCGATCGGTTTCAGAACGGTTTGCATTGAAATTTACTATTTTTTGCCAGACATTCATTGTGGAACAAAAGTGATTTTCTCGGCGAGTTAGGCATTTTGAGTAATTTGCCGATTGGTTTCAGAACGGCTTGCATCACAATTAACTATTTTTTGCCTGGCATTCATTGTGGAACAAAAGTGATTTTCTAGGCGAGTTATGCATTTTGAGTAATTTGCCGGTTGGTTTCAGAACAGCTTGGCAAAAATGTACTACTTTTTGCCAGACATTCATTGTGGCAAGAAAGTGATTTTCTCAGCGAGTTAAGCATTTTGAGTAATTTGCCGATTGGTTTCAGAACGTCTTGCATCAAAATTAACTATTTTTTGCCAGACATTCATTGTGAAACAAAAGTGATTTTTCGGCGAGTTAAGCATTTTGAGTAATTTGCCGATTGGATTCAGAACGGCTTGCATTGAAAGTTCCTATTTTTTGCAAGACATTCATTGTGGAACAAAAGTGATTTTCTCAGCGAGTTAAGCATTTTGAGTAATTTGCCGATTGGTTTCAGAACGTCTTGCATCAAAATTAACTATTGTTTGCCAGACATTCATTTGGGATAAAAAGTGATTTTCTCGGCGAGTTAAGCATTTTGAGTAATTTGCTGATTGGTATCAGAACGTCTTGCGTCAAAATTACTATTTTTTGCCAGACATTCTTTGTGGAACAAAAGTGATTTTCTCGGCGAGTTAAGCATTTGAGCATTTTGCCGATTGTTTTCAGAACGGCTTGCATTGAAATTTAGTATTTTTTGCCAGGCATTCATTGTGGGAAAAAGGTGATTTTCTCGGCGAGTTAAGCATTTTGAGTAATTTGCCGATTGGGTTCAGAACGGCTTGCAACACAATTAACTATTTTTTGCCAGGCGTTCATTGTGGAACAAAAGTGATTTTCTCGGCGAGTTAAGCATTTTGAGTAGTTTGCCGATTGCTTTCAGAACGGCTTGCATCACAATTAACTATTTTTTGCCTGGCATTCATTGTGGAACAAAAGTGATTTTCTAGGCGAGTTATGCATTTTGAGTAATTTGCCGGTTGGTTTCAGAACAGCTTGGCAAAAATGTACTACTTTTTGCCAGACATTCATTGTGGCAAGAAAGTGATTTTCTCAGCGAGTTAAGCATTTTGAGTAATTTGCCGATTGGTTTCAGAACGTCTTGCATCAAAATTAACTATTTTTTGCCAGACATTCATTGTGAAACAAAAGTGATTTTTCGGCGAGTTAAGCATTTTGAGTAATTTGCCGATTGGATTCAGAACGGCTTGCATTGAAAGTTCCTATTTTTTGCAAGACATTCATTGTGGAACAAAAGTGATTTTCTCAGCGAGTTAAGCATTTTGAGTAATTTGCCGATTGGTTTCAGAACGTCTTGCATCAAAATTAACTATTGTTTGCCAGACATTCATTTGGGATAAAAAGTGATTTTCTCGGCGAGTTAAGCATTTTGAGTAATTTGCTGATTGGTATCAGAACGTCTTGCGTCAAAATTACTATTTTTTGCCAGACATTCTTTGTGGAACAAAAGTGATTTTCTCGGCGAGTTAAGCATTTGAGCATTTTGCCGATTGTTTTCAGAACGGCTTGCATTGAAATTTAGTATTTTTTGCCAGGCATTCATTGTGGGAAAAAGGTGATTTTCTCGGCGAGTTAAGCATTTTGAGTAATTTGCCGATTGGGTTCAGAACGGCTTGCAACACAATTAACTATTTTTTGCCAGGCGTTCATTGTGGAACAAAAGTGATTTTCTCGGCGAGTTAAGCATTTTGAGTAGTTTGCCGATTGCTTTCAGAACGGCTTGCATTGAAATTTACTATTTTTTGCCAGACATTCATTGTGGAACAAAAGTGGTTTTCTCGGCGAGTTAAGCATTTTGAGTAATTTGCCGATTGGTTTCAGAACGTCTTGCATCAAAATTAACTATTGTTTGCCAGACATTCATTTGGGAAAAAAAGTGATTTTCTCGGCGAGTTAAGCATTTTGAGTAATTTGCTGATTGGTATCAGAACGTCTTGCGTCAAAATTACTATTTTTTGCCCGACATTCTTTGTGGAACAAAAGTGATTTTCTCGGCGAGTTAAGCATTTTGAGCATTTTGCCGATTGTTTTCAGAACGGCTTGCATTGAAATTTAGTTTTTTTTGCCAGACATTCATTGTGGGAAAAAGGTGATTGTCTCGGCGAATTAAGCATTTTGAGCAATTTGCCGATTGGTTTTAGAACGGCTTGCATTAAAATTTCCTATTTTTTGCAAGACATTCATTGTGGAACAAAAGTGATTTTCTCAGCGAGTTAAGCATTTTGAGTAATTTGCCGATTGGTTTCAGAACGTCTTGCATCAAAATTAACTATTGTTTGCCAGACATTCATTTGGGATAAAAAGTGATTTTCTCGGCGAGTTAAGCATTTTGAGTAATTTGCTGATTGGTATCAGAACGTCTTGCGTCAAAATTACTATTTTTTGCCAGACATTCTTTGTGGAACAAAAGTGATTTTCTCGGCGAGTTAAGCATTTGAGCATTTTGCCGATTGTTTTCAGAACGGCTTGCATTGAAATTTAGTATTTTTTGCCAGGCATTCATTGTGGGAAAAAGGTGATTTTCTCGGCGAGTTAAGCATTTTGAGTAATTTGCCGATTGGGTTCAGAACGGCTTGCAACACAATTAACTATTTTTTGCCAGGCATTCATTGTGGAACAAAAGTGATTTTCTCGGCGAGTTAAGCATTTTGAGTAGTTTGCCGATTGCTTTCAGAACGGCTTGCATTGAAATTTACTATTTTTTGCCAGACATTCATTGTGGAACAAAAGTGGTTTTCTCGGCGAGTTAAGCATTTTGAGCATTTTGCCGATTGTTTTCAGAACGGCTTGCATTGAAATTTAGTTTTTTTTGCCAGACATTCATTGTGGGAAAAAGGTGATTGTCTCGGCGAATTAAGCATTTTGAGCAATTTGCCGATTGGTTTTAGAACGGCTTGCATTAAAATTTCCTATTTTTTGCCAGACATTCATTGTGAAACAAAAGTGATTTTCTCGGCGAGTTGAGCATTTTGAGTGATTCTCCGATCGCTTTCAGAACGGCTTGCACCAAATTAACTATTTTTGCCAGACAATCATGTGGAAATAAATTGATTTTCTCGGCGAGTTAAGCATTTTGAGTAATTTGCCGATTGGATTCAGAACGGCTTGCATTGAAATTTCCTATTTTTTGCAAGACATTCATTGTGGAACAAAAGTGATTTTCTCGGCGAGTTAAGCATTTTGAGTAATTTGCCGATTGGTTTTAGAACGGCTTGCATTAAAATTTACTCTTTTTTGCCAAACATTCATTTTGGGAACAAAGTGATTTTCTCGGCGAGTTATGCATTTTGAGTAATTTGCCGATTGGTTTCAGAACTTCTTGAATCAAAATTAACTATTGTTTGCCAGACATTGATTGTGAAAAAAAAACTGATTTTCTCCGCGAGTTAAGCATTTTGAGTAATTTGCCGATCGGTTTCAGAACGGCTTGCATTGAAATTTACTATTTTTTGCCAGACATTCATTGTGGAACAAAAGTGATTTTCTCGGCGAGTTAGGCATTTTGAGTAATTTGCCGATTGGTTTCAAAACGGCTTGCATCACAATTAACTATTTTTTGCCTGGCATTCATTGTGGAACAAAAGTGATTTTCTCGGCGAGTTAAGCATTTTGAGCAATTTGCCGATTGGTTTCAGATCGGTTTGCATCACAATTAACTATTTTTTGCCAGACATTCATTGTTGAAAAAAACTGATTTTCTCGGCGAGTTATGCATTTTGAGTAATTTGCCGGTTGGTTTCAGAACAGCTTGCATTAAAATGTACTACTTTTTCCCAGACATTCATTGTGGCAAGAAAGTGATTTTCTCAGCGAGTTAAGCATTTTGAGTAATTTGCCGATTGGTTTCAGAACGTCTTGCATCAAAATTAACTATTGTTTGCCAGACATTCATTTGGGAAAAAAGTGGTTTTCTCGGCGAGTTAAGCATTTTGAGTAATTTGCTGATTGGTATCAAAACGCCTTGCGTCAAAATTACTATTTTTTGCCAGACATTCATTGTGGAACAAAAGTGATTTTCTTGGCGCGTTCAGCATTTTGAGCAATTTGCCGATTGGTTTCAGAACGGTTTGCATTGAAATTTACTATTTTTTGCCAGACATTCATTGTGGAACAAAAGTGATTTTCACGGCGAGTTAGGCATTTTGAGTAATTTGCCGATTGGTTTTAGAACGGCTTGCATCACAATTAACTATTTTTTGCCAGACATTCATTGTTGAAAAAAACTGATTTTCTAGGCGAGTTATGCATTTTGAATAATTTGCCGGTTGGTTTCAGAACAGCTTGGCAAAAATGTACTACTTTTTGCCAGACATTCATTGTGGCAAGAAAGTGATTTTCTCAGCGAGTTAAGCATTTTGAGTAATTTGCCGATTGGTTTCAGAACGTCTTGCATCAAAATTAACTATTTTTTGCCAGACATTCATTGTGGAACAAAAGTGATTTTCTCGGCGAGTTAAGCATTTTGAGTAATTTGCCGATTGGGTTCAGAACGGCTTGCAACACAATTAACTATTTTTTGCCAGGCGATCATTGTGGAACAAAAGTGATTTTCTCGGCGAGTTAAGCATTTTGAGTAATTTGCCGATTGCTTTCAGAACGGCTTGCATTGAAATTTACTATTTTTTGCCAGACATTCATTGTGGAACAAAAGTGATTTTCTCGGCGAGTTCAGCATTTTGAGCAATTTGCCGATTGGTTTCAGATCGGTTTGCATCACAATTAACTATTTTTTGCCAGACATTCATTGTTGAAAAAAACTGATTTTCTCGGCGAGTTATGCATTTTGAGTAATTTGCCGGTTGGTTTCAGAACAGCTTGCGTTAAAATGTACTACTTTTTCCCAGACTTTCATTGTGGCAAGAAAGTGATTTTCTCATCGAGTTCAGCATTTTGAGTAATTTGCCGATTGGTTTCAGATCGTCTTGCATCAAAATTAACTATTGTTTGCCAGACATTCATTGTGGCAAGAAAGTGATTTTCTCAGCGAGTTAAGCATTTTGAGTAATTTGCCGATTGGTTTCAGAACGTCTTGCATCAAAATTAACTATTTTTTGCCAGACATTCATTGTGAAACAAAAGTGATTTTTCGGCGAGTTAAGCATTTTGAGTAATTTGCCGATTGGATTCAGAACGGCTTGCATTGAAAGTTCCTATTTTTTGCATGACATTCACTGTGGAACAAAAGTGATTTTCTCAGCGAGATAAGCATTTTGAGTAATTTGCCGATTGGTTTCAGAACGTCTTGCATCAAAATTAACTATTGTTTGCCAGACATTCATTTGGGAAAAAAAGTGATTTTCTCGGCGAGTTAAGCATTTTGAGTAATTTGCTGATTGGTATCAGAACGTCTTGCGTCAAAATTACTATTTTTTGCCAGACATTCTTTGTGGAACAAAAGTGATTTTCTCGGCGAGTTAAGCATTTGAGCATTTTGCCGATTGTTTTCAGAACGGCTTGCATTGAAATTTAGTATTTTTTGCCAGGCATTCATTGTGGGAAAAAGGTGATTTTCTCGGCGAGTTAAGCATTTTGAGTAATTTGCCGATTGGGTTCAGAACGGCTTGCAACACAATTAACTATTTTTTGCCAGGCGTTCATTGTGGAACAAAAGTGATTTTCTCGGCGAGTTAAGCATTTTGAGTAGTTTGCCGATTGCTTTCAGAACGGCTTGCATTGTAATTTACTATTTTTTGCCAGACATTCATTGTGGAACAAAAGTGATTTTCTCGGCGAGTTAAGCATTTTGAGTAATTTGCCGATTGGTTTCAGAACGTCTTGCATCAAAATTAACTATTGTTTGCCAGACATTCATTTGGGAAAAAAAGTGATTTTCTCGGCGAGTTAAGCATTTTGAGTAATTTGCTGATTGGTATCAGAACGTCTTGCGTCAAAATTACTATTTTTTGCCAGACATTCTTTGTGGAACAAAAGTGATTTTCTCGGCGAGTTAAGCATTTTGAGCATTTTGCCGATTGTTTTCAGAACGGCTTGCATTGAAATTTAGTATTTTTTGCCAGACATTCATCGTGGGAAAAAGGTGATTGTCTCGGCGAGTTAAGCATTTTGAGTAATTTGCCGATTGGTTTCAGAACGGCTTGCAACACAATTAACTATTTTTTGCCAGGCGTTCATTGTGGAACAAAAGTGATTTTCTCGGCGAGTTAACCATTTTGAGTAGTTTGCCGATTGTTTTCAGAACGGCTTGCATTGAAATTTAGTATTTTTTGCCAGGCATTCATTGTGGGAAAAAGGTGATTTTCTCGGCGAGTTAAGCATTTTGAGCAATTTGCCGATTGGTTTCAGATCGGTTTGCACTAAAATGTACTACTTTTTGCCAGACATTCATTGTGGCAAGAAAGTGATTTTCTCGGCGAGTTATGCATTTTGAGTAATTTGCCGATTGGCTTCAGAACTTCTTGAATCAAAATTAACTATTGTTTGCCAGACATTGATTGTGAAAAAAAAACCGATTTTCTCCGCGAGTTAAGCATTTTGAGTAATTTGCCGATCGGTTTCAGAACGGTTTGCATTGAAATTTACTATTTTTTGCCAGACATTCATTGTGGAACAAAAGTGATTTTCACGGCGAGTTAGGCATTTTGAGTAATTTGCCGATTGGTTTTAGAACGGCTTGCATCACAATTAACTATTTTTTGCCAGACATTCATTGTTGAAAAAAACTGATTTTCTAGGCGAGTTATGCATTTTGAGTAATTTGCCGGTTGGTTTCAGAACAGCTTGGCAAAAATGTACTACTTTTTGCCAGACATTCATTGTGGCAAGAAAGTGATTTTCTCCGCGAGTTAAGCATTTTGAGTAATTTGCCGATCGGTTTCAGAACGGTTTGCATTGAAATTTACTATTTTTTGCCAGACATTCATTGTGGAACAAAAGTGATTTTCTCGGCGAGTTAGGCATTTTGAGTAATTTGCCGATTGGTTTCAGAACGGCTTGCATCACAATTAACTATTTTTTGCCTGGCATTCATTGTGGAACAAAAGTGATTTTCTAGGCGAGTTATGCATTTTGAGTAATTTGCCGGTTGGTTTCAGAACAGCTTGGCAAAAATGTACTACTTTTTGCCAGACATTCATTGTGGCAAGAAAGTGATTTTCTCAGCGAGTTAAGCATTTTGAGTAATTTGCCGATTGGTTTCAGAACGTCTTGCATCAAAATTAACTATTTTTTGCCAGACATTCATTGTGAAACAAAAGTGATTTTTCGGCGAGTTAAGCATTTTGAGTAATTTGCCGATTGGATTCAGAACGGCTTGCATTGAAAGTTCCTATTTTTTGCAAGACATTCATTGTAGAACAAAAGTGATTTTCTCAGCGAGTTAAGCATTTTGAGTAATTTGCCGATTGGTTTCAGAACGTCTTGCATCAAAATTAACTATTGTTTGCCAGACATTCATTTGGGATAAAAAGTGATTTTCTCGGCGAGTTAAGCATTTTGAGTAATTTGCTGATTGGTATCAGAACGTCTTGCGTCAAAATTACTATTTTTTGCCAGACATTCTTTGTGGAACAAAAGTGATTTTCTCGGCGAGTTAAGCATTTGAGCATTTTGCCGATTGTTTTCAGAACGGCTTGCATTGAAATTTAGTATTTTTTGCCAGGCATTCATTGTGGGAAAAAGGTGATTTTCTCGGCGAGTTAAGCATTTTGAGTAATTTGCCGATTGGGTTCAGAACGGCTTGCAACACAATTAACTATTTTTTGCCAGGCGTTCATTGTGGAACAAAAGTGATTTTCTCGGCGAGTTAAGCATTTTGAGTAGTTTGCCGATTGCTTTCAGAACGGCTTGCATTGAAATTTACTATTTTTTGCCAGACATTCATTTTGGAACAAAAGTGATTTTCTCGGCGAGTTAAGCATTTTGAGTAATTTGCCGATTGGTTTCAGAACGTCTTGCATCAAAATTAACTATTGTTTGCCAGACATTCATTTGGGAAAAAAAGTGATTTTCTCGGCGAGTTAAGCATTTTGAGTAATTTGCTGATTGGTATCAGAACGTCTTGCGTCAAAATTACTATTTTTTGCCCGACATTCTTTGTGGAACAAAAGTGATTTTCTCGGCGAGTTAAGCATTTTGAGCATTTTGCCGATTGTTTTCAGAACAGCTTGCATTGAAATTTAGTTTTTTTTGCCAGACATTCATTGTGGGAAAATGGTGATTGTCTCGGCGAATTAAGCATTTTGAGCAATTTGCCGATTGGTTTTAGAACGGCTTGCATTAAAATTTCCTATTTTTTGCCAGACATTCATTGTGAAACAAAAGTGATTTTCTCGGCGAGTTGAGCATTTTGAGTGATTCTCCGATCGCTTTCAGAACGGCTTGCACCAAATTAACTATTTTTGCCAGACAATCATGTGGAAATAAATTGATTTTCTCGGCGAGTTAAGCATTTTGAGTAATTTGCCGATTGGATTCAGAACGGCTTGCATTGAAATTTCCTATTTTTTGCAAGACATTCATTGTGGAACAAAAGTGATTTTCTCGGCGAGTTAAGCATTTTGAGTAATTTGCCGATTGGTTTTAGAACGGCTTGCATTAAAATTTACTCTTTTTTGCCAAACATTCATTTTGGGAACAAAGTGATTTTCTCGGCGAGTTATGCATTTTGAGTAATTTGCCGATTGGTTTCAGAACTTCTTGAATCAAAATTAACTATTGTTTGCCAGACATTGATTGTGAAAAAAAAACTGATTTTCTCCGCGAGTTAAGCATTTTGAGTAATTTGCCGATCGGTTTCAGAACGGTTTGCATTGAAATTTACTATTTTTTGCCAGACATTCATTGTGGAACAAAAGTGATTTTCTCGGCGAGTTAGGCATTTTGAGTAATTTGCCGATTGGTTTCAAAACGGCTTGCATCACAATTAACTATTTTTTGCCTGGCATTCATTGTGGAACAAAAGTGATTTTCTCGGCGAGTTAAGCATTTTGAGCAATTTGCCGATTGGTTTCAGATCGGTTTGCATCACAATTAACTATTTTTTGCCAGACATTCATTGTTGAAAAAAACTGATTTTCTCGGCGAGTTATGCATTTTGAGTAATTTGCCGGTTGGTTTCAGAACAGCTTGCATTAAAATGTACTACTTTTTCCCAGACATTCATTGTGGCAAGAAAGTGATTTTCTCAGCGAGTTAAGCATTTTGAGTAATTTGCCGATTGGTTTCAGAACGTCTTGCATCAAAATTAACTATTGTTTGCCAGACATTCATTTGGGAAAAAAGTGGTTTTCTCGGCGAGTTAAGCATTTTGAGTAATTTGCTGATTGGTATCAGAACGCCTTGCGTCAAAATTACTATTTTTTGCCAGACATTCATTGTGGAACAAAAGTGATTTTCTTGGCGCGTTCAGCATTTTGAGCAATTTGCCGATTGGTTTCAGAACGGCTTGCATTGAAATTTCCTATTTTTTGCCAGACATTCATTGTGAAACAAAAGTGATTTTCTCGGCGAGTTGAGCATTTTGAGTGATTCTCCGTTCGCTTTCAGAACGGCTTGCATCAAAATTAACTATTTTTGCCAGACAATCATGTGGAAATAAAGTGATTTTCTCGGCGAGTTAAGAATTTTGAGTAATTTGCCGAATGGATTCAGAACGGCTTGCATTGAAATTTCCTATTTTTTGCAAGACATTCATTGTGGAACAAAAGTGATTTTCTCGGCGAGTTAAGCATTTTGAGTAATTTGCCGATTGGTTTTAGAACGGCTTGCATTAAAATTTACTCTTTTTTGCCAAACATTCATTGTGGGAACAAAGTGATTTTCTCGGCGAGTTATGCATTTTGAGTAATTTGCCGATTGGCTTCAGAACTTCTTGAATCAAAATTAACTATTGTTTGCCAGACATTGATTGTGAAAAAAAAACTGATTTTCTCCGCGAGTTAAGCATTTTGAGTAATTTGCCGATCGGTTTCAGAACGGTTTGCATTGAAATTTACTATTTTTTGCCAGACATTCATTGTTGAAAAAAACTGATTTTCTAGGCGAGTTATGCATTTTGAGTAATTTGCCGGTTGGTTTCAGAACAGCTTGGCAAAAATGTACTACTTTTTGCCAGACATTCATTGTGGCAAGAAAGTGATTTTCTCAGCGAGTTAAGCATTTTGAGTAATTTGCCGATTGGTTTCAGAACGTCTTGCATCAAAATTAACTATTTTTTGCCAGACATTCATTGTGAAACAAAAGTGATTTTTCGGCGAGTTAAGCATTTTGAGTAATTTGCCGATTGGATTCAGAACGGCTTGCATTGAAAGTTCCTATTTTTTGCAAGACATTCATTGTGGAACAAAAGTGATTTTCTCAGCGAGATAAGCATTTTGAGTAATTTGCCGATTGGTTTCAGAACGTCTTGCATCAAAATTAACTATTGTTTGCCAGACATTCATTTGGGAAAAAAAGTGATTTTCTCGGCGAGTTAAGCATTTTGAGTAATTTGCTGATTGGTATCAGAACGTCTTGCGTCAAAATTACTATTTTTTGCCAGACATTCTTTGTGGAACAAAAGTGATTTTCTCGGCGAGTTAAGCATTTGAGCATTTTGCCGATTGTTTTCAGAACGGCTTGCATTGAAATTTAGTATTTTTTGCCAGGCATTCATTGTGGGAAAAAGGTGATTTTCTCGGCGAGTTAAGCATTTTGAGTAATTTGCCGATTGGTTTCAGAACGGCTTGCAACACAATTAACTATTTTTTGCCAGGCGTTCATTGTGGAACAAAAGTGATTTTCTCGGCGAGTTAAGCATTTTGAGTAGTTTGCCGATTGCTTTCAGAACGGCTTGCATTGTAATTTACTATTTTTTGCCAGACATTCATTGTGGAACAAAAGTGATTTTCTCGGCGAGTTAAGCATTTTGAGTAATTTGCCGATTGGTTTCAGAACGTCTTGCATCAAAATTAACTATTGTTTGCCAGACATTCATTTGGGAAAAAAAGTGATTTTCTCGGCGAGTTAAGCATTTTGAGTAATTTGCTGATTGGTATCAGAACGTCTTGCGTCAAAATTACTATTTTTTGCCAGACATTCTTTGTGGAACAAAAGTGATTTTCTCGGCGAGTTAAGCATTTTGAGCATTTTGCCAATTGTTTTCAGATCGGCTTGCATTGAAATTTAGTATTTTTTGCCAGACATTCATTGTGGGAAAAAGGTGATTGTCTCGGCGAATTAAGCATTTTGAGTAATTTGCCGATTGGTTTCAGAACGGTTGCAACACAATTAACTATTTTTTGCCAGGCGTTCATTGTGGAACAAAAGTGATTTTCTCGGCGAGTTAAGCATTTTGAGTAGTTTGCCGATTGTTTTCAGAACGGCTTGCATTGAAATTTAGTATTTTTTGCCAGGCATTCATTGTGGGAAAAAGGTGATTTTCTCGGCGAGTTAAGCATTTTGAGCAATTTGCCGATTGGTTTCAGATCGGTTTGCACTAAAATGTACTACTTTTTGCCAGACATTCATTGTGGCAAGAAAGTGATTTTCTCAGCGAATTAAGCATTTTGAGTAATTTGCCGATTGGTATCAGAACGTCTTGCGTCAAAATTACTATTTTTTGCCAGACATTCTTTGTGGAACAAAAGTGATTTTCTCGGCGAGTTAAGCATGTTGAGTAATTTGCTGATTGGTATCAGAACGTCTTGCGTCAATATTACTATTTTTTGCCAGACATTCATTGTGGAACAAAAGTGATTTTCTCGGCGCGTTCAGCATTTTGAGCAATTTGCCGATTGGTTTCAGAACGGCTTGCATTAAAATTTACTATTTTTTGCAAGACATTCATTGTGGGGAAAAAAGTGATTTTCTCGGCATTTTGAGTAATTTGCCGATCGGTTTCAGAACGGCTTGCATTGAAATTTAGTATTTTTGGCCAGACATTCATTGTGGAACAAAAGTGATATTCTCGGCGAGTTAGGCATTTTGACTAATTTGCCGATTGGTTTCAGAACGGCTTGCATCACAATTTACTATTTTTTGCCAGACATTCATTGTGGAACAAAAGTGATTTCCTCGGCGAGTTAAGCATTTTGAGCATTTTGCCGATTGTTTTCAGAACGGCTTGCATTGAAATTTCCTATTTTTTGCCAGACATTCATTGTGAAACAAAAGTGATTTTCTCGGCGAGTTAAGCATTTTGAGTAATTCGCCGATCGCTTTCAGAACGGCTTGCATCAAAATTAACTATTTTTGCCAGACAATCATTTGGAAATAAAGTGATTTTCTCGGCGAGTTAAGCATTTTGAGCAATTTGCCGATTGGTTTCAGATCGGTTTGCATCACAATTAACTATTTTTTGCCAGACATTCATTGTTGAAAAAAACTGATTTTCTCGGCGAGTTATGCATTTTGAGTAATTTGCCGGTTGGTTTCGGAACAGCTTGCATTAAAATGTACTACTTTTTGCCAGACATTCATTGTGGCAAGAAAGTGATTTTCTCAGCGAGTTAAGCATTTTGAGTAATTTGCCGATTGGTTTCAGAAACGTCTTGCATCAAAATTAACTATTGTTTGCCAGACATTCATTTGGGAAAAAAAGTGGTTTTCTCGGCGAGTTAAGCATTTTGAGTAATTTGCTGATTGGTATCAGAACGTCTTGTGTCAAAATTACTATTTTTTGCCAGACATTCATTGTGGAACAAAAGTGATTTTCTCGGCGCCTTCAGCATTTTGAGCAATTTGCCGATTGGTTTCAGAACGGCTTGCATTGAAATTTCCTATTTTTTGCCAGGCATTCATTGTGAAACAAAAGTGGTTTTCTCGGCGAGTTAAGCATTTTGAGTAATTTGCTGATTGGTATCAGAACGTCTTGCGTCAAAATTACTATTTTTTCCCAGACATTCATTGTGGAACAAAAGTGATTTTCTCGGCGCGTTCAGCATTTTGAGCAATTTGCCGATTGGTTTCAGAACGGCTTGCATTGAAATTTCCTATTTTTTGCCAGACATTCATTGTGAAACAAAAGTGATTTTCTCGGCGAGTTGAGCATTTTGAGTAATTCGCCGATCGCTTTCAGAACGCCTTGCATCAAAATTAACTATTTTTGCCAGACAATCATGTGGAAATAAAGTGATTTTCTCGGCGAGTTAAGCATTTTGAGTAATTTGCCGATTGGATTCAGAACGGCTTGCATTGAAATTTCCTATTTTTTGCAAAATATTCATTGTGGAACAAAAGTGATTTTCTCGGCGAGTTAAGCATTTTGGGTAATTTGCCGATTGGTTTTAGAACGGCTTGCATTAAAATTTACTCTTCTTTGCCAAACATTCATTGTGGGAACAAAGTGATTTTCTCCGCGAGTTATGCATTTTGAGTAATTTGCCGATTGGTTTCAGAACTTCTTGAATCAAAATTAACTATTGTTTGCCAGACATTGATTGTGCAAAAAAAACAGATTTTCTCCGCGAGTTAAGCATTTTGAGTAATTTGCCGATTGGTTTCAGAACGGCTTGCATCACAATTAACTATTGTTTGCCAGGCGTTCATTGTGGAACAAAAGTGATTTTCTCGGCGAGTTAAGCATTTTGAGTAATTTGCCGATTGGTTTCAGAACGGCTTGCAACAGAATTAACTATTTTTTGCCAGGCATTCATTGTGGAACAAAAGTGATTTTCTCGGCGAGTTAAGTATTTTGAGTAGTTTGCCGATTGCTTTCAGAACGGCGTGCATTGAAATTTACTATTTTTTGCCAGACATCCATTGTGGGAAAAAAGTGATTTTCCTCGGCGAGTTAAGCATTTGGAGCAATTTGCCGATTGGTTTCAGATCGGTTTGCATCACAATTAACTATTTTTTGCCAGCCATTCATTGTTGAAAAAAACTGATTTTCTCGGCGAGTTATGCATTTTGAGTAATTTGCCGGTTGGTTTCAGAACAGCTTGCATTAAAATGTACTACTTTTTGCCAGACATTCATTGTGGAACAAAAGTGATTTTCTCGGCGCGTTCAGCATTTTGAGCAATTTGCCTATTGGTTTCAGAACGGCTTGCATTGAAATTTCCTATTTTTTGCCAGACATTCATTGTGAAACAAAAGTGATTTTCTCGGCGAGTTGAGCATTTTGAGTGATTCTCCGATCGCTTTCAGAACGGCTTGCACCAAATTAGCTATTTTTGCCAGACAATCATGTGGAAATAAAGTGATTTTCTCGGCGAGTTAAGCATTTTGAGTAATTTGCCGATCGGTTTCAGAACGGTTTGCATTAAAATGTACTACTTTTTGCCAGACATTCATTGTGGAACAAAAGTGATTTTCTCGGCGCGTTCAGCATTTTGAGCAATTTGCCTATTGGTTTCAGAACGGCTTGCATTGAAATTTCCTATTTTTTGCCAGACATTCATTGTGAAACAAAAGTGATTTTCTCGGCGAGTTGAGCATTTTGAGTGATTCTCCGATCGCTTTCAGAACGGCTTGCACCAAATTAACTATTTTTGCCAGACAATCATGTGGAAATAAAGTGATTTTCTCGGCGAGTTAAGCATTTTGAGTAATTTGCCGATCGGTTTCAGAACGGTTTGCATTGAAATTTACTCTTTTTTGCCAGACATTCATTGTGGAACAAAAGTGATTTTCTCGGCGAGTGAAGTATTTTGAGTAGTTTGCCGATTGCTTTCAGAACGGCGTGAATCACAATTAACTATTTTTTGCCTGGCATTCATTGTGGAACAAAAGTGATTTTCTCGGCGAGTTAAGCATTTTGAGCAATTTGCCGATTGGTTTCAGATCGGTTTGCATCACAATTAACTATTTTTTGCCAGACATTCATTGTTGAATAAAACTGATTTTCTCGGCGAGTTATGCATTTTGAGTAATTTGCCGGTTGGTTTCGGAACAGTTTGCATTAAAATGTACTACTTTTTGCCAGACATTCATTGTGGCAAGAAAGTGATTTTCTCAGCGAGTTAAGCATTTTGAGTAATTTGCCGATTGGTTTCAGAACGTCTTGCATCAAAATTAACTATTGTTTGCCAGACATTCATTTGGTTGAAAAAGTGATTTTCTCGGCGAGTTAAGCATTTTGAGTAATTTGCTGATTGGTATCAGAACGCCTTGCGTCAAAATTACTATTTTTTGCCAGACATTCATTGTGGAACAAAAGTGATTTTCTCGGCGCGTTCAGCATTTTGAGCAATTTGCCGATTGGTTTCAGAACGGCTTGCATTGAAATTTCCTATTTTTTGCCAGACATTCATTGTGAAACAAAAGTGATTTTCTCGGCGAGTTGAGCATTTTGAGTGATTCTCCGATCGCTTTCAGAACGGCTTGCATCAAAATTAACTATTTTTGCCAGACAATCATGTGGAAATAAAGTGATTTTCTCGGCGAGTTAAGCATTTTGAGTAATTTGCCGATTGGATTCAGAACGGCTTGCATTGAAATTTCCTATTTTTTGCAAGACATTCATTGTGGAACAAAAGTGATTTTCTCGGCGAGTTAAGCATTTTGAGTAATTTGCCGATTGGTTTTAGAACGGCTTGCATTAAAATTTACTCTTTTTTGCAAAACATTCATTGTGGGAACAAAGTGATTTTCTCGGCGAGTTATGCATTTTGAGTAATTTGCCGATTGGTTTCAGAACTTCTTGAATCAAAATTAACTATTGTTTGCCAGACATTGATTGTGAAAAAAAAACAGATTTTCTCCGCGAGTTAAGCATTTTGAGTAATTTGCCGATTGGTTTCAGAACGGCTTGCATCACAATTAACTATTGTTTGCCAGGCGTTCATTGTGGAACAAAAGTGATTTTCTCGGCGAGTTAAGCATTTTGAGTAATTTGCCGATTGGTTTCAGAACGGCTTGCATCACAATTAACTATTGTTTGCCAGGCGTTCATTGTGGAACAAAAGTGATTTTCTCGGCGAGTTAAGCATTTTGAGTAATTTGCCGATTGGTTTCCGAACGGCTTGCAACAGAATTAACTATTTTTTGCCAGGCATTCATTGTGGAACAAAAGTGATTTTCTCGGCGAGTTAAGTATTTTGAGTAGTTTGCCGATTGCTTTCAGAACGGCGTGCATTGAAATTTACTATTTTTTGCCAGACATTCATTGTGGGAAAAAAGTGATTTTTCTCGGCGAGTTAAGCATTTGGAGCAATTTGCCGATTGGTTTCAGATCGGTTTGCATCACAATTAACTATTTTTTGCCAGCCATTCATTGTTGAAAAAAACTGATTTTCTCGGCGAGTTATGCATTTTGAGTAATTTGCCGGTTGGTTTCAGAACAGCTTGCATTAAAATGTACTACTTTTTGCCAGACATTCATTGTGGAACAAAAGTGATTTTCTCGGCGCGTTCAGCATTTTGAGCAATTTGCCGATTGGTTTCAGAACGGCTTGCATTGAAATTTCCTATTTTTTGCCAGACATTCATTGTGAAACAAAAGTGATTTTCTCGGCGAGTTGAGCATTTTGAGTGATTCTCCGATCGCTTTCAGAACGGCTTGCACCAAATTAACTATTTTTGCCAGACAATCATGTGGAAATAAAGTGATTTTCTCGGCGAGTTAAGCATTTTGAGTAATTTGCCGATCGGTTTCAGAACGGTTTGCATTGAAATTTACTATTTTTTGCCAGACATTCATTGTGGAACAAAAGTGATTTTCTCGGCGAGTGAAGTATTTTGAGTAGTTTGCCGATTGCTTTCAGAACGGCGTGCATTGAAATTTACTATTTTTTGCCAGACATTCATTGTGGGAAAAAAGTAATTTTCTCGGCGAGTTAAGCATTTTGAGTAATTTGCCGATTGGTTTCAGAACGGCTTGCATCACAATTAACTATTTTTTGCCTGGCATTCATTGTGGAACAAAAGTGATTTTCTCGGCGAGTTAAGCATTTTGAGCAATTTGCCGATTGGTTTCAGATCGGTTTGCATCACAATTAACTATTTTTTGCCAGACATTCATTGTTGAAAAAAACTGATTTTCTCGGCGAGTTATGCATTTTGAGTAATTTGCCGGTTGGTTTCGGAACAGCTTGCATTAAAATGTACTACTTTTTGCCAGACATTCATTGTGGCAAGAAAGTGATTTTCTCAGCGAGTTAAGCATTTTGAGTAATTTGCCGATTGGTTTCAGAACGTCTTGCATCAAAATTAACTATTGTTTGCCAGACATTCATTTGGTTGAAAAAGTGATTTTCTCGGCGAGTTAAGCATTTTGAGTAATTTGCTGATTGGTATCAGAACGCCTTGCGTCAAAATTACTATTTTTTGCCAGACATTCATTGTGGAACAAAAGTGATTTTCTCGGCGCGTTCAGCATTTTGAGCAATTTGCCGATTGGTTTCAGAACGGCTTGCATTGAAATTTCCTATTTTTTGCCAGACATTCATTGTGAAACAAAAGTGATTTTCTCGGGGAGTTGAGCATTTTGAGTGATTCTCCGATCGCTTTCAGAACGGCTTGCATCAAAATTAACTATTTTTGCCAGACAATCATGTGGAAATAAAGTGATTTTCTCGGCGAGTTAAGCATTTTGAGTAATTTGCCGATTGGATTCAGAACGGCTTGCATTGAAATTTCCTATTTTTTGCAAGACATCCATTGTGGAACAAAAGTGATTTTCTCGGCGAGTTAAGCATTTTGAGTAATTTGCCGATTGGTTTCAGAACGGCTTGCATTGAAATTTCCTATTTTTTGCCAGACATTCATTGTGAAACAAAAGTGATTTTCTCGTCGAGTTATGCATTTTGAGTAATTTGCCGATTGGTTTCAGAACTTCTTGAATCAAAATTAACTATTGTTTGCCAGACATTGATTGTGAAAAAAAAACTGATTTTCTCCGCGAGTTAAGCATTTTGAGTAATTTGCCGATTGGTTTCAGAACGGCTTGCATCACAATTAACTATTTTCATGCCAGGCGTTCATTGTGGAACAAAAGTGATTTTCTCGGCGAGTTAAGCATTTTGAGTAATTTGCCGATTTGTTTCAGAACGGCTTGCAACACAATTAACTATTTTTTGCCAGGCATTCATTGTGGAACAAAAGTGATTTTCTCGGCGAGTTAAGCATTTTGAGTAGTTTGCCGATTGCTTTCAGAACGTCTTGCGTCAAAATTAACTATTGTTTGCCAGACAATCATTTGGGAAAAAAAGTGATTTTCTCGGCGAGTTAATCATTTTGAGTAGTTTGCTGATTGGTATCAGAACGTCTTGCGTCAAAATTACTATTTTTTGCCAGACATTCATTGTGGAACAAAAGTGAATTTCTCGGCGAGTTAAGCATTTTGAGTAATTTGCCGATTGGTTTTAGAACGGCTTGCATTAAAATTTACTCTTTTTTCCAAACATTCATTGTGGGAACAAAGTGATTTTCTCGGCGAGTTAAGCATTTTGAGTAATTTGCCGATTGGTTTCTGAACGGCTTGCATCAAAATTTACTATTTTATGCCAGACATTCATTGTGGAACAAAAGCGATTTTCTCGGCGAGTTAAGCATTTTGAGTAATTTGCCGGTCGGTTTCAGAACGGCTTGCATTGAAATTTACTATTTTTTGCCAGACATTCATTGAGGAACAAAAGTGATTTTCTCGGCGAGTTAAGCATTTTGAGTAATTTGCCGATTGGTTTCAGAACGGCTTGCAACACAATTAACTATTTTTTGCCAGGCATTCATTGTGGAACAAAAGTGATTTTCTCGGCGAGTTAAGCATTTCGAGTAGTTTGCCGATTGCTTTCAGAACGGCTTGCATTGAAGTTTACTATTTTTTGCCAGACATTCATTGTGGGAAAAAAGTAATTTTCTCGGCGAGTTAAGCATTTTGAGTAATTTGCCGATTGGTTTCAGATCGGTTTGCATCACAATTAACTATCTTTTGCCAGACATTCATTGTTGAAAAAAACTGATTTTCACGGCGAGTTATGCATTTTGAGTAATTTGCCGGTTGGTTTCAGAACAGCTTGCATTAAAATGTAGTACTTTTTCCCAGACATTCATTGTGGCAAGAAAGTGATTTTCTCAGCGAGTTAAGCATTTTGAGTAATTTGCCGATTGGTTTCAGAACGTCTTGCATCAAAATTAACTATTGTTTGCCAGACATTCATTTGGGAAAAAAAGTGATTTTCTCGGCGAGTTAAGAATTTTGAGTAATTTGCAGATTGGTATCAGAACGCCTTGCGTCAAAATTACTATTTTTTGCCAGACATTCATTGTGGAACAAAAGTGATTTTCTCGGCGCGTTCAGCATTTTGAGCAATTTGCCGATTGGTTACAGAACGGCTTGCATTGAAATTTCCTATTTTTTGCCAGACATACATTGTGAAACAAAAGTGATTTTCTCGGCGAGTTGAGCATTTTGAGTAATTCGCCGATCGCTTTCAGAACGCCTTGCATCAAAATTAACTATTTTTGCCAGACAATCATGTGGAAATAAAGTGATTTTCTCGGCGAGTTATGCATTTTGAGTAATTTGCCGATTGGTTTCAGAACTTCTTGAATCAAAATTAACTATTGTTTGCCAGACATTGATTGTGCAAAAAAAACAGATTTTCTCCGCGAGTTAAGCATTTTGAGTAATTTGCCGATTGGTTTCAGAACGGCTTGCATCACAATTAACTATTGTTTGCCAGGCGTTCATTGTGGAACAAAAGTGATTTTCTCGGCGAGTTAAGCATTTTGAGTAATTTGCCGATTGGTTTCAGAACGGCTTGCATCACAATTAACTATTGTTTGCCAGGCGTTCATTGTGGAACAAAAGTGATTTTCTCGGCGAGTTAAGCATTTTGAGTAATTTGCCGATTGGTTTCAGAACGGCTTGCATCACAATTAACTATTTTTTGCCAGGCATTCATTGTGGAACAAAAGTGATTTTCTCGGCGAGTTAAGTATTTTGAGTAGTTTGCCGATTGCATTCAGAACGGCGTGCATTGAAATTTACTATTTTTTGCCAGACATTCATTGTGGGAAAAAAGTGATTTTTCTCGGCGAGTTAAGCATTTGGAACAATTTGCCGATTGGTTTCAGATCGGTTTGCATCACAATTAACTATTTTTTGCCAGACATTCATTGTTGAAAAAAACTGATTTTCTCGGCGAGTTATGCATTTTGAGTAATTTGCTGGTTGGTTTCAGAACAGCTTGCATTAAAATGTACTACTTTTTGCCAGACATTCATTGTGGCAAGAAAGTGATTTTCTCAGCGAGTTCAGCATTTTGAGTAATTTGCCGATTGGTTTCAGATCGTCTTGCATCAAAATTAACTATTGTTTGCCAGACATTCATTTGGGAAAAAAAGTGATTTTCTCGGCGAGTTAAGCATTTTGAGTAATTTGCTGATTGGTATCAGAACGCCTTGCGTCAAAATTACTATTTTTTGCCAGACATTCATTGTGGAACAAAAGTGATTTTCTCGGCGCGTTCAGCATTTTGAGCAATTTGCCGATTGGTTTCAGAACGGCTTGCATTGAAATTTCCTATTTTTTGCCAGACATTCATTGTGAAACAAAAGTGATTTTCTCGGCGAGTTGAGCATTTTGAGTGATATTCCGATCGCTTTCAGAACGGCTTGCACCAAATTAACTATTTTTGCCAGACAATCATGTGGAAATAAAGTGATTTTCTCGGCGAGTTAAGCATTTTGAGTAATTTGCCGATCGGTTTCAGAACGGTTTGCATTGAAATTTACTATTTTTTGCCAGACATTCGTTGTGGAACAAAAGTGATTTTCTCGGCGAGTTAGGCATTTTGAGTAATTTGCCGATTGGTTTCAGAACGGCTTGCATCACAATTAACTATTTTTTGCTTGGCATTCATTGTGGAACAAAAGTGATTTTCTCGGCGAGTTAAGTATTTTGAGTAGTTTGCCGATTGCTTTCAGAACGGCGTGCATTGAAATTTACTATTTTTTGCCAGACATTCATTGTGGGAAAAAAGTAATTTTCTCGGCGAGTTAAGCATTTTGAGTAATTTGCCGATTGGTTTCAGAACGGCTTGCATCACAATTAACTATTTTTTGCCTGGCATTCATTGTGGAACAAAAGTGATTTTCTCGGCGAGTTAAGCATTTTGAGCAATTTGCCGATTGGTTTCGGAACAGCTTGCATTAAAATGTACTACTTTTTGCCAGACATTCATTGTGGCAAGAAAGTGATTTTCTCAGCGAGTTAAGCATTTTGAGTAATTTGCCGATTGGTTTCAGAACGTCTTGCATCAAAATTAACTATTGTTTGCCAGACATTCATTTGGTTGAAAAAGTGATTTTCTCGGCGAGTTAAGCATTTTGAGTAATTTGCTGATTGGTATCAGAACGCCTTGCGTCAAAATTACTATTTTTTGCCAGACATTCATTGTGGAACAAAAGTGATTTTCTCGGCGCGTTCAGCATTTTGAGCAATTTGCCGATTGGTTTCAGAACGGCTTGCATTGAAATTTCCTATTTTTTGCCAGACATTCATTGTGAAACAAAAGTGATTTTCTCGGCGAGTTGAGCATTTTGAGTGATTATCCGATCGCTTTCAGAACGGCTTGCATCAAAATTAACTATTTTTGCCAGACAATCATGTGGAAATAAAGTGATTTTCTCGGCGAGTTAAGCATTTTGAGTAATTTGCCGATTGGATTCAGAACGGCTTGCATTGAAAGTTCCTATTTTTTGCAAGACATTCATTGTGGAACAAAAGTGATTTGTCGGCGAGTTAAGCATTTTGAGTAATTTGCCGATTGGTTTTAGAACGGCTTGCATTAAAATTTACTCTTTTTTGCCAAACATTCATTGTGGAAACAAAGTGATTTTCTCGGCGAGTTATGCATTTTGAGTAATTTACCGATTGGTTTCAGAACTTCTTGAATCAAAATTAACTATTGTTTGCCAGACATTGATTGTGAAAAAAAAAGTGATTTTCTCGGCGAGTTAATCATTTTGAGTAGTTTGCTGATTGGTATCAGAACGTCTTGCGTCAAAATTACTATTTTTTGCCAGACATTCATTGTGGAACAAAAGTGAATTTCTCGGCGAGTTAAGCATTTTGAGTAATTTGCCGATTGGTTTCAGAACGGCTTGCATCAAAATTAACTATTTTTTGCCAGACATTCATTGAGGAACAAAAGTGATTTTCTCGGCGAGTTAAGCATTTTGAGTAATTTGCCGATGGCCTTCAGAACTGCTTGCATCAAAATTAATTATATTTTGCCAGACATTTATTTTTGGAAAAATGTGATTTTCTCGGCGCGTTAAGCATTTTGAGTAATTTGCCGATTGGTTTCAGAACGGCTTGCATCAAAATTAATTATTTTTTGCCAAACATTCAGTTGGGAAAAAAGTTATTTTCTCGGCGCTTTAAGCATTTTGAGTAATTCGCCGATTGCTTTCAGAACGGCGTGCATTGAAATTTACTATTTTTTGCCAGGCATTCATTGTGGAACAAAAGTGATTTTCTCGGCGAGTTAAGTATTTTGAGTAGTTTGCCGATTGCTTTCAGAACGGCGTGCATTGAAATTTACTATTTTTTGCCAGACATTCATTGTGGGAAAAAAGTGATTTTTCTCGGCGAGTTAAGCATTTGGAGCAATTTGCCGATTGGTTTCAGATCGGTTTGCATCACAATTAACTATTTTTTGCCAGCCATTCATTGTTGAAAAAAACTGATTTTCTCGGCGAGTTATGCATTTTGAGTAATTTGCCGGTTGGTTTCAGAACAGCTTGCATTAAAATGTACTACTTTTTGCCAGACATTCATTGTGGAACAAAAGTGATTTTCTCGGCGCGTTCAGCATTTTGACCAATTTGCCTATTGGTTTCAGAACGGCTTGCATTGAAATTTACTATTTTTTGCCAGACATTCATTGTGGGAAAAAAGTAATTTTCTCGGCGAGTTAAGCATTTTGAGTAATTTGCCGATTGGTTTCAGAACGGCTTGCATCACAATTAACTATTTTTTGCCTGGCATTCATTGTGGAACAAAAGTGATTTTCTCGGCGAGTTAAGCATTTTGAGCAATTTGCCGATTGGTTTCAGATCGGTTTGCATCACAATTAACTATTTTTTGCCAGACATTCATTGTTGAAAAAAACTGATTTTCTCGGCGAGTTATGCATTTTGAGTAATTTGCCGGTTGGTTTCGGAACAGCTTGCATTAAAATGTACTACTTTTTGCAAGACATTCATTGTGGAACAAAAGTGATTTTCTCGGCGAGTTAAGCATTTTGAGTAATTTGCCGATTTGTTTCAGAACGGCTTGCAACACAATTAACTATTTTTTGCCAGGCATTCATTGTGGAACAAAAGTGATTTTCTCGGCGAGTTAAGCATTTTGAGTAGTTTGCCGATTGCTTTCAGAACGGCTTGCATTGAAATTTACTATTTTTTGCCAGACTTTCATTGTGGCAAGAAAGTGATTTTCTCAGCGAGTTAAGCATTTTGAGTAATTTGCCGATTGGTTTCAGAACGTCTTGCATCAAAATTAACTATTGTTTGCCAGACAATCATTGTTGAAAAAAACTGATTTTCACGGCGAGTTATGCATTTTGAGTAATTTGCCGGTTGGTTTCAGAACAGCTTGCATTAAAATGTAGTACTTTTTCCCAGACATTCATTGTGGCAAGAAAGTGATTTTCTCAGCGAGTTAAGCATTTTGAGTAATTTGCCGATTGGTTTCAGAACGTCTTGCATCAAAATTAACTATTGTTTGCCAGACATTCATTTGGGAAAAAAAGTGATTTTCTCGGCGAGTTAAGAATTTTGAGTAATTTGCAGATTGGTATCAGAACGCCTTGCGTCAAAATTACTATTTTTTGCCAGACATTCATTGTGGAACAAAAGTGATTTTCTCGGCGCGTTCAGCATTTTGAGCAATTTGCCGATTGGTTACAGAACGGCTTGCATTGAAATTTCCTATTTTTTGCCAGACATACATTGTGAAACAAAAGTGATTTTCTCGGCGAGTTGAGCATTTTGAGTAATTCGCCGATCGCTTTCAGAACGCCTTGCATCAAAATTAACTATTTTTGCCAGACAATCATGTGGAAATAAAGTGATTTTCTCGGCGAGTTATGCATTTTGAGTAATTTGCCGATTGGTTTCAGAACTTCTTGAATCAAAATTAACTATTGTTTGCCAGACATTGATTGTGCAAAAAAAACAGATTTTCTCCGCGAGTTAAGCATTTTGAGTAATTTGCCGATTGGTTTCAGAACGGCTTGCATCACAATTAACTATTGTTTGCCAGGCGTTCATTGTGGAACAAAAGTGATTTTCTCGGCGAGTTAAGCATTTTGAGTAATTTGCCGATTGGTTTCAGAACGGCTTGCATCACAATTAACTATTGTTTGCCAGGCGTTCATTGTGGAACAAAAGTGATTTTCTCGGCGAGTTAAGCATTTTGAGTAATTTGCCGATTGGTTTCAGAACGGCTTGCATCACAATTAACTATTTTTTGCCAGGCATTCATTGTGGAACAAAAGTGATTTTCTCGGCGAGTTAAGTATTTTGAGTAGTTTGCCGATTGCATTCAGAACGGCGTGCATTGAAATTTACTATTTTTTGCCAGACATTCATTGTGGGAAAAAAGTGATTTTTCTCGGCGAGTTAAGCATTTGGAACAATTTGCCGATTGGTTTCAGATCGGTTTGCATCACAATTAACTATTTTTTGCCAGACATTCATTGTTGAAAAAAACTGATTTTCTCGGCGAGTTATGCATTTTGAGTAATTTGCTGGTTGGTTTCAGAACAGCTTGCATTAAAATGTACTACTTTTTGCCAGACATTCATTGTGGCAAGAAAGTGATTTTCTCAGCGAGTTCAGCATTTTGAGTAATTTGCCGATTGGTTTCAGATCGTCTTGCATCAAAATTAACTATTGTTTGCCAGACATTCATTTGGGAAAAAAAGTGATTTTCTCGGCGAGTTAAGCATTTTGAGTAATTTGCTGATTGGTATCAGAACGCCTTGCGTCAAAATTACTATTTTTTGCCAGACATTCATTGTGGAACAAAAGTGATTTTCTCGGCGCGTTCAGCATTTTGAGCAATTTGCCGATTGGTTTCAGAACGGCTTGCATTGAAATTTCCTATTTTTTGCCAGACATTCATTGTGAAACAAAAGTGATTTTCTCGGCGAGTTGAGCATTTTGAGTGATATTCCGATCGCTTTCAGAACGGCTTGCACCAAATTAACTATTTTTGCCAGACAATCATGTGGAAATAAAGTGATTTTCTCGGCGAGTTAAGCATTTTGAGTAATTTGCCGATCGGTTTCAGAACGGTTTGCATTGAAATTTACTATTTTTTGCCAGACATTCGTTGTGGAACAAAAGTGATTTTCTCGGCGAGTTAGGCATTTTGAGTAATTTGCCGATTGGTTTCAGAACGGCTTGCATCACAATTAACTATTTTTTGCTTGGCATTCATTGTGGAACAAAAGTGATTTTCTCGGCGAGTTAAGTATTTTGAGTAGTTTGCCGATTGCTTTCAGAACGGCGTGCATTGAAATTTACTATTTTTTGCCAGACATTCATTGTGGGAAAAAAGTAATTTTCTCGGCGAGTTAAGCATTTTGAGTAATTTGCCGATTGGTTTCAGAACGGCTTGCATCACAATTAACTATTTTTTGCCTGGCATTCATTGTGGAACAAAAGTGATTTTCTCGGCGAGTTAAGCATTTTGAGCAATTTGCCGATTGGTTTCGGAACAGCTTGCATTAAAATGTACTACTTTTTGCCAGACATTCATTGTGGCAAGAAAGTGATTTTCTCAGCGAGTTAAGCATTTTGAGTAATTTGCCGATTGGTTTCAGAACGTCTTGCATCAAAATTAACTATTGTTTGCCAGACATTCATTTGGTTGAAAAAGTGATTTTCTCGGCGAGTTAAGCATTTTGAGTAATTTGCTGATTGGTATCAGAACGCCTTGCGTCAAAATTACTATTTTTTGCCAGACATTCATTGTGGAACAAAAGTGATTTTCTCGGCGCGTTCAGCATTTTGAGCAATTTGCCGATTGGTTTCAGAACGGCTTGCATTGAAATTTCCTATTTTTTGCCAGACATTCATTGTGAAACAAAAGTGATTTTCTCGGCGAGTTGAGCATTTTGAGTGATTATCCGATCGCTTTCAGAACGGCTTGCATCAAAATTAACTATTTTTGCCAGACAATCATGTGGAAATAAAGTGATTTTCTCGGCGAGTTAAGCATTTTGAGTAATTTGCCGATTGGATTCAGAACGGCTTGCATTGAAAGTTCCTATTTTTTGCAAGACATTCATTGTGGAACAAAAGTGATTTGTCGGCGAGTTAAGCATTTTGAGTAATTTGCCGATTGGTTTTAGAACGGCTTGCATTAAAATTTACTCTTTTTTGCCAAACATTCATTGTGGAAACAAAGTGATTTTCTCGGCGAGTTATGCATTTTGAGTAATTTACCGATTGGTTTCAGAACTTCTTGAATCAAAATTAACTATTGTTTGCCAGACATTGATTGTGAAAAAAAAAGTGATTTTCTCGGCGAGTTAATCATTTTGAGTAGTTTGCTGATTGGTATCAGAACGTCTTGCGTCAAAATTACTATTTTTTGCCAGACATTCATTGTGGAACAAAAGTGAATTTCTCGGCGAGTTAAGCATTTTGAGTAATTTGCCGATTGGTTTCAGAACGGCTTGCATCAAAATTAACTATTTTTTGCCAGACATTCATTGAGGAACAAAAGTGATTTTCTCGGCGAGTTAAGCATTTTGAGTAATTTGCCGATGGCCTTCAGAACGGCTTGCATCAAAATTAACTATATTTTGCCAGACATTTATTTTTGGAAAAATGTGATTTTCTCGGCGCGTTAAGCATTTTGAGTAATTTGCCGATTGGTTTCAGAACGGCTTGCATCAAAATTAATTATTTTTTGCCAAACATTCAGTTGGGAAAAAAGTTATTTTCTCGGCGCTTTAAGCATTTTGAGTAATTCGCCGATTGCTTTCAGAACGGCGTGCATTGAAATTTACTATTTTTTGCCAGGCATTCATTGTGGAACAAAAGTGATTTTCTCGGCGAGTTAAGTATTTTGAGTAGTTTGCCGATTGCTTTCAGAACGGCGTGCATTGAAATTTACTATTTTTTGCCAGACATTCATTGTGGGAAAAAAGTGATTTTTCTCGGCGAGTTAAGCATTTGGAGCAATTTGCCGATTGGTTTCAGATCGGTTTGCATCACAATTAACTATTTTTTGCCAGCCATTCATTGTTGAAAAAAACTGATTTTCTCGGCGAGTTATGCATTTTGAGTAATTTGCCGGTTGGTTTCAGAACAGCTTGCATTAAAATGTACTACTTTTTGCCAGACATTCATTGTGGAACAAAAGTGATTTTCTCGGCGCGTTCAGCATTTTGACCAATTTGCCTATTGGTTTCAGAACGGCTTGCATTGAAATTTACTATTTTTTGCCAGACATTCATTGTGGGAAAAAAGTAATTTTCTCGGCGAGTTAAGCATTTTGAGTAATTTGCCGATTGGTTTCAGAACGGCTTGCATCACAATTAACTATTTTTTGCCTGGCATTCATTGTGGAACAAAAGTGATTTTCTCGGCGAGTTAAGCATTTTGAGCAATTTGCCGATTGGTTTCAGATCGGTTTGCATCACAATTAACTATTTTTTGCCAGACATTCATTGTTGAAAAAAACTGATTTTCTCGGCGAGTTATGCATTTTGAGTAATTTGCCGGTTGGTTTCGGAACAGCTTGCATTAAAATGTACTACTTTTTGCAAGACATTCATTGTGGAACAAAAGTGATTTTCTCGGCGAGTTAAGCATTTTGAGTAATTTGCCGATTTGTTTCAGAACGGCTTGCAACACAATTAACTATTTTTTGCCAGGCATTCATTGTGGAACAAAAGTGATTTTCTCGGCGAGTTAAGCATTTTGAGTAGTTTGCCGATTGCTTTCAGAACGGCTTGCATTGAAATTTACTATTTTTTGCCAGACTTTCATTGTGGCAAGAAAGTGATTTTCTCAGCGAGTTAAGCATTTTGAGTAATTTGCCGATTGGTTTCAGAACGTCTTGCATCAAAATTAACTATTGTTTGCCAGACAATCATTTGGGAAAAAAAGTGATTTTCTCGGCGAGTTAATCATTTTGAGTAGTTTGCTGATTGGTATCAGAACGTCTTGCGTCAAAATTACTATTTTTTGCCAGACATTCATTGTGGAACAAAAGTGAATTTCTCGGCGAGTTAAGCATTTTGAGTAATTTGCCGATTGGTTTTAGAACGGCTTGCATTAAAATTTACTCTTTTTTCCAAACATTCATTGTGGGAACAAAGTGATTTTCTCGGCGAGTTAAGCATTTTGAGTAATTTGCCGATTGGTTTCTGAACGGCTTGCATCAAAATTTACTATTTTATGCCAGACATTCATTGTGGAACAAAAGCGATTTTCTCGGCGAGTTAAGCATTTTGAGTAATTTGCCGATCGGTTTCAGAACGGCTTGCATTGAAATTTACGATTTCTTGCCAGACATTCATTGTGGAACAAAAGTGATTTTCTCGGCGAGTTAAGCATTTTGAGTAATTTGCCGATTGGTTTCAGAACGGCTTGCAACACAATTAACTATTTTTTGCCAGGCATTCATTGTGGAACAAAAGTGATTTTCTCGGCGAGTTAAGCATTTCGAGTAGTTTGCCGATTGCTTTCAGAACGGCTTGCATTGAAGTTTACTATTTTTTGCCAGACATTCATTGTGGGAAAAAAGTAATTTTCTCGGCGAGTTAAGCATTTTGAGTAATTTGCCGATTGGTTTCAGATCGGTTTGCATCACAATTAACTATCTTTTGCCAGACATTCATTGTTGAAAAAAACTGATTTTCACGGCGAGTTATGCATTTTGAGTAATTTGCCGGTTGGTTTCAGAACAGCTTGCATTAAAATGTAGTACTTTTTCCCAGACATTCATTGTGGCAAGAAAGTGATTTTCTCAGCGAGTTAAGCATTTTGAGTAATTTGCCGATTGGTTTCGGAACGTCTTGCATCAAAATTAACTATTGTTTGCCAGACATTCATTTGGGAAAAAAGTGATTTTCTCGGCGAGTTAAGCATTTTGAGTAATTTGCCGATTGGTATCAGAACGCCTTGCGTCAAAATTACTATTTTTTGCCAGACATTCATTGTGGAACAAAAGTGATTTTCTCGGCGCGTTCAGCATTTTGAGCAATTTGCCGATTGGTTACAGAACGGCTTGCATTGAAATTTCCTATTTTTTGCCAGACATTCATTGTGAAACAAAAGTGATTTTCTCGGCGAGTTGAGCATTTTGAGTAATTCGCCGATCGCTTTCAGAACGCCTTGCATCAAAATTAACTATTTTTGCCAGACAATCATGTGGAAATAAAGTGATTTTCTCGGCGAGTTAAGCATTTTGAGTAATTTGCCGATTGGATTCAGAACGGCTTGCATTGAAATTTCCTATTTGTTGCAAAACATTCATTGTGGAACAAAAGTGATTTTCTCGGCGAGTTAAGCATTTTGGGTAATTTGCAGATTGGTTTTAGAACGGCTTGCATTAAAATTTACTCTTCTTTGCCAAACATTCATTGTGGGAACAAAGTGATTTTCTCGGCGAGTTATGCATTTTGAGTAATTTGCCGATTGGTTTCAGAACTTCTTGAATCAAAATTAACTATTGTTTGCCAGACATTGATTGTGCAAAAAAAAAACAGATTTTCTCCGCGAGTTAAGCATTTTGAGTAATTTGCCGATTGGTTTCAGAACGGCTTGCATCACAATTAACTATTGTTTGCCAGGCGTTCATTGTGGAACAAAAGTGATTTTCTCGGCGAGTTAAGCATTTTGAGTAATTTGCCGATTGGTTTCAGAACGGCTTGCATCACAATTAACTATTGTTTGCCAGGCGTTCATTGTGGAACAAAAGTGATTTTCTCGGCGAGTTAAGCATTTTGAGTAATTTGCCGATTGGTTTCAGAACGGCTTGCAACACAATTAACTATTTTTTGCCAGGCATTCATTGTGGAACAAAAGTGATTTTCTCGGCGAGTTAAGTATTTTGAGTAGTTTGCCGATTGCATTCAGAACGGCGTGCATTGAAATTTACTATTTTTTGCCAGACATTCATTGGGGGAAAAAAGTGATTTTTCTCGGCGAGTTAAGCATTTGGAGCAATTTGCCGATTGGTTTCAGATCGGTTTGCATCACAATTAACTATTTTTTGCCAGACATTCATTGTTGAAAAAAACTGATTTTATCGGCGAGTTATGCATTTTGAGTAATTTGCTGGTTGGTTTCAGAACAGCTTGCATTAAAATGTACTACTTTTTGCCAGACATTCATTGTGGCAAGAAAGTGATTTTCTCAGCGAGTTCAGCATTTTGAGTAATTTGCCGATTGGTTTCAGATCGTCTTGCATCAAAATTAACTATTGTTTGCCAGACATTCATTTGGGAAAAAAAGTGATTTTCTCGGCGAGTTAAGCATTTTGAGTAATTTGCTGATTGGTATCAGAACGCCTTGCGTCAAAATTACTATTTTTTGCCAGACATTCATTGTGGAACAAAAGTGATTTTCTCGGCGCGTTCAGCATTTTGAGCAATTTGCCGATTGGTTTCAGAACGGCTTGCATTGAAATTTCCTATTTTTTGCCAGACATTCATTGTGAAACAAAAGTGATTTTCTCGGCGAGTTGAGCATTTTGAGTGATATTCCGATCGCTTTCAGAACGGCTTGCACCAAATTAACTATTTTTGCCAGACAATCATGTGGAAATAAAGTGATTTTCTCGGCGAGTTAAGCATTTTGAGTAATTTGCCGATCGGTTTCAGAACGGTTTGCATTGAAATTTACTATTTTTTGCCAGACATTCATTGTGGAACAAAAGTGATTTTCTCGGCGAGTTAGGCATTTTGAGTAATTTGCCGATTGGTTTCAGAACGGCTTGCATCACAATTAACTATTTTTTGCTTGGCATTCATTGTGGAACAAAAGTGATTTTCTCGGCGAGTTAAGTATTTTGAGTAGTTTGCCGATTGCTTTCAGAACGGCGTGCATTGACATTTACTATTTTTTGCCAGACATTCATTGTGGAACAAAAGTGATTTTCTCGGCGAGTTAGGCATTTTGAGTAATTTGCCGATTGGTTTCAGAACGGCTTGCATCACAATTAACTATTTTTTGCTTGGCATTCATTGTGCAACAAAAGTGATTTTCTCGGCGAGTTAAGTATTTTGAGTAGTTTGCCGATTGCTTTCAGAACGGCGTGCATTGAAATTTACTATTTTTTGCCAGACATTCATTGTGGGCAAAAAGTAATTTTCTCGGCGAGTTAAGCATTTTGAGTAATTTGCCGATTGGTTTCAGAACGGCTTGCATCACAATTAACTATTTTTTGCCTGGCATTCATTGTGGAACAAAAGTGATTTTCTCGGCGAGTTAAGCATTTTGAGCAATTTGCCGATTGGTTTCAGATCGGTTTGCATCACAATTAACTATTTTTTGCCAGACATTCATTGTTGAAAAAAACTGATTTTCTCGGCGAGTTATGCATTTTGAGTAATTTGCCGGTTGGTTTCGGAACAGCTTGCATTAAAATGTACTACTTTTTGCCAGACATTCATTGTGGCAAGAAAGTGATTTTCTCAGCGAGTTAAGCATTTTGAGTAATTTGCCGATTGGTTTCAGAACGTCTTGCATCAAAATTAACTATTGTTTGCCAGACATTCATTTGGTTAAAAAAGTGATTTTCTCGGCGAGTTAAGCATTTTGAGTAATTTGCTGATTGGTATCAGAACGCCTTGCGTCAAAATTACTATTTTTTGCCAGACATTCATTGTGGAACAAAAGTGATTTTCTCGGCGCGTTCAGCATTTTGAGCAATTTGCCGATTGGTTTCAGAACGGCTTGCATTGAAATTTCCTATTTTTTGCCAGACATTCATTGTGAAACAAAAGTGATTTTCTCGGCGAGTTGAGCATTTTGAGTGATTCTCCGATCGCTTTCAGAACGGCTTGCATCAAAATTAACTATTTTTGCCAGACAATCATGTGGAAATAAAGTGATTTTCTCGGCGAGTTAAGCATTTTGCCGATTGGATTCAGAACGGCTTGCATTGAAAGTTCCTATTTTTTGCAAGACATTCATTGTGGAACAAAAGTGATTTTCTCGGCGAGTTAAGCATTTTGAGTAATTTGCCGATTGGTTTTAGAACGGCTTGCATTAAAATTTACTCTTTTTTGCCAAACATTCATTGTGGAAACAAAGTGATTTTCTCGGCGAGTTATGCATTTTGAGTAATTTACCGATTGGTTTCAGAACTTCTTGAATCAAAATTAACTATTGTTTGCCAGACATTGATTGTGAAAAAAAAAGTAATTTTCTCGGCGAGTTAATCATTTTGAGTAGTTTGCTGATTGGTATCAGAACGTCTTGCGTCAAAATTACTATTTTTTGCCAGACATTCATTGTGGAACAAAAGTGAATTTCTCGGCGAGTTAAGCATTTTGAGTAATTTGCCGATTGGTTTCAGAACGGCTTGCATCAAAATTAACTATTTTTTGCCAGACATTCATTGAGGAACAAAAGTGATTTTCTCGGCGAGTTAAGCATTTTGAGTAATTTGCCGATGGCCTTCAGAACGGCTTGCATCAAAATTAACTATATTTTGCCAGACATTTATTTTTGGAAAAATGTGATTTTCTCGGCGCGTTAAGCATTTTGAGTAATTTGCCGATTGGTTTCAGAACGGCTTGCATCAAAATTAATTATTTTTTGCCAAACATTCAGTTGGGAAAAAAGTTATTTTCTCGGCGCTTTAAGCATTTTGAGTAATTCGCCGATTGCTTTCAGAACTGCTTGCATTGAAATTTACTATTTTTTGCCAGACATTCATTGTGGGAACAAAGTGATTTTCTCGGCGAGTTAAGCATTTTGAGTAATTTGCCGATTGGATTCAGAACGGCTTGCATTGAAATTTCCTATTTGTTGCAAAACATTCATTGTGGAACAAAAGTGATTTTCTCGGCGAGTTAAGCATTTTGGGTAATTTGCAGATTGGTTTTAGAACGGCTTGCATTAAAATTTACTCTTCTTTGCCAAACATTCATTGTGGGAACAAAGTGATTTTCTCGGCGAGTTATGCATTTTGAGTAATTTGCCGATTGGTTTCAGAACTTCTTGAATCAAAATTAACTATTGTTTGCCAGACATTGATTGTGCAAAAAAAACAGATTTTCTCCGCGAGTTAAGCATTTTGAGTAATTTGCCGATTGGTTTCAGAACGGCTTGCATCACAATTAACTATTGTTTGCCAGGCGTTCATTGTGGAACAAAAGTGATTTTCTCGGCGAGTTAAGCATTTTGAGTAATTTGCCGATTGGTTTCAGAACGGCTTGCATCACAATTAACTATTGTTTGCCAGGCGTTCATTGTGGAACAAAAGTGATTTTCTCGGCGAGTTAAGCATTTTGAGTAATTTGCCGATTGGTTTCAGAACGGCTTGCAACACAATTAACTATTTTTTGCCAGGCATTCATTGTGGAACAAAAGTGATTTTCTCGGCGAGTTAAGTATTTTGAGTAGTTTGCCGATTGCATTCAGAACGGCGTGCATTGAAATTTACTATTTTTTGCCAGACATTCATTGTGGGAAAAAAGTGATTTTTCTCGGCGAGTTAAGCATTTGGAGCAATTTGCCGATTGGTTTCAGATCGGTTTGCATCACAATTAACTATTTTTTGCCAGACATTCATTGTTGAAAAAAACTGATTTTATCGGCGAGTTATGCATTTTGAGTAATTTGCTGGTTGGTTTCAGAACAGCTTGCATTAAAATGTACTACTTTTTGCCAGACATTCATTGTGGCAAGAAAGTGATTTTCTCAGCGAGTTCAGCATTTTGAGTAATTTGCCGATTGGTTTCAGATCGTCTTGCATCAAAATTAACTATTGTTTGCCAGACATTCATTTGGGAAAAAAAGTGATTTTCTCGGCGAGTTAAGCATTTTGAGTAATTTGCTGATTGGTATCAGAACGCCTTGCGTCAAAATTACTATTTTTTGCCAGACATTCATTGTGGAACAAAAGTGATTTTCTCGGCGCGTTCAGCATTTTGAGCAATTTGCCGATTGGTTTCAGAACGGCTTGCATTGAAATTTCCTATTTTTTGCCAGACATTCATTGTGAAACAAAAGTGATTTTCTCGGCGAGTTGAGCATTTTGAGTGATATTCCGATCGCTTTCAGAACGGCTTGCACCAAATTAACTATTTTTGCCAGACAATCATGTGGAAATAAAGTGATTTTCTCGGCGAGTTAAGCATTTTGAGTAATTTGCCGATCGGTTTCAGAACGGTTTGCATTGAAATTTACTATTTTTTGCCAGACATTCATTGTGGAACAAAAGTGATTTTCTCGGCGAGTTAGGCATTTTGAGTAATTTGCCGATTGGTTTCAGAACGGCTTGCATCACAATTAACTATTTTTTGCTTGGCATTCATTGTGGAACAAAAGTGATTTTCTCGGCGAGTTAAGTATTTTGAGTAGTTTGCCGATTGCTTTCAGAACGGCGTGCATTGAAATTTACTATTTTTTGCCAGACATTCATTGTGGAACAAAAGTGATTTTCTCGGCGAGTTAGGCATTTTGAGTAATTTGCCGATTGGTTTCAGAACGGCTTGCATCACAATTAACTATTTTTTGCTTGGCATTCATTGTGGAACAAAAGTGATTTTCTCGGCGAGTTAAGTATTTTGAGTAGTTTGCCGATTGCTTTCAGAACGGCGTGCATTGAAATTTACTATTTTTTGCCAGACATTCATTGTGGGCAAAAAGTAATTTTCTCGGCGAGTTAAGCATTTTGAGTAATTTGCCGATTGGTTTCAGAACGGCTTGCATCACAATTAACTATTTTTTGCCTGGCATTCATTGTGGAACAAAAGTGATTTTCTCGGCGAGTTAAGCATTTTGAGCAATTTGCCGATTGGTTTCAGATCGGTTTGCATCACAATTAACTATTTTTTGCCAGACATTCATTGTTGAAAAAAACTGATTTTCTCGGCGAGTTATGCATTTTGAGTAATTTGCCGGTTGGTTTCGGAACAGCTTGCATTAAAATGTACTACTTTTTGCCAGACATTCATTGTGGCATGAAAGTGATTTTCTCAGCGAGTTAAGCATTTTGAGTAATTTGCCGAATGGTTTCAGAACGTCTTGCAACAAAATTAACTATTGTTTGCCAGACATTCATTTGGTTAAAAAAGTGATTTTCTCGGCGAGTTAAGCATTTTGAGTAATTTGCTGATTGGTATCAGAACGCCTTGCGTCAAAATTACTATTTTTTGCCAGACATTCATTGTGGAACAAAAGTGATTTTTTCGGCGCGTTCAGCATTTTGAGCAATTTGCCGATTGGTTTCAGAACGGCTTGCATTGAAATTTCCTATTTTTTGCCAGACATTCATTGTGAAACAAAAGTGATTTTCTCGGCGAGTTGAGCATTTTGAGTGATTCTCCGATCGCTTTCAGAACGGCTTGCATCAAAATTAACTATTTTTGCCAGACAATCATGTGGAAATAAAGTGATTTTCTCGGCGAGTTAAGCATTTTGAGTAATTTGCCGATTGGATTTAGAACGGCTTGCATTGAAAGTTCCTATTTTTTGCAAGACATTCATTGTGGAACAAAAGTGATTTTCTCGGCGAGTTAAGCATTTTGAGTAATTTGCCGATTGGTTTTAGAACGGCTTGCATTAAAATTTACTCTTTTTTGCCAAACATTCATTGTGGAAACAAAGTGATTTTCTCGGCGAGTTATGCATTTTGAGTAATTTACCGATTGGTTTCAGAACTTCTTGAATCAAAATTAACTATTGTTTGCCAGACATTGATTGTGAAAAAAAAAGTAATTTTCTCGGCGAGTTAAGCATTTTGAGTAATTTGCCGATTGGTTTCAGAACGGCTTGCATCAAAATTAACTATTTTTTGCCAGACATTCATTGAGGAACAAAAGTGATTTTCTCGGCGAGTTAAGCATTTTGAGTAATTTGCCGATGGCCTTCAGAACGGCTTGCATCAAAATTAACTATATTTTGCCAGACATTTATTTTTGGAAAAATGTGATTTTCTCGGCGCGTTAAGCATTTTGAGTAATTTGCCGATTGGTTTCAGAACGGCTTGCATCAAAATTAATTATTTTTTGCCAAACATTCAGTTGGGAAAAAAGTTATTTTCTCGGCGCTTGAAGCATTTTGAGTAATTCGCCGATTGCTTTCAGAACTGCTTGCATTGAAATTTACTATTTTTTGCCAGACATTCATTGTGGAACAAAAGTGATTTTCTCGAAGCGTTCAGCATTTTGAGCAATTTGCCGGTTGGTTTCAGAACGGCTTGCATCGAAATTTACTATTTTTTGCCAGACATTCATTGTGGGGAAAAAAGTGATTTTCTCGGCGCGTTAAGCATTTTGAGTAATTTGCCGATCGGTTTCAGAACGGCTTGCATTCAAATTTACTATTTTTTACCAGACATTCATTGTTGAAAAAAACTGATTTTCTCGGCGAGTTATGCATTTTGAGTAATTAGCCGGTTGGTTTCAGAACAGCTTGCATTAAAATGTACTACTTTTTGCCAGACATTCATTGTGGCAAGAAAGTGATTTTCTCAGAGAGTTAAGCATTTTGAGTAATTTGCCGATTGGTTTCAGAACGTCTTGCATCAAAATTAACTATTGTTTGCCAGACATTCATTTGGGAAAAAAAGTGATTTTCTCGGCGAGTTAGGCATTTTGAGTAATTTGCTGATTGGTATCAGAACGTCTTGCGTCAAAATTACTATTTTTTGCCAGACATTCATTGTGGAACAAAAGTGATTTTCTCGGCGCGTTCAGCATTTTGAGCAATTTGCCTATTGGTTTCAGAACGGCTTGCATTAAACTTTACTCTTTTTTGCCAAACATTCATTGTGAGAACAAAGTGATTTTCTCGGCGAGTTATGCATTTTGAGTAATTTGCCGATTGCTTTCAGAACTGCTTGCATTGAAATTTACTATTTTTTGCCAGACATTCATTGTGGAACAAAAGTGATTTTCTCGGCGCGTTCAGCATTTTGAGCAATTTGCCGGTTGGTTTCAGAACGGCTTGCATCGAAATTTACTATTTTTTGCCAGACATTCATTGTGGGGAAAAAAGTGATTTTCTCGGCGCGTTAAGCATTTTGAGTAATTTGCCGATCGGTTTCAGAACGGCTTGCATTCAAATTTACTATTGTTTACCAGACATTCATTGTTGAAAAAAACTGATTTTCTCGGCGAGTTATGCATTTTGTGTAATTAGCCGGTTGGTTTCAGAACAGCTGTCAGAACAGAAATTAACTATTTTTTGCCAGACATTTATTTTTGGAAAAATATGATTTTCTCGGCGCGTTAAGCATTTTGAGTAATTTGCCGATTGGTTTCAGAACGGCTTGCATCAAAATTAATTATTTTTTGCCAAACATTCAGTTGGGAAAAAAGTTATTTTCTCGGCGCTTTAAGCATTTTGAGTAATTCGCCGATTGCTTTCAGAACTGCTTGCATTGAAATTTACTATTTTTTGCCAGACATTCATTGTGGAACAAAAGTGATTTTCTCGGCGCGTTCAGCATTTTGAGCAATTTGCCGATCGGTTTCAGAACGGCTTGCATTCAAATTTACTATTTTTTACCAGACATTCATTGTTGAAAAAAACTGATTTTCTCGGCGAGTTATGCATTTTGAGTAATTAGCCGGTTGGTTTCAGAACAGCTTGCATTAAAATGTACTACTTTTTGCCAGACATTCATTGTGGCAAGAAAGTGATTTTCTCAGAGAGTTAAGCATTTTGAGTAATTTGCCGATTGGTTTCAGAACGTCTTGCATCAAAATTAACTATTGTTTGCCAGACATTCATTTGGGAAAAAAAGTGATTTTCTCGGCGAGTTAAGCATTTTGAGTAATTTGCTGATTGGTATCAGAACGTCTTGCGTCAAAATTACTATTTTTTGCCAGACATTCATTGTGGAACAAAAGTGATTTTCTCGGCGCGTTCAGCATTTTGAGCAATTTGCCGATTGGTTTCAGAACGGCTTGCATTAAACTTTACTCTTTTTTGCCAAACATTCATTGTGAGAACAAAGTGATTTTCTCGGCGAGTTATGCATTTTGAGTAATTTGCCGATTGCTTTCAGAACTGCTTGCATTGAAATTTACTATTTTTTGCCAGACATTCATTGTGGAACAAAAGTGATTTTCTCGGCGCGTTCAGCATTTTGAGCAATTTGCCGGTTGGTTTCAGAACTTCTTGAATCAAAATTAACTATTGTTTGCCAGACATTGATTATGAAAAAAAAAACTGATTTTCTCAGCGAGTTATGCATTTTGAGTAATTTGCCGATTGGTTTCAGAACGGCTTGCATTGAAATTTCCTATTTTTTGCAAGACATTCATTGTGGAACAAAAGTGATTTTCTCGGCGAGTTAGGCATTTTGAGTAATTTGCCGATTGCTTTCAGAACTGCTTGCATTGAAATTTACTATTTTTTGCCAGACATTCATTGTGGGGAAAAAAGTGATTTTCTCGGCGCGTTAAGCATTTTGAGTAATTTGCCGATCGGTTTCAGAACGGCTTGCATTCAAATTTACTATTTTTTACCAGACATTCATTGTTGAAAAAAACTGATTTTCTCGGCGAGTTATGCATTTTGAGTAATTAGCCGGTTGGTTTCAGAACAGCTTGCATTAAAATGTACTACTTTTTGCCAGACATTCATTGTGGCAAGAAAGTGATTTTCTCAGAGAGTTAAGCATTTTGAGTAATTTGCCGATTGGTTTCAGAACGTCTTGCATCAAAATTAACTATTGTTTGCCAGACATTCATTTGGGAAAAAAAGTGATTTTCTCGGCGAGTTAAGCATTTTGAGTAATTTGCTGATTAGTATCAGAACGTCTTGCGTCAAAATTACTATTTTTTGCCAGACATTCATTGTGGAACAAAAGTGATTTTCTCGGCGCGTTCAGCATTTTGAGCAATTTGCCGATTGGTTTCAGAACGGCTTGCATTAAACTTTACTCTTATTTGCCAAACATTCATTGTGAGAACAAAGTGATTTTCTCGGCGAGTTATGCATTTTGAGTAATTTGCCGATTGGTTTCAGAACTTCTTGAATCAAAATTAACTATTGTTTGCCAGACATTGATTATGAAAAAAAAAACTGATTTTCTCAGCGAGTTATGCATTTTGAGTAATTTGCCGATTGGTTTCAGAACGGCTTGCATATAAATTTCCTATTTTTTGCAAGACATTCATTGGGAACAAAAGTGATTTTCTCGGCGAGTTAGGCATTTTGAGTAATTTGCCGATTGCTTTCAGAACTGCTTGCATTGAAATTTACTATTTTTTGCCAGACATTCATTGTGGAACAAAAGTGATTTTCTCGGCGCGTTCAGCATTTTGAGCAATTTGGCGGTTGGTTTCAGAACGGCTTGCATCGAAATTTACTATTTTATGCCAGACATTCATTGTGGGGAAAAAAGTGATTTTCTCGGCGCGTTAAGCATTTTGAGTAATTTGCCGATCGGTTTCAGAACGGCTTGCATTCAAATTTACTATTTTTTACCAGACATTCATTGTTGAAAAAAACTGATTTTCTCGGCGAGTTATGCATTTTGAGTAATTAGCCGGTTGGTTTCAGAACAGCTTGCATTAAAATGTACTACTTTTTGCCAGACATTCATTGTGGCAAGAAAGTGATTTTCTCAGAGAGTTAAGCATTTTGAGTAATTTGCCGATTGGTTTCAGAACGGCTTGCATTAAACTTTACTCTTTTTTGCCAAACATTCATTGTGAGAACAAAGTGATTTTCTCGGCGAGTTATGCATTTTGAGTAATTTGCCGATTGGTTTCAGAACTTCTTGAATCAAAATTAACTACTGTTTGCCAGACATTGATTATGAAAAAAAAAAATTGATTTTCTCAGCGAGTTATGCATTTTGAGTAATTTGCCGATTGGTTTCAGAACGGCTTGCATTGAAATTTCCTATTTTTTGCAAGACATTCATTGTGGAACAAAAGTGATTTTCTCGGCGAGTTAAGCATTTTGAGTAATTTGCTGATTGGTATCAGAACGTCTTGCGTCAAAATTACTATTTTTTGCCAGACATTCATTGTGGAACAAAAGTGATTTTCTCGGCGCGTTCAGCATTTTGAGCAATTTGCCGATTGGTTTCAGAACGGCTTGCATTAAACTTTACTCTTTTTTGCCAAACATTCATTGTGAGAACAAAGTGATTTTCTCGGCGAGTTATGCATTTTGAGTAATTTGCCGATTGCTTTCAGAACTGCTTGCATTGAAATTTACTATTTTTTGCCAGACATTCATTGTGGAACAAAAGTGATTTTCTCGGCGCGTTCAGCATTTTGAGCAATTTGCCGGTTGGTTTCAGAACGGCTTGCATCGAAATTTACTATTTTTTGCCAGACATTCATTGTGGGGAAAAAAGTGATTTTCTCGGCGCGTTAAGCATTTTGAGTAATTTGCCGATCGGTTTCAGAACGGCTTGCATTCAAATTTACTATTGTTTACCAGACATTCATTGTTGAAAAAAATTGATTTTCTCGGCGAGTTATGCATTTTGTGTAATTAGCCGGTTGGTTTCAGAACAGCTGTCAGAACAGAAATTAACTATTTTTTGCCAGACATTTATTTTTGGAAAAATATGATTTTCTCGGCGCGTTAAGCATTTTGAGTAATTTGCCGATTGGTTTCAGAACGGCTTGCATCAAAATTAATTATTTTTTGCCAAACATTCAGTTGGGAAAAAAGTTATTTTCTCGGCGCTTTAAGCATTTTGAGTAATTCGCCGATTGCTTTCAGAACTGCTTGCATTGAAATTTACTATTTTTTGCCAGACATTCATTGTGGAACAAAAGTGATTTTCTCGGCGCGTTCAGCATTTTGAGCAATTTGCCGATCGGTTTCAGAACGGCTTGCATTCAAATTTACTATTTTTTACCAGACATTCATTGTTGAAAAAAACTGATTTTCTCGGCGAGTTATGCATTTTGAGTAATTAGCCGGTTGGTTTCAGAACAGCTTGCATTAAAATGTACTACTTTTTGCCAGACATTCATTGTGGCAAGAAAGTGATTTTCTCAGAGAGTTAAGCATTTTGAGTAATTTGCCGATTGGTTTCAGAACGTCTTGCATCAAAATTAACTATTGTTTGCCAGACATTCATTTGGGAAAAAAAGTGATTTTCTCGGCGAGTTAAGCATTTCGAGTAATTTGCTGATTGGTATCAGAACGTCTTGCGTCAAAATTACTATTTTTTGCCAGACATTCATTGTGGAACAAAAGTGATTTTCTCGGCGCGTTCAGCATTTTGAGCAATTTGCCGATTGGTTTCAGAACGGCTTGCATTAAACTTTACTCTTTTTTGCCAAACATTCATTGTGAGAACAAAGTGATTTTCTCGGCGAGTTATGCATTTTGAGTAATTTGCCGATTGCTTTCAGAACTGCTTGCATTGAAATTTACTATTTTTTGCCAGACATTCATTGTGGAACAAAAGTGATTTTCTCGGCGCGTTCAGCATTTTGAGCAATTTGCCGGTTGGTTTCAGAACTTCTTGAATCAAAATTAACTATTGTTTGCCAGACATTGATTATGAAAAAAAAAACTGATTTTCTCAGCGAGTTATGCATTTTGAGTAATTTGCCGATTGGTTTCAGAACGGCTTGCATTGAAATTTCCTATTTTTTGCAAGACATTCATTGTGGAACAAAAGTGATTTTCTCGGCGAGTTAGGCATTTTGAGTAATTTGCCGATTGGTTTCAGAACGGCTTGCATCACAATTTACTATTTTTTGCCAGACATTCATTGTGGAACAAAAGTGATTTTCTCGGCGAGTTAAGCATTTTGCCGATTGTTTTCAGAACGGCTTGCATTGAAATTTACTATTTTTTGCCAGGCATTCATTTTGGGAAAAAGGTGATTTACTCGGCGAGTTAAGCATTTTGAGTAGTTTGCCGATTGCTTTCAGAACGGCTTGCATTGAAATTTACTATTTTTTGCCAGACATTCATTTTGGGAAAAAAGTAATTTTCTCGGCGAGTTAAGCATTTTGAGTAATTTGCCGATTGGTTTCAGAACGGCTTGCATCACAATTAACTATTTTTTGCCAGACATTCATTGTGCAACAAAAGTGATTTTCTCGGCGCGTTCAGCATTTTGAGCAATTGGCCGGTTGGTTTCAGAACGGCTTGCATCGAAATTTACTATTTTTTGCCAGACATTCATTGTGGCAAGAAAGTGATTTTCTCAGCGAGTTTAAGCATTTTCAGTAATTTGCAGATTGGTTTCAGAACGGCTTGCATTGAAATTTACTATTTTTTGCCAGACATTCATTGAGGAACAAAGTGATTTTCTCGGCGAGTTAAGCATTTTGAGTAATTTGCCGATTGGGTTCAGAACGGCTTGCATCAAAATTTACTATTTTATGCCAGACATTCATTGTGGAACAAAAGCGATTTTCTCCGCAAGTTAAGCATTTTGAGTAATTTGCCGATTGGTTTCAGAACTTCTTGAATGAAAATTAACTATTGTTTGCCAGACATTGATTGTGAAAAAAAACTGATTGTCTCCGTGAGTTAATCATTTTGAGTAATTTGCCGATTGGATTCAGAACGGCTTGCATTGAAATTAACTATTGTTTGCCAGACATTCATTGTGGAACAAAAGTGATTTTCTCGGCGAGTTAAGCATTTCGAGTAATTTGCCGATTGGTTTCAGAGCGGCTTGCATCAAAATTAACTATTTTTGGCCAGACATTTATTTTTGGAAAAATGTGATTTTCTCGGCGCGTTAAGAACTTTGAGTAATTTGCCGATTGGTTTCAGAACGGCTTGCATCAAAATTTACTATTTTTTGCCAGACATTCATTGTGGCAAGAAAGTGATTTTCTCAGCGAGTTTAAGCATTTTCAGTAATTTGCAGATTGGTTTCAGAACGGCTTGCATTGAAATTTACTATTTTTTGCCAGGCATTCATTGAGGAACAAAAGTGCTTTTCTCGGCGAGTTAAGCATTTTGATTAATTTGCCGATTGGTTTCAGAACGTCTTGCATTGAAATTTACTATTTATTGCCAGACATTCATTGTGGGAAAAAGGTGATTTTCTCGGCGAGTTAAGCATTTTGAGTAATTTACCGATTGGTTTCAGAGCGGTTTGCATCACAATTGACTTCTTTTTGCCAGCAATTCATTTTGTAAAAAAAGTGTATTTCTCGGCGAGTTAAGCATTGTGAGTAATTTGCCGATTGGTTTCAGAACGGCTTGCATAGAAATTAACTATTTTTTGCCAGCCATTCATTGTGGAAAGAAAGTGATTTTCTCGGCGTGTTAAGCATTTTGAGTAATTTGCCGATTGGTTTCAGAACGGCTTGCATTGAAATTTCCTATTTTTTGCCAGACATTCATTGTGGAACAAAAGTGATTTTCTCGGCGAGTTACGCATTTTGTGTAATTTGCCGACTGGTTTCAGAACGTCTTGCATCAAAATTAACTATTTTTTGCCAGACATTCATTGTGGAACAATACTGATTTTCTGGGCGAGTTAAGCATTTTGAGTAATTGGCCGATTGGTTTCAGAACGGCCTGCATCAAAATTAACTATTTTTTGCCAAACATTCATTGTGGAACAAAAGTGATTTTCTCGGCGAGTTCGGCATTTTGAGTAATTTGCCGATTGGTTTCAGAGCGGCTTGCATCAAAATTAACTATTTTTTGCCAGACATTTATTTGCCGATTGGTTTCAGAGAGGCTTGCATTGAAATTAACTATTTTTTGCCAGACATTCATTGTGGAAAGAAAGTGATTTTCTCGGCGTGTTAAGCATTTTGAGTAATTTGCCGATTGGTTTCAGAACGGCTTGCATTGAAATTTCCTATTTTTTGCCAGACATTCGTTGTGGAACAAAAGTGATTTTCTCTGCCAGTTACGCATTTTGTGTAATTTGCCGACTGGTTTCAGAACGTCTTGCATCAAAATTAACTATTTTTTGCCAGACATTCATTGTGGAAAAATACTGATTTTCTGGGCGAGTTAAGCATTTTGAGTAATTTGCCGATTGGTTTCAGAACGGCTTGCATTGAAATTTACATTAAATTCATTGTGGGAAAAAAGTGTATTTCTCGGTGAGTAAAGCATTTTGAGTAATTTGCCGATTGCTTTCAGAACGTCTTGCATCAAAATTAATATTTTTTGCCACACATTCATTGTGGGAATAAAGTGATTTTCTCGGCGAGTTAAGCATTTTGAGTAATTTGCCGATGGCCTTCAGAACGGCTTGCATCAAAATTAACTATTTTTTGCCAGACATTTATTTTGGAAAAATGTCATTTTCTCGGCGCGTTAAGAATTTTGAGTAATTTGCCGATTGGTTTCAGAACGGCTTGCATCAAAATTAATTATTTTTTGCCAAACATTCATTTGGGAAAAAAGTTATTTTCTCGGCGCGTTAAGCATTTTGAGTAATTCGCCGATTGCTTTCAGAACTGCTTGCATTGAAATTTACTATTTTTTGCCAGACATTCATTGTGGAACAAAAATGATTTTCTCGGCGCGTTCAGCATTTTGAGCAATTTGCCGGTTGGTTTCAGAACGGCTTGCATCGAAATTTACTATTTTTTGCCAGACATTCATTGTGGAACAAAAATGATTTTCTCGGCGCGTTCAGCATTTTGAGCAATTTGCCGGTTGGTTTCAGAACGGCTTGCATCGAAATTTACTATTTTTTGCCAGACATTCATTGTGGCAAGAAAGTGATTTTCTCAGCGAGTTAAGCATTTTCAGTAATTTGCAGATTGGTTTCAGAACGGCTTGCATTGAAATTTACTATTTATTGCCAGACATTCATTGTGAAAAAAAACTGATTTTCTCCGCGAGTTAAGCATTTTGAGTAATTTGCCGATTGGTTTCAGAACGTCTTGCATCACAATTAACTATTTTTTGCCAGCCGTTCATTTTGGAAAAAAAGTGTATTTCCCGGCGAGTTAAGCATTTTGAGTAATTTGCCGATTGCTTTCTGAACGGCTTGCATTGAAATTTACTATTTTTTGCCAGACATTCATTGTGGGAAAAAAGTCATTTTCTCGGCGAGTTAAGCATTTTCAGTAATTTGCCGATTAGTTTCAGAACGGCTTGCATTCAAATTAACTATTTTTTGCCAGACATTCATTGTGGAACAAAAGTGATATTCTCGGCAAGTTAAGCATTTTGAGTAATTTGCCGTTTGGTTTCAGAAATGCTTGCATTGACATTTACTATTTTTTGCCAGACATTCATTGTGGAACAAAAGTGATTTTCTCGGCGCGTTGAGCATTTTTAGTAATTTGCCGATTGGTTTCAGAGAGGCTTGCATTGAAATTAACTATTTTTTGCCAGACATTCATTGTGGAAAGAAAGTGATTTTCTCGGCGTGTTAAGCATTTTGAGTAATTTGCCGATTGGTTTCAGAACGGCTTGCATTGAAATTTCCTATTTTTTGCCAGACATTCGTTGTGGAACAAAAGTGATTTTCTCGGCGAGTTACGCATTTTGTGTAATTTGCCGACTGGTTTCAGAACGTCTTGCATCAAAATTAACTATTTTTTGCCAGACATTCATTGTGGAAAAATACTGATTTTCTGGGCGAGTAAAGCATTTTGAGTAATTTGCCGATTGGTTTCAGAACGGCTTGCATTGAAATTTACTATTTTTTGCCAGACATTCATTGTGGGAAAAAAGTGTATTTCTCGGTGAGTAAAGCATTTTGAGTAATTTGCCGATTGCTTTCAGAACGTCTTGCATCAAAATTAATATTTTTTGCCACACATTCATTGTGGGAATAAAGTGATTTTCTCGGCGAGTTAAGCATTTTGAGTAATTTGCCGAGTGGTTTCAGAACGGTTTGCATCACAATTAACTATTATTTGGCAGACATTCATTTGGTTAAAAAAGTGATTTTCTCGGCGAGTTAAGCATTTTGAGTAATTTGCTGATTGGTATCAGAACGCCTTGCGTCAAAATTACTATTTGTTGCCAGACATTCATTGTGGAACAAAAGTGATTTTCTCGGCGCGTTCAGCATTTTGAGCAATTTGCCGATTGGTTTCAGAACGGCTTGCATTGAAATTTCCTATTTTTTGCCAGACATTCATTGTGAAACAAAAGTGATTTTTCGGCGAGTTAAGCATTTTGAGTAATTCGCCGATCGCTTTCAGAACGGCTTGCATCAAAATTAACTATTTTTGCCAGACAATCATGTGGAAATAAAGTTATTTTCTCGGCGAGTTAAGCATTTTGAGTAATTTGCCGATTGGATTCAGAACGGCTTGCATCGAAATTTACTATTTTTTGCCAGACATTCATTGTGGCAAGAAAGTGATTTTCTCAGCGAGTTTAAGCATTTTCAGTAATTTGCAGATTGCTTTCAGAACGGCTTGCATTGAAATTTACTATTTTTTGCCAGACATTCATTGAGGAACAAAGTGATTTTCTCGGCGAGTTAAGCATTTTGAGTAATTTGCCGATTGGTTTCAGAACGGCTTGCATCAAAATTTACTATTTTATGCCAGACATTCATTGTGGGACAAAAGCGATTTTCTCGGCGAGTTAAGCATTTTGAGTAATTTGCCGATTGGTTTCAGAACTTCTTGAATGAAAATTAACTATTGTTTGCCAGACATTGATTGTGAAAAAAAACTGATTTTCTCCGTGAGTTAATCATTTTGAGTAATTTGCCGATTGGATTCAGAACGGCTTGCATTGAAATTAACTATTGTTTGCCAGACATTCATTGTGGAACAAAAGTGATTTTCTCGGCGAGTTCAGCATTTCGAGTAATTTGCCGATTGGTTTCAGAGCGGCTTGCATCAAAATTAACTATTTTTGGCCAGACATTCATTGAGGAACAAAAGTGATTTTCTCGGCGAGTTAAGCATTTTGAGTAATTTGCCGATGGCCTTCAGAACGGCTTGCATCAAAATTAACTATTTTTTGCCAGACATTTATTTTTGGAAAAATGTGATTTTCTCGGCGCGTTAAGAACTTTGAGTAATTTGCCGATTGGTTTCAGAACGGCTTGCATCAAAATTAATTATTTTTTGCCAAACATTCATTTGGGAAAAAAGTTATTTTCTCGCGCGTTAAGCATTTTGAGTAATTCGCCGATTGCTTTCAGAACTGCTTGCATTGAAATTTACTATTTTTTGCCAGACATTCATTGTGGAACAAAAGTGATTTTCTCGGCGCGTTCAGCATTTTGAGCAATTGGCCGGTTGGTTTCAGAAAGGCTTGCATCGAAATTTACTATTTTTTGCCAGACATTCATTGTGGCAAGAAAGTGATTTTCTCAGCGAGTTTAAGCATTTTCAGTAATTTGCAGATTGGTTTCAGAACGGCTTGCATTGAAATTTACTATTTTTTGCCAGACATTCATTGAGCAACAAAAGTGCTTTTCTCGGCGCCTTAAACATTTTGAGTAATTTGCCGATTGGTTTCAGAACGTCTTGCATTGAAATTTACTATTTATTGCCAGACATTCATTGTGGGAAAAAGGTGATTTTCTCGGCGAGTTAAGCATTTTGAGTAATTTACCGATTGGTTTCAGAGCGGTTTGCATCACAATTAACTTCTTTTTGCCAGCCATTCATTTTGGAAAAAAAGTGTATTTCTCGGCGAGTTAAGCATTTTGAGTAATTTGCCGATTGGTTTCAGAACGGCTTGCATAGAAATTAACTATTTTTTGCCAGCCATTCATTGTGGAAAGAAAGTGATTTTCTCGGCGTGTTAAGCATTTTGAGTAATTTGCCGATTGGTTTCAGAACGGCTTGCATTGAAATTTCCTATTTTTTGCCAGACATTCATTGTGGAACAAAAGTGATTTTCTCGGCCAGTTACGCATTTTGTGTAATTTGCCGACTGGTTTCAGAACGTCTTGCATCAAAATTAACTATTTTTTGCCAGACATTCATTGTGGAACAATACTGATTTTCTGGGCGAGTTAAGCATTTTGAGTAATTGGCCGATTGGTTTCAGAACGGCCTGCATCAAAATTAACTATTTTTTGCCAAACATTCATTTGGGAAAAAAGTTATTTTCTCGGCGCGTTAAGCATTTTGAGTAATTTGCCGATTGGTTTCAGAACGGCTTGCATTGAAATATCCTATTTTTTGCCAGACATTCATTGTGGAACAAAAGTGATTTTCTCGGCGAGTTACGCATTTTGTGTAATTTGCCGACTGGTTTCAGATCGACTTGCATTGAAATTTACTATTTTTTGCCAGATTTTCATTGAGGAAGAAAAGTGATTTTCTCGGCGAGTTAATCATTTTGCCGTTTGGTTTCAGAACGTCTTGCATTGAAATTTACTATTTATTGCCAGACATTCATTGTGAAAAAAAACTGATTTTCTCCGCGAGTTAAGCATTTTGAGTAATTTGCCGATTGGTTTCAGAACGTCTTGCATCACAATTAACTATTTTTTGCCAGCCGTTCATTTTGGAAAAAAAGTGTATTTCCCGGCGAGTTAAGCATTTTGAGTAATTTGCCGATTGCTTTCTGAACGGCTTGCATTGAAATTTACTATTTTTTGCCAGACATTCATTGTGGGAAAAAAGTCATTTTCTCGGCGAGTTAAGCATTTTCAGTAATTTGCCGATTAGTTTCAGAACGGCTTGCATTCAAATTAACTATTTTTTGCCAGACATTCATTGTGGAACAAAAGTGATATTCTCGGCAAGTTAAGCATTTTGAGTAATTTGCCGTTTGGTTTCAGAAATGCTTGCATTGACATTTACTATTTTTTGCCAGACATTCATTGTGGAACAAAAGTGATTTTCTCGGCGCGTTAAGCATTTTTAGTAATTTGCCGATTGGTTTCAGAGAGGCTTGCATTGAAATTAACTATTTTTTGCCAGCCATTCATTGTGGAAAGAAAGTGATTTTCTCGGCGTGTTAAGCATTATGAGTAATTTGCCGATTGGTTTCAGAACGGTTGCATTGAAATTTCCTATTTTTTGCCAGACATTCGTTGTGGAACAAAAGTGATTTTCTCGGCCAGTTACGCATTTTGTGTAATTTGCCGACTGGTTTCAGAACGTCTTGCATCAAAATTAACTATTTTTTGCCAGACATTCATTGTGGAACAATACTGATTTTCTGGGCGAGTTAAGCATTTTGAGTAACTGGCCGATTGGTTTCAGAACGGCCTGCATCAAAATTAACTATTTTTTGCCAAACATTCATTTGGGAAAAAAGTTATTTTCTCGGCGCGTTAAGCATTTTGAGTAATTTGCCGATTGGTTTCAGAACGGCTTGCATTGAAATATCCTATTTTTTGCCAGACATTCATTGTGGAACAAAAGTGATTTTCTCGGCGAGTTACGCATTTTGTGTAATTTGCCGACTGGTTTCAGATCGACTTGCATTGAAATTTACTATTTTTTGCCAGATTTTCATTGAGGAAGAAAAGTGATTTTCTCGGCGAGTTAAGCATTTTGAGTAATTTGCCGATGGCCTTCAGAACGGCTTGCATCAAAATTAACTATTTTTTGCCAGACATTTATTTTGGAAAAATGTCATTTTCTCGGCGCGTTAAGAATTTTGAGTAATTTGCCGATTGGTTTCAGAACGGCTTGCATCAAAATTAATTATTTTTTGCCAAACATTCATTTGGGAAAAAAGTTATTTTCTCGGCGCGTTCAGCATTTTGAGCAATTTGCCGGTTGGTTTCAGAACGGCTTGCATCGAAATTTACTATTTTTTGCCAGACATTCATTGTGGCAAGAAAGTGATTTTCTCAGCGAGTTAAGCATTTTCAGTAATTTGCAGATTGGTTTCAGAACGGCTTGCATTGAAATTTACTATTTTTTGCCAGACATTCATTGAGGAACAAAAGTGCTTTTCTCAGCGAGTTAAGCATTTTGCCGTTTGGTTTCAGAACGTCTTGCATTGAAATTTACTATTTATTGCCAGACATTCATTGTGAAAAAAAACTGATTTTCTCCGCGAGTTAAGCATTTTGAGTAATTTGCCGATTGGTTTCAGAACGTCTTGCATCACAATTAACTATTTTTTGCCAGCCGTTCATTTTGGAAAAAAAGTGTATTTCCCGGCGAGTTAAGCATTTTGAGTAATTTGCCGATTGCTTTCTGAACGGCTTGCATTGAAATTTACTATTTTTTGCCGGACATTCATTGTGGGAAAAAAGTCATTTTCTCGGCGAGTTAAGCATTTTCAGTAATTTGCCGATTAGTTTCAGAACGGCTTGCATTCAAATTAACTATTTTTTGCCAGACATTCATTGTGGAACAAAAGTGATATTCTCGGCAAGTTAAGCATTTTGAGTAATTTGCCGTTTGGTTTCAGAAATGCTTGCATTGACATTTACTATTTTTTGCCAGACATTCATTGTGGAACAAAAGTGATTTTCTCGGCGCGTTAAGCATTTTTAGTAATTTGCCGATTGGTTTCAGAGAGGCTTGCATTGAAATTAACTATTTTTTGCCAGCCATTCATTGTGGAAAGAAAGTGATTTTCTCGGCGTGTTAAGCATTATGAGTAATTTGCCGATTGGTTTCAGAACGGTTGCATTGAAATTTCCTATTTTTTGCCAGACATTCGTTGTGGAACAAAAGTGATTTTCTCGGCGAGTTACGCATTTTGTGTAATTTGCCGACTGGTTTCAGAACGGCTTGCATTGAAATTTACTATTTTTTGCCAGACATTCATTGCGGAAAAATACTGATTTTCTGGGCGAGTTAAGCATTTTGAGTAATTTGCCGATTGGTTTCAGAACGGCTTGCATTGAAATTTACTATTTTTTGCCAGACATTCATTGTGGGAATAAAGTGATTTTCTCGGCGAGTTAAGCATTTTGAGTAATTTGCCGAGTGGTTTCAGAACGGTTTGCATCACAATTAACTATTATTTGGCAGCCATTCATTTTGGAAAAAAAGTGTATTTCTCGGCGAGTTAAGCGTTTTGAGTAATTTGCCGATTGCTTTCAGAACGGCTTGCATTGAAATTTACTATTTTTTGCCAGACATTCATTGTGGGAAAAGGTAATTTTCTCGGCGAGTTAAGCATTTTGAGTAATTTGCCGATTGGTTTCAGAACGTCTTGCATCAAAATTAACTATTTTTTGCCAGACATTCATTGTGGGAAAAAAGTGATTTTCTCGGCGAGTTAAGCATTTTGAGTAATTTGCCGATTGGTTTCAGAACGGCTTGCATTGAAATTGACTATTTTTTGCCAGACATTCATTGTGGGAAAAAAGTGATATTCTCGCCGAGTTGAGCATTTTGAGTAATTTTTTGCCAGGCATTCTCATTGTGGAACAAAAGTGATTTTCTCGGCGAGTTAAGCATTTTGAGTAATTTGCCGATTGGTTTCAGAACGGCTTACATTGAAATTGACTATTTTTTGCCAGCCATTCATTGTGGAAAGAAAGTGATTTTCTCGGCGAGTTAAGCATTTTGAGTAATTTGCCGATTGGTTTCAGAACGACTTGCATCAAAATTAACTATTTTTTGCCAGGCAATAATTGTGGGGAAAAAAGTGATTTTCTCGGCGCGTTAAGCATTTAGAGTAATTTGCCGATCGGTTTCAGAACGGCTTGCATCAAAATTAACTATTTTTTGCCAGACATTCATTGTGGAACAATACTGATTTTCTGGGCGAGTTAAGCATTTTGAGAAATTTGCCGTTTGGTTTCAGAACGGCTTGCATTGAAATTTACTATTTTTTGCCAGACTTTCATTGAGGAAGAAAAGTGATTTTCTGGGCGAGTTAAGCATTTTGAGAAATTTGCCGTTTGGTTTCAGAACGGCTTGCATTGAAATTTACTATTTTTTGCCAGACATTCATTGAGGAACAAAAGTGATTTTCTCGGCGAGTTAAGAATTTTGAATAATTTGCCGATTGGTTTCAGAACGGCCTGCATCAAAATTAACTATTTTTTGCCAGACATTCATTGTGGAACAATACTGATTTTCTCGGCGCGTTAAGCATTTTGAGTAATTTGCCGATTGCTTTCAGAACTGCTTGCATTGAAATTTACTATTTTTTGCCAGACATTCATTGTGGAACAAAAGTGATTTTCTCGGCGCGTTCAGTATTTTGAGCAATTTGCCGGTTGGTTTCAGAACGGCTTGCATTGAAATTTACTATTTTTTGCCAGACATTCATTGTGGCAAGAAAGTGATTTTCTCGGCGAGTTAAGCATTTTCAGTAATTTGCAGATTGGTTTCAGAACGGCTTGCATTGAAATTTACTATTTTTTGCCAGACATTCATTGAGGAACAAAAGTGCTTTTCGCGGCGAGTTAAGCATTTTGAGTAATTTGCCGATGGCTTTCAGAACGTCTTGCATCAAAATTAACTATTTTTTGCCGGACATTCATTGTGGGAAAAAAGTGATTTTCTCGGCGCGTTAAGCATTTTGAGTAATTTGCCGATTGGTTTCAGAACGGCTTGCATTGAAATTTACTATTTTATGCCAGACATTCATTGTGGGGAAAAAAGTGTATTTCTCGGCGAGTAAAGCATTTTGAGTAATTTGCCGATTGCTTTCAGAACGGCTTGCATTGAAATTTACTATTTTTTGCCAGACTTTCATTGTGGGAATAAAGTAATTTTCTCGGCGAGTTAAGCATTTTGAGTAATTTGCCGATTGGTTTCAGAACGTCTTGCATCAAAATTAATATTTATTGCCAGACATTCATTGTGAAAAAAAACTGATTTTCTCCGCGAGTTAAGCATTTTGAGTAATTTGCCGATTGGTTTCAGAACGTCTTGCATCACAATTAACTATTTTTTGCCAGCCGTTCATTTTGGAAAATAAGTGTATTTCCCGGCGAATTAAGCATTTTGAGTAATTTACCGATTGCTTTCAGAACGGCTTGCATTGGAAATTTACTATTTTTTGCCAGACATTCATTGTGGGGAAAAAAGTAATTTTCTCGGCGAGTTAAGCATTTTCAGTAATTTGCCGATTGGTTTCAGAACGTCTTGCATCAAAATTAACTATTTTTTGCCAGACATTCATTGTGGGAAAAAAGTGATTTTCTCGGCGAGTTAAACATTTTGAGTAATTTGCCGATTGGTTTCAGAACGGCTTGCATTGAAATTGACTATTTTTTGCCAGACATTCATTGTGGGAAAAAAGTGATATTCTCGCCGAGTTGAGCATTTTGAGTAATTTTTTGCCAGGCATTCTCATTGTGGAACAAAAGTGATTTTCTCGGCGAGTTAAGCATTTTGAGTAATTTGCCGATTGGTTTCAGAACGGCTTACATTGAAATTGATTATTTTTTGCCAGCCATTCATTGTGGAAAGAAAGTGATTTTCTCGGCGAGTTAAGCATTTTGAGTAATTTGCCGATTGGTTTCAGAACGACTTGCATCAAAATTAACTATTTTTTGCCAGACATTCATTGTGGGAAAAAAGTGATTTTCTCGGCGAGTTAAGCATTTTGAGTAATTTGCCGATTGGTTTCAGAACGGCTTGCATTGAAATTGACTATTTTTTGCCAGACATTCATTGTGGGAAAAAAGTGATATTCTCGCCGAGTTGAGCATTTTGAGTAATTTTTTGCCAGGCATTCTCATTGTGGAACAAAAGTGATTTTCTCGGCGAGTTAAGCATTTTGAGTAATTTGCCGATTGGTTTCAGAACGGCTTACATTGAAATTGACTATTTTTTGCCAGCCATTCATTGTGGAAAGAAAGTGATTTTCTCGGCGAGTTAAGCATTTTGAGTAATTTGCCGATTGGTTTCAGAACGACTTGCATCAAAATTAACTATTTTTTGCCAGGCAATAATTGTGGGGAAAAAAGTGATTTTCTCGGCGCGTTAAGCATTCAGAGTAATTTGCCGAGTGGTTTCAGATCGGTTTGCATCACAATTAACTATTATTTGGCAGACATTCATTTGGTTAAAAAAGTGATTTTCTCGGCGAGTTAAGCATTTTGAGTAATTTGCTGATTGGTATCAGAACGCCTTGCGTCAAAATTACTATTTGTTGCCAGACATTCATTGTGGAACAAAAGTGATTTTCTCGGCGCGTTCAGCATTTTGAGCAATTTGCCGATTGGTTTCAGAACGGCTTGCATTGAAATTTCCTATTTTTTGCCAGACATTCATTGTGAAACAAAAGTGATTTTTCGGCGAGTTAAGCATTTTGAGTAATTCGCCGATCGCTTTCAGAACGGCTTGCATCAAAATTAACTATTTTTGCCAGACAATCATGTGGAAATAAAGTTATTTTCTCGGCGAGTTAAGCATTTTGAGTAATTTGCCGATTGGATTCAGAACGGCTTGCATCGAAATTTACTATTTTTTGCCAGACATTCATTGTGGCAAGAAAGTGATTTTCTCAGCGAGTTTAAGCATTTTCAGTAATTTGCAGATTGCTTTCAGAACGGCTTGCATTGAAATTTACTATTTTTTGCCAGACATTCATTGAGGAACAAAGTGATTTTCTCGGCGAGTTAAGCATTTTGAGTAATTTGCCGATTGGTTTCAGAACGGCTTGCATCAAAATTTACTATTTTATGCCAGACATTCATTGTGGGACAAAAGCGATTTTCTCGGCGAGTTAAGCATTTTGAGTAATTTGCCGATTGGTTTCAGAACTTCTTGAATGAAAATTAACTATTGTTTGCCAGACATTGATTGTGAAAAAAAACTGATTTTCTCCGTGAGTTAATCATTTTGAGTAATTTGCCGATTGGATTCAGAACGGCTTGCATTGAAATTAACTATTGTTTGCCAGACATTCATTGTGGAACAAAAGTGATTTTCTCGGCGAGTTCAGCATTTCGAGTAATTTGCCGATTGGTTTCAGAGCGGCTTGCATCAAAATTAACTATTTTTGGCCAGACATTCATTGAGGAACAAAAGTGATTTTCTCGGCGAGTTAAGCATTTTGAGTAATTTGCCGATGGCCTTCAGAACGGCTTGCATCAAAATTAACTATTTTTTGCCAGACATTTATTTTTGGAAAAATGTGATTTTCTCGGCGCGTTAAGAACTTTGAGTAATTTGCCGATTGGTTTCAGAACGGCTTGCATCAAAATTAATTATTTTTTGCCAAACATTCATTTGGGAAAAAAGTTATTTTCTCGCGCGTTAAGCATTTTGAGTAATTCGCCGATTGCTTTCAGAACTGCTTGCATTGAAATTTACTATTTTTTGCCAGACATTCATTGTGGAACAAAAGTGATTTTCTCGGCGCGTTCAGCATTTTGAGCAATTGGCCGGTTGGTTTCAGAAAGGCTTGCATCGAAATTTACTATTTTTTGCCAGACATTCATTGTGGCAAGAAAGTGATTTTCTCAGCGAGTTTAAGCATTTTCAGTAATTTGCAGATTGGTTTCAGAACGGCTTGCATTGAAATTTACTATTTTTTGCCAGACATTCATTGAGCAACAAAAGTGCTTTTCTCGTCGCCTTAAACATTTTGAGTAATTTGCCGATTGGTTTCAGAACGTCTTGCATTGAAATTTACTATTTATTGCCAGACATTCATTGTGGGAAAAAGGTGATTTTCTCGGCGAGTTAAGCATTTTGAGTAATTTACCGATTGGTTTCAGAGCGGTTTGCATCACAATTAACTTCTTTTTGCCAGCCATTCATTTTGGAAAAAAAGTGTATTTCTCGGCGAGTTAAGCATTTTGAGTAATTTGCCGATTGGTTTCAGAACGGCTTGCATAGAAATTAACTATTTTTTGCCAGCCATTCATTGTGGAAAGAAAGTGATTTTCTCGGCGTGTTAAGCATTTTGAGTAATTTGCCGATTGGTTTCAGAACGGCTTGCATTGAAATTTCCTATTTTTTGCCAGACATTCATTGTGGAACAAAAGTGATTTTCTCGGCCAGTTACGCATTTTGTGTAATTTGCCGACTGGTTTCAGAACGTCTTGCATCAAAATTAACTATTTTTTGCCAGACATTCATTGTGGAACAATACTGATTTTCTGGGCGAGTTAAGCATTTTGAGTAATTGGCCGATTGGTTTCAGAACGGCCTGCATCAAAATTAACTATTTTTTGCCAAACATTCATTTGGGAAAAAAGTTATTTTCTCGGCGCGTTAAGCATTTTGAGTAATTTGCCGATTGGTTTCAGAACGGCTTGCATTGAAATATCCTATTTTTTGCCAGACATTCATTGTGGAACAAAAGTGATTTTCTCGGCGAGTTACGCATTTTGTGTAATTTGCCGACTGGTTTCAGATCGACTTGCATTGAAATTTACTATTTTTTGCCAGATTTTCATTGAGGAAGAAAAGTGATTTTCTCGGCGAGTTAATCATTTTGCCGTTTGGTTTCAGAACGTCTTGCATTGAAATTTACTATTTATTGCCAGACATTCATTGTGAAAAAAAACTGATTTTCTCCGCGAGTTAAGCATTTTGAGTAATTTGCCGATTGGTTTCAGAACGTCTTGCATCACAATTAACTATTTTTTGCCAGCCGTTCATTTTGGAAAAAAAGTGTATTTCCCGGCGAGTTAAGCATTTTGAGTAATTTGCCGATTGCTTTCTGAACGGCTTGCATTGAAATTTACTATTTTTTGCCAGACATTCATTGTGGGAAAAAAGTCATTTTCTCGGCGAGTTAAGCATTTTCAGTAATTTGCCGATTAGTTTCAGAACGGCTTGCATTCAAATTAACTATTTTTTGCCAGACATTCATTGTGGAACAAAAGTGATATTCTCGGCAAGTTAAGCATTTTGAGTAATTTGCCGTTTGGTTTCAGAAATGCTTGCATTGACATTTACTATTTTTTGCCAGACATTCATTGTGGAACAAAAGTGATTTTCTCGGCGCGTTAAGCATTTTTAGTAATTTGCCGATTGGTTTCAGAGAGGCTTGCATTGAAATTAACTATTTTTTGCCAGCCATTCATTGTGGAAAGAAAGTGATTTTCTCGGCGTGTTAAGCATTATGAGTAATTTGCCGATTGGTTTCAGAACGGTTGCATTGAAATTTCCTATTTTTTGCCAGACATTCGTTGTGGAACAAAAGTGATTTTCTCGGCCAGTTACGCATTTTGTGTAATTTGCCGACTGGTTTCAGAACGTCTTGCATCAAAATTAACTATTTTTTGCCAGACATTCATTGTGGAACAATACTGATTTTCTGGGCGAGTTAAGCATTTTGAGTAACTGGCCGATTGGTTTCAGAACGGCCTGCATCAAAATTAACTATTTTTTGCCAAACATTCATTTGGGAAAAAAGTTATTTTCTCGGCGCGTTAAGCATTTTGAGTAATTTGCCGATTGGTTTCAGAACGGCTTGCATTGAAATATCCTATTTTTTGCCAGACATTCATTGTGGAACAAAAGTGATTTTCTCGGCGAGTTACGCATTTTGTGTAATTTGCCGACTGGTTTCAGATCGACTTGCATTGAAATTTACTATTTTTTGCCAGATTTTCATTGAGGAAGAAAAGTGATTTTCTCGGCGAGTTAAGCATTTTGAGTAATTTGCCGATGGCCTTCAGAACGGCTTGCATCAAAATTAACTATTTTTTGCCAGACATTTATTTTGGAAAAATGTCATTTTCTCGGCGCGTTAAGAATTTTGAGTAATTTGCCGATTGGTTTCAGAACGGCTTGCATCAAAATTAATTATTTTTTGCCAAACATTCATTTGGGAAAAAAGTTATTTTCTCGGCGCGTTCAGCATTTTGAGCAATTTGCCGGTTGGTTTCAGAACGGCTTGCATCGAAATTTACTATTTTTTGCCAGACATTCATTGTGGCAAGAAAGTGATTTTCTCAGCGAGTTAAGCATTTTCAGTAATTTGCAGATTGGTTTCAGAACGGCTTGCATTGAAATTTACTATTTTTTGCCAGACATTCATTGAGGAACAAAAGTGCTTTTCTCAGCGAGTTAAGCATTTTGCCGTTTGGTTTCAGAACGTCTTGCATTGAAATTTACTATTTATTGCCAGACATTCATTGTGAAAAAAAACTGATTTTCTCCGCGAGTTAAGCATTTTGAGTAATTTGCCGATTGGTTTCAGAACGTCTTGCATCACAATTAACTATTTTTTGCCAGCCGTTCATTTTGGAAAAAAAGTGTATTTCCCGGCGAGTTAAGCATTTTGAGTAATTTGCCGATTAGTTTCAGAACGGCTTGCATTCAAATTAACTATTTTTTGCCAGACATTCATTGTGGAACAAAAGTGATATTCTCGGCAAGTTAAGCATTTTGAGTAATTTGCCGTTTGGTTTCAGAAATGCTTGCATTGACATTTACTATTTTTTGCCAGACATTCATTGTGGAACAAAAGTGATTTTCTCGGCGCGTTAAGCATTTTTAGTAATTTGCCGATTGGTTTCAGAGAGGCTTGCATTGAAATTAACTATTTTTTGCCAGCCATTCATTGTGGAAAGAAAGTGATTTTCTCGGCGTGTTAAGCATTATGAGTAATTTGCCGATTGGTTTCAGAACGGTTGCATTGAAATTTCCTATTTTTTGCCAGACATTCGTTGTGGAACAAAAGTGATTTTCTCGGCGAGTTACGCATTTTGTGTAATTTGCCGACTGGTTTCAGAACGTCTTGCATCAAAATTAACTATTTTTTGCCAGACATTCATTGCGGAAAAATACTGATTTTCTGGGCGAGTTAAGCATTTTGAGTAATTTGCCGATTGGTTTCAGAACGGCTTGCATTGAAATTTACTATTTTTTGCCAGACATTCATTATGGGAATAAAGTGATTTTCTCGGCGAGTTAAGCATTTTGAGTAATTTGCCGAGTGGTTTCAGAACGGTTTGCATCACAATTAACTATTATTTGGCAGCCATTCATTTTTGAAAAAAAGTGTATTTCTCGGCGAGTTCAGCGTTTTGAGTAATTTGCCGATTGCTTTCAGAACGGCTTGCATTGAAATTTACTATTTTTTGCCAGACATTCATTGTGGGAAAAGGTAATTTTCTCGGCGAGTTAAGCATTTTGAGTAATTTGCCGATTGGTTTCAGAACGTCTTGCATCAAAATTAACTATTTTTTGCCAGACATTCATTGTGGGAAAAAAGTGATTTTCTCGGCGAGTTAAGCATTTTGAGTAATTTGCCGATTGGTTTCAGAACGGCTTGCATTGAAATTGACTATTTTTTGCCAGACATTCATTGTGGGAAAAAAGTGATATTCTCGCCGAGTTGAGCATTTTGAGTAATTTTTTGCCAGGCATTCTCATTGTGGAACAAAAGTGATTTTCTCGGCGAGTTAAGCATTTTGAGTAATTTGCCGATTGGTTTCAGAACGGCTTACATTGAAATTGACTATTTTTTGCCAGCCATTCATTGTGGAAAGAAAGTGATTTTCTCGGCGAGTTAAGCATTTTGAGTAATTTGCCGATTGGTTTCAGAACGACTTGCATCAAAATTAACTATTTTTTGCCAGGCAATAATTGTGGGGAAAAAAGTGATTTTCTCGGCGCGTTAAGCATTTAGAGTAATTTGCCGATCGGTTTCAGAACGGCTTGCATCAAAATTAACTATTTTTTGCCAGACATTCATTGTGGAACAAAAGTGATTTTCTCGGCGCGTTCAGTATTTTGAGCAATTTGCCGGTTGGTTTCAGAACGGCTTGCATTGAAATTTACTATTTTTTGCCAGACATTCATTGTGGCAAGAAAGTGATTTTCTCGGCGAGTTAAGCATTTTCAGTAATTTGCAGATTGGTTTCAGAACGGCTTGCATTGAAATTTACTATTTTTTGCCAGACATTCATTGAGGAACAAAAGTGCTTTTCGCGGCGAGTTAAGCATTTTGAGTAATTTGCCGATGGCTTTCAGAACGTCTTGCATCAAAATTAACTATTTTTTGCCGGACATTCATTGTGGGAAAAAAGTGATTTTCTCGGCGCGTTAAGCATTTTGAGTAATTTGCCGATTGGTTTCAGAACGGCTTGCATTGAAATTTACTATTTTATGCCAGACATTCATTGTGGTGAAAAAAGTGTATTTCTCGGCGAGTAAAGCATTTTGAGTAATTTGCCGATTGCTTTCAGAACGGCTTGCATTGAAATTTACTATTTTTTGCCAGACTTTCATTGTGGGAATAAAGTAATTTTCTCGGCGAGTTAAGCATTTTGAGTAATTTGCCGATTGGTTTCAGAACGTCTTCCATCAAAATTAATATTTTTTGCCAGACATTCATTGTGGGAAAAAAGTGATTTTCTCCGCGAGTTAAGCATTTTGAGTAATTTGCCGATTGGTTTCAGAACGTCTTGCATCACAATTAACTATTTTTTGCCAGCCGTTCATTTTGGAAAATAAGTGTATTTCCCGGCGAATTAAGCATTTTGAGTAATTTACCGATTGCTTTCAGAACGGCTTGCATTGGAAATTTACTATTTTTTGCCAGACATTCATTGTGGGGAAAAAAGTAATTTTCTCGGCGAGTTAAGCAATTTGAGAGTTTCAGTAATTTGCCGATTGGTTTCAGAACGTCTTGCATCAAAATTAACTATTTTTTGCCAGACATTCATTGTGGGAAAAAAGTGATTTTCTCGGCGAGTTAAACATTTTGAGTAATTTGCCGATTGGTTTCAGAACGGCTTGCATTGAAATTGACTATTTTTTGCCAGACATTCATTGTGGGAAAAAAGTGATATTCTCGCCGAGTTGAGCATTTTGAGTAATTTTTTGCCAGGCATTCTCATTGTGGAACAAAAGTGATTTTCTCGGCGAGTTAAGCATTTTGAGTAATTTGCCGATTGGTTTCAGAACGGCTTACATTGAAATTGATTATTTTTTGCCAGCCATTCATTGTGGAAAGAAAGTGATTTTCTCGGCGAGTTAAGCATTTTGAGTAATTTGCCGATTGGTTTCAGAACGACTTGCATCAAAATTAACTATTTTTTGCCAGACATTCATTGTGGGAAAAAAGTGATTTTCTCGGCGAGTTAAGCATTTTGAGTAATTTGCCGATTGGTTTCAGAACGGCTTGCATTGAAATTGACTATTTTTTGCCAGACATTCATTGTGGGAAAAAAGTGATATTCTCGCCGAGTTGAGCATTTTGAGTAATTTTTTGCCAGGCATTCTCATTGTGGAACAAAAGTGATTTTCTCGGCGAGTTAAGCATTTTGAGTAATTTGCCGATTGGTTTCAGAACGGCTTACATTGAAATTGACTATTTTTTGCCAGCCATTCATTGTGGAAAGAAAGTGATTTTCTCGGCGAGTTAAGCATTTTGAGTAATTTGCCGATTGGTTTCAGAACGACTTGCATCAAAATTAACTATTTTTTGCCAGGCAATAATTGTGGGGAAAAAAGTGATTTTCTCGGCGCGTTAAGCATTTAGAGTAATTTGCCGATCGGTTTCAGAACGGCTTGCATCACAATTTACTATTTTTTGCCAGACATTCATTGTGGAACAAAAGTGATTTTCTCGGCGAGTTAAGCATTTTGAGCAATTTGCCGATTGTTTTCAGAACGGCTTGCATTGAAATTTACTATTTTTTGCCAGACATTCATTGTGGGAAAAATGTGATTTTCTCGGCGAGTTAAGCATTTTGAGTAATTTGCCGATTGGTTTCAGAACGGCTTGCATCACAATTAACTATTTTTCGCCTGGCGTTCATTGTGGAACAAAAGTGATTTTCTCGGCGAGTTAAGCATTTTGAGTAATTTGCCGATTGCTTTCAGAAAGGCTTGCATTGAAATTTACTATTTTTTGCCAGACATTCATTATGAAACAAAAGTGATTTTCTCGGCGAGTTAAGCATTTTGAGTAATTCGCCGATCGCTTTCAGAACGGCTTGCATCAAAATTTACTATTTTTGCCAGACAATCATGTGGAAATAACGTGATTTTCTCGGCGAGTTAAGCATTTTGAGTAATTTGCCGATTGGTTTTAGAACGGCTTGCATTGAAATTTCCTATTTTTTGCAAGACATTCATTGTGGAACAAAAGTGATTTTCTCGTCGAGTTAAGCATTTTGAGTAATTTGCCGATTGGTTTTAGAACGGCTTGCATTAAAATTTACTCTTTTTTGCCAAACATTCATTGTGGGAACAAAGTGATTTTCTCGGCGAGTTAAGCATTTTGAGTAATTTGCCGATTGGTTTCAGAACGGCTTGCATCAAAATTTACCATTTTATGCCAGGCATTCATTGTGGAACAAAACCGATTTTCTCGGCGAGTTAAGCATTTTGAGTAATTTGCCAGTTGGTTTCAGAACGGCTTGCATTAAAATTTACTATTTTTTGCAAGACATTCATTGTGGCAAGAAAATTATTTTCTCGGCGTGTTCAGCATTTTGAGTAATTTGCCGATTGGTTTCAGAACGGCTTGCATTGAAATATCCTATTTTTTGCCAGACATTCGTTGTGGAACAAAAGTGATTTTCTCGGCGAGTTACGCATTTTGTATAATTTGCCGACTGGTTTCAGAACGTCTTGCATCAAAATTAACTATTTTTTGCCAGACATTCATTGTGGAACAATACTGATTTTCTGGGCGAGTTAAGCATTTTGAGAAATTTGCCGTTTGGTTTCAGAACGGCTTGCATTGAAATTTACTATTTTTTGCCAGACTTTCATTGAGGAAGAAAAGTGATTTTCTGGGCGAGTTAAGCATTTTGAGAAATTTGCCGTTTGGTTTCAGAACGGCTTGCATTGAAATTTACTATTTTTTGCCAGACATTCATTGAGGAACAAAAGTGATTTTCTCGGCGAGTTAAGAATTTTGAATAATTTGCCGATTGGTTTCAGAACGGCCTGCATCAAAATTAACTATTTTTTGCCAGACATTCATTGTGGAACAATACTGATTTTCTCGGCGCGTTAAGCATTTTGAGTAATTTGCCGATTGCTTTCAGAACTGATTGCATTGAAATTTACTATTTTTTGCCAGACATTCATTGTGGAACAAAAGTGATTTTCTCGGCGCGTTCAGTATTTTGAGCAATTTGCCGGTTGGTTTCAGAACGGCTTGCATTGAAATTTACTATTTTTTGCCAGACATTCATTGTGGCAAGAAAGTGATTTTCTCGGCGAGTTAAGCATTTTCAGTAATTTGCAGATTGGTTTCAGAACGGCTTGCATTGAAATTTACTATTTTTTGCCAGACATTCATTGAGGAACAAAAGTGCTTTTCGCGGCGAGTTAAGCATTTTGAGTAATTTGCCGATGGCTTTCAGAACGTCTTGCATCAAAATTAACTATTTTTTGCCGGACATTCATTGTGGGAAAAAAGTGATTTTCTCGGCGCGTTAAGCATTTTGAGTAATTTGCCGATTGGTTTCAGAACGGCTTGCATTGAAATTTACTATTTTATGCCAGACATTCATTGTGGGGAAAAAAGTGTATTTCTCGGCGAGTAAAGCATTTTGAGTAATTTGCCGATTGCTTTCAGAACGGCTTGCATTGAAATTTACTATTTTGTGCCAGACTTTCATTGTGGGAATAAAGTAATTTTCTCGGCGAGTTAAGCATTTTGAGTAATTTGCCGATTGGTTTCAGAACGTCTTGCATCAAAATTAATATTTTTTGCCAGACATTCATTGTGGGAAAAAAGTGATTTTCTCCGCGAGTTAAGCATTTTCAGTAATTTGCCGATTGGTTTCAGAACGGCTTGCATCACAATTAACTATTTTTCGCCTGGCGTTCATTGTGGGAAAAAAGTGATTTTCTCGGCGAGTTAAGCATTTTGAGTAATTTGCCGATTGGTTTCAGAACGGCTTGCATTGAAATTGACTATTTTTTGCCAGACATTCATTGTGGGAAAAAAGTGATATACTCGCCGAGTTGAGCATTTTGAGTAATTTTTTGCCAGGCATTCTCATTGTGGAACAAAAGTGATTTTCTCGGCGAGTTAAGCATTTTGAGTAATTTGCCGATTGGTTTCAGAACGGCTTACATTGAAATTGACTATTTTTTGCCAGCCATTCATTGTGGAAAGAAAGTGATTTTCTCGGCGAGTTAAGCATTTTGAGTAATTTGCCGATTGGTTTCAGAACGACTTGCATCAAAATTAACTATTTTTTGCCAGGCAATAATTGTGGGGAAAAAAGTGATTTTCTCGGCGCGTTAAGCATTTAGAGTAATTTGCCGAGTGGTTTCAGAACGGTTTGCATCACAATTAACTATTATTTGGCAGACATTCATTTGGTTAAAAAAGTGATTTTCTCGGCGAGTTAAGCATTTTGAGTAATTTGCTGATTGGTATCAGAACGCCTTGCGTCAAAATTACTATTTGTTGCCAGACATTCATTGTGGAACAAAAGTGATTTTCTCGGCGCGTTCAGCATTTTGAGCAATTTGCCGATTGGTTTCAGAACGGCTTGCATTGAAATTTCCTATTTTTTGCCAGACATTCATTGTGAAACAAAAGTGATTTTTCGGCGAGTTAAGCATTTTGAGTAATTCGCCGATCGCTTTCAGAACGGCTTGCATCAAAATTAACTATTTTTGCCAGACAATCATGTGGAAATAAAGTTATTTTCTCGGCGAGTTAAGCATTTTGAGTAATTTGCCGATTGGATTCAGAACGGCTTGCATCGAAATTTACTATTTTTTGCCAGACATTCATTGTGGCAAGAAAGTGATTTTCTCAGCGAGTTTAAGCATTTTCAGTAATTTGCAGATTGCTTTCAGAACGGCTTGCATTGAAATTTACTATTTTTTGCCAGACATTCATTGAGGAACAAAGTGATTTTCTCGGCGAGTTAAGCATTTTGAGTAATTTGCCGATTGGTTTCAGAACGGCTTGCATCAAAATTTACTATTTTATGCCAGACATTCATTGTGGGACAAAAGCGATTTTCTCGGCGAGTTAAGCATTTTGAGTAATTTGCCGATTGGTTTCAGAACTTCTTGAATGAAAATTAACTATTGTTTGCCAGACATTGATTGTGAAAAAAAACTGATTTTCTCCGTGAGTTAATCATTTTGAGTAATTTGCCGATTGGATTCAGAACGGCTTGCATTGAAATTAACTATTGTTTGCCAGACATTCATTGTGGAACAAAAGTGATTTTCTCGGCGAGTTCAGCATTTCGAGTAATTTGCCGATTGGTTTCAGAGCGGCTTGCATCAAAATTAACTATTTTTGGCCAGACATTCATTGAGGAACAAAAGTGATTTTCTCGGCGAGTTAAGCATTTTGAGTAATTTGCCGATGGCCTTCAGAACGGCTTGCATCAAAATTAACTATTTTTTGCCAGACATTTATTTTTGGAAAAATGTGATTTTCTCGGCGCGTTAAGAACTTTGAGTAATTTGCCGATTGGTTTCAGAACGGCTTGCATCAAAATTAATTATTTTTTGCCAAACATTCATTTGGGAAAAAAGTTATTTTCTCGCGCGTTAAGCATTTTGAGTAATTCGCCGATTGCTTTCAGAACTGCTTGCATTGAAATTTACTATTTTTTGCCAGACATTCATTGTGGAACAAAAGTGATTTTCTCGGCGCGTTCAGCATTTTGAGCAATTGGCCGGTTGGTTTCAGAAAGGCTTGCATCGAAATTTACTATTTTTTGCCAGACATTCATTGTGGCAAGAAAGTGATTTTCTCAGCGAGTTTAAGCATTTTCAGTAATTTGCAGATTGGTTTCAGAACGGCTTGCATTGAAATTTACTATTTTTTGCCAGACATTCATTGAGCAACAAAAGTGCTTTTCTCGTCGCCTTAAACATTTTGAGTAATTTGCCGATTGGTTTCAGAACGTCTTGCATTGAAATTTACTATTTATTGCCAGACATTCATTGTGGGAAAAAGGTGATTTTCTCGGCGAGTTAAGCATTTTGAGTAATTTACCGATTGGTTTCAGAGCGGTTTGCATCACAATTAACTTCTTTTTGCCAGCCATTCATTTTGGAAAAAAAGTGTATTTCTCGGCGAGTTAAGCATTTTGAGTAATTTGCCGATTGGTTTCAGAACGGCTTGCATAGAAATTAACTATTTTTTGCCAGCCATTCATTGTGGAAAGAAAGTGATTTTCTCGGCGTGTTAAGCATTTTGAGTAATTTGCCGATTGGTTTCAGAACGGCTTGCATTGAAATTTCCTATTTTTTGCCAGACATTCATTGTGGAACAAAAGTGATTTTCTCGGCCAGTTACGCATTTTGTGTAATTTGCCGACTGGTTTCAGAACGTCTTGCATCAAAATTAACTATTTTTTGCCAGACATTCATTGTGGAACAATACTGATTTTCTGGGCGAGTTAAGCATTTTGAGTAATTGGCCGATTGGTTTCAGAACGGCCTGCATCAAAATTAACTATTTTTTGCCAAACATTCATTTGGGAAAAAAGTTATTTTCTCGGCGCGTTAAGCATTTTGAGTAATTTGCCGATTGGTTTCAGAACGGCTTGCATTGAAATATCCTATTTTTTGCCAGACATTCATTGTGGAACAAAAGTGATTTTCTCGGCGAGTTACGCATTTTGTGTAATTTGCCGACTGGTTTCAGATCGACTTGCATTGAAATTTACTATTTTTTGCCAGATTTTCATTGAGGAAGAAAAGTGATTTTCTCGGCGAGTTAATCATTTTGCCGTTTGGTTTCAGAACGTCTTGCATTGAAATTTACTATTTATTGCCAGACATTCATTGTGAAAAAAAACTGATTTTCTCCGCGAGTTAAGCATTTTGAGTAATTTGCCGATTGGTTTCAGAACGTCTTGCATCACAATTAACTATTTTTTGCCAGCCGTTCATTTTGGAAAAAAAGTGTATTTCCCGGCGAGTTAAGCATTTTGAGTAATTTGCCGATTGCTTTCTGAACGGCTTGCATTGAAATTTACTATTTTTTGCCAGACATTCATTGTGGGAAAAAAGTCATTTTCTCGGCGAGTTAAGCATTTTCAGTAATTTGCCGATTAGTTTCAGAACGGCTTGCATTCAAATTAACTATTTTTTGCCAGACATTCATTGTGGAACAAAAGTGATATTCTCGGCAAGTTAAGCATTTTGAGTAATTTGCCGTTTGGTTTCAGAAATGCTTGCATTGACATTTACTATTTTTTGCCAGACATTCATTGTGGAACAAAAGTGATTTTCTCGGCGCGTTAAGCATTTTTAGTAATTTGCCGATTGGTTTCAGAGAGGCTTGCATTGAAATTAACTATTTTTTGCCAGCCATTCATTGTGGAAAGAAAGTGATTTTCTCGGCGTGTTAAGCATTATGAGTAATTTGCCGATTGGTTTCAGAACGGTTGCATTGAAATTTCCTATTTTTTGCCAGACATTCGTTGTGGAACAAAAGTGATTTTCTCGGCCAGTTACGCATTTTGTGTAATTTGCCGACTGGTTTCAGAACGTCTTGCATCAAAATTAACTATTTTTTGCCAGACATTCATTGTGGAACAATACTGATTTTCTGGGCGAGTTAAGCATTTTGAGTAACTGGCCGATTGGTTTCAGAACGGCCTGCATCAAAATTAACTATTTTTTGCCAAACATTCATTTGGGAAAAAAGTTATTTTCTCGGCGCGTTAAGCATTTTGAGTAATTTGCCGATTGGTTTCAGAACGGCTTGCATTGAAATATCCTATTTTTTGCCAGACATTCATTGTGGAACAAAAGTGATTTTCTCGGCGAGTTACGCATTTTGTGTAATTTGCCGACTGGTTTCAGATCGACTTGCATTGAAATTTACTATTTTTTGCCAGATTTTCATTGAGGAAGAAAAGTGATTTTCTCGGCGAGTTAAGCATTTTGAGTAATTTGCCGATGGCCTTCAGAACGGCTTGCATCAAAATTAACTATTTTTTGCCAGACATTTATTTTGGAAAAATGTCATTTTCTCGGCGCGTTAAGAATTTTGAGTAATTTGCCGATTCGTTTCAGAACGGCTTGCATCAAAATTAATTATTTTTTGCCAAACATTCATTTGGGAAAAAAGTTATTTTCTCGGCGCGTTCAGCATTTTGAGCAATTTGCCGGTTGGTTTCAGAACGGCTTGCATCGAAATTTACTATTTTTTGCCAGACATTCATTGTGGCAAGAAAGTGATTTTCTCAGCGAGTTAAGCATTTTCAGTAATTTGCAGATTGGTTTCAGAACGGCTTGCATTGAAATTTACTATTTTTTGCCAGACATTCATTGAGGAACAAAAGTGCTTTTCTCAGCGAGTTAAGCATTTTGCCGTTTGGTTTCAGAACGTCTTGCATTGAAATTTACTATTTATTGCCAGACATTCATTGTGAAAAAAAACTGATTTTCTCCGCGAGTTAAGCATTTTGAGTAATTTGCCGATTGGTTTCAGAACGTCTTGCATCACAATTAACTATTTTTTGCCAGCCGTTCATTTTGGAAAAAAAGTGTATTTCCCGGCGAGTTAAGCATTTTGAGTAATTTGCCGATTGCTTTCTGAACGGCTTGCATTGAAATTTACTATTTTTTGCCGGACATTCATTGTGGGAAAAAAGTCATTTTCTCGGCGAGTTAAGCATTTTCAGTAATTTGCCGATTAGTTTCAGAACGGCTTGCATTCAAATTAACTATTTTTTGCCAGACATTCATTGTGGAACAAAAGTGATATTCTCGGCAAGTTAAGCATTTTGAGTAATTTGCCGTTTGGTTTCAGAAATGCTTGCATTGACATTTACTATTTTTTGCCAGACATTCATTGTGGAACAAAAGTGATTTTCTCGGCGCGTTAAGCATTTTTAGTAATTTGCCGATTGGTTTCAGAGAGGCTTGCATTGAAATTAACTATTTTTTGCCAGCCATTCATTGTGGAAAGAAAGTGATTTTCTCGGCGTGTTAAGCATTATGAGTAATTTGCCGATTGGTTTCAGAACGGTTGCATTGAAATTTCCTATTTTTTGCCAGACATTCGTTGTGGAACAAAAGTGATTTTCTCGGCGAGTTACGCATTTTGTGTAATTTGCCGACTGGTTTCAGAACGTCTTGCATCAAAATTAACTATTTTTTGCCAGACATTCATTGCGGAAAAATACTGATTTTCTGGGCGAGTTAAGCATTTTGAGTAATTTGCCGATTGGTTTCAGAACGGCTTGCATTGAAATTTACTATTTTTTGCCAGACATTCATTGTGGGAATAAAGTGATTTTCTCGGCGAGTTAAGCATTTTGAGTAATTTGCCGAGTGGTTTCAGAACGGTTTGCATCACAATTAACTATTATTTGGCAGCCATTCATTTTTGAAAAAAAGTGTATTTCTCGGCGAGTTCAGCGTTTTGAGTAATTTGCCGATTGCTTTCAGAACGGCTTGCATTGAAATTTACTATTTTTTGCCAGACATTCATTGTGGGAAAAGGTAATTTTCTCGGCGAGTTAAGCATTTTGAGTAATTTGCCGATTGGTTTCAGAACGTCTTGCATCAAAATTAACTATTTTTTGCCAGACATTCATTGTGGGAAAAAAGTGATTTTCTCGGCGAGTTAAGCATTTTGAGTAATTTGCCGATTGGTTTCAGAACGGCTTGCATTGAAATTGACTATTTTTTGCCAGACATTCATTGTGGGAAAAAAGTGATATTCTCGCCGAGTTGAGCATTTTGAGTAATTTTTTGCCAGGCATTCTCATTGTGGAACAAAAGTGATTTTCTCGGCGAGTTAAGCATTTTGAGTAATTTGCCGATTGGTTTCAGAACGGCTTACATTGAAATTGACTATTTTTTGCCAGCCATTCATTGTGGAAAGAAAGTGATTTTCTCGGCGAGTTAAGCATTTTGAGTAATTTGCCGATTGGTTTCAGAACGACTTGCATCAAAATTAACTATTTTTTGCCAGGCAATAATTGTGGGGAAAAAAGTGATTTTCTCGGCGCGTTAAGCATTTAGAGTAATTTGCCGATCGGTTTCAGAACGGCTTGCATCAAAATTAACTATTTTTTGCCAGACATTCATTGTGGAACAAAAGTGATTTTCTCGGCGCGTTCAGTATTTTGAGCAATTTGCCGGTTGGTTTCAGAACGGCTTGCATTGAAATTTACTATTTTTTGCCAGACATTCATTGTGGCAAGAAAGTGATTTTCTCGGCGAGTTAAGCATTTTCAGTAATTTGCAGATTGGTTTCAGAACGGCTTGCATTGAAATTTACTATTTTTTGCCAGACATTCATTGAGGAACAAAAGTGCTTTTCGCGGCGAGTTAAGCATTTTGAGTAATTTGCCGATGGCTTTCAGAACGTCTTGCATCAAAATTAACTATTTTTTGCCGGACATTCATTGTGGGAAAAAAGTGATTTTCTCGGCGCGTTAAGCATTTTGAGTAATTTGCCGATTGGTTTCAGAACGGCTTGCATTGAAATTTACTATTTTATGCCAGACATTCATTGTGGTGAAAAAAGTGTATTTCTCGGCGAGTAAAGCATTTTGAGTAAATTGCCGATTGCTTTCAGAACGGCTTGCATTGAAATTTACTATTTTTTGCCAGACTTTCATTGTGGGAATAAAGTAATTTTCTCGGCGAGTTAAGCATTTTGAGTAATTTGCCGATTGGTTTCAGAACGTCTTGCATCAAAATTAATATTTTTTGCCAGACATTCATTGTGGGGAAAAAAGTAATTTTCTCGGCGAGTTAAGCAATTTGAGAGTTTCAGTAATTTGCCGATTGGTTTCAGAACGTCTTGCATCAAAATTAACTATTTTTTGCCAGACATTCATTGTGGGAAAAAAGTGATTTTCTCGGCGAGTTAAACATTTTGAGTAATTTGCCGATTGGTTTCAGAACGGCTTGCATTGAAATTGACTATTTTTTGCCAGACATTCATTGTGGGAAAAAAGTGATATTCTCGCCGAGTTGAGCATTTTGAGTAATTTTTTGCCAGGCATTCTCATTGTGGAACAAAAGTGATTTTCTCGGCGAGTTAAGCATTTTGAGTAATTTGCCGATTGGTTTCAGAACGGCTTACATTGAAATTGATTATTTTTTGCCAGCCATTCATTGTGGAAAGAAAGTGATTTTCTCGGCGAGTTAAGCATTTTGAGTAATTTGCCGATTGGTTTCAGAACGACTTGCATCAAAATTAACTATTTTTTGCCAGACATTCATTGTGGGAAAAAAGTGATTTTCTCGGCGAGTTAAGCATTTTGAGTAATTTGCCGATTGGTTTCAGAACGGCTTGCATTGAAATTGACTATTTTTTGCCAGACATTCATTGTGGGAAAAAAGTGATATTCTCGCCGAGTTGAGCATTTTGAGTAATTTTTTGCCAGGCATTCTCATTGTGGAACAAAAGTGATTTTCTCGGCGAGTTAAGCATTTTGAGTAATTTGCCGATTGGTTTCAGAACGGCTTACATTGAAATTGACTATTTTTTGCCAGCCATTCATTGTGGAAAGAAAGTGATTTTCTCGGCGAGTTAAGCATTTTGAGTAATTTGCCGATTGGTTTCAGAACGACTTGCATCAAAATTAACTATTTTTTGCCAGGCAATAATTGTGGGGAAAAAAGTGATTTTCTCGGCGCGTTAAGCATTTAGAGTAATTTGCCGATCGGTTTCAGAACGGCTTGCATCACAATTTACTATTTTTTGCCAGACATTCATTGTGGAACAAAAGTGATTTTCTCGGCGAGTTAAGCATTTTGAGCAATTTGCCGATTGTTTTCAGAACGGCTTGCATTGAAATTTACTATTTTTTGCCAGACATTCATTGTGGGAAAAATGTGATTTTCTCGGCGAGTTAAGCATTTTGAGTAATTTGCCGATTGGTTTCAGAACGGCTTGCATCACAATTAACTATTTTTCGCCTGGCGTTCATTGTGGAACAAAAGTGATTTTCTCGGCGAGTTAAGCATTTTGAGTAATTTGCCGATTGCTTTCAGAAAGGCTTGCATTGAAATTTACTATTTTTTGCCAGACATTCATTATGAAACAAAAGTGATTTTCTCGGCGAGTTAAGCATTTTGAGTAATTCGCCGATCGCTTTCAGAACGGCTTGCATCAAAATTTACTATTTTTGCCAGACAATCATGTGGAAATAACGTGATTTTCTCGGCGAGTTAAGCATTTTGAGTAATTTGCCGATTGGTTTTAGAACGGCTTGCATTGAAATTTCCTATTTTTTGCAAGACATTCATTGTGGAACAAAAGTGATTTTCTCGTCGAGTTAAGCATTTTGAGTAATTTGCCGATTGGTTTTAGAACGGCTTGCATTAAAATTTACTCTTTTTTGCCAAACATTCATTGTGGGAACAAAGTGATTTTCTCGGCGAGTTAAGCATTTTGAGTAATTTGCCGATTGGTTTCAGAACGGCTTGCATCAAAATTTACCATTTTATGCCAGGCATTCATTGTGGAACAAAACCGATTTTCTCGGCGAGTTAAGCATTTTGAGTAATTTGCCAGTTGGTTTCAGAACGGCTTGCATTAAAATTTACTATTTTTTGCAAGACATTCATTGTGGCAAGAAAATTATTTTCTCGGCGTGTTCAGCATTTTGAGTAATTTGCCGATTGGTTTCAGAACGGCTTGCATTGAAATATCCTATTTTTTGCCAGACATTCGTTGTGGAACAAAAGTGATTTTCTCGGCGAGTTACGCATTTTGTATAATTTGCCGACTGGTTTCAGAACGTCTTGCATCAAAATTAACTATTTTTTGCCAGACATTCATTGTGGAACAATACTGATTTTCTGGGCGAGTTAAGCATTTTGAGAAATTTGCCGTTTGGTTTCAGAACGGCTTGCATTGAAATTTACTATTTTTTGCCAGACTTTCATTGAGGAAGAAAAGTGATTTTCTGGGCGAGTTAAGCATTTTGAGAAATTTGCCGTTTGGTTTCAGAACGGCTTGCATTGAAATTTACTATTTTTTGCCAGACATTCATTGAGGAACAAAAGTGATTTTCTCGGCGAGTTAAGAATTTTGAATAATTTGCCGATTGGTTTCAGAACGGCCTGCATCAAAATTAACTATTTTTTGCCAGACATTCATTGTGGAACAATACTGATTTTCTCGGCGCGTTAAGCATTTTGAGTAATTTGCCGATTGCTTTCAGAACTGATTGCATTGAAATTTACTATTTTTTGCCAGACATTCATTGTGGAACAAAAGTGATTTTCTCGGCGCGTTCAGTATTTTGAGCAATTTGCCGGTTGGTTTCAGAACGGCTTGCATTGAAATTTACTATTTTTTGCCAGACATTCATTGTGGCAAGAAAGTGATTTTCTCGGCGAGTTAAGCATTTTCAGTAATTTGCAGATTGGTTTCAGAACGGCTTGCATTGAAATTTACTATTTTTTGCCAGACATTCATTGAGGAACAAAAGTGCTTTTCGCGGCGAGTTAAGCATTTTGAGTAATTTGCCGATGGCTTTCAGAACGTCTTGCATCAAAATTAACTATTTTTTGCCGGACATTCATTGTGGGAAAAAAGTGATTTTCTCGGCGCGTTAAGCATTTTGAGTAATTTGCCGATTGGTTTCAGAACGGCTTGCATTGAAATTTACTATTTTATGCCAGACATTCATTGTGGGGAAAAAAGTGTATTTCTCGGCGAGTAAAGCATTTTGAGTAATTTGCCGATTGCTTTCAGAACGGCTTGCATTGAAATTTACTATTTTGTGCCAGACATTCATTATGAAACAAAAGTGATTTTCTCCGCGAGTTAAGCATTTTGAGTAATTTGCCGATTGGTTTCAGAACGTCTTGCATCAAAATTAATATTTTTTGCCAGACATTCATTGTGGGAAAAAAGTGATTTTCTCCGCGAGTTAAGCATTTTCAGTAATTTGCCGATTGGTTTCAGAACGGCTTGCATCACAATTAACTATTTTTCGCCTGGCGTTCATTGTGGAACAAAAGTGATTTTCTCGGCGAGTTAAGCATTTTGAGTAATTTGCCGATTGCTTTCAGAAAGGCTTGCATTGAAATTTACTATTTTTTGCCAGACATTCATTATGAAACAAAAGTGATTTTCTCGGCGAGTTAAGCATTTTGAGTAATTCGCCGATCGCTTTCAGAACGGCTTGCATCAAAATTTACTATTTTTGCCAGACAATCATGTGGAAATAACGTGATTTTCTCGGCGAGTTAAGCATTTTGAGTAATTTGCCGATTGGTTTTAGAACGGCTTGCATTGAAATTTCCTATTTTTTGCAAGACATTCATTGTGGAACAAAAGTGATTTTCTCGGCGAGTTAAGCATTTTGAGTAATTTGCCGATTGGTTTTAGAACGGCTTGCATTAAAATTTACTCTTTTTTGCCAAACATTCATTGTGGGAACAAAGTGATTTTCTCGGCGAGTTAAGCATTTTGAGTAATTTGCCGATTGGTTTCAGAACGGCTTGCATCAAAATTTACCATTTTATGCCAGGCATTCATTGTGGAACAAAACCGATTTTCTCGGCGAGTTAAGCATTTTGAGTAATTTGCCGGTTGGTTTCAGAACGGCTTGCATTAAAATTTACTATTTTTTGCAAGACATTCATTGTGGCAAGAAAATTATTTTCTCGGCGTGTTCAGCATTTTGAGTAATTTGCCGATTGGTTTCAGAACGGCTTGCATTGAAATATCCTATTTTTTGCCAGACATTCGTTGTGGAACAAAAGTGATTTTCTCGGCGAGTTACGCATTTTGTATAATTTGCCGACTGGTTTCAGAACGTCTTGCATCAAAATTAACTATTTTTTGCCAGACATTCATTGTGGAACAATACTGATTTTCTGGGCGAGTTAAGCATTTTGAGAAATTTGCCGTTTGGTTTCAGAACGGCTTGCATTGAAATTTACTATTTTTTGCCAGACTTTCATTGAGGAAGAAAAGTAATTTTCTGGGCGAGTTAAGCATTTTGAGAAATTTGCCGTTTGGTTTCAGAACGGCTTGCATTGAAATTTACTATTTTTTGCCAGACATTCATTGAGGAACAAAAGTGATTTTCTCGGCGAGTTAAGAATTTTGAATAATTTGCCGATTGGTTTCAGAACGGCCTGCATCAAAATTAACTATTTTTTGCCAGACATTCATTGTGGAACAATACTGATTTTCTCGGCGCGTTAAGCATTTTGAGTAATTTGCCGATTGCTTTCAGAACTGCTTGCATTGAAATTTACTATTTTTTGCCAGACATTCATTGTGGAACAAAAGTGATTTTCTCGGCGCGTTCAGTATTTTGAGCAATTTGCCGGTTGGTTTCAGAACGGCTTGCATTGAAATTTACTATTTTTTGCCAGACATTCATTGTGGCAAGAAAGTGATTTTCTCGGCGAGTTAAGCATTTTCAGTAATTTGCAGATTGGTTTCAGAACGGCTTGCATTGAAATTTACTATTTTTTGCCAGACATTCATTGAGGAACAAAAGTGCTTTTCGCGGCGAGTTAAGCATTTTGAGTAATTTGCCGATGGCTTTCAGAACGTCTTGCATCAAAATTAACTATTTTTTGCCGGACATTCATTGTGGGAAAAAAGTGATTTTCTCGGCGCGTTAAGCATTTTGAGTAATTTGCCGATTGGTTTCAGAACGGCTTGCATTGAAATTTACTATTTTATGCCAGACATTCATTGTGGGGAAAAAAGTGTATTTCTCGGCGAGTAAAGCATTTTGAGTAATTTGCCGATTGCTTTCAGAACGGCTTGCATTGAAATTTACTATTTTGTGCCAGACTTTCATTGTGGGAATAAAGTAATTTTCTCGGCGAGTTAAGCATTTTGAGTAATTTGCCGATTGGTTTCAGAACGTCTTGCATCAAAATTAATATTTTTTGCCAGACATTCATTGTGGCAAAAAAGTGATTTTCTCCGCGAGTTAAGCATTTTCAGTAATTTGCCGATTGGTTTCAGAACGGCTTGCATTGAAATTAACTATTTTTTGCCAAACATTCATTGTGGGAAAAAAGTGATTTTCTCGGCGCGTTAAGCATTTTGAGTAATTTGCCGATTGGTTTCAGAACGTCTTGCATCACAATTAACTATTTTTTGCCAGCCGTTCATTTTGGAAAATAAGTGTATTTCCCGGCGAATTAAGCATTTTGAGTAATTTACCGATTGCTTTCAGAACGGCTTGCATTGGAAATTTACTATTTTTTGCCAGACATTCATTGTGGGGAAAAAAGTAATTTTCTCGGCGAGTTAAGCATTTTCAGTAATTTGCCGATTGGTTTCAGAACGGCTTGCATTGAAATTTACTATTTTTTGCCAGACATTCATTGTGGAACAAAAGTGATATTCTCGGCAAGTTAAGCATTTTGAGTAATTTACCGATTGGTTTCAGAGCGGTTTGCATCACAATTAACTTCTTTTTGCCAGCCATTCATTTTGGAAAAAAAGTGTATTTCTCGGCGAGTTAAGCATTTTGAGTAATTTGCCGATTGGTTTCAGAACGGCTTGCATAGAAATTAACTATTTTTTGCCAGCCATTCATTGTGGAAAGAAAGTGATTTTCTCGGCGTGTTAAGCATTTTGAGTAATTTGCCGATTGGTTTCAGAACGGCTTGCATTGAAATTTCCTATTTTTTGCCAGACATTCATTGTGGAACAAAAGCGATTTTCTCGGCCAGTTACGCATTTTGTGTAATTTGCCGACTGGTTTCAGAACGTCTTGCATCAAAATTAACTATTTTTTGCCAAACATTCATTTGGGAAAAAAGTTATTTTCTCGGCGCGTTAAGCATTTTGAGTAATTTGCCGATTGGTTTCAGAACGGCTTGCATTGAAATATCCTATTTTTTGCCAGACATTCGTTGTGGAACAAAAGTGATTTTCTCGGCGAGTTACGCATTTTGTGTAATTTGCCGACTGGTTTCAGATCGACTTGCATTGAAATTTACTATTTTTTGCCAGATTTTCATTGAGGAAGAAAAGTGATTTTCTCGGCGAGTTAAGCATTTTGAGTAATTTGCCGATGGCCTTCAGAACGGCTTGCATCAAAATTAACTATTTTTTGCCAGACATTTATTTTGGAAAAATGTTATTTTCTCGGCGCGTTAAGAATTTTGAGTAATTTGCCGATTGGTTTCAGAACGGCTTGCATCAAAATTAATTATTTTTTGCCAAACATTCATTTGGGAAAAAAGTTATTTTCTCGGCGCGTTAAGCATTTTGAGTAATTCGCCGATTGGTTTCAGAACGGCTTGCATCAAAATTAATTATTTTTTGCCAAACATTCATTTGGGAAAAAAGTGATTTTCTCGGCGTGTTAAGCATTTTGAGTAATTTGCCGATTGGTTTCAGAACGGCTTGCATTGAAATTTACTATTTTTTGCCAGACATTCGTTGTGGAACAAAAGTGATTTTCTCGGCGAGTTACGCATTTTGTATAATTTGCCGACTGGTTTCAGAACGTCTTGCATCAAAATTAACTATTTTTTGCCAGACATTCATTGTGGAACAATACTGATTTTCTGGGCGAGTTAAGCATTTTGAGTAATTTGCCGATTGGTTTCAGAACGGCTTGCATTGAAATTTACTATTTTTTGCCAGACTTTCATTGAGGAAGAAAAGTGATTTTCTGGGCGAGTTAAGCATTTTGAGAAATTTGCCGTTTGGTTTCACAACGGCTTGCATTGAAATTTACTATTTTTTGCCAGACATTCATTGAGGAACAAAAGTGATTTTCTCGGCGAGTTAAGCATTTTGAATAATTTGCCGATTGGTTTCAGAACGGCCTGCATCAATATTAACTATTTTTTGCCAAACATTCATTTGGGAAAAAAGTTATTTTCTCGGCGCGTTAAGCATTTTGAGTAATTTGCCGATTGCTTTCAGAACTGCTTGCATTGAAATTTACTATTTTTTGCCAGACATTCATTGTGGAACAAAAGTGATTTTCTCGGCGAGTTAAGCATTTTCAGTAATTTGCAGATTGGTTTCAGAACGGCTTGCATTGAAATTTACTATTTTTTGCCAGACATTCATTGAGGAACAAAAGTGCTTTTCGCGGCGAGTTAAGCATTTTGAGTAATTTGCCGATGGCTTTCAGAACGTCTTGCATCAAAATTAACTATTTTTTGCCGGACATTCATTGTGGGAAAAAAGTGATTTTCTCGGCGCGTTAAGCATTTTGAGTAATTTGCCGATTGGTTTCGGAACGGCTTGCATTGAAATTTACTATTTTATGCCAGACATTCATTGTGGGGAAAAAAGTGTATTTCTCGGCGAGTAAAGCATTTTGAGTAATTTGCCGATTGCTTTCAGAACGGCTTGCATTGAAATTTACTATTTTTTGCCTGACTTTCATTGTGGGAATAAAGTAATTTTCTCGGCGAGTTAAGCATTTTGAGTAATTTGCCGATTGGTTTCAGAACGTCTTGCATCAAAATTAATATTTTTTGCCAGACATTCATTGTGGGAAAAAAGTGATTTTCTCCGCGAGTTAAGCATTTTCAGTAATTTGCCGATTGGTTTCAGAACGGCTTGCATTGAAATTAACTATTTTTTGCCAAACATTCATTGTGGGAAAAAAGTGATTTTCTCGGCGCGTTAAGCATTTTGAGTAATTTGCCGATTGGTTTCAGAACGTCTTGCATCACAATTAACTATTTTTTGCCAGCCGTTCATTTTGGAAAATAAGTGTATTTCCCTGCGAATTAAGCATTTTGAGTAATTTACCGATTGCTTTCAGAACGGCTTGCATTGGAAATTTACTATTTTTTGCCAGACATTCATTGTGGGGAAAAAAGTAATTTTCTCGGCGAGTTAAGCATTTTCAGTAATTTGCCGATTGGTTTCAGAACGGCTTGCATTGAAATTTACTATTTTTTGCCAGACATTCATTGTGGAACAAAAGTGATATTCTCGGCAAGTTAAGCATTTTGAGTAATTTACCGATTGGTTTCAGAGCGGTTTGCATCACAATTAACTTCTTTTTGCCAGCCATTCATTTTGGAAAAAAAGTGTATTTCCCGGCGAGTTAAGCATTTTGAGTAATTTGCCGATTGGTTTCAGAACGGCTTGCATAGAAATTAACTATTTTTTGCCAGCCATTCATTGTGGAAAGAAAGTGATTTTCTCGGCGTGTTAAGCATTTTGAGTAATTTGCCGATTGGTTTCAGAACGGCTTGCATTGAAATTTCCTATTTTTTGCCAGACATTCATTGTGGAACAAAAGTGATTTTCTCGGCCAGTTACGCATTTTGTGTAATTTTCCAACTGGTTTCAGAACGTCTTGCATCAAAATTAACTATTTTTTGCCAGACATTCATTGTGGAACAATACTGATTTTCTGGGCGAGTTAAGCATTTTGAGTAATTGGCCGATTGGTTTCAGAACGGCCTGCATCAAAATTAACTATTTTTTGCCAAACATTCATTTGGGAAAAAAGTTATTTTCTCGGCGCGTTAAGCATTTTGAGTAATTTGCCGATTGGTTTCAGAACGGCTTGCATTGAAATATCCTATTTTTTGCCAGACATTCATTGTGGAACAAAAGTGATTTTCTCGGCGAGTTACGCATTTTGTGTAATTTGCCGACTGGTTTCAGATCGACTTGCATTGAAATTTACTATTTTTTGCCAGATTTTCATTGAGGAAGAAAAGTGATTTTCTCGGCGAGTTAAGCATTTTGAGTAATTTGCCGATGGCCTTCAGAACGGCTTGCATCAAAATTAACTATTTTTTGCCAGACATTTATTTTGGAAAAATGTCATTTTCTCGGCGCGTTAAGAATTTTGAGTAATTTGCCGATTGGTTTCAGAACGGCTTGCATCAAAATTAATTATTTTTTGCCAAACATTCATTTGGGAAAAAAGTTATTTTCTCGGCGCGTTAAGCATTTTGAGTAATTCGCCGATTGCTTTCAGAACTGCTTGCATTGAAATTTACTATTTTTTGCCAGACATTCATTGTGGAACAAAAATGATTTTCTCGGCGCGTTCAGCATTTTGAGCAATTTGCCGGTTGGTTTCAGAACGGCTTGCATCGAAATTTACTATTTTTTGCCAGAGATTCATTGTGGCAAGAAAGTGATTTTCTCAGCGAGTTAAGCATTTTCAGTAATTTGCAGATTGGTTTCAGAACGGCTTGCATTGACATTTACTATTTTTTGCCAGACATTCATTGAGGAACAAAAGTGCTTTTCTCAGCGAGTTAAGCATTTTGCCGTTTGGTTTCAGAACGTCTTGCATTGAAATTTACTATTTATTGCCAGACATTCATTGTGAGAAAAAACTGATTTTCTCCGCGAGTTAAGCATTTTGAGTAATTTGCCGATTGGTTTCAGAACGTCTTGCATCACAATTTACTATTTTTTGCCAGCCGTTCATTTTGGAAAAAAAGTGTATTTCCCGGCGAGTTAAGCATTTTGAGTAATTTACCGATTGCTTTCAGAACGGCTTGCATTGGAAATTTACTATTTTTTGCCAGACATTCATTGTGGGGAAAAAAGTAATTTTCTCGGCGAGTTAAGCATTTTCAGTAATTTGCCGATTGGTTTCAGAACGGCTTGCATTGAAATTTACTATTTTTTGCCAGACATTCATTGTGGAACAAAAGTGATATTCTCGGCAAGTTAAGCATTTTGAGTAATTTACCGATTGGTTTCAGAGCCGTTTGCATCACAATTAACTTCTTTTTGCCAGCCATTCATTTTGGAAAAAAAGTGTATTTCTCGGCGAGTTAAGCATTTTGAGTAATTTGCCGATTGGTTTCAGAACGGCTTGCATAGAAATTAACTATTTTTTGCCAGCCATTCATTGTGGAAAGAAAGTGATTTTCTCGGCGTGTTAAGCATTTTGAGTAATTTGCCGATTGGTTTCAGAACGGCTTGCATTGAAATTTCCTATTTTTTGCCAGACATTCATTGTGGAACAAAAGTGATTTTCTCGGCCAGTTACGCATTTTGTGTAATTTGCCGACTGGTTTCAGAACGTCTTGCATCAAAATTAACTATTTTTTGCCAAACATTCATTTGGGAAAAAAGTTATTTTCTCGGCGCGTTAAGCATTTTGAGTAATTTGCCGATTGGTTTCAGAACGGCTTGCATTGAAATATCCTATTTTTTGCCAGACATTCATTGTGGAACAAAAGTGATTTTCTCGGCGAGTTACGCATTTTGTGTAATTTGCCGACTGGTTTCAGATCGACTTGCATTGAAATTTACTATTTTTTGCCAGATTTTCATTGAGGAAGAAAAGTGATTTTCTCGGCGAGTTAAGCATTTTGAGTAATTTGCCGATGGCCTTCAGAACGGCTTGCATCAAAATTAACTATTTTTTGCCAGACATTTATTTTGGAAAAATGTCATTTTCTCGGCGCGTTAAGAATTTTGAGTAATTTGCCGATTGGTTTCAGAACGGCTTGCATCAAAATTAATTATTTTTTGCCAAACATTCATTTGGGAAAAAAGTTATTTTCTCGGCGCGTTAAGCATTTTGTATAATTTGCCGACTGGTTTCAGAACGTCTTGCATCAAAATTAACTATTTTTTGCCAGACATTCATTGTCGAACAATACTGATTTTCTGGGCGAGTTAAGCATTTTGAGTAATTTGCCGATTGGTTTCAGAACGGCTTGCATTGAAATTTACTATTTTTTGCCAGACTTTCATTGAGGAAGAAAAGTGATTTTCTGGGCGAGTTAAGCATTTTGAGAAATTTGCCGTTTGGTTTCAGAACGGCTTGCATTGAAATTTACTATTTTTTGCCAGACATTCATTGAGGAACAAAAGTGATTTTCTCGGCGAGTTAAGCATTTTGAATAATTTGCCGATTGGTTTCAGAACGGCCTGCATCAAAATTAACTATTTTTTGCCAAACATTCATTTGGGAAAAAAGTTATTTTCTCGGCGCGTTAAGCATTTTGAGTAATTTGCCGATTGCTTTCAGAACTGCTTGCATTGAAATTTACTATTTTTTGCCAGACATTCATTGTGGAACAAAAGTGATTTTCTCGGCGCGTTCAGTATTTTGAGCAATTTGCCGGTTGGTTTCAGAACGGCTTGCATTGAAATTTACTATTTTTTGCCAGACATTCATTGTGGCAAGAAAGTGATTTTCTCGGCGAGTTAAGCATTTTCAGTAATTTGCAGATTGGTTTCAGAACGGCTTGCATTGAAATTTACTATTTTTTGCCAGACATTCATTGTGGAACAAAAGTGATATTCTCGGCAAGTTAAGCATTTTGAGTAATTTACCGATTGGTTTCAGAGCGGTTTGCATCACAATTAACTTCTTTTTGCCAGCCATTCATTTTGGAAAAAAAGTGTATTTCCCGGCGAGTTAAGCATTTTGAGTAATTTGCCGATTGGTTTCAGAACGGCTTGCATAGAAATTAACTATTTTTTGCCAGACATTCATTGTGGAACAAAAGTGATTTTCTCGGCCAGTTACGCATTTTGTGTAATTTTCCAACTGGTTTCAGAACGTCTTGCATCAAAATTAACTATTTTTTGCCAGACATTCATTGTGGAACAATACTGATTTTCTGGGCGAGTAAAGCATTTTGAGTAATTGGCCGATTGGTTTCAGAACGGCCTGCATCAAAATTAACTATTTTTTGCCAAACATTCATTTGGGAAAAAAGTTATTTTCTCGGCGCGTTAAGCATTTTGCCGATTGGTTTCAGAACGGCTTGCATTGAAATATCCTATTTTTTGCCAGACATTCATTGTGGAACAAAAGTGATTTTCTCGGCGAGTTACGCATTTTGTGTAATTTGCCGACTGGTTTCAGATCGACTTGCATTGAAATTTACTATTTTTTGCCAGATTTTCATTGAGGAAGAAAAGTGATTTTCTCGGCGAGTTAAGCATTTTGAGTAATTTGCCGATGGCCTTCAGAACGGCTTGCATCAAAATTAACTATTTTTTGCCAGACATTTATTTTGGAAAAATGTCATTTTCTCGGCGCGTTAAGAATTTTGAGTAATTTGCCGATTGGTTTCAGAACGGCTTGCATCAAAATTAATTATTTTTTGCCAAACATTCATTTGGGAAAAAAGTTATTTTCTCGGCGCGTTAAGCATTTTGAGTAATTCGCCGATTGCTTTCAGAACTGCTTGCATTGAAATTTACTATTTTTTGCCAGACATTCATTGTGGAACAAAAATGATTTTCTCGGCGCGTTCAGCATTTTGAGCAATTTGCCGGTTGGTTTCAGAACGGCTTGCATCGAAATTTACTATTTTTTGCCAGAGATTCATTGTGGCAAGAAAGTGATTTTCTCAGCGAGTTAAGCATTTTCAGTAATTTGCAGATTGGTTTCAGAACGGCTTGCATTGACATTTACTATTTTTTGCCAGACATTCATTGAGGAACAAAAGTGCTTTTCTCAGCGAGTTAAGCATTTTGCCGTTTGGTTTCAGAACGTCTTGCATTGAAATTTACTATTTATTGCCAGACATTCATTGTGAAAAAAAACTGATTTTCTCCGCGAGTTAAGCATTTTGAGTAATTTGCCGATTGGTTTCAGAACGTCTTGCATCACAATTTACTATTTTTTGCCAGCCGTTCATTTTGGAAAAAAAGTGTATTTCCCGGCGAGTTAAGCATTTTGAGTAATTTGCCGATTGCTTTCTGAACGGCTTGCATTGAAATTTACTATTTTTTGCCAGACATTCATTGTGGGAAAAAAGTCATTTTCTCGGCGAGTTAAGCATTTTCAGTAATTTGCCGATTAGTTTCAGAACGGCTTGCATTCAAATTAACTATTTTTTGCCAGACATTCATTGTGGAACAAAAGTGATATTCTCGGCAAGTTAAGCATTTTGAGTAATTTGCCGTTTGGTTTCAGAAATGCTTGCATTGACATTTACTATTTTTTGCCAGACATTCATTGTGGAACAAAAGTGATTTTCTCGGCGCGTTCAGTATTTTGAGCAATTTGCCGGTTGGTTTCAGAACGGCTTGCATTGAAATTTACTATTTTTTGCCAGACATTCATTGTGGCAAGAAAGTGATTTTCTCGGCGAGTTAACCATTTTCAGTAATTTGCAGATTGGTTTCAGAACGGCTTGCATTGAAATTTACTATTTTTTGCCAGACATTCATTGAGGAACAAAAGTGCTTTTCGCGGCGAGTTAAGCATTTTGAGTAATTTGCCGATGGCTTTCAGAACGTCTTGCATCAAAATTAACTATTTTTTGCCGGACATTCATTGTGGGAAAAAAGTGATTTTCTCGGCGCGTTAAGCATTTTGAGTAATTTGCCGATTGGTTTCAGAACGTCTTGCATCACAATTTACTATTTTTTGCCAGCCGTTCATTTTGGAAAAAAAGTGTATTTCCCGGCGAGTTAAGCATTTTGAGTAATTTGCCGATTGCTTTCTGAACGGCTTGCATTGAAATTTACTATTTTTTGCCAGACATTCATTGTGGGAAAAAAGTCATTTTCTCGGCGAGTTAAGCATTTTCAGTAATTTGCCGATTAGTTTCAGAACGGCTTACATTCAAATTAACTATTTTTTGCCAGACATTCATTGTGGAACAAAAGTGATATTCTCGGCAAGTTAAGCATTTTGAGTAATTTGCCGTTTGGTTTCAGAAATGCTTGCATTGACATTTACTATTTTTTGCCAGACATTCATTGTGGAACAAAAGTGATTTTCTCGGCGCGTTCAGTATTTTGAGCAATTTGCCGGTTGGTTTCAGAACGGCTTGCATTGAAATTTACTATTTTTTGCCAGACATTCATTGTGGCAAGAAAGTGATTTTCTCGGCGAGTTAACCATTTTCAGTAATTTGCCGATTGGTTTCAGAACGTCTTGCATCAAAATTAATATTTTTTGCCAGGCATTCATTGTGGGAAAAAAGTGATTTTCTCCGCGAGTTAAGCATTTTCAGTAATTTGCCGATTGGTTTCAGAACGGCTTGCATTGAAATTAACTATTTTTTGCCAAACATTCATTGTGGGAAAAAAGTGATTTTCTCGGCGCGTTAAGCATTTTGAGTAATTTACCGATTGCTTTCAGAACGGCTTGCATTGGAAATTTACTATTTTTTGCCAGACATTCATTGTGGGGAAAAAAGTAATTTTCTCGGCGAGTTAAGCATTTTCAGTAATTTGCCGATTGGTTTCAGAACGGCTTGCATTGAAATTTACTATTTTTTGCCAGACATTCATTGTGGAACAAAAGTGATATTCTCGGCAAGTTAAGCATTTTGAGTAATTTACCGATTGGTTTCAGAGCCGTTTGCATCACAATTAACTTCTTTTTGCCAGCCATTCATTTTGGAAAAAAAGTGTATTTCTCGGCGAGTTAAGCATTTTGAGTAATTTGCCGATTGGTTTCAGAACGGCTTGCATAGAAATTAACTATTTTTTGCCAGCCATTCATTGTGGAAAGAAAGTGATTTTCTCGGCGTGTTAAGCATTTTGAGTAATTTGCCGATTGGTTTCAGAACGGCTTGCATTGAAATTTCCTATTTTTTGCCAGACATTCATTGTGGAACAAAAGTGATTTTCTCGGCCAGTTACGCATTTTGTGTAATTTGCCGACTGGTTTCAGAACGTCTTGCATCAAAATTAACTATTTTTTGCCAAACATTCATTTGGGAAAAAAGTTATTTTCTCGGCGCGTTAAGCATTTTGAGTAATTTGCCGATTGGTTTCAGAACGGCTTGCATTGAAATATCCTATTTTTTGCCAGACATTCATTGTGGAACAAAAGTGATTTTCTCGGCGAGTTACGCATTTTGTGTAATTTGCCGACTGGTTTCAGATCGACTTGCATTGAAATTTACGATTTTTTGCCAGATTTTCATTGAGGAAGAAAAGTGATTTTCTCGGCGAGTTAAGCATTTTGAGTAATTTGCCGATGGCCTTCAGAACGGCTTGCATCAAAATTAACTATTTTTTGCCAGACATTTATTTTGGAAAAATGTCATTTTCTCGGCGCGTTAAGAATTTTGAGTAATTTGCCGATTGGTTTCAGAACGGCTTGCATCAAAATTAATTATTTTTTGCCAAACATTCATTTGGGAAAAAAGTTATTTTCTCGGCGCGTTAAGCATTTTGAGTAATTCGCCGATTGCTTTCAGAACTGCTTGCATTGAAATTTACTATTTTTTGCCAGACATTCGTTGTGGAACAAAAGTGATTTTCTCGGCGAGTTACGCATTTTGTATAATTTGCCGACTGGTTTCAGAACGTCTTGCATCAAAATTAACTATTTTTTGCCAGACATTCATTGTGGAACAATACTGATTTTCTGGGCGAGTTAAGCATTTTGAGTAATTTGCCGATTGGTTTCAGAACGGCTTGCATTGAAATTTACTATTTTTTGCCAGACTTTCATTGAGGAAGAAAAGTGATTTTCTGGGCGAGTTAAGCATTTTGAATAATTTGCCGATTGGTTTCAGAACGGCCTGCATCAAAATTAACTATTTTTTGCCAAACATTCATTTGGGAAAAAAGTTATTTTCTCGGCGCGTTAAGCATTTTGAGTAATTTGCCGATTGCTTTCAGAACTGCTTGCATTGAAATTTACTATTTTTTGCCAGACATTCATTGTGGAACAAAAGTGATTTTCTCGGCGCGTTCAGTATTTTGAGCAATTTGCCGGTTGGTTTCAGAACGGCTTGCATTGAAATTTACTATTTTTTGCCAGACATTCATTGTGGCAAGAAAGTGATTTTCTCGGCGAGTTAAGCATTTTCAGTAATTTGCAGATTGGTTTCAGAACGGCTTGCATTGAAATTTACTATTTTTTGCCAGACATTCATTGAGGAACAAAAGTGCTTTTCGCGGCGAGTTAAGCATTTTGAGTAATTTGCCGATGGCTTTCAGAACGTCTTGCATCAAAATTAACTATTTTTTGCCGGACATTCATTGTGGGAAAAAAGTGATTTTCTCGGCGCGTTAAGCATTTTGAGTAATTTGCCGATTGGTTTCGGAACGGCTTGCATTGAAATTTACTATTTTATGCCAGACATTCATTGTGGGGAAAAAAGTGTATTTCTCGGCGAGTAAAGCATTTTGAGTAATTTGCCGATTGCTTTCAGAACGGCTTGCATTGAAATTTACTATTTTTTGCCTGACTTTCATTGTGGGAATAAAGTAATTTTCTCGGCGAGTTAAGCATTTTGAGTAATTTGCCGATTGGTTTCAGAACGTCTTGCATCAAAATTAATATTTTTTGCCAGACATTCATTGTGGGAAAAAAGTGATTTTCTCCGCGAGCTAAGCATTTTCAGTAATTTGCCGATTGGTTTCAGAACGGCTTGCATTGAAATTAACTATTTTTTGCCAAACATTCATTGTGGGAAAAAAGTGATTTTCTCGGCGCGTTAAGCATTTTGAGTAATTTGCCGATTGGTTTCAGAACGTCTTGCATCACAATTAACTATTTTTTGCCAGCCGTTCATTTTGGAAAATAAGTGTATTTCCCTGCGAATTAAGCATTTTGAGTAATTTACCGATTGCTTTCAGAACGGCTTGCATTGGAAATTTACTATTTTTTGCCAGACATTCATTGTGGGGAAAAAAGTAATTTTCTCGGCGAGTTAAGCATTTTCAGTAATTTGCCGATTGGTTTCAGAACGGCTTGCATTGAAATTTACTATTTTTTGCCAGACATTCATTGTGGAACAAAAGTGATATTCTCGGCAAGTTAAGCATTTTGAGTAATTTACCGATTGGTTTCAGAGCGGTTTGCATCACAATTAACTTCTTTTTGCCAGCCATTCATTTTGGAAAAAAAGTGTATTTCCCGGCGAGTTAAGCATTTTGAGTAATTTGCCGATTGGTTTCAGAACGGCTTGCATAGAAATTAACTATTTTTTGCCAGCCATTCATTGTGGAAAGAAAGTGATTTTCTCGGCGTGTTAAGCATTTTGAGTAATTTGCCGATTGGTTTCAGAACGGCTTGCATTGAAATTTCCTATTTTTTGCCAGACATTCATTGTGGAACAAAAGTGATTTTCTCGGCCAGTTACGCATTTTGTGTAATTTTCCAACTGGTTTCAGAACGTCTTGCATCAAAATTAACTATTTTTTGCCAGACATTCATTGTGGAACAATACTGATTTTCTGGGCGAGTAAAGCATTTTGAGTAATTGGCCGATTGGTTTCAGAACGGCCTGCATCAAAATTAACTATTTTTTGCCAAACATTCATTTGGGAAAAAAGTTATTTTCTCGGCGCGTTAAGCATTTTGAGTAATTTGCCGATTGGTTTCAGAACGGCTTGCATTGAAATATCCTATTTTTTGCCAGACATTCATTGTGGAACAAAAGTGATTTTCTCGGCGAGTTACGCATTTTGTGTAATTTGCCGACTGGTTTCAGATCGACTTGCATTGAAATTTACTATTTTTTGCCAGATTTTCATTGAGGAAGAAAAGTGATTTTCTCGGCGAGTTAAGCATTTTGAGTAATTTGCCGATGGCCTTCAGAACGGCTTGCATCAAAATTAACTATTTTTTGCCAGACATTTATTTTGGAAAAATGTCATTTTCTCGGCGCGTTAAGAATTTTGAGTAATTTGCCGATTGGTTTCAGAACGGCTTGCATCAAAATTAATTATTTTTTGCCAAACATTCATTTGGGAAAAAAGTTATTTTCTCGGCGCGTTAAGCATTTTGAGTAATTCGCCGATTGCTTTCAGAACTGCTTGCATTGAAATTTACTATTTTTTGCCAGACATTCATTGTGGAACAAAAATGATTTTCTCGGCGCGTTCAGCATTTTGAGCAATTTGCCGGTTGGTTTCAGAACGGCTTGCATCGAAATTTACTATTTTTTGCCAGAGATTCATTGTGGCAAGAAAGTGATTTTCTCAGCGAGTTAAGCATTTTCAGTAATTTGCAGATTGGTTTCAGAACGGCTTGCATTGACATTTACTATTTTTTGCCAGACATTCATTGAGGAACAAAAGTGCTTTTCTCAGCGAGTTAAGCATTTTGCCGTTTGGTTTCAGAACGTCTTGCATTGAAATTTACTATTTATTGCCAGACATTCATTGTGAAAAAAAACTGATTTTCTCCGCGAGTTAAGCATTTTGAGTAATTTGCCGATTGGTTTCAGAACGTCTTGCATCACAATTTACTATTTTTTGCCAGCCGTTCATTTTGGAAAAAAAGTGTATTTCCCGGCGAGTTAAGCATTTTGAGTAATTTGCCGATTGCTTTCTGAACGGCTTGCATTGAAATTTACTATTTTTTGCCAGACATTCATTGTGGGAAAAAAGTCATTTTCTCGGCGAGTTAAGCATTTTCAGTAATTTGCCGATTAGTTTCAGAACGGCTTGCATTCAAATTAACTATTTTTTGCCAGACATTCATTGTGGAACAAAAGTGATATTCTCGGCAAGTTAAGCATTTTGAGTAATTTGCCGTTTGGTTTCAGAAATGCTTGCATTGACATTTACTATTTTTTGCCAGACATTCATTGTGGAACAAAAGTGATTTTCTCGGCGCGTTCAGTATTTTGAGCAATTTGCCGGTTGGTTTCAGAACGGCTTGCATTGAAATTTACTATTTTTTGCCAGACATTCATTGTGGCAAGAAAGTGATTTTCTCGGCGAGTTAACCATTTTCAGTAATTTGCAGATTGGTTTCAGAACGGCTTGCATTGAAATTTACTATTTTTTGCCAGACATTCATTGAGGAACAAAAGTGCTTTTCGCGGCGAGTTAAGCATTTTGAGTAATTTGCCGATGGCTTTCAGAACGTCTTGCATCAAAATTAACTATTTTTTGCCGGACATTCATTGTGGGAAAAAAGTGATTTTCTCGGCGCGTTAAGCATTTTGAGTAATTTGCCGATTGGTTTCGGAACGGCTTGCATTGAAATTTACTATTGTATGCCAGACATTCATTGTGGGGAAAAAAGTGTATTTCTCGGCGAGTAAAGCATTTTGAGTAATTTGCCGATTGCTTTCAGAACGGCTTGCATTGAAATTTACTATTTTTTGCCAGACTTTCATTGTGGGAATAAAGTAATTTTCTCGGCGAGTTAAGCATTTTGAGTAATTTGCCGATTGGTTTCAGAACGTCTTGCATCAAAATTTAAATTTTTTGCCAGGCATTCATTGTGGGAAAAAAGTGATTTTCTCCGCGAGTTAAGCATTTTCAGTAATTTGCCGATTGGTTTCAGAACGGCTTGCATTGAAATTAACTATTTTTTGCCAAACATTCATTGTGGGAAAAAAGTGATTTTCTCGGCGCGTTAAGCATTTTGAGTAATTTGCCGATTGGTTTCAGAACGTCTTGCATCACAATTAACTATTTTTTGCCAGCCGTTCATTTTGGAAAATAAGTGTATTTCCCGGCGAATTAAGCATTTTGAGTAATTTACCGATTGCTTTCAGAACGGCTTGCATTGGAAATTTACTATTTTTTGCCAGACATTCATTGTGGGGAAAAAAGTAATTTTCTCGGCGAGTTAAGCATTTTCAGTAATTTGCCGATTGGTTTCAGAACGGCTTGCATTGAAATTTCCTATTTTTTGCCAGACATTCGTTGTGGAACAAAAGTGATTTTCTCGGCGAGTTACGCATTTTGTGTAATTTGCCGACTGGTTTCAGAACGTCTTGCATCAAAATTAACTATTTTTTGCCAGACATTCATTGTGGAAAAATACTGATTTTCTGGGCGAGTTAAGCATTTTGAGTAATTTGCCGATTGGTTTCAGAACGGCTTGCATTGAAATTTACTATTTTTTGCCAGACATTCATTGTGGGAAAAAAGTGTATTTAACGGCGAGTAAAGCATTTTGAGTAATTTGCCGATTGCTTTCAGAACGGCTTGCATTGAAATTTACTATTTTTTGTCAGACTTTCATTGTGGGAATAAAGTAATTTTCTCGGCGAGTTCAGCATTTTGAGTAATTTGCCGAGTGGTTTCAGAACGGTTTGCATCACAATTAACTATTATTTGGCAGCCATTCATTTTGGAAAAAAAGTGTATTTCTCGGCGAGTTAAGCATTTTGAGTAATTTGCCGATTGCTTTCAGAACGGCTTGCATTGAAATTTACTATTTTTTGCCAGACATTCATTGTGGGAAAAAGGTAATTTTCTCGGCGAGTTAAGCATTTTGAGTAATTTGCCGATTGGTTTCAGAACGTCTTGCATCAAAATTAACTATTTTTTGCCAGACATTCATTGTGGGAAAAAAGTGATTTTCTCGGCGAGTTCAGCATTTTGAGTAATTTGCCGATTGGTTTCAGAACGGCTTGCATTGAAATTGACTATTTTTTGCCAGACATTCATTGTGGGAAAAAAGTGATATTCTCGCCGAGTTGAGCATTTTGAGTAATTTTTTGCCAGGCATTCTCATTGTGGAACAAAAGTGATTTTCTCGGCGAGTTAAGCATTTTGAGTAATTTGCCGATTGGTTTCAGAACGGCTTACATTGAAATTGACTATTTTTTGCCAGCCATTCATTGTGGAAAGAAAGTGATTTTCTCGGCGAGTTAAGCATTTTGAGTAATTTGCCGATCGGTTTCAGAACGGCTTGCATCACAATTTACTATTTTTTGCAAGACATTCATTGTGGCAAGAAAATTATTTTCTCGGCGTGTTAAGCATTTTGAGTAATTTGCCGATTGGTTTCAGAACGGCTTGCATTGAAATTTCCTATTTTTTGCCAGACATTCGTCGTGGAACAAAAGTGATTTTCTCGGCGAGTTACGCATTTTGTATAATTTGCCGACTGGTTTCAGAACGTCTTGCATCAAAATTAACTATTTTTTGCCAGACATTCATTGTGGAACAATACTGATTTTCTGGGCGAGTTAAGCATTTTGAGTAATTTGCCGATTGCTTTCAGAACGGCTTGCATTGAAATTTACTATTTTTTGCCAGACATTCATTGTGGGAAAAAGGTAATTTTCTCGGCGAGTTAAGCATTTTGAGTAATTTGCCGATTGGTTTCAGAACGTCTTGCATCAAAATTAACTATTTTTTGCCAGACATTCATTGTGGGAAAAAAGTGATTTTCTCGGCGAGTTCAGCATTTTGAGTAATTTGCCGATTGGTTTCAGAACGGCTTGCATTGAAATTGACTATTTTTTGCCAGACATTCATTGTGGGAAAAAAGTGATATTCTCGCCGAGTTGAGCATTTTGAGTAATTTTTTGCCAGGCATTCTCATTGTGGAACAAAAGTGATTTTCTCGGCGAGTTAAGCATTTTGAGTAATTTGCCGATTGGTTTCAGAACGGCTTACATTGAAATTGACTATTTTTTGCCAGCCATTCATTGTGGAAAGAAAGTGATTTTCTCGGCGAGTTAAGCATTTTGAGTAATTTGCCGATCGGTTTCAGAACGGCTTGCATCACAATTTACTATTTTTTGCAAGACATTCATTGTGGCAAGAAAAATTATTTTCTCGGCGTGTTAAGCATTTTGAGTAATTTGCCGATTGGTTTCAGAACGGCTTGCATTGAAATTTCCTATTTTTTGCCAGACATTCGTTGTGGAACAAAAGTGATTTTCTCGGCGAGTTACGCATTTTGTATAATTTGCCGATTGGTTTCAGAACGGCTTGCATTGAAATTTACTATTTTTTGCCAGACATTCATTGAGGAACAAAAGTGATTTTCTCGGCGAGTTAAGCATTTTGAATAATTTGCCGATTGGTTTCAGAACGGCCTGCATCAAAATTAACTATTTTTTGCCAAACATTCATTTGGGAAAAAAGTTATTTTCTCGGCGCGTTAAGCATTTTGAGTAATTTGCCGATTGCTTTCAGAACTGCTTGCATTGAAATTTACTATTTTTTGCCAGACATTCATTGTGGAACAAAAGTGATTTTCTCGGCGCGTTCAGTATTTTGAGCAATTTGCCGGTTGGTTTCAGAACGGCTTGCATTGAAATTTACTATTTTTTGCCAGACATTCATTGTGGCAAGAAAGTGATTTTCTCGGCGAGTTAAGCATTTTCAGTAATTTGCAGATTGGTTTCAGAACAGCTTGCATTGAAATTTACTATTTTTTGCCAGACATTCATTGAGGAACAAAAGTGCTTTTCGCGGCGAGTTAAGCATTTTGAGTAATTTGCCGATGGCTTTCAGAACGTCTTGCATCAAAATTAACTATTTTTTGCCGGACATTCATTGTGGGAAAAAAGTGATTTTCTCGGCGCGTTAAGCATTTTGAGTAATTTGCCGATTGGTTTCAGAACGGCTTGCATTGAAATTTACTATTTTATGCCAGACATTCATTGTGGGGAAAAAAGTGTATTTCTCGGCGAGTAAAGCATTTTGAGTAATTTGCCGATTGGTTTCAGAACGGCTTGCATTGAAATTTACTATTTTTTGCCAGACTTTCATTGTGGGAATAAAGTAATTTTCTCGGCGAGTTAAGCATTTTGAGTAATTTGCCGATTGGTTTCAGAACGTCTTGCATCAAAATTAATATTTTTTGCCAGACATTCATTGTGGGGAAAAAGTGATTTTCTCGGCGCGTTAAGCATTTTGAGTAATTTGCCGATTGGTTTCAGAACGTCTTGCATCACAATTAACTATTTTTTGCCAGCCGATCATTTTGGAAAATAAGTGTATTTCCCGGCGAATTAAGCATTTTGAGTAATTTACCGATTGCTTTCAGAACGGCTTGCATTGGAAATTTACTATTTTTTGCCAGACATTCATTGTGGGGAAAAAAGTAATTTTCTCGGCGAGTTAAGCATTTTCAGTAATTTGCCGATTGGTTTCAGAACGGCTTGCATTGAAATTTACTATTTTTTGCCAGACATTCATTGTGGAACAAAAGTGATATTCTCGGCAAGTTAAGCTTTTTGAGTAATTTGCCGATTGGTTTCAGAAAGGCTTGCATCAAAATTAACTATTTTTTGCCAAACATTCATTTGGGAAAAAAAGTGATTTTCTCGGCGAGTTAAGCATTTTGACTAATTTGCTGATTGGTATCAGAACGTCTTGCGTCAAAATTACTATTTTTTGCCAGACATTCATTGATGAAAAAAACTGATTTTCTCGGCGAGTTAAGCATTTTGAGTAATTTGCTGATTGGTATCAGAACGTCTTGCGTCAATATTACTATTTTTTGCCAGACATTCATTGTGGAACAAAAGTGATTTTCTCGGCGCGTTCAGCATTTTGAGCAATTTGCCGATTGGTTTCAGAACGGCTTGCATTGAAATTTGCTATTTTTTGCCAGACATTCATTGTGGAACAAAAGTGATATTCTCGGCAAGTTAAGCTTTTTGAGTAATTTGCCGATTGGTTTCAGAAAGGCTTGCATCAAAATTAACTATTTTTTGCCAAACATTCATTTGGGAAAAAAAGTGTATTTCTCGGCGAGTAAAGCATTTTGAGTAATTTGCCGATTGCTTTCAGAACGGCTTGCATTGAAATTTACTATTTTTTGCCAGACTTTCATTGTGGGAATAAAGTAATTTTCTCGGCGAGTTAAGCATTTTGAGTAATTTGCCGATTGGTTTCAGAACGGCTTGCATCAAAATTAATTATTTTTTGCCAAACATTCATTTGGGAAAAAAGTTATTTTCTCGGCGCGTTAAGCATTTTGAGTAATTCGCCGATTGCTTTCAGAACTGCTTGCATTGAAATTTACTATTTTTTGCCAGACATTCGTTGTGGAACAAAAGTGATTTTCTCGGCGAGTTACGCATTTTGTATAATTTGCCGACTGGTTTCAGAACGTCTTGCATCAAAATTAACTATTTTTTGCCAGACATTCATTGTGGAACAATACTGATTTTCTGGGCGAGTTAAGCATTTTGAGTAATTTGCCGATTGGTTTCAGAACGGCTTGCATTGAAATTTACTATTTTTTGCCAGACTTTCATTGAGGAAGAAAAGTGATTTTCTGGGCGAGTTAAGCATTTTGAATAATTTGCCGATTGGTTTCAGAACGGCCTGCATCAAAATTAACTATTTTTTGCCAAACATTCATTTGGGAAAAAAGTTATTTTCTCGGCGCGTTAAGCATTTTGAGTAATTTGCCGATTGCTTTCAGAACTGCTTGCATTGAAATTTACTATTTTTTGCCAGACATTCATTGTGGAACAAAAGTGATTTTCTCGGCGCGTTCAGTATTTTGAGCAATTTGCCGGTTGGTTTCAGAACGGCTTGCATTGAAATTTACTATTTTTTGCCAGACATTCATTGTGGCAAGAAAGTGATTTTCTCGGCGAGTTAAGCATTTTCAGTAATTTGCAGATTGGTTTCAGAACGGCTTGCATTGAAATTTACTATTTTTTGCCAGACATTCATTGTGGAACAAAAGTGATATTCTCGGCAAGTTAAGCATTTTGAGTAATTTACCGATTGGTTTCAGAGCGGTTTGCATCACAATTAACTTCTTTTTGCCAGCCATTCATTTTGGAAAAAAAGTGTATTTCCCGGCGAGTTAAGCATTTTGAGTAATTTGCCGATTGGTTTCAGAACGGCTTGCATAGAAATTAACTATTTTTTGCCAGACATTCATTGTGGAACAAAAGTGATTTTCTCGGCCAGTTACGCATTTTGTGTAATTTTCCAACTGGTTTCAGAACGTCTTGCATCAAAATTAACTATTTTTTGCCAGACATTCATTGTGGAACAATACTGATTTTCTGGGCGAGTAAAGCATTTTGAGTAATTGGCCGATTGGTTTCAGAACGGCCTGCATCAAAATTAACTATTTTTTGCCAAACATTCATTTGGGAAAAAAGTTATTTTCTCGGCGCGTTAAGCATTTTGCCGATTGGTTTCAGAACGGCTTGCATTGAAATATCCTATTTTTTGCCAGACATTCATTGTGGAACAAAAGTGATTTTCTCGGCGAGTTACGCATTTTGTGTAATTTGCCGACTGGTTTCAGATCGACTTGCATTGAAATTTACTATTTTTTGCCAGATTTTCATTGAGGAAGAAAAGTGATTTTCTCGGCGAGTTAAGCATTTTGAGTAATTTGCCGATGGCCTTCAGAACGGCTTGCATCAAAATTAACTATTTTTTGCCAGACATTTATTTTGGAAAAATGTCATTTTCTCGGCGCGTTAAGAATTTTGAGTAATTTGCCGATTGGTTTCAGAACGGCTTGCATCAAAATTAATTATTTTTTGCCAAACATTCATTTGGGAAAAAAGTTATTTTCTCGGCGCGTTAAGCATTTTGAGTAATTCGCCGATTGCTTTCAGAACTGCTTGCATTGAAATTTACTATTTTTTGCCAGACATTCATTGTGGAACAAAAATGATTTTCTCGGCGCGTTCAGCATTTTGAGCAATTTGCCGGTTGGTTTCAGAACGGCTTGCATCGAAATTTACTATTTTTTGCCAGAGATTCATTGTGGCAAGAAAGTGATTTTCTCAGCGAGTTAAGCATTTTCAGTAATTTGCAGATTGGTTTCAGAACGGCTTGCATTGACATTTACTATTTTTTGCCAGACATTCATTGAGGAACAAAAGTGCTTTTCTCAGCGAGTTAAGCATTTTGCCGTTTGGTTTCAGAACGTCTTGCATTGAAATTTACTATTTATTGCCAGACATTCATTGTGAAAAAAAACTGATTTTCTCCGCGAGTTAAGCATTTTGAGTAATTTGCCGATTGGTTTCAGAACGTCTTGCATCACAATTTACTATTTTTTGCCAGCCGTTCATTTTGGAAAAAAAGTGTATTTCCCGGCGAGTTAAGCATTTTGAGTAATTTGCCGATTGCTTTCTGAACGGCTTGCATTGAAATTTACTATTTTTTGCCAGACATTCATTGTGGGAAAAAAGTCATTTTCTCGGCGAGTTAAGCATTTTCAGTAATTTGCCGATTAGTTTCAGAACGGCTTGCATTCAAATTAACTATTTTTTGCCAGACATTCATTGTGGAACAAAAGTGATATTCTCGGCAAGTTAAGCATTTTGAGTAATTTGCCGTTTGGTTTCAGAAATGCTTGCATTGACATTTACTATTTTTTGCCAGACATTCATTGTGGAACAAAAGTGATTTTCTCGGCGCGTTCAGTATTTTGAGCAATTTGCCGGTTGGTTTCAGAACGGCTTGCATTGAAATTTACTATTTTTTGCCAGACATTCATTGTGGCAAGAAAGTGATTTTCTCGGCGAGTTAACCATTTTCAGTAATTTGCAGATTGGTTTCAGAACGGCTTGCATTGAAATTTACTATTTTTTGCCAGACATTCATTGAGGAACAAAAGTGCTTTTCGCGGCGAGTTAAGCATTTTGAGTAATTTGCCGATGGCTTTCAGAACGTCTTGCATCAAAATTAACTATTTTTTGCCGGACATTCATTGTGGGAAAAAAGTGATTTTCTCGGCGCGTTAAGCATTTTGAGTAATTTGCCGATTGGTTTCAGAACGTCTTGCATCACAATTTACTATTTTTTGCCAGCCGTTCATTTTGGAAAAAAAGTGTATTTCCCGGCGAGTTAAGCATTTTGAGTAATTTGCCGATTGCTTTCTGAACGGCTTGCATTGAAATTTACTATTTTTTGCCAGACATTCATTGTGGGAAAAAAGTCATTTTCTCGGCGAGTTAAGCATTTTTAGTAATTTGCCGATTAGTTTCAGAACGGCTTACATTCAAATTAACTATTTTTTGCCAGACATTCATTGTGGAACAAAAGTGATATTCTCGGCAAGTTAAGCATTTTGAGTAATTTGCCGTTTGGTTTCAGAAATGCTTGCATTGACATTTACTATTTTTTGCCAGACATTCATTGTGGAACAAAAGTGATTTTCTCGGCGCGTTCAGTATTTTGAGCAATTTGCCGGTTGGTTTCAGAACGGCTTGCATTGAAATTTACTATTTTTTGCCAGACATTCATTGTGGCAAGAAAGTGATTTTCTCGGCGAGTTAACCATTTTCAGTAATTTGCCGATTGGTTTCAGAACGTCTTGCATCAAAATTAATATTTTTTGCCAGGCATTCATTGTGGGAAAAAAGTGATTTTCTCCGCGAGTTAAGCATTTTCAGTAATTTGCCGATTGGTTTCAGAACGGCTTGCATTGAAATTAACTATTTTTTGCCAAACATTCATTGTGGGAAAAAAGTGATTTTCTCGGCGCGTTAAGCATTTTGAGTAATTTGCCGATTGGTTTCAGAACGTCTTGCATCACAATTAACTATTTTTTGCCAGCCGTTCATTTTGGAAAATAAGTGTATTTCCCGGCGAATTAAGCATTTTGAGTAATTTACCGATTGCTTTCAGAACGGCTTGCATTGGAAATTTACTATTTTTTGCCAGACATTCATTGTGGGGAAAAAAGTAATTTTCTCGGCGAGTTAAGCATTTTCAGTAATTTGCCGATTGGTTTCAGAACGGCTTGCATTGAAATTTACTATTTTTTGCCAGACATTCATTGTGGAACAAAAGTGATATTCTCGGCAAGTTAAGCATTTTGAGTAATTTACCGATTGGTTTCAGAGCCGTTTGCATCACAATTAACTTCTTTTTGCCAGCCATTCATTTTGGAAAAAAAGTGTATTTCTCGGCGAGTTAAGCATTTTGAGTAATTTGCCGATTGGTTTCAGAACGGCTTGCATAGAAATTAACTATTTTTTGCCAGCCATTCATTGTGGAAAGAAAGTGATTTTCTCGGCGTGTTAAGCATTTTGAGTAATTTGCCGATTGGTTTCAGAACGGCTTGCATTGAAATTTCCTATTTTTTGCCAGACATTCATTGTGGAACAAAAGTGATTTTCTCGGCCAGTTACGCATTTTGTGTAATTTGCCGACTGGTTTCAGAACGTCTTGCATCAAAATTAACTATTTTTTGCCAAACATTCATTTGGGAAAAAAGTTATTTTCTCGGCGCGTTAAGCATTTTGAGTAATTTGCCGATTGGTTTCAGAACGGCTTGCATTGAAATATCCTATTTTTTGCCAGACATTCATTGTGGAACAAAAGTGATTTTCTCGGCGAGTTACGCATTTTGTGTAATTTGCCGACTGGTTTCAGATCGACTTGCATTGAAATTTACGATTTTTTGCCAGATTTTCATTGAGGAAGAAAAGTGATTTTCTCGGCGAGTTAAGCATTTTGAGTAATTTGCCGATGGCCTTCAGAACGGCTTGCATCAAAATTAACTATTTTTTGCCAGACATTTATTTTGGAAAAATGTCATTTTCTCGGCGCGTTAAGAATTTTGAGTAATTTGCCGATTGGTTTCAGAACGGCTTGCATCAAAATTAATTATTTTTTGCCAAACATTCATTTGGGAAAAAAGTTATTTTCTCGGCGCGTTAAGCATTTTGAGTAATTCGCCGATTGCTTTCAGAACTGCTTGCATTGAAATTTACTATTTTTTGCCAGACATTCGTTGTGGAACAAAAGTGATTTTCTCGGCGAGTTACGCATTTTGTATAATTTGCCGACTGGTTTCAGAACGTCTTGCATCAAAATTAACTATTTTTTGCCAGACATTCATTGTGGAACAATACTGATTTTCTGGGCGAGTTAAGCATTTTGAGTAATTTGCCGATTGGTTTCAGAACGGCTTGCATTGAAATTTACTATTTTTTGCCAGACTTTCATTGAGGAAGAAAAGTGATTTTCTGGGCGAGTTAAGCATTTTGAATAATTTGCCGATTGGTTTCAGAACGGCCTGCATCAAAATTAACTATTTTTTGCCAAACATTCATTTGGGAAAAAAGTTATTTTCTCGGCGCGTTAAGCATTTTGAGTAATTTGCCGATTGCTTTCAGAACTGCTTGCATTGAAATTTACTATTTTTTGCCAGACATTCATTGTGGAACAAAAGTGATTTTCTCGGCGCGTTCAGTATTTTGAGCAATTTGCCGGTTGGTTTCAGAACGGCTTGCATTGAAATTTACTATTTTTTGCCAGACATTCATTGTGGCAAGAAAGTGATTTTCTCGGCGAGTTAAGCATTTTCAGTAATTTGCAGATTGGTTTCAGAACGGCTTGCATTGAAATTTACTATTTTTTGCCAGACATTCATTGAGGAACAAAAGTGCTTTTCGCGGCGAGTTAAGCATTTTGAGTAATTTGCCGATGGCTTTCAGAACGTCTTGCATCAAAATTAACTATTTTTTGCCGGACATTCATTGTGGGAAAAAAGTGATTTTCTCGGCGCGTTAAGCATTTTGAGTAATTTGCCGATTGGTTTCGGAACGGCTTGCATTGAAATTTACTATTTTATGCCAGACATTCATTGTGGGGAAAAAAGTGTATTTCTCGGCGAGTAAAGCATTTTGAGTAATTTGCCGATTGCTTTCAGAACGGCTTGCATTGAAATTTACTATTTTTTGCCTGACTTTCATTGTGGGAATAAAGTAATTTTCTCGGCGAGTTAAGCATTTTGAGTAATTTGCCGATTGGTTTCAGAACGTCTTGCATCAAAATTAATATTTTTTGCCAGACATTCATTGTGGGAAAAAAGTGATTTTCTCCGCGAGCTAAGCATTTTCAGTAATTTGCCGATTGGTTTCAGAACGGCTTGCATTGAAATTAACTATTTTTTGCCAAACATTCATTGTGGGAAAAAAGTGATTTTCTCGGCGCGTTAAGCATTTTGAGTAATTTGCCGATTGGTTTCAGAACGTCTTGCATCACAATTAACTATTTTTTGCCAGCCGTTCATTTTGGAAAATAAGTGTATTTCCCTGCGAATTAAGCATTTTGAGTAATTTACCGATTGCTTTCAGAACGGCTTGCATTGGAAATTTACTATTTTTTGCCAGACATTCATTGTGGGGAAAAAAGTAATTTTCTCGGCGAGTTAAGCATTTTCAGTAATTTGCCGATTGGTTTCAGTACGGCTTGCATTGAAATTTACTATTTTTTGCCAGACATTCATTGTGGAACAAAAGTGATATTCTCGGCAAGTTAAGCATTTTGAGTAATTTACCGATTGGTTTCAGAGCGGTTTGCATCACAATTAACTTCTTTTTGCCAGCCATTCATTTTGGAAAAAAAGTGTATTTCCCGGCGAGTTAAGCATTTTGAGTAATTTGCCGATTGGTTTCAGAACGGCTTGCATAGAAATTAACTATTTTTTGCCAGCCATTCATTGTGGAAAGAAAGTGATTTTCTCGGCGTGTTAAGCATTTTGAGTAATTTGCCGATTGGTTTCAGAACGGCTTGCATTGAAATTTCCTATTTTTTGCCAGACATTCATTGTGGAACAAAAGTGATTTTCTCGGCCAGTTACGCATTTTGTGTAATTTTCCAACTGGTTTCAGAACGTCTTGCATCAAAATTAACTATTTTTTGCCAGACATTCATTGTGGAACAATACTGATTTTCTGGGCGAGTAAAGCATTTTGAGTAATTGGCCGATTGGTTTCAGAACGGCCTGCATCAAAATTAACTATTTTTTGCCAAACATTCATTTGGGAAAAAAGTTATTTTCTCGGCGCGTTAAGCATTTTGAGTAATTTGCCGATTGGTTTCAGAACGGCTTGCATTGAAATATCCTATTTTTTGCCAGACATTCATTGTGGAACAAAAGTGATTTTCTCGGCGAGTTACGCATTTTGTGTAATTTGCCGACTGGTTTCAGATCGACTTGCATTGAAATTTACTATTTTTTGCCAGATTTTCATTGAGGAAGAAAAGTGATTTTCTCGGCGAGTTAAGCATTTTGAGTAATTTGCCGATGGCCTTCAGAACGGCTTGCATCAAAATTAACTATTTTTTGCCAGACATTTATTTTGGAAAAATGTCATTTTCTCGGCGCGTTAAGAATTTTGAGTAATTTGCCGATTGGTTTCAGAACGGCTTGCATCAAAATTAATTATTTTTTGCCAAACATTCATTTGGGAAAAAAGTTATTTTCTCGGCGCGTTAAGCATTTTGAGTAATTCGCCGATTGCTTTCAGAACTGCTTGCATTGAAATTTACTATTTTTTGCCAGACATTCATTGTGGAACAAAAATGATTTTCTCGGCGCGTTCAGCATTTTGAGCAATTTGCCGGTTGGTTTCAGAACGGCTTGCATCGAAATTTACTATTTTTTGCCAGAGATTCATTGTGGCAAGAAAGTGATTTTCTCAGCGAGTTAAGCATTTTCAGTAATTTGCAGATTGGTTTCAGAACGGCTTGCATTGACATTTACTATTTTTTGCCAGACATTCATTGAGGAACAAAAGTGCTTTTCTCAGCGAGTTAAGCATTTTGCCGTTTGGTTTCAGAACGTCTTGCATTGAAATTTACTATTTATTGCCAGACATTCATTGTGAAAAAAAACTGATTTTCTCCGCGAGTTAAGCATTTTGAGTAATTTGCCGATTGGTTTCAGAACGTCTTGCATCACAATTTACTATTTTTTGCCAGCCGTTCATTTTGGAAAAAAAGTGTATTTCCCGGCGAGTTAAGCATTTTGAGTAATTTGCCGATTGCTTTCTGAACGGCTTGCATTGAAATTTACTATTTTTTGCCAGACATTCATTGTGGGAAAAAAGTCATTTTCTCGGCGAGTTAAGCATTTTCAGTAATTTGCCGATTAGTTTCAGAACGGCTTGCATTCAAATTAACTATTTTTTGCCAGACATTCATTGTGGAACAAAAGTGATATTCTCGGCAAGTTAAGCATTTTGAGTAATTTGCCGTTTGGTTTCAGAAATGCTTGCATTGACATTTACTATTTTTTGCCAGACATTCATTGTGGAACAAAAGTGATTTTCTCGGCGCGTTCAGTATTTTGAGCAATTTGCCGGTTGGTTTCAGAACGGCTTGCATTGAAATTTACTATTTTTTGCCAGACATTCATTGTGGCAAGAAAGTGATTTTCTCGGCGAGTTAACCATTTTCAGTAATTTGCAGATTGGTTTCAGAACGGCTTGCATTGAAATTTACTATTTTTTGCCAGACATTCATTGAGGAACAAAAGTGCTTTTCGCGGCGAGTTAAGCATTTTGAGTAATTTGCCGATGGCTTTCAGAACGTCTTGCATCAAAATTAACTATTTTTTGCCGGACATTCATTGTGGGAAAAAAGTGATTTTCTCGGCGCGTTAAGCATTTTGAGTAATTTGCCGATTGGTTTCGGAACGGCTTGCATTGAAATTTACTATTGTATGCCAGACATTCATTGTGGGGAAAAAAGTGTATTTCTCGGCGAGTAAAGCATTTTGAGTAATTTGCCGATTGCTTTCAGAACGGCTTGCATTGAAATTTACTATTTTTTGCCAGACTTTCATTGTGGGAATAAAGTAATTTTCTCGGCGAGTTAAGCATTTTGAGTAATTTGCCGATTGGTTTCAGAACGTCTTGCATCAAAATTTAAATTTTTTGCCAGGCATTCATTGTGGGAAAAAAGTGATTTTCTCCGCGAGTTAAGCATTTTCAGTAATTTGCCGATTGGTTTCAGAACGGCTTGCATTGAAATTAACTATTTTTTGCCAAACATTCATTGTGGGAAAAAAGTGATTTTCTCGGCGCGTTAAGCATTTTGAGTAATTTGCCGATTGGTTTCAGAACGTCTTGCATCACAATTAACTATTTTTTGCCAGCCGTTCATTTTGGAAAATAAGTGTATTTCCCGGCGAATTAAGCATTTTGAGTAATTTACCGATTGCTTTCAGAACGGCTTGCATTGGAAATTTACTATTTTTTGCCAGACATTCATTGTGGGGAAAAAAGTAATTTTCTCGGCGAGTTAAGCATTTTCAGTAATTTGCCGATTGGTTTCAGAACGGCTTGCATTGAAATTTCCTATTTTTTGCCAGACATTCGTTGTGGAACAAAAGTGATTTTCTCGGCGAGTTACGCATTTTGTGTAATTTGCCGACTGGTTTCAGAACGTCTTGCATCAAAATTAACTATTTTTTGCCAGACATTCATTGTGGAAAAATACTGATTTTCTGGGCGAGTTAAGCATTTTGAGTAATTTGCCGATTGGTTTCAGAACGGCTTGCATTGAAATTTACTATTTTTTGCCAGACATTCATTGTGGGAAAAAAGTGTATTTAACGGCGAGTAAAGCATTTTGAGTAATTTGCCGATTGCTTTCAGAACGGCTTGCATTGAAATTTACTATTTTTTGTCAGACTTTCATTGTGGGAATAAAGTAATTTTCTCGGCGAGTTCAGCATTTTGAGTAATTTGCCGAGTGGTTTCAGAACGGTTTGCATCACAATTAACTATTATTTGGCAGCCATTCATTTTGGAAAAAAAGTGTATTTCTCGGCGAGTTAAGCATTTTGAGTAATTTGCCGATTGCTTTCAGAACGGCTTGCATTGAAATTTACTATTTTTTGCCAGACATTCATTGTGGGAAAAAGGTAATTTTCTCGGCGAGTTAAGCATTTTGAGTAATTTGCCGATTGGTTTCAGAACGTCTTGCATCAAAATTAACTATTTTTTGCCAGACATTCATTGTGGGAAAAAAGTGATTTTCTCGGCGAGTTCAGCATTTTGAGTAATTTGCCGATTGGTTTCAGAACGGCTTGCATTGAAATTGACTATTTTTTGCCAGACATTCATTGTGGGAAAAAAGTGATATTCTCGCCGAGTTGAGCATTTTGAGTAATTTTTTGCCAGGCATTCTCATTGTGGAACAAAAGTGATTTTCTCGGCGAGTTAAGCATTTTGAGTAATTTGCCGATTGGTTTCAGAACGGCTTACATTGAAATTGACTATTTTTTGCCAGCCATTCATTGTGGAAAGAAAGTGATTTTCTCGGCGAGTTAAGCATTTTGAGTAATTTGCCGATCGGTTTCAGAACGGCTTGCATCACAATTTACTATTTTTTGCAAGACATTCATTGTGGCAAGAAAATTATTTTCTCGGCGTGTTAAGCATTTTGAGTAATTTGCCGATTGGTTTCAGAACGGCTTGCATTGAAATTTCCTATTTTTTGCCAGACATTCGTCGTGGAACAAAAGTGATTTTCTCGGCGAGTTACGCATTTTGTATAATTTGCCGACTGGTTTCAGAACGTCTTGCATCAAAATTAACTATTTTTTGCCAGACATTCATTGTGGAACAATACTGATTTTCTGGGCGAGTTAAGCATTTTGAGTAATTTGCCGATTGCTTTCAGAACGGCTTGCATTGAAATTTACTATTTTTTGCCAGACATTCATTGTGGGAAAAAGGTAATTTTCTCGGCGAGTTAAGCATTTTGAGTAATTTGCCGATTGGTTTCAGAACGTCTTGCATCAAAATTAACTATTTTTTGCCAGACATTCATTGTGGGAAAAAAGTGATTTTCTCGGCGAGTTCAGCATTTTGAGTAATTTGCCGATTGGTTTCAGAACGGCTTGCATTGAAATTGACTATTTTTTGCCAGACATTCATTGTGGGAAAAAAGTGATATTCTCGCCGAGTTGAGCATTTTGAGTAATTTTTTGCCAGGCATTCTCATTGTGGAACAAAAGTGATTTTCTCGGCGAGTTAAGCATTTTGAGTAATTTGCCGATTGGTTTCAGAACGGCTTACATTGAAATTGACTATTTTTTGCCAGCCATTCATTGTGGAAAGAAAGTGATTTTCTCGGCGAGTTAAGCATTTTGAGTAATTTGCCGATCGGTTTCAGAACGGCTTGCATCACAATTTACTATTTTTTGCAAGACATTCATTGTGGCAAGAAAAATTATTTTCTCGGCGTGTTAAGCATTTTGAGTAATTTGCCGATTGGTTTCAGAACGGCTTGCATTGAAATTTCCTATTTTTTGCCAGACATTCGTTGTGGAACAAAAGTGATTTTCTCGGCGAGTTACGCATTTTGTATAATTTGCCGATTGGTTTCAGAACGGCTTGCATTGAAATTTACTATTTTTTGCCAGACATTCATTGAGGAACAAAAGTGATTTTCTCGGCGAGTTAAGCATTTTGAATAATTTGCCGATTGGTTTCAGAACGGCCTGCATCAAAATTAACTATTTTTTGCCAAACATTCATTTGGGAAAAAAGTTATTTTCTCGGCGCGTTAAGCATTTTGAGTAATTTGCCGATTGCTTTCAGAACTGCTTGCATCAAAATTAATATTTTTTGCCAGACATTCATTGTGGGGAAAAAGTGATTTTCTCGGCGCGTTAAGCATTTTGAGTAATTTGCCGATTGGTTTCAGAACGTCTTGCATCACAATTAACTATTTTTTGCCAGCCGATCATTTTGGAAAATAAGTGTATTTCCCGGCGAATTAAGCATTTTGAGTAATTTACCGATTGCTTTCAGAACGGCTTGCATTGGAAATTTACTATTTTTTGCCAGACATTCATTGTGGGGAAAAAAGTAATTTTCTCGGCGAGTTAAGCATTTTCAGTAATTTGCCGATTGGTTTCAGAACGGCTTGCATTGAAATTTACTATTTTTTGCCAGACATTCATTGTGGAACAAAAGTGATATTCTCGGCAAGTTAAGCTTTTTGAGTAATTTGCCGATTGGTTTCAGAAAGGCTTGCATCAAAATTAACTATTTTTTGCCAAACATTCATTTGGGAAAAAAAGTGATTTTCTCGGCGAGTTAAGCATTTTGACTAATTTGCTGATTGGTATCAGAACGTCTTGCGTCAAAATTACTATTTTTTGCCAGACATTCATTGATGAAAAAAACTGATTTTCTCGGCGAGTTAAGCATTTTGAGTAATTTGCTGATTGGTATCAGAACGTCTTGCGTCAATATTACTATTTTTTGCCAGACATTCATTGTGGAACAAAAGTGATTTTCTCGGCGCGTTCAGCATTTTGAGCAATTTGCCGATTGGTTTCAGAACGGCTTGCATTGAAATTTGCTATTTTTTGCCAGACATTCATTGTGGAACAAAAGTGATATTCTCGGCAAGTTAAGCTTTTTGAGTAATTTGCCGATTGGTTTCAGAAAGGCTTGCATCAAAATTAACTATTTTTTGCCAAACATTCATTTGGGAAAAAAAGTGTATTTCTCGGCGAGTAAAGCATTTTGAGTAATTTGCCGATTGCTTTCAGAACGGCTTGCATTGAAATTTACTATTTTTTGCCAGACTTTCATTGTGGGAATAAAGTAATTTTCTCGGCGAGTTAAGCATTTTGAGTAATTTGCCGATTGGTTTCAGAACGTCTTGCATCAAAATTAACTATTTTTTGCCAGACATTCATTGTGGAACAATACTGATTTTCTAAGCGAGTTAAGCATTTTGAGTAATTTGCCGATTACTTTCAGAACGGCTTGCATTGAAATTTACTATTTTTTGCCAGACATTCATTGTGGGAAAAAGGTAATTTTCTCGGCGAGTTCAGCATTTTGAGTAATTTGCCGATTGGTTTCAGAACGGCTTGCATTGAAATTGACTATTTTTTGCCAGACATTCATTGTGGGAAAAAAGTGATATTCTCGCCGAGTTGAGCATTTTGAGTAATTTTTTGCCAGGCATTCTCATTGTGGAACAAAAGTGATTTTCTCGGCGAGTTAAGCATTTTGAGTAATTTGCCGATTGGTTTCAGAACGGCTTACATTGAAATTGACTATTTTTTGCCAGCCATTCATTGTGGAAAGAAAGTGATTTTCTCGGCGAGTTAAGCATTTTGAGTAATTTGCCGATCGGTTTCAGAACGGCTTGCATCACAATTTACTATTTTTTGCAAGACATTCATTGTGGCAAGAAAATTATTTTCTCGGCGTGTTAAGCATTTTGAGTAATTTGCCGATTGGTTTCAGAACGGCTTGCATTGAAATTTCCTATTTTTTGCCAGACATTCGTTGTGGAACAAAAGTGATTTTCTCGGCGAGTTACGCATTTTGTATAATTTGCCGACTGGTTTCAGAACGTCTTGCATCAAAATTAACTATTTTTTGCCAGACATTCATTGTGGAACAATACTGATTTTCTGGGCGAGTTAAGCATTTTGAGTAATTTGCCGATTGGTTTCAGAACGGCTTGCATTGAAATTTACTATTTTTTGCCAGACTTTCATTGAGGAAGAAAAGTGATTTTCTGGGCGAGTTAAGCATTTTGAGAAATTTGCCGTTTGGTTTCAGAACGGCTTGCATTGAAATTTACTATTTTTTGCCAGACATTCATTGAGGAACAAAAGTGATTTTCTCGGCGAGTTAAGCATTTTGAATAATTTGCCGATTGGTTTCAGAACGGCCTGCATCAAAATTAACTATTTTTTGCCAAACATTCATTTGGGAAAAAAGTTATTTTCTCGGCGCGTTAAGCATTTTGAGTAATTTGCCGATTGCTTTCAGAACTGCTTGCATTGAAATTTACTATTTTTT